>NC_137258.1:10147335-10846967 GCF_965637545.1 Phallusia mammillata
GATGGATTACTAAGAACTTGTGTCTTGGGGAATTCATAACCTTCATCTTTGAGCTGTTGGTACACCTGGGAGGCACCTTCCATCTGTGGGTTTGACCCGAAGGATTCTGCAAGTTGTTTTATTAATCCGAGAACTCTTTCTTGCAAAACAACAGGTGGAGTGTTTTTCGGATGGATAGTTTTGAACAGAATCTCCCTGCAAAACTCCCGTGTGGTAACCAAAACCAAAAATCTATTGCCACAGTTTTTTATGCAGGTTTCCAGCACAGACAACGTAAGTGATATTTGATTGTAGTTTTTGTTGCCTGAAAGTCTTCGCTTTATTGCTTTAACAGCATCCTTAGGTCCATCACTATATCCGCCTACAGCATCACATATTTCCATATTCAAAGCCAAGTCTTCAGTGGCCAGATGGCCGGAGGTGGCCTTTTCCACAAGCTGTCCTGCTGGCGTATTAAAAGCATTGCTGAACATTGACTGCATGCGCTCCATGTTTTATACATATGTTAAAAGTTTTGAGCAGATATCTGCATAAAATTAAATGCCTTTGTTTAAGTAGGTTGTAAAACATACAAATTAATCAAAGACTGCTGTACAGCAGACTGCAGCGGCAACGTTTACGGTTTTCAACAAATCAATGTAAATGGTATATTCTTTTTTGTAACCATAGCATTTATTTTAATTTTGGGCAACATCAACCAAAATATTTCAAAATAACACCCTTCAGTTTATTTTTGGATTGAAATTAACACCTTAAAAACTGGAAACGTTCCTTAACGCCCTGACTGTCAAACAAAATAAACGTCACGTGAGCAATATGTCAATCATTACCACTAAACTATCGACAACCTTCTGCGTATTTTCATATCTTCACTGCATTCAACTAGTCACAACAATGGCTTTGATTAAATCGGACTAAAACAGCACACATTAAGTCATATAAAAGCAGTAAATCATTTTTCAAATCATTTTTGCTCAAAACGCTTATCAAATCCTTGCTGTGTTTTCACAACTTTTGCGAAAATAAGGTTAGGCTATATGCTAGAGCAGGGGGACACAACCTTTTCGCTATGACTGCCGCATCCATTTATTTCACCAACGACCGCAATTTGTCTCGATGTTTTTCGTTTATTTATTCATTGATTCAGCTGAAAGATTTGGCAGTCTTAACTGTTAATGATGTCCCAATCCACACTGTTACCAGGGTTGCCAGGTAATGTAGACTGGATTCGGACAGCATTTATCTGAAAATCGGACATTTTAGGACAAAAACGAACGAATGCGTGCGCAAGCAAGGAACCAAAATCGATGTGGCAACTGCCATTTTTGCGCGTTTACGTTACACAACCTCATTTTTCTGAAGATACCGATGAGTCACGGTTGAATGCACATGCGAAAATATTAATTTAATGCTGATGTACAAATTATCTGGTGACACATAAACCACAAGCCGTTAAGCGCTTAAGCCCGTTTATCCCGAGCTAAGCTAACCCAGCCAAAAGTATCTAAGATAAGAATATAGTGTTTTTTAATTACAAACTCTCACCCAAAACTAATAGCCCTTCTCGACTATTCAGGGCTAGGCAAGTGCTAAGCGGGCTAAGGCTTTGGATGCAGAATCTTGCGGCGTTAGACGGCCTATTAATATTTCCTCTAACATCTGCTAGTCTAAGTTCGTATAAAACAATTAAAAGCTTTATCCCGTTTCCATGACCGTCGGTCTGATCGGACTTGTTCCAAATTGTGGTCCGATTGGACCAACAGCAACTAGGCCTACGTTACTTTTGATAATAAAAAAATATTTACATGCAATAACTTCATCCTAGAATTCGTGTTTCCAGCTCATCAAAATCGAAAAAGACCAGTTTTTAAAGCCAAATGTTTAATATAATAGTTTTTATTCAGTGCATATATTTACATTCGTCTTAGCAATCGCTGGTTGACAGTGATAGTCCTGGGCATAGCCTACCAGCAAAACGTGCACTGACATCTGTTGGAAAATAATCCAATCGTCACTGTCTACCATGGATAAAACTGATTTGCTAGAATGCAGGTCTTCCAAAATGAATGACAGCTAATAGAACTTAGAAGGCAAACTAATAAAACTAATATGATTTCATTTTGGATATTGTGCAGGGTTCACTAAACGTTATACTCCTTTATTTATTTTTTTGAACACTGATAGCGTATAGGTATTTTCGTTTCTTTGGCAACTGGTACAGCTTACAATCAACTGTTCTATAACCATATGGTGTACCTGCAACACGTTTATAGTCATCATTTACTAATTGCGCTTTGTCCTTTTTTCGCCCATAACGTTTCGTCCTTGTGCAGGCAGGCCTATTTACGCCTCGGTGATTGTCCAGTAGGCTACTATTATGTCGCATGTTTTTTTAACAAGCGGATAACCTGAAATACGACAAGCCTAATATCAACAGAAAAACACAGAAAAATACCCAGCTGGGTCGTGTCTTTTTAAAAAGGTTTGCAGCGACTCTAATGTCTGTGAGCACGATTCCTGGTCAAAAACTTTCAGTACAATAGACTCGGCGCCGTTGTGTATTTTAATCCAGAAAATAACTTGGTTTTAACTTCCTAAAGCGTATAATCCAATATTATATGTTATTTTACAGTAAAAACCAATTATTTGAAATCATAGGTCTTAAAACAGTTTACTTCCGATGAATTAGGCGCATATAGCCAGCGGAAAGCCGGAATCTTTTGAATGTACAATCCTATCCTATTATAGGCCTTTTCGGAAAGAAACTTAAATACCTAGATTTGAAATCTTACAAGCAGAAAAGGAGAAGAGTAAATTATTTATGAGGTAAACCAGCTGACGCGGTCAAATTGTGGTGCATGCTGCCATTGTGTCAAAATCCGTTGTTAAAAATTGATTGTTTCATAAGGCCGTTAAACTTATATGACCCACTGCAGGTAGGCTATTTTTCCAATAAAAAGGGAAATTAACGTGAATAGAGAAAAGGTCAATGTGGGTCGTTTGTCGAGTCGAGTGACGATCTATTAGTCATGGTAGGCGCGTCATGTAATTGTCTGCGAAAGTGAAATTCTTTTTCGCGACGCAACAAACACTTCACAACTCTTTGGGTTTTCCCCCTAAATGTAAACAAATTATCAATTAAATACCAAAAACCTGTCGGGGGCATCAGTTTGATTTTGGAGGCAAATGCGTTTACTATTCATCACGGGAGAAATGAGGACGAGGTATTCGTCATTGCCACCACGCCTCTTATCGAATACTCTTTCCACAAAAATTGTTTTTGCTATTGCCCAATAACACCAACATGATGTAAGCAAACGACGCGCGGTCAATTGCTTTAAACGCCTTCTAAAGCATGTATTGCTGCCAAAACAAGGCTATATTTAGCACTTGTCGTTGCGGCCACAACACAGATATATGTGCGACAGTCCGCACCTGAGGCGATTCGGACGCCAACTACGTCACAAACAACTTGATGACGTAGTAATCCTGTTGAGCGATAATATTTTCTAGTCGGTATCGGTAAAGATCAGACCCGACAATGTTGTCTTTAGGGTAGTTATAACTTATTTTGGCGTGAGAGCGTTATTCGTAAACAGGATTTGTGTTATCTAAGTGAAAGGTGTACGAAATGGCTTGCATCATTTATGTCCGAAATAGATTTGCTTAATTTTTATTTGGGAATAAAGAAACACAAAGTTAGTTGGTTGAGTAATTTATTTATCATTTAAAACTGACGATTGAAGAAGTTTAGGACGTTTGCTGGTACAGGCCATGTTTGGTTTAGCAGAGAAAACAGCTAGATTACTATAGTCCTTACAGCAGTGTTTCTTAACCTTTTTAGTGCTCGTACCCTTTGAGCGTTTGTAAAATTTTCTCATACCCCCCGCAGGCATGTCTACAATGGCCGACGGAAGTAAATAAATTGTAACAATAGGAATTGAAATCAGTGTATTTATAACTTACGTGTTGAATGCATGCATTAAAACAGTCTTATAAGTTCAACAATATTTACAGCACACCAACAATTAGTCAATTCAAATCAGTCCAAGACATATAACAAAGTAACTTGTTACGCACTCTTCACAAATACACCTAAATAGCGTACAATTTCACACTGCATGTCGTACCCCCTGCTTTGGTGCTTCGTACCCCCAAGGGGTACACGTACCCCAGGTTAAGAACTACTGCCTTACAGGGTCAGGAAACCAGCAGGTGTTTTTTAGTTATGGTCTACTAAAATAAACCCTGTTTTATATGATGTACCACACCTAGTCTATAAAAATAAAACGTCTAAAACAGTTGAAATATTTCTACACATTGCCATAAGTTTGTAGTATTTTATATGTTTCAATCAGCTATAAAAGAAGAATATCTTTAACAATCCTTGCGATAACTACAGTTTAATCTAATTAGCATGTAACTAAACAACTTGGTATAAAACAAAAGTTTACTATTAGCATTTAAAAGGGCCCAAAGTTTAACTCCGCTGGTGGCCACTTCGGGATGATGCAAAAGTTTGCATTCCCAACATTTTATCTGATCAAAACTCAAGTGAAAAACATACAAAAATAGACATGAGTGAGTTATTCTTGTAAGCCGGTGCCGCATTTAGACAAGAAAAATCCGAAACTGCGTCTCAAAACATGACGACAAATTTGCCTCGGGCTTGCGTTGCCAGGCAACAATGCAATATAATTGTGAGGTATACAGTTGGACATTTTCAGACATTTGTAGAGCCTGTTAGGTGGCAAACACGCAGTAAGGGTAGGTTGTCACTTCATGCAACCACAGTATGGATTTGTTTAATAACAAATTATTTAAAATCCTCTATGGATTGATTAATTGCAAATTATTTATGTGTCACGTCAATGGCCAAAAATTGCAGCGAAATCTAGAATGTGAGTAAAGCATAGAAATTTGCATTGAAATAAGAAAAAAAAACTTGTCGGAAATTTCAACTACGTCATGATGCACAGAAAATTGTGCACGAGTACTTTTTCAAGCCAGAGGCAAAAATAACCCGTAGAAAAGCGCTAAACCATAAAAGGCAATATGCATGCATTTGTCTTGCGATTTATAAATTTACACAACGATGAGTATAGGAAGATCAGGAAGACAAATGTTGTTATTAAATGTAAATAAAATTAGTGACTTAATAAAGTATTAAACACGGGAAGTAGGGCTTGCGTGCCTAAGGCCTTTAATTTTTTATTACTAAGATAGACAACCTTTAAATATAATAAGTAAATGCGTCAGTAAAATTTCTCCTAGACAATTGTCATTTCGAAAGTAAATTTCCTATGGGAGTAAATTTCGTTGTTAAGAGTGCAGAAGTGAGATGGACTCTGAAACAGCTGTTCACGGTCCAGTAGTCACAGGCAATGTTGGCGATTCGATCAATTAAGGTATAATCTCTTATGGCACTACTTAACCGTAAGTCGTTGTTATTGAAACTGGACTTGACATGCGACGGTGTAGGCTTGAGGTCACAGAGTTGCACGTGCTTGAAATGCCACTGTGTGTCGCGACCTTGCGATAATTGTCGGTTGCCAAACGGACTTGACCTACATCAATGTAACAGGACGAGTGTTTTTACATCGTCAAGACAGTAGCTGCATACGCGACAATATACCCTTGCATAATATTTAACTAAAACACCCCGCAGATTTTTAACGGCTTACGGTTCAGCCGAGTCGGTAATTAGCCTATAGCCCCACCCAAATATAATTTCCACTTTGTTTGAGGAAATTGTCCTGTGACGTGTAAGATTTGGCCGGGACGATCCGGTAAACGTTTCCCGCAGATGCGAAGCCGCGTAAGGCTATTTTTGCAGCTTTTGACATATTTTTGGAATCGCTCGCAGCATAGTGGGACTGGGAAACCATTATAAATTTGCTCGCAGCTTTTCTCGGGTCCAGCATATAAACCTAACCGGACTGGACGTGCAAGTGTTTTCTTTTACTTGTTGGTTACGCCTTACATCTGTGCAGTCTTGTTAGATTTGAATAATGCAGACTTTAAATGTTCTCATGTCCATTCTTTTAATCGAAAACAAATTGACTTTTGTAAAACGTATTTGGTAAAATGCAGTAGGTTGGCTAAGCATTTTTTTAAACTTACGGGTAAGTTGCAGCCAAGAAAAGCTTTAGGAGTTTCTTCGTAACCGATTGTGACTAACAAGGTAAATATGGTATTTTCGTTGCAGAAAAACCTAATATTCTTTGCTAGCCGGCCTAAGAGTGGAAATGTTGAAAATTGAAAGTAGGTCAAATTTTGAAAATCCTTCATCAGCCAAAGACGAATTGTTAGATATGGACGAAAGACATTCGGACAATGTATTTTTGTCACAGGCAGACCTAGACAGCTTAAGTTTGGACAGTAACAACACATCGTTTGGAAAGCACACATTTTCTGAAGATTCCGTCGAGGGCGGGGACTTTGACTTGAGTGAATTACTGGATACAGAAACCATTTCCCAAACCGACAAATGTCCAGTTAAAATTGAGGAAACGTTCCCCGCCCAACGATCAAAGTCAAGTAATAACGTGCTTAACTCGCGTCAGACAGGCGAAGTGAGCTCGGGTGAGAAGGCGCCCGCAGTAGGTACGAGTGACGTAATCGGTGCGGGGCAGTCAAGCATGGCGGACGGTCGTTCCGAGGAGGAAGAAAGGAGACTTGTACTCGCCAGCGTAAAACACGTCGATTGTCACGATTTTCCATTTGAAGAGGTTTTATCACTGGAGGAAACAGTTTTGCAGAAAGGTGCATCGTTGAATCAAGTTGCCTCTGCTTCTCAAACTTCAGTTTATTCCAAGACAGATTCAAGTACACCTGAAACAATGAAAGACCGAGGCAGTGTAACAATCATCAGTCATGCTCCATTGCCGGGATCTTTGGACTCTGCAATGCATGTTCCAAAGGAAAGGAAGAACAAACGCAGGCCACCTTTGCTGAAGTGTCAGACTTGGCCGCGTCAGGATTCGACAGAAGACGAAAGCAGCTATATTCAAACTACTGTGAATAGTTCCCATTCGTCGAAACTCGATTCTCCGTCCTTCTATTCGCAAAGCGCCATTGACTTTTCGGCGATTTCTCATCTTTCCGAGGAACATGACAAGATGATGGCACAGGAAATGTCCGAAGCGCCGCAGCCCCAACACCCATTTATATCAGCAACAACCAAGGAAAGACTATACGGCAAAGCAACCAAGTCTCGGGCTCAGTCACAACGCAGTAAAAGCTATAAGGAGAACAGCCGAGGTTCTGCAATCAAAATAAGTAGCTCGTCATCCGATTTTACTGTCACTCATACGAAGCCGAATGCATCCATTGTGAGTACACGCCGACACACTGTGGGGGATTTCCAAAGCTCCGTCAATGACAAGAATGCCGTTGGATCCAACCGCAAATCCACTAAAGCGGTTATGTCTCCACTCGAGAAGGCCTTCCGCAAACAATACACCATTGCGTCGAGATCCGGTTCTCCGGTTGTTCCTTCGATTTCTACTTTACCAACGGAAGCAACTGCAGCGGTGGACAGCGCATCAGTAGTATCTGATCGTGCTGAAGCGAAGAAACCCGGACAAATGCAGATGGAAAAGCAACCCCTCCCACCAGAAGGCTTCAAAATTACCCGGTATCCCATCAAGGCAAACGCATCTGTTATAGCACCAACTAGTCCAACCAGCAGCGCTGAAACCCCAGAAGAGGTAAATATTTTTTTCTATCAAGTGGCAATTTACTAAGCTTTTTATTGCATGCATAGGTCCTGCATGGGTGTGATTGTCTTATAAGCATAACAGCTCATAATGCATGAGTTAATTTATTAAGATTTTTAACAAAAATAAAACAATATGGCAATATACAGAAACATATCATTCATTTTTACATTGGGAGTGTGAGCAAAATATTTTTTAACATTTTGAATGTAACTTGTGGAAACCGAATTGACCGCAACGACTATACTATTATTCCTAATTATGACGCACGGGAAGGGTCAAGCCCCGAAAGTGCTCCCTGCTGCCCGCCCTGAGCCGCCATTAAGCCATGAGCGCATTTGTATTGAAATTAGCTTCCCTTTTCCACCGTGACTCAGGAGGATGCGGTCGCTGTGACGTGACTTCGGCAATTGAAATTATCGCCTGCGATAAGCATCGGCACAGGTGAAGCGTGACGAGCACGGCGTACATTTAGTCACCTGACTCTTTCAATAATCCGAAAATCGTCGACCGTCACCTTTAACCGAACCGCTGAAAGGCTAAGTTCGCGCCTTTAGCCCTAGGGGTTTTGCCCTCAAGCTTTGCATTTTTAAAATGATCGCGTGATATTTTTCGCATGCTCATAAGTGTGAATTGCCACTTACGGCGCGAAAGCAAGAGTATGATACTCCCCAAACGAGCTGCCAGTTACCAGAAATTCTCCTAACCGCAACAACAAAAATACCATTAGTGCCGTCGTGAGGTGCTGCACTATCGCCGACAATCACAGAGAATCAGCGTGACCGCGATTCGGTTTAGTCGTGACTGCGCGAGGTTAACCGCGCTTCATACCGAGGATGTTTGTTGTCAACAAACGCCAAGCACCGAACGGGGTGGCGATCTTATCACGCGAAACCGCGAGCAAGCGCCGCCTCGCAACGCACCCCGCCGACGTCGGCGCTCGCCTACGACAACTCCCCGCTGTATCTCACCGCATCTCAGAAGGCTCCGTAAGATGTTCCTCTGCATAATCCCCGGTGACGGCCTGGCACCGGTTTTGCGTGATGCTTTTTCGAACGCTCCGTGGTAATCGTCGGCGGTTTTCCGTGCCGGACAGCGCAAGGCACCATAAGTGCGATAGCGCGCTGCATGGAATCAACAGTCCGCACATGAAGCTTGGCGGGGAATGATGCCGGATGGTGCAGATAATTACGACAGCAATGTGCTATTGTCGCCATAAGCACCCCATTTTTTTGCCTGCGCCGACCAAAATAATACAAGGGTGGTGATAGAAATTCGCGACCGCAATGGAAAGCAATAACTCGCAAAAGGTTAGATGACGGTGCAGTTGAGACGAGAGTAAGTTAATGATGGGACTTAGAATTTGTCGACATGCTGGTGGAATAGACTTGGTTGCCTTTATTGCGTAAATAATGCTTTGGATCTCAACAAAATATATTATGGATGTACATCGTCATCGGGACCTTGGCTCGGAAATGTTTATTTATTTCCATATGTGTTGTACTTTTTGAAACATCGCCTGAAGTGCATGAATCATCCTTTATAGTGTAGTGCACCTTTGCCTTTACTTCCTAACTTTAACTTGTGGGATGCAAGCTTTGAAGAATCTTTTCAATTTCTTCTTTTGATTACAGGGGAGCACATCGGAAAGTGACTTGCATCAAGTTATCAAAAATCTGAAAAAACAACACAAGGAAGCTGAAGACCGAATCGCACTTGCAGAGAAGCAAGCTAAAGAATGGAAAGAGATTGCACAACAAACGTTGCGAGCAGCGCAAGTGATAAAGGCGCAAATGGAGTTTGAAAAAGTGAGAAGTTTATACTTTTCCCACCACCTTCGAAATATCTTTATCCGATCATCGACGATAAGTGCTTCCTACCCACTGCGCCGCAATAATTGTTGGTTGGCGTATTTCAGCACGCTTATCAAGTAAATGTGGGCAATTAAATCGTGTTTCAATGTATAATGAATAGAAATCCACCTGTGAACTGGCGAAACTTCCCCAATATATATATTTTTAAATTAGGAACAATTAATTGCACACAATCTTACCCCGGTCCCTCTTGATCATCAGGTTCGCGCGAACCGCGCTGAAGGACGATCATCTTCGACCGGAAATGATACCTCGAATCCCGCCCATTCGGAGAAACAAACACCTTTGGGTTTATCCCAGCAAAGTGGGGATACTCACCGTCGATGGAGCAACGAAGTTTCGAGTCGGGCTCGGGAGGGAGTCACCATCACGCGTCACAGACTTCTGTCGACAGACGCAACCGAGTTGAATGTCCCGGCCGTGAAGCGCAGTTCGTCGCGTGGACGCAAGAGAAGCGGCAACATGTACACAGTCTCACACAGGGATGCTTCGCCGAAGCGCACACGTCTTGCGGAAAACCCTTTGCCTGTAGAAAACGAACAGCAGAAGCAACAAAGCTTGTTAAACTGGCTAACCAGCACTGAGACAGAAGCAAGCGACATAAGTTACATGTCTCTTCTTGAATGTCCACCAGCAGCTTCTTCCAACGCAAAATTACCGGCGTCTTCCTCTGCAGTAACGACAAGGAAGCGAAATCCCCCACTTGCAATGACCAGCCGCTCCCTTTCACATGAAGAAGTTCGCGCTGCTCTGCGCGCAAAAGTTGAGCATTCCAGAACCAATGTGATGCAGGCGGATTTTGAATCATCGCCAGCGAACAAAACACAAAACGATGCCGAAAAACTGAATAACGATGCTGTGAGAATGGAGACAGACCAATATTTTCGCACAAGCTCCTACAGCTCGGAGATTTTTCAAAACTATTCCTCAACTTTACCCAACGACGAAGACGACGTTCTCTCAGACTTGCTGCTAAGCGACAACGACGTAGTTCCGAGCTCACCCGAATTATTACATTCCCTCTCCGACTCCGAACTACAGATGCCGGAAAAGCGAGCAACACAAGCGGTCAACACCAAGCCGACCTTGTCAAAAAAGCTCAGCAGTTCCGAGGGATTTTTAGCCAATATTCAAAACTTGCATCCGTTCCCACCTACTGTGACAAACGACACCAGTAAATACGACAGCGACTTTCTTAGTCAGCTTGATTGCTTTTTCGGGCTCTAAATATTGCTTTTTTGTTTTTATTCTTTAAACTTTATGCTTGCGGTGTAACACAGCCGATTACTGTATACTTGCGCTACACGATTTTAATGCTGTTGCTTGCCTGTCTATATGACGCTTCGTCATGAATAAAACAAAAAAGATAAATTTAAGTTGTTTGATCATTGACATGAAGGGAGAGAATTTTAATATGACTGAGAATGTTTGAATTGCGTGTGTTTGAGAGTCGACAGGACAAGAAAGAAAAAAGGCAACTCTGACGTCGGAAGTTTAATAGTTATTTTAAAGTTTTGTGAATTGCATGTTAAATATTTAGGAAATTTCGGTCATATGTTTTAATATAGTACTCATGAGCGAGTAAAAAAAAACATTATGCGGAAGTTGCATTAACGGAACAACACCATTTATTTGTTACGACTAAATAAACTTGCAGACAAACCAATAATAAACACGACTTTTTTCCCTAAGCTATGTTTGAGGTCAGAGTTCATATAATTACTTGCATTCAAACTAAATTGTTTTGAAATATTTTTGATTTAAAACTTTTTTTATCACGCAGTAATTCCTGAATCTGTCATTTCATTGCAAAACAGAAATAAACAAATAGGCTTACGATGTCTGGCGTGTACATTTAAGTCACTGACACACAAACGAGACTGAAAAACGGATTACGAGATTTTCGTCCAAATCGGCTTTGATCACTGTCTTCTTATATTTCATCATCGATCGTTTCGTTAAAACCAGTATGTTGTGAGCAATAACGGTACAATTGTATTAATATGTTTTTGTACAAAGTGCATTTTAGAGACCCACAATTGTTACACCGTAAATATGACTTCTATTAGGTTTACTGACGCAATGATACGCATCTGTACAGAACACGAACTTCTTTGTACATCAGCACCGTATGACCGACTTAAGGTACTACATGCTATAAAATAGTAAAAAAATGTACTATAAAAACTAAATTTGAGATACTTTTGCACAAAATTTTACAACCACATTTACACTAAAGTACAAAACTACATACATTAGGTTGTTTTCAGATAAAATATTTTCGAGACATTAAAATTGCAACTAAATATATGAAAAACACCCAAACGACAATAAAGCCGTGGGGCAAATCAACACAGTGAACGTAAATACTGAATTATTCAGCAGCTTAAAACATTAAACCGACATTCGCATGTCACAAAAATTGTAGAAAGAGTCGGCTTCGGTGCGGGCTGCGTCCGAGCTCGGTGAAACGTATATCGTTGGGCTTTCTTGTTCAAGTTGTTCGACAGCCTTCCGGCAAACATTCACGCAGTCCTCGCCGTTAAATTCCAGCCCAACAACAGGCCCTTAAAAAGTCAAGGAAAACGTCGTATTTTTACAGACAGCACCTGTTGTGATGTTCGAAGATAAAACACCTAACGCAAGGCAGCAATTACATTAAGAGGATCAATATTTCAAAATACTGCATCGCGTTGGGCCGGACAGCTGTCCTGGAGTGCTATTTCAATAAGCCATCTGTTTCGGCAACTAAAATTGTTTCGATTTTGTCTAGTCTTTCACTTGATGTGCTTTGCAGTGGGTTGCACCACTGAAAGTGTGTTACATGGACTTGGTTTGGGTAAAAAGTATTTGAGGTCAAATATATAACTAAGACAAAAGCCCCTAAAAGTGCAATGATTTAATTTCCAATTGGCATTGATCATCTTCATTCAAATGCCAAAACACTTAAACTTCTGTGTTATTTGCTGTATATTTTCTATGCCCTTAAATGGGTCAGGCCTAATTTGGACCTCTATGCTTAAACATAAGGTCCCCAGATTACATAATCATCTAATAGTAATTTTCACCAAAACTCACCATCTCGTATAGTCTTCCAATCTTTCATAAGGTGCTGTTCAGAAATGATTCGTTTTATTTCATCTGGTGACAAGGTGACTTCTTTGGTTTGAATTAATTGGGTTTTTGCTTTCATCGTGGCAATGAGCCTAAAAGCAGTCTAGAAATGTACAATAGAGAAGACTTTACGAAAAAGGCTTAAACAGTTTTGGGCAAGTAAAAAATATTACAATAAAAACTTGATTCTACCTGCACAGAATTGTCACTGGAAAATAAAAGCACCAAACAAGATTCTGAAAAGTTCCTTTCCCTACTGCCTCTGGTGAGTGGGATGACGCTGTCATTACAACTTACTGCTGACAGAGAAGTTTCTTCAAAAAAACATGAAAAAACTTTGACAACGCAACAATATTGTGTAATAGAATCATAACCCCATAACATTGATACTATTATACTGGCTTAAACAAGGCTCTAACAGCACAAAAACTATTGCAATTTTTACTCACACACAACTTATCCGACTACAGTAACAAAAAAATTACACACAGTCATACTTTCTATTTCATTTTCTTCATTGTCTCCATTACCAGAAGCAGCATCCTTGTCACTAATTGATTTCAAGTCAAACAAATCATGGATTAAAACGTGTTCATTAACTAACATCCAATTCTTTGATTCAGTAACTGGAGTGAAGTCATGTATGTTGTACCAAGAGTTGTTAAAAATTGACAACAATGAATCAGTAAACTGCTTCTCAAGACCATCATATGCCAACTGATAGCATCCAAACTTCATTTTACACTGTAAAAAATGTGTGAAAGGCATAAAATTACTACAAGGCAAACTTTACACAAAAAACTTACTGATGATTCGATAATTGGCTGTGTTGTACAATGAAGGAAGGTGTCAATTTTAGTACAATCTCTTGTTCTGAACTGCTGACATGCACATATTAGTTTACAATCATGGCAGTCTCTTATAAAAATTGAACCCCTGCAAATAAAAGCATAGTTTAAAAATTTGACTTTACAATTTTTAAGAATACAATTTGCATTACTTGGTAGGCCCAATTATAAATTGGCAGTTGGAACAATCATCGATAGTAATTGTTGCAATGGCATCCAGAAGAAATATTTTGGCATCTTTGCAATCTTTTATTACAAATGGTTGTCCATTTATACTTCCTTGTTTTCTAACCACTGTTTCATTAACAATTCCATCAAATGTGTAGTCATTTGGGTCTATCTGCACACAAATAAACAACATGTGCTTACTATATTTTTCATGCTAACAATCTGACATAATTCGTTACAAAAAAACTGCACAAAACAATTCAGATTTTTTGAATAAAACTGCAATGTAAAAACCCTACCATTAAGGATTAGTTTGTAGACAAACCTGCTCTCGTGTTTCCCAGCTATAGGGCTTTCTAGTTTCTTCAGGTGTTTCCTTCTTTGACCCACAGCACCCCATTGCAGAAAAAGATTCCAGGTCACAAAAGAATGCAATACTGTCTGCTTGTTTTTCAACTTGACGCAGTAATTATCAAATGCTAGCAAAATTCACTGTGTAATGTAATATGGTTTTGAAAGCTGTTCAACCAACACAAAATCTTGCGTTCTTTAACGTGAGACGTTATTTATTCCGCTTCGATAACAACCGATTATAAAATTAACGTAACCGATGTAGTTTTAAAGTGGTGTTTAAATTTCGTTTGTTTTGTAAAAAAATGTAACTATTTCACTGTCACCCCCTAAACAGTTTGGTCTATTTTCAAATTTACAAATTCGCACTTTAAACTTGGCGATTTTGTTATATTCTACTGTAGGCTAAGCCATATTTTACCAAGTTCATATTTTTTTCGATTTATTCATTTGATGAAAAGTGACCACATTTTCAATGTTTATGGTACTAAAGCTTGTTTGTGCATAATAAAACTACAATAATGCATCGTCACCGAGTCTCTGGAAACTCAAATTAATTTTTTGATTGTGTTTGATTCGGCGCACAACACATCGACTTGCCAAAACACACACAACTGCAGTAAGCACAATGGTAAGGCAAATAGCCAACGTGAGCTGGCTTGGTGTGTAATATACCGTCGACAATGTGGAATGGGACCTTTCGTTGCATTCTGCGACACAAAAATTAATTAAAATGTGACAAAAATATGTTACAACTTATAACTACCTTCACACTCTATTCCACTAGAACAAACGTAGGCAGCAAGAGTAGTCTTCTCAGAAAACAATCCGTGCATATTCGGCGGACTATTGCATTGATAACGAATTCTTACTGAAGGGAATTCTGTTTCCAGCTGATATAGATGTAATGTAATTCATATTTTTTGAGCAGCAATGTAAAAACCGTGTTTTTTATTCTTACTTGCTGGATCCACTGAAGAAACCATCGCAGCTCACAGTCGCACTTTATCGGATTGTTCCATAACTCAATTCTCAATGACGACTTTGGAATTTCTGGCATTGACCCCACTGGCAAATGAATTAACTTATTTTCGGAAAGGTCCAGATATTCCAAGTTTGTGAAGTAGCTGGGTGGAAACAAATATTACAAAAGCAGTTTGCCCCAACAGTATTCATAGGCCCGAAGTGCACAGATGCCCGACATACATTTTTTATTCTACCAACCTAAACGTTTGATTTCCAATGTCGGCAATTTGATTGGAATCCAAAGCTAAGCTTGATATCATGGTCGCGTTGATGAAATCATCGGATGAAACACTTGTAATAAAGTTTTCACCCAGATCAACAGTTTTCAAGGTGCTCTAAAGATATGGCGGTAAGTTGCAAAGGTAGGTCTGGTAGTTTATGTGGCAAAATTACCATATTTTTCAGAACATTTGGAACACGTTCAATTTTTAATCCACGCAATCCGGCGTTGATGACCGATAAACCCGTCAAACATTTTCCCGTAAAGTTCTGAACATTTCTATTTGGTCCAAGAAGCAACTTTTTTAAAGCCCTAGGAAGTAAAATTTTTAGATTAGATATTAAACGTTGTTAAAAAAAAATTCAAAAAAATCTGTCATCATAACGCTTAGAAAGTTTTTGGCTGGTGTACTCAAACAAAACAGCCAATGCAACAAACCTTATGAGTTATTACGACTAATTAAAATCACCTGTTGTTTAAAAATAGATCATTGTCATAAGCAACAAAGTTATTGTTGTACAAGCGTATTTTGCGCAGATTTGGAAAACTCATCAAGAACTCTTTTGTAATTGTTTTTAGTTTGTTCCCCTCAAGGGACAGAACTGTTAGCGATGGTACTTGCTTCGACGGAAACGGCAACAATTCCTCAATTTGATTATCTAAAAAAATTAAACAGGACACACGGTAATAAGTTTTCTTTCAGGTGTTATGAAAAAAGTGGATGTCTGCCGAAAAATATATGTAACTTACGTGGAAGACTTAGCGAAGATATAATTGGAACTTTGCTTGCAATATCCTTTATACTGAGGACTGTTAATTTGCTACGAGTCATCACAAGTGCTCTTACACCAACGTCAATGCCTATTGGCAAAACGGAAGAAGGATGTCCATCGCAAAACAGCAAAGGAAAGAATACATCATCCAGCATTACTAAAAAGACAAGCGCAACTGATTCAACCAAAATACAACTGACAAATTTTGTGCAAGCGTTAAACATACCTTTGTGAAATTTGAAATGTTGAGCAATGTACTCCGTTTTGGTTTTATACAAAGAACAGTATTTGGTGAAATTGCTGGTAGCACTTTGATAGAGATAGGTCGTGGAAGGATTCAAAGGGAATGCCTTTGTTTCTTCAGGGCATATCGATAGTAAAGACTGTTTGTCGGTGGTCATAAGTATGGAACCTTTAACATCAGATGGACTTCTACAGGCAAGTCGAACGTCCGGTACTAAATTCCCAACTTTAATCTGTGAAACATAGAGTGGTAAGCGGACCCGAAATTTGAGTCCAAACCGTGGGTATATAAGCCCTAAGCTCAGTGGAATAACCATTAGGCAAAGTAGGCACGTGCCTACAGGCCAGTCAAAAATCCAGGCCACTTTAAATGATTTGGCAACACTGATAATTCTAATATTTTAGTTGGCAACCCTGATTTTCGGGCCACTCATAAAATGTGCCTACAGGCCAGCAGACCCTTAATCCGGCACTGTCTAAGTTTGACCCGAACCCGAATCGTTTTTGTGAAGCCCGCTTGAGCCCGAAAGTTTGATTGACATGACCCATAATATGACTCACAATTTCGCTGTGAAAAGTTACAAAAGTACCACAATACATCGCAACAGTATATGGTCTGTATCTGACTATAGGTGGGCAAAAAAAAGTTTAACAGCACGTAAATATCATGATATACAGTAAAAGTGTGTTCCTGAAAGTATATTTAGTTTTTACTTGATCAATTACGCTTTTTAGCCATGGCGTATTGCAATTGCAGGAAATCGGATTTTGCCACAATTCCACAGTTAAAATGTCGGCTGACGCAAACGATAGAAAACTTGGAGGCATCGAAGTAATGTTGTTATTTGTGAGATCAATGAATTGAAGGTTGTTAGCACCTACATTGACAAGCACATTTGTTACATTTAAACAGTTAAATTTAATATCCAACTTTTAATTTACCTTTAAGTGCATTGGAGTCGATTGTTGTAATTTTGTTGTTTGATAATAATAACGTTGTTAAATTCCAGGCCTTTTTCAAGGACATTGCTGACAGATAAGTTATGTTATTTTCCGACAAATCCAGAGTCTTAATATCTGTGTGTATTGCACGTCCAAAGTTCTTTATGTATGTTTTCAACAAACGTGAAATTGCTTACTTACATCTTGCTTTTTTCACACCCATCGGAACTTTGTCGAGGCCCATATTTCGCAAAATCAAAGTGCTTAAACTGCTGGCATTTATAAGCCAGGTTAGATCTTGTTCTCTGTACGGGCCGTGAGCTAAATTCAGCACCTGCAAGATTATCAAATAATAAAGACATGAAACCAACAAAAATTTGCTTGTAAGTCATATTACAAGCATTTCCCAAATGTATGTAAGATAACGTGGCGCAATTTTTCAACGCCACCAGAACAATATTACATTTTTTAGATCGTTGCTGTTTTTTTGCCGAAAAAAGTTTTACAAGTGGATTGAGGTAATCTAATGAAAAACCTTAAGTTGCTGCAATCCGCCAAATACGCTGCCGGACAGACTTTCTATGTTGGTGTTTGTCAGTGTAAGTTTTTCCAAATTTGGAAAACTGTCGCCAAGTTCCCTTTGCACGACAAAAAACGGCGACGCACTGGAAAAACAGAAATGTGAACAAAGAAAACAATGTTCCATTGGTGATACTGTTTACATACCTTATAGTTAAACATATTATGTTGGGATACGTTTCATTCTTCCGGATGAAAGATTTCAGATTCTTGTTCCCGTGTAAATGTAGTGTTCGAAGAGCAGAAAACAAGCCAATGTCGCTAATACGAAAGTCCGATAAAGTGCTTTCCCTTAAAAAAAATTAAGGAATATATTACCAAATCATTTTCTATGGTAGGGCTATAAGTTTAATGCTACATGGATACTGCTTTCGTTTCAATTATAATTAAAAGATAGGCCATGTCTTCAAGGTTTTAGACATTCCTGGCAAATAAAAATTTAAATTTTACGTTATAAAAGACAGTGAAAACGTTACCACATTAAACAAGATTATTTACTGGATGAGCAAGCCCCGAACGTCGATTAAGCTGGCTTTTACTTTTACGATGTCGATACGATCAAAGTTCGAGCAGTTCAACAACGGGTAAGCGTTGCCATCCCGCCTGTGGGAAAAAACGTGATTATTACTTTAAAAAGCTTCGGGATATTTTTGCATTGTACATTGTTATTAAAACGCCTATGAAAAAAGTTAAGTAGTTCACCACTTACAAAAAAAATTAAACACATATAACTTTTGATACACTTGAAAAACTCTGTTGGGGGCGGTCACTGAATAGATAACATGGCGTCCGAACACGTAAAGTGGAAAGTACAAGAGAGATTGTAAGTTAGTGTGTGTGTGTAATAGGCCTAAACGAAAACCCAATATAACGCAAAACATATGGGACAAAATTAACACACGCACGACTGGAAATGCAAGTTTCCTGACTCACGTAAAAAAACTAAACTGCAATGGCTAAATTCCCAACACACAAGCCACGAACAAAAAGACACAGAAAACGCGCTACAATTAAATGACCACTATTTAATATTCAGCGTTTGGCATTGGGCAATTTTAGAAGTTTATTAGATCAAATCTAATGCTTTCGCATATCAACCACAACAACACTTTGTTATGAGAAAACAAGACATACCGAAACGCTTTCTGGTCAACAAAGTCGCTTGAAATTTGAACCTTGCGGCAACATTTGCTGATTGACGTCGACGTTACAGCTTCGTTGCTAGCATAGTTATCACTGGCAGCTGAAGCTATGACTAGCAACAAAAGTCCACTGACGATGTGAACCAGCATCCTGTACTAGATCTGTGAAACTGTCCAGCTATATTTCAGTATGCATAAGCAACGTTGATTCGCAATAGCCTTGGTTCAGTTGCGAACCTGCTACAAATGTACAACTGAATATTGCTGTTTATAGCTCAAGAAACGGCCTGCGGACATTACAGATAATTTTGTATTACAGTACCGTGGCGATACAAACCAATGATCACACCATAGTGAAATTAAAATTACAGTTGCAGCAACAACGCAGAATTCGCTAACTTTAAGCATTATTAACCACAATAAATTTGCAGAATGCGACTAACTTAATTTTGCAGACAAACGTTATAGTTTTAAAAATAAAACATTCGAAGGGAACACGACACAGAATCATGATAAATTTCAAACTGGAAACCCTGCCAACGAATTTAATTTGAAGATTGTCGGTCCAGAAATAAAATTGAAAGTTCACAATGTAACTTAACGCCAAATTGTGGCAAATGAATCATTGAACAATTGCCCAGCTGCAGGGCTTTTTCGGTCAATTCGCATTTCAAGACAAATTGTAAAACCACGGCAGTATTATACGTGTTCGTTTTAGGTAGTTTCATTCCCTGCAGTTATTTTAAAACGTTACCACATTATTGTTTTGAAGGCAAAATACACATACTAGTGCCAGACACATATGCGTCGATGGCTCAGTTGCAGACATTTAAAAGGTTTTAGGCATACATATTGGTCAATCATTCGCATTGTGGCGTACAGCTAGTTTTCTTATAATTACTAAAGCACACAGCAATTACCTTACAGCCACTAATGGCAATACTACGCAATTTAGTCTCACTTGTCATTAGTAACTACAATGCAATACACGCTACAGAAGAAACATATTTATGAAGATTGTACTGCAATTCTACAAGTAAATAGACGTTTTTGGGTTTTTGAAGAAGCCGTACATTTCGCATTTGTCACCATCGACGACTGCGCAGACAACACGTCAAAATTTACCATTTGCAGATTTTTACTGCAAAGGTAGAAACGCTTTCGAATAAGGTACAATGATTGAAGAACACAACGGTCGTGCACGATGTAAACAAAACAGTACAAAAATGTAAGTGACTTCTTGATAAATGCAGTCGCAAAAACACAACCAAACAATTTCAAAAGTAGAAAACTGCATAAAGTCACAATGGCCTAATTTGCTTTCCAATGAGCATTACGAATTTCAGCAACCTTTTCCAGGAAGACAATATGACTGGCATACAAACGGAGATCTGCATCAATGTCCATCCAACAAACATTACCTGCATCGTCTCCAGCTTGTAACGGCAATTTACCTGCGCTTTCACCTGCGATAGCATGATAAAATTGCAATGCAAATAACATTATTATTTTTACATTAGATGGTTTTCGTCAATACACTCTGTTGCATTGTATAACTAAATGCGTGCCATTAATACAAAGCGTTCGAGGTAGGCCGTTACCCAGACTTGGGCATCCTCTGTGCAAAAAGCAAGATTATATTTACCAGGTCGACAATAACAATGGACAGGCGGACTGTTATCCAGTAAACAAATAAGCGATGTTTGATTTTAGACACAAACTCGCAGCGTGAAAATATACCTGTTTCATCGTGAAAATTTACGGCAACTGTCTCCATCCATGCATTGTCCGTGTTGCGATGGTCGTCCACGTATCCTTTGTAGATCTGCGTACAAAGAAACTCATTAATATAAACCCTTGTGACATTGATGGTCACGGATGCGTTGGGCTGAATAAGCAAACAGAATTTTATTTGTACAAAATAGCACCGCAATTCTCCACATAGTTTCGCAGTTTAACGGCAAAGATATAAAGTCTTGTTAGTATTTCATTTTGAAATTTGTTTTGTCCATTCGGACAAATTGTCGTTTTGCCCGCACTTGAGTTCCTTCCTTAAAAAGCTGGTCTATTTTAGTTGCCAGCGATTTCCGTTGTTCGTCTGTAGTTTCCAAAGAATTCAACGCCTCCTCCCCGAATTCTCGTTTCAAAGTAAGAGACACATTCTCATTGTTGTCCACCATTCCCTAAATAGGTAAAAAGAGTTTTGGCCATTTACATTTAAGTGTCTAAATGCAAGCTTAAAGCAATTGCTATTGGAGGAAAGGGTACGTTTCTGGCTGACAAAGCAACATTTTGCATAGCAATGCCTAAAATGGTAAAACGTTTGGCTACTAAACTTAAAATCCGAGTTTTTCTTGATGCAAAAAAATCTATTATTGGAATATGAATAAATTATTTCAAACATTACCACTGATGATTTGGACATGATTGTAACCTTTGAATTAAAACTAGTTTTCTGAGCTTACCCCTGGTATGGCCCATTCTTTTGTGTCTCTACGCTGGATAGCCACGAACTGCAGGATGGGCTTTTTGCTGAGTTGGTGAATAACCTTGTTTCCACTGGTGTCATGCTTCCATCTAAAGTCATTGTCGTTGCACATTATCCAAAATAAAAAAACTAGTACTAGGTAGTTAATGGCGATAAACATTCCTAACAAACATGAAATACCTGGTGACTATAGGATCAGCAGCATGGTTTGGTCCCCACTTTCCCAAAAGTCCCCTGCCTTTCATGCCAGTTCTTCCAATAGGGTTAAGAGGAAGACGCTCTTGTATCTTTATAATTTCAAGAATACAAGAAAATATAAAATTAACTTTCCCACAATGCCAATTGAAATAGAAGCCTATTTAATAATTTACAACACAACATTACTAAGGGTATATTTGTTCCCAAAATTTGTCTGGGACTCTTCTTAAATCCTACTGGAAACTCAGTACAGACCAGGTGTGTTATATAACCACCATACATGAATTTATCAAACACATTGAGTTTAGTGACATTTAGTGTCATGTAGTGTCATGTGCAGCACAACTGTATCCAAACCTTGTAGATTCCTTCAAAACTTTGTCGGTTTACCAAACCATCCACTTTGTTAAAAGAAATTGAACGAAATGAAGCTGAATTCCTAAAAATTTCAAATATTTAGGATTTAACAAAAAAAGGTCTTTGCACCTGTCAATTGTTTGATGTGACTCAAGTGTTTATAAACATGTAGGACTGCTGTAGGCTCGTATCACTTTGATGATGGCATGAGCATTTGCTAAAATGTATGAACAATGAAGCTGGTATTTAGTTAGCAATGTGTTTATGCCCAATTTACAGATTTTAAACTAAGTTTAAAGATTTCCCTTGTTCAAATAGTTAGGATTAGCTACTAGTTATAGGCAGGTGTGGTTCGAGCTGATCCTTTTTTGTTTGTTTTTTTCCTGAAAATTATCTTGTTTATTTCTAGGCGCTATAAACAAAATAAATAAACAATGATCGATTATGAAACATAAACAAAATGGGCAAGATGAAGTAGGAAAATAAGTAATAAACATTTAATAAAAATTGCAACAAAACAAAATAAAAAGGAAATATATATGCAATATCAACAACATAAGGGCCAATTTTTTGTTACTATACCCAATGTCTGCATCTGCCCAAACTGGTTGTTTCTTCACAACAGGGGCAGTATATTCAACTGGATTGTACTCGGGAAAATTAGAACTCCACGGAACTTGTTCATCATTAACAAATGTCCTTTTTGTATCTGATCCTGGATATGAAGTAGACCTGGCTGTAATAAAACATCATAATTCAGTAAAAGAAAGTAAAACTACATGAAATAGATTAAATACCTTTTTGATGTATTGTACGACTCAAGGTTGCTGCAGAAATAGCCTCAGAATGGGAACTACTGCTCATTTTGCCAACTTTAGATAAGACCTTGTGTAACATAAACGAGAGGGTCAACATTTTATTTCATCATTGCTTTTCACCTTTTGTAAAACTGTGAATAATTACAGCAAAGAGAAAAGGTAAAATGTGTGAAAAGCAAGTTTAAATTTTAACTTGCATCACAAGTGCTTGTCAATGTTTGCATGTGGTTAACAGTTATAGTATGTCAATAGCAGCACAAGATACAACAGCTACTTCAGTATATAAAACTACAAGAAAACAAAACAAAGTCGAATAGAACAACTAGTTGAATTCAAACATTATACAATGATGTTTATTACCACAATATTTATAGAAACCAGTGCACTGTAATATATTGTATGTATTATTATCAAAAACCAAATGATTGAAAAAGGGGAATTTACCGTTTTTGATACTGCTACCAGGCAACCAAATAGTATTCACAAAAGTGAAAAAAAAACTTCAAACCAGACTTAATTCTAGTAGTCTAATTCGGCAAATTACAGAATAATGGTGGTAATGAATAATGGTGGTAAAATGGAGTATTTTAATTCTAATTCCAAATCTAATTTTTCCCAAAAAACGCAAGTTTGCAAAAATTCCTTGTCTAACTGGGAAGCTCATTTATCATACATGCATCATGCACCCTAAAAAAAACAAATACTAAAGGGATATGAAAACTGCTGATGTGATGTGGTTGCAAAAATCGAGCCCCAGCCCTCAAGAAAACCTCAGGTTTCAACAACCACCAACTTTTGAAATAATGCTGTTTACGAACGACTTGTTTTAATTTTTATTCTAATGTAATTTGAAATTTTAATCAAATTTACATTTTTAATTTTTAGTTTTAATTTAAATTCTAATTTAATTTGAACAACCGAAAAAAATCCAAGTCTGCCTGAAGCTGCAAGCAATTTATATTAGTTAAAGCACATGGTTAAAATCAATGTCTCCAGAGTCTGGATTTAATCAACGTACGATGATTA
This sequence comes from Phallusia mammillata, assembly GCF_965637545.1. Taxonomy (NCBI): domain Eukaryota; kingdom Metazoa; phylum Chordata; class Ascidiacea; order Phlebobranchia; family Ascidiidae; genus Phallusia; species Phallusia mammillata. The sequence goes on from NC_137258.1 coordinate 10,171,224, forward strand.
ATTTATTCATTGTGTTTTTATCCGCAGCATCACTATGTCACCTATTTTAGCGGTAGAGCTACTAACACTGAGCATAGGCTTTGGGCCGGTCTGAGAACTACTGTTAGGTGGCGCAACGGAGCATAGGCGTTTATGGTGCTGTTACAGCAATTTGGCTTTATGGCAAGAATAACTGCTGAGTCAGCACCATAAACGCCTATGCTCTGTTGCGTCACCTACCAGAGGTTCTGAGACCGGCCCAAAGCCTATGCTCAGTGTTAGTAGCTCTACCATTTTTAGCAAACAAGCGTACGTTCAAAAAATAAAGGGAATTGTATGTAATTGTAACCTATAGGTGCAGGTTCTCAAACTTTTTCATATTTTTTTCAAAACGGTCCCTTTGCCATTATTTCGAGGGCTCGCGGTCCATAAGTCTGAATGTGTATTTCAGAAAAACGAAACTTGATTGCAGGATTTTAGCTAGTTATGCAAAATTGCGTGTAACAACGGTCCAAAGACAACTTATGACATCACAGACAAGAGAAAAAACATTACGATTGTGCGCGAACAATTGTATTTTTGTAAGTTGTTATGTAATAAAGGCAATTGTTTAACAATGGAGACAGTCGATTCTGAATTTTACTTTGATTTAAACTGATTCAGTGGCACAAACTGACCAGTGTTGCCAGGTTGCGCTTTTGTCGCCGAATTGGGCTACTTTGGACGTCGAGTTGCGGGCTTTTTTCATGAGTTGCGGGTTGCGCTTTTTTGGGCGGGTTTGTGAATGGCATTTTCTGCCGTATGACGGGTAATGATTGCATTATTATTGTGACGTCAAAAACCGTGTAAGTTCAATTTTGACAAAAGAACTAATGAAACTGCCCAGAGCGTCGGAGATTTAACATCCAGCTGAGCAAAATAATGCTTTCAGCCTACGCAATGCAACGTTCACTTTTTAAACAAAGAAATTCAATAAACGCCTCCATTGTTACCACATAATAAAAAGTGTCTCTTGGCAAAAATTATTCTTTTTTTTGTTTTAAAGGTCATGTTACTTTGTTAATAATGCGAAACATATGTTTGCTTTAAAGTGGAGATTAAAAAATTAAAAAGAACAGCATGAAAAGTGGGCAAATGGGGTGTGTTACTGGAAACAGTTCAAATTCAATTTTAAAATGAACAAAAATTAAATCTGAAAAGGAGAAACCTGAATAATTATCACACAAATAGGTGAAAGTAGTGAAAATCAATTGCATTTCAGGTATTTGTAAAATTGGGCTCCTTTTGGGCTACTTTTGACTGGTAAAGTTGCGCTTTTCCGCAATTTGACCTGGCAACACTGAAACTGACGCCAAATAAGATTATAGAAGTACTTCAAGCTTTTGGCGGTCCCCCAAATTTGCCTCCCTCACGGACCCCTAAACGACAGCGGACCCCAGTTTGAGAACCGCTGTTATATAGGCCTACCCCATACACCAAAAGTTATTTTAATTAACTTACATCTTCTGCAATTTTGGCAGAAAAATGAAGTTTCAAGTCAAGTTGAATTTAAATAAGAAAGAGACATATTAATTTACGTCGGATGAAAGATTGGGTCCACCAGGGTTTTTTTAAGGTTTGGTTTGGGTGAACGCTAAGTAGTTTTAAGAGACCGCAAGTGTTTCATTTAAATACCAAAAACTGTAGTTGTAGTTGCAAGTCCAAATTTTGGGAAACCGCTGGAGAAATTTTCAAAACACCTTAAAAAAACACTGGGGTCCACACCTCACATTTCGCCTATCCTTGTTTTACATTGCATCAAAATTGTATCCTCTATCCACGTTTTTTCAGCATTTGAGTGACGGTATAGTCTTTATAGCCAGAGGCAATATATGCAGCATATCAATATACAGTGTGTATATTATACACCTTATAGGCCCCAACATCGTGTGCACATACGCAGAAAGAAAGAGGGAAGTATTTAGGCTGCATTTATCTAAAATATATTCCAAAACCTAAAAAAACGATTTTCTTGTTTAGTGAAATTAGAATGTAGGCTATATATTTCAAAATCATTTAAATCAGGGATCGGCAACCTTTTTTGCACTGCGGACCGGTTTTGAAACTAAAATTTTATCGCGGACCGGTCTTCAAAAAACTACATATATATAGCTATAAAAACGCTTAAATTAGTTTATCATGCCCGGGATACATGGGCAAAATGTTTTAAAGCATTTAACCTGAAAAATTATACGGCCCGGTAACGAACGCCTCATGGACCGGTACCGGTCCACGAAACGGCGGTTAATTGCCGACCACTGATTTAAATCATACATCAGATGCATGCTGGCCCTTTCCAAGTTGCCTTATCACAACCGTTTGTTTAACTGGCATTATATTTCGGACCAGTCCTCGTTAAAATATACATGTTCAGACTCGACAGAGTTTGTAAAATCGATGTAAGGTTATTTTTTCTGTAAAAGCCGGACATCAACTTAATAGACATCAAAAAGCAATATTACTGCAAAGTATCTTACAACTATGAGTTTAGTTGTATAAAAAATTGGTCACGCTGTGTAATTGTTATGTGCGAAATAAAAATTAAACAACTTGGTTGCATGCAAAAAATAATTGACATAAAAAGGTATCGCAAAAAACGTGCGCAAATCTGTTAATATGCGGTAATTAAGCATAACGCAAAAATAAAGATGATAGACAATGCACAAAATGTGTCCTAGTAAACAACGTTTGAAATAGAAATGCTTTCACTACGACTTTTAATAAATTTGTCAAATCTGTATGTTAAAATCTACCCCCAAATTGGAAGAACCAAGATAAAACAACATTGTGGCCAATATTTCTGTTCTAATGTATTCTAAATTGTATAAAGAAAAATTAATTAAGCATTACACGGGAGAAGGAGACCTTTTAAGATTAGTCAGTTTTTTATAGCGTCCAAACTTCCAATAGTTCGAGATGTATTTTTGTTTTCAAACGTGTTGCTGATTTTGTTCGGGATATTCATGGAAGCAGCCTCGACGTAACGTTTTCTGTAAAGAGTCAGGGGTACAAGAAACACTTTGAAATAAAATAGTTTTATAGATAAAACATTTAATACAAAAGAGAATAGAATCAGGCAGCAAACCTGAGTTAAGTTTTGCGGATTGAAACTGACGATTTGTTTTGATAATATTTATGCCAGTAACCACAAACTTCGCCTGTTGACAATTAGGCCTTTTACGTGGATGACAATGCGTTTATAAAATAGTAACCAGTTGTTTGTCCGAGTAAGGGACTTAGGGCACCATAAAACCATTTTTGTCAGTGTAACATTTGTCCCACAAATCCAAACGATTGTGTCTTTACCTGTATCTGGCTTGTTGCTGAGGCTGGGAGCCAACTAAAGTTGCTGACGAAATCTGAGTTAGTTCTCTGACCAAACTTTTTCGAACGGCCTCGTTTCGAACAATGAAAAGCAAGAAAACGAACAAACCTAAAAAGATGACCCTGAATAAGCAAGGCGTTTTTTGTTTATTCCGGGACAAATATTTTTTACCTTGAAGTGAGTTAAGAACTGTAAAAATGTACGCAAAAACGATGTTTACTTTATGAGTTCCAAAAGTTAGAAAACCAAAAAGCCAAGTGAGACCAAAACTTGAAAACAAACACACAGAGATAACGAAGTTTTTCTTTCTGTTGCTTGCTAAGCTCTGTAACAAGAAAATCGTATATTTGCAAAGACGGACAGTTAAATCACATCAAAAAAACTTACTGCACGAGCTGCATTTTTCTTGAAAATGACAGTCACTAGCACGGATATATACGACAGTAGATTGAAAGATAGTATGGCTGCGACAGGAACGACGGCTAAATACATCACGTATTCGGGGTCGATCCAACACCTGAAAACATAACATAGTAATACTTTATTTATTTCTTACAATATCATATATGGCACTGGGGACCAAATAATACTTAGGAGAGATTCAAAACACATGTTTAATGCTTTTAACAATATTCTAAAAAACTGTCACACCTTATAGCATTAGGTAATTTCCAGCTACTTTATATGTTTTTGGTCTGCAAAGTAAATGAGTTACAAAAATATAGTTTGCTATTGGTGTTTCGCAAGTTCAAAAAGTTTGAGAACCACAAGTTGAATAAACACCGTTGGTTATAGATCATTTACCAGCAACTTACGTCTTGTCATTTTTGTAGACATCTTGTTTAGTGATAACCGTCACAGCCACAAACAGTGCTGGTGCTCCCCAACCCCACAACGCCGAGAGGATGTATACTCTTCTACTTGATAAACTTAGTTTGAAGTAAATCGGCTAAAGGTAATTTTTGGGGTTTAAGATCATGCACTCATGCTACAAAAAACTAATTTCATTTTGCAAGTGAATTTGGTCAATAAAATGTTGCAACGTACCTTGGTAACGGCGATGTTCAAATAAAGAGCCTCCACCATCATCCAACACAAAGAACTGAGCAAAGAAAAGTGAATAAGAATGGCTGTAGCTTGACATGCACCAGGAGACGATTGGACATCTTCAAATTGGCTGACGAGTAGGAATACATTGAGGAGGAGAAGCGCAAGAGAAAGAGATGCCAATAAAATAAAAGTTCGCACTTGAGAAGGAAGCTTGCGCCTGTGCCTAAAACAACGAATCGCGATCGTAAAGTGATGGCAGTAAAGTTCACTCTAGTACTTTAGGCAAGTATCAAGTTGTCTAACAGTCTAAAATATTGCTGAGAATAATATGAACAATACTAAACGTAGGGGTAATAAAACGTGATTACCAAAGAAAAAGAATGCACACGATGGTGAGAAGACACGCAATCGCAGATATAGAACTTCCAACGATTGTGATTATGTCCAGAATGTCATCAGGTAGTTCTTTTATTGCCTATATTAACAATGTTGTTTAAACTTTAAAGGAAGATAAGAGTTGGATTACTTTTAGAGAAATATATAGGCGGGAGAGATCATCAGAAAATCAAAGCAATATATCCATACATTATTTTCCTTAATACACTTCGCCCGAAACCGATTTCAGTTTCGGGCAGTTCTTGTATGTGTTGTTGATTTTACAACGATAAAAGAACCAACCGGGTTTGCGGGCTTTGTCGGCTGTCATAAATTTCCCAACCACTTTGTGCGGAACAGCTTTTATCACAAAGGAAAACTTACAAACAATGTGGCAAAGTTGGTGAGGTGGTCGCACTGGCATATTGCCGACATGTTGTTTGCTTCCACAGTGTCGCAACCTTTTGTTGACCAAAAATTCCCATTCTCGTCCCAAAATGCACAGAACGTGTTGTTTTCATCGATGGTTTGATTCACCATCAGATTCTATACAAGCCAAACGTAACTTATTTTGCTTTTATATATACGCACTTTGGTGTTAACACCAGTACTGGCTGCGACATAAAGACGTTAAAAATACAAGTAGCTTGTTGTCTTGCTGATTTTCATCGTTTCAAATAATTACACGTTATATTTGTTCGGAAGAAATACAAAGCACATGAGTAAACAAATCTCGTACAATGAAGTGAATAGATACAAAGACGACGATACTAAATTCATAAAGTTTATGAAAGGTACTTCTGTGATGCTCACCGTAAACGTGATGTTAACTTTGGCTGTAAGGTTCGCAATGGTAATGTTACCAGGAACAGTCGCAGATATAACGACAGGGGAATTTACGCTCGCCGTTCCAGGCAACCGGCACTTGTCTTTTGAACCATCCGTTTTTGTCGCAACAAAAACGTTGTCGTTTAAAAATCCGAAGAAGCCAATTCTGCTGCCTGCCAGAAGAGAGTTTGTTTAAGTCTTGTGTAAACAGGGGAAAGTACGTCCGGATCAAACACGTCAATGCTAACAGTTACATACCTTGGTTGAAAGCTTCGGGGGGAAGGACAATGGAGTATGGAGCAGTTTGGTTTGGTTGTCCGGAAAACAATTGAAACTGGTCGGATCGAAATCCAAGCGACCGGTTTTGCACCTGGGTCGTTCCTTCAAACCCGATATTGTCCTCTGCAAACAGATACTAAAAATTCCCCAACGAGACAATATTTATAGTTTCAATAAAACGCATATAGCTTGTAGACAATATTACGAGCAATTCACCGACAGGGACGAAACGGAAGCACCTATTGTACCTTTGCCTGCAGACGTGATTATGAGCGACAATAAAGACACCGATATTAAGTTTACCATGTGGGTAAATTGACACAGGAACGGCGTTTTTGTCCCAATTACCTGTTTGTGGTGCAAGACTTCAATTTGTTACCAATAGGGAAAATGCATAGGGGACCGCTCCCTGCAGACGTGGTTATGAGCGGCAATAAAGACACCGATATTAAGTTTACCATGTGGGCAAATTGACACAGGAGCGGCGACTAGTTTTATAACAACACAAACTCGACCTACAAAATTGATTCAATATGTTTCATAATTTTATTTTGGTATACTTAAGTGCCATCACTATAATATATAAAAACATACTATAATATATATGTGTATGTATATATCTTAAAAATTCGTGCAAAATCGTTGTTTAGTAACTCAGAATAATTTCCCACTTCTTTGCATCAAATTGCTACCGAAAACATTTTTTTACTGGTGTGTCCCTGATTTGCAAATCAAGAAGACCGCAGTCGCAAAAAAACACGTTTGACATGTTAAAGTGTATTGTCAACAATTTCGTTCTGTAACACATTTGGTTCACAGTTACACATTTCTTGTTTCGGTTTCAGTTACAACATACCTGCGTCAGGGTCAACCGCCAAGACAGCAACAGCAACGGTGCTTGATACGGTCTGAAAGTCGCCCTCAACTTCGGAAAGATTAAGTTTTGAAACAACGTCGTCCAATGTCTGAATTAATCTATGAATATAAAAGAGAAACGTGCTGCATTTGGTATACTTCCACTGCCACTTGAATTTCATCATAACATACTGTTCCGCGGAATTGCTTTCCTGAAGGTCTTCTGCACTGACTTCAAGCAGGTTTCCGACAGCAACCACAACGAGCTCAGAGATCTATTATAAAATGATGCCTAATTGCGTGCTGGTCATTTAAATTCGTCACGACAATCAAATTTCTTGTTATGTTTACAAGTCATTGAACGTTAATCCAGGTGTTATTTTTTTCAATTGTACAGGTGCTTGATATAAATACAATGTGATGACGATGTTCAGTTTAATTTACATAAAAGTAACAGATGTACAACATACGTTTGGTGTAAGAGAGTCGGTGTTGGTAACTTCAGTCAAGACTTGTGCAGCATTCTCGATATCGTCTGGCGTAAGTTCCGCAGGGTTCGAAGTGAGTGTCACAACGTCAGTTGCAACTTCTTGCCGTTGCTCGTCACTTGTTATATTTACTTCCAACAAATTCTGGCAGAAAATGTCACATATTTTCGTAAATCCGTTAACTCATTTTTATCAATTAAATCGACAATTAACAGGTATGTGCAATCAGGGGCGTATCCAGAAATTTTTAAACGGGGGGTCCACCGTTTTATTTTGGGAAATTCCCTAATGACGTCATTATACGTCATTAGATCGCTTTGAAAAATTTTCCACACAAGTGCTAAACCGCACGAGACTGGATACGTAATTGACATGTCAAAATGCCACTAAATTGTCGCTTATTTCGTTTTCTGGTTCAAAACGACGCGTTAAGCGGCAAAACGCTTTGTCCAAAATTGTAAGCAGGCCCAAAACCGTAACCCGGTCCAACTTTCGACTTTGGCGGTTTCTCTACCTGTCCAATTGGCAGAACGACAAATTATTTTAGCAAAAGCTTTGTAGTTTTCTGATCCCGCCGCTGCTATTTAGCTTACTCAGCAAAACTGCAGTCAGGCAATCAAAATCAAAAAAGCTTAAAAACACGGGCAGCAATTTCTAAAGAACTGAACGCCTTTCTGAAGCGGCAATTCTACTGTTAAGTTACGCAATGTCACGGATGCACTAAAGTTGGTAACTGCAGAGAGCATAAATTGTGCCTGGCGAGTAACAAATTACGTTTACCTTAATAACATTACTGGATTAACATCGATCTATTGTGTGTGGCAAACTAATACGTGTTTGTCAGGTCGAAACTGTTAAGTTATTTTATTATTAACAAGTTAACAGAAACAATACAACATTAAACGTTTTTAACCATTTTTACTCATTTTACATTGTTTTCTGCTAAAACTTTATTAGCAGACAAGACACAAATTTTATCTTACATCAAGACTAGTTTCACATGATGACAACCACAATGGATCCAGCCAATAACCGTTTATTGAACATTGTTGCGTTCCATATGGTGTTCCACCTATAGAAGAGGTTAATATATGTAACAAAGGTATAAAACCGTCACAAGTAATACCCAAATCCTGCGTACTGTTTGCTGTCTCTTCTGGGCATGTGTCAATGGATGCAGCTGTAAATCCAGCTTCGGTTTGAGGGAATGTAACATTTATTGGTGCTGCTGGATTGTTGTTGTTAAGGACAGTCACTTCTTTACAGAAAACTGTTGATTAATAATAATCATTTAAATGCTCATATTTACTAGAAAATCGAAATAGGTTCAATGTGATTACAGAACAAAGCGTTTCTTTTGAACCTATAACCACCACATTTTCTAATCGAGTAGAAAAAATAACAAAGCAATCCCCCAAACGTTGCTTCACTTACTGGCTGTTATTGCAGTAGTAGTAATGATAGATATGGTAGTGGGTGTTATTGTAGTAGTGGTAAAGGTAGATATGCCAGTGGTTGTATCTGGTAGAACTGTACCATTACCCGAACCATCTAAAAAAGAGAAAACCAGAATTTAAGGTCGACTGTTCATTACTACTAAAGTAGCCTAAACTCACCTGACACGTCCGTGGTTTGTGCGACCGTCCTCAGGCTGTGAAAAAGCAAAGTTGAACACAACACTTGCACTAAACAGAAAACAAACAAAGCATTTGGCGTTATGACTGCAGTATTGTGTTAATTAACTATTAGGCCAGAGTTGTGAGCGAGCCCGAAAGTGGAGCTCCAACCCGACTTGAATCCAATTGGTCCGAAAGGTACATAGCCTACATGAAATTGCAACCCAATGTGACCTACGTATGTTGTCAGGCCCGAATCATTCTCGTTCTCGACCCGAAAGGCACACACCGACTTATGTCTCAGTGCCACAAAGATAAAAAACTTTTGCACGAGTTTCTGTTTGCATCCTAATTTAGACTATTTACTTTGTCTTCTATTTTAATCACGCGTCATTGTACGCACACACCATGATTCGTAGCGCAATGTCAAATAAATCCAACTTAGGTTACGTCCAAAAAGTGAAACTAGCTAAAACAAAAGCATGCCTTAGAAAGTATTTAAGTTACACACCACAAGTAAGTAGCCTACACTAAAATAAACTTTGACAAACATTTCATATTGACCTTGACTAAACGCTATCGACAAATCAGAGCTTAATTTAGATTGATCTAATAAACACACCACTATTGTTATAGTCTCAAAATTATATTTTCCAAATCTAACCTATAGTTCAACGGTCAAGCAAATATGTCACTTACTTAAAAAAACCATTTTAGCAATTCCAATAACGTCTTTGTCGGGTTAAGCAGCCAAGAACACGCGCAGCCCACAGGAAGCGTCTAGCCAACACCTTAAATGCCAAAGGTTCCCTATTGTGACATTCCGTAGTTTTCAAACGCCGAAGTGTTGACCCTTACCCCCTCCAGTGACAACAACGCAGCCCTAAGTACAACACCGCAAGGGTGCTTTCTGAAAACCAGCAAACTATAGCAGGTGTCTTGATTTCATCACCCAAGTACACAACCGCGCCGAGAGAAGAAAACAAATTTCGTCTTATCACAACAAATGGCTCATCATAGATTTAATCTTGTCCGTTAATTCGCGGTAATACTGATTTACCTGTTTGCAAAAGTGAGATAACCTACTAAGAGGTAGGCTATTTTAACTTTACATTCTTTATCAGTGCTACAGCGACTATATTGCTTTTAACAGAATACGTTTATTCCAATAGGCTACCATGTCTGTTTTCCATCGCTTAAAAGAAGTGTTGTGGCGTTTTCTGTTCTCTTAACACTTCGGTTGACGTAAATCTACTTTAAAAGACGTTTTGCGCTGAGTGCGGATTGACGTTAATTAACGTCAAAAGTTTTTGATCAAAAATGCGGCTGCCCGTTAAAGTGCGTCGAGACCAAACAGCCCAAGCCATAAATGCGTGATCGGCGCGTGTCTAGGGCGACGCTTGGAGGCCATTAAACTTGATTATGTAAATGGAATCTTGTTTCATAACAATGTAACAAAGCCGACTTTTCTAACGAATGCTTGTGGTACTGTATAATTGTTGGCAGAAGTTAAAATTAATTATTGTGCATAAGATTTTATTGCGCAAAAGTTGACTTTACTTTCATCGTAATTCTTTACTGATGCTGTAGAGGCCTTGCAGCAGATGTAATTGTAATTGAAACAATTAACAAAAGCCCGCACTGAACGCATGTTTGGGTGATTACTGGCTCACTGAAAGTGTTCATTCGGATGCCATCTTATGAAAAAAAGCTCAATGACAATCGATGTTTTGGGTTTTGTAGAACTGTTAACTGTAAACGGTTGTTGGGGCAGTGAATACTTTAGTTTTGTATATTTCATAATTGTGAAACTTTTTCCCGGGTAAAATACGTAATCTATCATCCATTAGAATTTACTTCTCATTAGAATTTACTCCGCGAAAATCATTTGGGACCACAATTTCGCAGGATTACGGTTTTGCGGCTAAACAGACGAGCAACAAATTTTTTGATCCATGTTCAAACCAGGGAGTCGAACCGCTTGTCATATGGGTTCAGGTTCGGTTCGGGTTCACTTCGTTTTGTTTTTAAGGGTTCGGGTTCGGTTCAGGTTTTTAACAATGTATATTTTCGGGTTCGGGTTTTGTTCCGGTTTGGGCAAATTATCGGTTTTTAAACCGGTTCAAATTTTTTATTTGTTTCAATTTAATCTACCGATCATCTACCTGGCCTTATAAAACTCCAGAAGAATTTTGATAGTGCACTGTTATTTTTGACACCTACTATAAGTGTTATATCGCGTGCGCTGTTTTGAAAAAAAACACAAAATATGAAACAGACTGCATTTTTTACTGGTTCAGTTCCGGAACGCCAAACAAAATATGGGGTTCAACTCCGGTTCGTGTTTTTGGAAAATCGTAATTAGCGGTTCGGGTTTAATGAAATGAACCGCTCAAACCGGTTCGCGGGTTCGGGTTCAGTTCCGGTTCGACTCCCTGGTTCAAACATTAAACTTGCTTGTTCCCGAAATTTGGGCGTTGCGTCTGTGACAATTAACGGTCAATACTCTGATGCATTAAATGGGTTCCATTCTCATGTAAAATGACATTCGGCGGACCAGCAACAACACATTTAGTCCCAAACACTTTTTATTAGCAGCACAATGGAACAAACTTGTAGGACTACAGGCCCTGCAACACGGAGATTTTGTAACAAAACATTTGAATTGCATGTTGATCTCCAGTTTCTTCTGTTTTAAAAGACATAGTAGCAAACCACCTGCTTTCAAATGCACATGCAATCCTTCACGAATATAAAAAACAAATGAAACTACGCGATTCATCCCTGTGTTGATTGACTGGTCTTCGCTTTGTCTTCCATTTTCTTTTTCGCAGTCTCAACTAATGGCATTAGCTTTTCTTCTGCAGCAAGAATTCGAATCATTTCAATAATGAATGGGAGGTAGTTGTGCTTCCTACGTGTGTTTTCGATCTTAAACTTGTTGCGTTTGTTGTTTTCAAGTCGAATCACCTCATGGCAGTGCTCAATCTCTGTTTGAATGAGTGCAATCCGGGCAGCATGCCCATCTGCAACAAAAACCCTACACTTTATCCAAACACTTACTCCTGTATTTAAGTATTTTGAACAAGTAAAAACAGTTTGGTAATTAAAACACTTTTGGACAGTTACCTCAAGTACATCAAACACACTGAACATTGCTCTTTAATGGTAAATATTCTTTCAAAGAAGGCCTTTTATTAAGGCAAAAAACTTTATTGTCTTTGAGTTTCACTCATTACCAGTCTACCTCTATCTTGGAATCCACATATCATCGATATTTAAATATACATGATAGAATTTGTTGTAGTAAAATACCCGCAGTTTCCATGGAATTTTCACTGGTGAGTTGGGTCAGTTCATCATTTAAATGTTTCATTTTGCTTTCGGTCATCATAATTTTGTCACCAACAACTGCCATCAAGTTGAAATGGATTTCTCCAGCATTGTAGCTGCTGATTCGCTTTTGTATCACAGGCCTAAAAGTAAAAAATGGCAGTGGTAATTTTAATTTATTAAATATTTTTAACTTACATGAGAACGATAAAATTCTGACCTTACAGCTTCAATCCAATCACTAGTGGTTATCGCACCATGATCTATAGGTCCAGGTTTAAGTCCGTCCAACTCATACAGCCGCCCTTCAATTGGAATATAACCAACAAAATGATAGGAATCTTCACTCTTAGAGCTTTTTTCATCATATTCAAAAACCTGCTGTCTTGCATAGCTGTTGTGTACTTGTCGAATAAGTTTAGAGTTACTTAAGGTCAACCCTTTCATTGCAGAATCAAAGGCAACAGTAAAGTCACGAAAATCTTGCAGTGTTGAACCTAGTTTTACATTTTTGTCATTTGTGTTCAGTAAAATGCTGATGATTGCCTGTGTTGCACATGCATTACTGATGACCTGTTTAGCAAAAAAGATTCTGTCCAGTCGACTGTCTTGTACTATGTCACCATCTTGTTTTTCATCTTGTATGCATTTAAAAAGAAATATTAAACCAAACACAGGTTTAATTTCCTGAAAACTTTCACTGTCCAGCGAAAATATTTCTTCAACTTGCACACCTTCCACACCAAAGTCTTTTATCAAAGCAGTAAATACTCCAGGGTCACTTTCAATTAAACACCATTCACCAGCAGATCCCATTTTGTCTGTAAAAAAGATTGTTCATTTATTAGTTGTTTTAGATATTTTTTGTAGAGTTTTATTACTGTATTACTAGCTATACCATATACGTTATACTTATAGCAGTGCATGTATATTTGATAAGTTACATAACAACTTTAGGAATTAGGAACACTATGCACGGACTTGAAAAGTAGTTTAATCATAAACATTACTGCCAAGGTAGTGGTGTATATAGAATACATCGTGTAGACGTTTCGACAATCTCTGTTGTGTACTGATGTACTGTACTGTACATGTACTGATGATGACAACAGAGATTGTCGAAACGTCTACACGATGTATTCTATATACACCACTACCTTGGCAGTAATGTTTATGATTAAACTTTAGGAATAGTTTCACATGTTTTAATATTTATTTCTGGACATTAATCAATTTTAAGCTTTGCAATTCAGATTGAATGAGAGTTAGAAATGTTCGTCTACGCCACAGCTAGCAGTAAAAATTGGTAGCATAGTCAATAAATGACTTTCGTGTTAGAAATTACACTGCAATCAACTTTTCACGATAAATAGTAACTATTTTTTTAGTAACAAGAAAGCACGTAACAAACCACTGAACGTGACAACTGACAACACACTTACATTCTTACAATTTCATGCACTTGCACGAAAAACCACTGGGGCGTAACCATACCACATGTTACGGTCGGCGTTTCAGATTATCAAATCCTCAGCGTACAGAAACAGATACTAAAAAATCACTTCTCGTCACAAAAATCGCTTTTGTGAATATAACCGAAATCAAACCGTTTGTCATATGGGTTCAGGTTCCTTTCGGGTTCACTATTTATTGTTTTCAGGGGGTTCGGTTCAGGTTAAAAAGAATATATTTTCGGGTTCGAGTTTTGTTACGGTTCAAGCAAATTAGCCGGTCCGAACCGGTTAGCGGTTTTTAATTCAGTTTAAACCCCTTTCGCTCAATTTTATTCTAACCACTATTGACAAGGCCTTACAAAACCCCAAAATAATTTTGACTGGCACTGCCCAACACCATTAGCAGGCCTACACACACACACCCTTTATATGTTGGGTTAGCCTAGGCTACGTTGTTCTGAAAACAATAATTTTGTGGTGGCGATAACAAAAATGAATACAGATTGCATTTTTACATGCTCGGTTTTGTTTAAGGTTTAACGCAAAACAAAACAAATAGTTCAACTCCGACTTGGATTTAAAAAAAATGAATTTACGGTTCAGAGGTTAATCGTTCCGGTTTCACGAATTTAACCGCTCAAACCGGCTCCCGGGTTAGAGTTCATTTCTGGTTCGCCTCCCAGATTAGAACATTTCTTAATCCACTGGTTTGAAATAAGTCACTCTCAGGGAAACTCAATTGATCAAGACGGGATTAGAGTTCATAATCTTGTTATCGTCATTTTCTGAAAATTTTATTCAATTTTTCTTGCTTAGTTTCTTCAAGTGACATCTCAGAATTCAAGTTTTCTCATAGCCTACTTGCTAAGTGTAGGCAAAGGCCATCACTGCCTCTACCGCAGGATTCATTAAGTATCAAAAAAACAAAATTTTAGGGGCGCACCGTCGATGTTAATGACTTAGTTTAGGGTTACCATATTTGATGATACACAATCCCTGACAAATTTGTCTTAGTTGCGCTAACCGTTTTTGCGGTGCAAACACTTCTATTATGGCATAAGTTAGGAACATTCGAAAGTATAAAAAATATCACAGAACTACTACAAATATGTTCCAAGCAAATTAAAAGAGGGGTAATTTGTTATTAGTTATAGTTCCTTGCATATTAGGTACACATGGCAAACCTGTTCGTCAGCAGTGAAAGCAAATGAAACTACCCACGTTCCCACTTCGCATTAAATGCTGTGTTTTCTTCACACGCAGATTTTTATTTCTGCATTTATCGCGTATTATTAGACTAGTAATAATTGATACTACCTGTTTAAACAGGTATTGTTACGTGTGCACACACACTGCAAAACGAAATAGAAACCTTGTGTGTTACATTTCTTGGCATGGGCGCAGTGGTAGCTAAAGAAACTTTCTCTGTTGATACATTGATTTCATTTGGCTTCAACCAAACATCAGCAGCACTTTACTGTGTTATTTTTGCTTAATTTTCACATAACGAAGTCGCTGCTACATACAAAATCTTTGTTTTCGCTTGCGAATGCAGTATATTTTTGCTTTTAGACGCTTACTTTGCTGTACAAACGCTTTAGCGCAGTGGGTTTGTTTATACCTTGGGTCGCGACCCTCGTGCGGCTCGTCTGCCACCCTGGGAGTCGCGAAGGCCCTCGATAAAATTAAAAATATAATTGTTTGTTAGCAATAAAATAATGAAAACATCTAAAAGTAAAAAAAAATAGTTTAACCATTTTTTATGTGTTTCATTATGACCATAACAACCAAAGTGAGGAAATTTTTGAATGGGGTCGCAAGTTACATTTTGTTGCTAAAATTAAAAACCAGTAGCCTACTTTAGCGCATGCAGTAAAAATATAGGAATTTTGGATTTTCAAAAACTCCAAAGGTTTGACGTTCTTTTTAAATCCGTTTGATAAGTGTCAATTACATGTTGAATGAAAGTTGACTCTACTCAAAGAAAAGGACGCCGTTGATGGGTTATGTTCGCTGTAATGAAGTAGTGTAAGTTTATGGTAAAAACTCGACTAACCCTGCAAATTAGTCTTTGTAGACATGTGACATTTTGATTCATGCTCTATGTTTTGCTGTTGGAATTAATAAGTAGGTTCAAATATATTACCAGTGGCCAACTTGCTTTTGTTTGTTGTGATGGACGAATAGACGTATTAAACGCGTGTATAGGCCTACATTATAAATCAGGGTTTTTCAACGGGGGCGATTTCGTCCACCGAGGGGGCGACTTGACTTTAGAGGGGGGGGGGGGGGGGGGGGGGATTTCAAATTACTGATTGTATGAATATGTACAAGAACTGTGAGACTCAGCTAACTTTATCTTACAAGCAGATTTTATTCGTCTTGCAAACACCAGGGACACAGGGCGCTTTAGCTTGAACATGTTGCCATTCGAATACATTGTGTTTGCTGGCGATTGCTTATTTTTTTTGTGAGCAAGGTTGGGCATTTTCTTTTCCCTCAAGTTGATTTTGCTTTTACACTTTCTATAGACCTACTGGCTAGTCCCAAACTGAAAGCATTTGTAACATTTAATTTGGCAAATCCACAGTTGATGTAGAATGTATAAGTTATTGATGTGAAATGTATACGATTTTGAGCTAGTGCCCTTGAAAGAGGGCGATTTCGCTAAAAAGGTTGAAGACCCCTGCATTTAATCCTCAGCGCGTAAACTAACGTGCAACTGAATAAAAGGTTCTTGACATGACTATGGTGTTCAAAGGGGGGCCCAGAAATTGACTTGCACCAGCATATTTGTTTTCTCTCAAGGGCCCTGCCTACACCAGCCTATAGCCCAGCGGTTCCCAAACTGGGGTCCGCGGTCTTTAGGGGTCCGTGCGGCAATTTTGGGGGGACCGCGAAGCAGTTGAGGTAATTCTATAATCTTATTTGGCGTCAGTTTGTGCCACTAAATAAGTTTAAATCAAAATATAATAGAGAATCGACTGTCTCCATTGATAAACAATGGCCTTTATTGAATGACAACTACCAAAAATGCAATTGTTCGCGCACAATCGTAATGTTTTGGTCCTGTTTGTGATGTCACATGCTGTCTTTGGATGATAGTTATGCGCAATTTTGCATAACTAGCTAAAATTCTGCAATCAACATTTGTTTTTGTGAAATACACATTTAAGCTTAAGGACCGCGAGCCCTCGAAATAATGGCAAAGGGACCGTTTTGAATAAAAATTGAAAAAGTTTGGGAACCGCTGCTATAGCCTATCCTATAACAACGCCTAAAACACCCTTCCAGGCCAGTTTAGGACACTAATTATGTAGTGAAAGAAATTTTATAAACACTACAACGACAATAGCCTACATCCTAGCCAGACATGGGGTCGAATACACGCGTCCTGTATTCGAATACTAACGAATACCTGCATGACTGTATTCGAATTCATGAATACTTTGGTAATTTTTGATTGACAGCAATTCGAATGGTATTCGAATAAAACGAGTCAAGTATTTGTATTCATGAATTGTTGACCAAACTACAACGACAAGTAATTCGAATACTGTTTGAATAAACCAAGGCATGTATTCGTATTCATGAATTCTACGCACTTTTTAAAGTTTGGCAATTCGAATTGTATTCGAATAAAACGTGTCAAGTATTAGTATTCATGAATAGTTGACCAAAAAACAACAACGTGTAATTCGAATACTATTCGAATAAACCCCAAGCGCTTATTCGTATTCATGAATACTTCGTACTTTTTGAGATGTAGGAATTCGAATTGTATTCGTATTAATAGTTCTAGTAGTTTGTATTCACGAATTGTTCAGTTGTTGTAAGAAGCAAACAATTTGAATAGTATTTGAATGCACCGATTCGGATACTTGTATTTGCGGAAAATAAAAGAAATAAAAGAGCCCCGAAGCTAAAAGGTATTCGATCAAAAAGTAACATGGGTTTATTAATTGCAAATTTATTGGTAAAAATGTAAACCAACGAGCTTTTTGGGCACATTAGCATAACTGATTTAAATCTCCGTTAGATGTTTGCTTCCGAAACATGCTTCACCTGTCATGCCCAATGTTGCAAGCTTTGTAACACAATTCCATTTATGTAACGTCACTATTGAACTTCTATGTGTCATTGTTTCGTAACATAAACAAAAATTGTCAAATCAGATCACATTCACTGCTCATTTGAATTGTATTCGAATCTATTCGGCAAAAATATGTAGCAAAATATTCGCGACTACTACTAGTCTGGAGGTAGTCGATAATTCGAATTGTATTCGTAAAAGTGAAGTCATGTATTCGATTTTACGTATCTTACGTTACCAAAGGCTGACAACAATTCGAATTGTATTCGTAAAATTGTAGTCATGTATTCGATTTCATGAATTGTTACGTAACCAAAGGCTGACAACAATTCGAATTGTTTTCGTACAAATGTAGTCATGTATTCGATTTTACAATTTGTTACCTTGACAACGGCCGACAACAATTCGAATTGTATTCGTACAAACGTAGTCATGCATTCGAATTTGCAAATTCTTAGGTTGGCAAAAAACTACAACAATTCGAATTGTATTCGAATAACTTTACTCAAGCTTTGGTATTCATGAATTGTTGGTTCAAAAAACAACATCAACTATTCGAATTGTATTCATGCACTGTCGAACGAAAACCAAAATTATTCGAATACAGCACGCAAAAGGTGGCAAATACTGTATTCGAATGCATTCGAATACGAATGACGAATACGAATTGCCTCATGTCTGATCCTAGCTTGTAAACATGTGCAGGGCCGCATTTTTTGTGTATGAGGCCGCTAGTTGTGCACCCATAGGGTTTGTATTCAGATAGCGTCCCACAAAAAATCAATTTGTATGTTTAGCAAAAAAATAACACCATGATAGTGGTTCACCTCAATTACCAATTAAGTCACATAAAGATTATGATACAATATTTATTATAACTTTATATGCTACTTAGTACTGGCACAAGGCATAATCAAAGTTTCAGAAAACTTTCAAAAATCTTGTTTATTCCTTACCGGTTCAAAAAAAATGTTCACAAGACAATATTTTATCATATTTTGTCAAAACGTTTTGTTGCAACATATAAATGTTTAGGAGATAAAACATTTGAAACTAAACAATTAGTTCAGACGCTGATGTTGACAATAGTGGAACAACAACAAATAGCCCATGCACGCTTGAGCTATGTTGAAACCTCGGTGAGCAGGTCAAGGTCCTTTTGCTTCGCGTATGGTAAAATATTGCCATATCGGCTTCTGAATTTCACTCGCCAAGCTACGTAGCATAATATTGCCGTTGTTAGGAAGGTTAAGACGACTGCAAGACCAACTGTACCAGGCGTAACCTCGCAAACCTGACAAAGGTCTAAAAAACAACAACAACAAGTAATATTGCATCTAAACTTAACATCGTTCATATTTGCCTAAAATTCAAAGAAAAGTTAATATAAAGTGTCATGTATTGTTGGCTATGAGGCACTGATGGCTTGACATGTATTAAATAGCTTACCCATATTTGGCCCGCTGCCATCGCATACAAAGTCTTTAGGCGCGAGTTCATTGGATTTTTTGTTGTAGAGTTGTGAGGGAGCAGAACAAATGAATCGTATGTCAGTCGTAGGGTCCCGTGCTTTAGCCTTGATAATTAGAACAGAGTTTTCAGTATTTGATTAAAAGTCAACTATACAAAGGGTCTTTGAATGTCGGTTACTGGTTGCGTTTTTTAATGATGCAGTAATAAAACTGTTTACACCACATAGTTCCTTTTTTACAAGATCTTCAGAAGCGCATTTCTGAAAAATCATCAACACGTTTGGGACAATTTTATCAAACCTCTATACCTGTTCGATCCAAGTTTTAAACCACCTTAGGTTGCAATCGCAGACAATCGGATTTGCCCAAAGTTTAGCAACCAACCCAACTGGACTGACATTCTCAAAAACTCCTGGAGGCAAAGTTTTAATATTGTTCTCCGATAGAAATATCCATAGCAGTTGGTTTGCACCGCTGTGTGAAAAAGATGCGTAAATAATAGTTGCTGTAGGTTGAGTTTAAGTTGCTGTAGGTTGAGCCTTACTTGAAAGCGTTTGTTTCGACTGTTGAGATTTGGTTATTTTCCAAAACAAGACGATACAAGGAGGTACATCCGGAAAATGTATTATTTGGCAAGGTCGTAATGCGATTGTCGTTCAGGTTAAGGAATTCAAGATTTTTCTGCAAAAAATAAAGGTGCATTGAAAAACATTTAACAAGAGAAGAAGTCGGCTTTACAGGAACTCACCATAGTGCGAATTTCAACAGGCACTGAAGTAAGTGACAAATTTTGAAGCGACATTTTGTAAATGTCAAGCCCGCGGAGAAAATCGGATTTAAAATTTTGAACGGGATTCGGGCCAATATACAGTCGTCTTAGTTTCCTGAAGGACATTAATAGCTATATTTTTAACAGCAGAAATACTCCAAATTTGGCTTAGGCTAAGCATCTGACACAACGTACCTATTACTAAGCAGTAAATCGGAAGGAAAATCGTTGATGGCATTGTGATAAATCGCCAAAACAGTAAGATTGGGGAAGCTCTTGAGGTGGTGACGAGTTATTGAGGTCAGATTGTTGTAACGAAGATTCAATAACCGAACACTTGGGAGAACCAACTCTGGATTACTGATAAGCTGTTTTATTCCGTTTTCTAAAAGAAACAGATTTTGGTAAACTTTTAAAACTAGAATTTCTCGGCTTTTGCAAGCAGTTTATCCCACCGGAGAACATTATCCCACAACTATTTTCAAATTTGGTGCTGAAGAAAAACCGCGTGGTTGCATGTACATTTATTGTTGCATCGAGTTCACAGGTATGGGCCAGAAGTAAACCATTGTTTATCATTGTAATTGTAATGTTTTGGCGTCACGATGACACAGCACTGTCCTAATTTTTTATTATTAATTCGGACTAATGTATTGTGAAATAATAATAAAAAAAACTTTTGTACAGTTTATATACGTACTTCTTAGGTCCAATTCCACCAAATTCGTAAACTTAGATAACTGGTGCAAATCCAGCGTTGTTATATTGTTGTCGGAAAGTGCAATTATCTTTACATCAGATCTAATATTTTCAACAGGGATTCGTGTCAAGCCAACTCCTGTGCAAATCACACTTAACGGCGAACTTTCCTTGATCAGAAACCTAACGCATAAATTGACGTTTACTCAAAAATCACTAAACGTATTTAGACGTATCATACCCATCAATTCGCTTTCGAGTGGTGGACTGTGAAACAACGCCTAACGGATGACCGTACTGCGACCCATCTTCATCATAACAAGTACAACCTCGGGGACACGATGCTGCGTCGTCTGGTGGTGCCGGAGTTTGTACAGTTGTTGGTTCACCTCCACTGCAATCTATTTCGGTAAATTAATAAGTTTTAAAAAAGTGGACGTTGCATCAGCAAGGGCATAATTGTAAAACAACAGTGACCTATTTGCACCAGGTTATTTAAAAAATCCAGCAGTTTTCGCATAGCTCAGAACTCATTGATTTTTTTTCATATTTTAAAACGTGATTATCAGAAAATAAGCTTACCTTGCCATTGTTCATCATCAATATTGCAAACAAAATCAGCGCCTTTCAGTTGACGTGATCTCTTTCCATGGTTTCGCAACGGTTGTTTGCATTCAAAATTTAATGCAGGTGTAGCATCGTGAGGCTAAACCGAGTCCATTTGTTAATCGGTATCCAAATTAGCACAAAAACACCTCGTACCTGGTCATACCACCCAGTTAGCCACGAGTTCGTACAATCACAGATAATAGGATTCGCATACAATTCGATTTCCACACTTTCCTTGTTTTGATCGTCAAACGCGGGAGTTGGAATAGTGCTAATAAAATTGTCCGAAAGTTCAATTTTCTTTAGATTATATGCACCTGTTAAAAGTTAAATATCTTGGTAAAAATCCTACAATAACTTATTGCTTTACAAAAGCAATGCTAAAATGCATGGGATTAACCTTACCTTTAAAGGCGAGCGGGTCTATGTCTTGTATTATGTTAGAAGACAAATCGACTCTGCGCAGTTGTGCACAGTAACGAAACGAATCTGATTCCAGGTAGGATAGTTTGTTAAGCGACACATCAAGGTCAACCAAGCCTAAAAAACACAAATTTGTTTTTTTTTGCACGAAATGAACGCGCGGTGACTTTTACACACAAAAAACATTGACCACACTAACTTGCATTGTTATCACATACAGCTACAATATGCAAAATGCGGTAATAACCTCAACTCTTACTTGACATTGAGGATACAGGGGTTGGCAGTCTTGTTAAACCGCATGATTGCAAACCAAGTGCAGTAAGGCTCATATTTTGAACCCAACCCTTTTGAAAGTATTCAATCGGATTTTGACCCAAGTCAAGTGCCTGTACATTTAATTTATATTTTACACTTTAATTCCCATGTAACAGACATAAACGTGCAATACCAACATCAAAGCCCACCTGCAATTTTGTGTTGTAAATAAAATCGTCGAATCGAACAGCTTTGATTGAATTGTCCAAAAGCGTTAAATACTTTAGGTTAGGAAAGCTCTTTAGAGCACTTTTGGAAATTTCTGTAACCTGGTTGTGTCTAAACAAGACGGTATGCAGAGAAACTACAATCTTTACTGCGAGACCTTTTGCATAAACTTACGCGAGAGAAAGGTAATTTAAGGACGTGATGGCCATTTGTGGGTTGCTTTGAGCCGGGACAACCCGTGCAATTTTGTTATTATCCAGTAAAATCTTTTCAAGCGCAGAAAATGGCAGCAAATCATCAACGTGAAAATCTATGAGGTCATTGTGGGATAGTGTAATGCTCTTTATGTCGGCGACATTCTCATTCACAGTGAATCTCGTCAAATGAACTTCAGAGCAATTCAGGTGAGGTAGTGGCATGTTATCGATTTGTCTGCACAATATACTTTTCAGTTATTTGTTTTACTGCATATATTGGTAGCAGTAATGATTAAATCACAAAATGACACCATAGCAACCCAACACGAACAAGAAACGATTTGGAAATCCACAAAATTCTGCAAAAATTAACTTCCCCAGTTGGCGAAAAGTTAAATAAAAACTAAAAGCACAACTTACACCATGGTGGTACCATCGTTTCCTCTTGTAATAGTGCAGCCGTTATCCAATACAACTCTGGTACTGCTCGAACTTCCGTGAACACCATTTGTGAAACACATCAATGTAAAAGCACACAACAACATATAACAGTTTACATCCATTTGAAGTTTTCTGACGAACTTTTTGGCAAACAAAACAGTTGTTACACTTAGAAAACACGTTATCGATGTACTGAAAGTTAACTGTTTCACACAAACTAAACGGTTTTTACAGATCCAACTTCACCCGATGCGCCAAAACAACGTCCAGGTGTAATCAACCCGGGGACAGATTAAAATTAATCGGCGTTTTTGTACGCTACTTAACGCGCTTTATTTTGGTTTTGGTTTTTAGACAATTATTTTGAGAAACAGCCTACGGTAACAGAAAGCATACAGAGAATGAAAACCTGCTAACCACTACTGCAAACCGTATAGCATCAAAGCACATCAGCAGTTAGTCACATATTTGGTTTGGTCCACTGCGTGACATAAACGCTTCTTTAAATTGGGTGCCTGAAATTGGGTGCCGCGTTGACAGTTTTTCAGAAATAGTAATATAAGTCCATCGGAAACAAACCGATATGCGCTGTTTGCTGTCGATTGTTACGCTAAACACTATAATAGCAGCTGGAACGGCTATGCTGCACATTTGTTACTCGTTTGTTTTTACACATTAAAAAGGCTGCAAGGCCATATTTAAAGCGCTGGACTTCGTACCTTATTTGGGTGATACGCTGAAATAGGCTTGTAGGTTGTAGCAGCTTGATTAAAGTTACAGTAAGTTTTCATCATTTAAAGTAGACAAAGGGCACATTTTTAACCCTGCTAGTTATTTAAATATTGTTTTATTTGTTGGTTATGTACCTAATGAAATCGATACAGATTCCAAATAGCCGAACAATGTTAAAGCAATTGGGTAATTGTTTTCATCAAAAAACAAAATTGCCGCCGCATGGCAAACCAAGCCTAACATTTTCGAAAATTACACTTTGACTGTTTGCATTCTTCAAGTCTACAATCTATTGATAGAACAGATCCAATTTCAGTGAGCCCATGCGCAGGAACACTCCAACGATGTCAATTTCCCAACCCGGAAATTGGTTCGTAATTAACAAGATAAGATAGCGGACATGCTAATTCGAGCGGTTGCTACCGAAAACTACGTGCATTCAGTTTGTGGAAATGAGACGCACTGGCGGTCCTGTTATATGGCTTAAGGGTCTTCCTGAAAGTTTTCGCTTTCACGCTGCTATAAGGAATCGAATGTCAGTATATCGCAACTTTTCGGAGAACAATGTTGTGATAGTAGTAATGTTTATATTCTGTGTAAAAAAGTTTGGTGACCCCTACTTTATGTGAAAGAAACAACTTCAAATAGATATAGACAGTAACCATAAAAGTTAATACAACGGTAAAGGATGGTTCGTGAATCTGTTTCCTCAGTTGTAGACAAGCATTAAAATTGATTTTGCATTGCCAACTAAAGAAAAACTTTAACTAACCGAAACCTTACACACGCGCTTGCCGGCAGTTATAAGGCACGTGTCCCGCAAGCGATTTCTGTTTAAATCTGTGTCAAAATTAATTCAGAATTTTGTGTAACTGTCAGTTTCCATGTTGAAATCTCCCTACATGTTGTTGTAGTTTGGACATATTAAAATAAACATGCTTATTCAAATATAACGCTCTATTGACAAATAAATAACAGGCAGATTACAACATGTCATCATCACAACAGGTTTTGAACTACATAAACAGTGGCAATATATCACGCAGTGCAAATAAACGAGTTAAGTCATAATAATCAGACTTTCTTAGTTACTTTTACTCAAATACTTGTACTTCTTGCGTTTTCTTCGTGCCGCCCAAATAACAAAGCAAAACATCAGTCAAGACTCATGGGTGCCCAACCCGTCGATCGCGATCGACTGGTCGATCTCGGACTGATATCAAGTCGACCGCGAGGAATTCAGAAAATTATTTACAATTCTTGTTTTGTAATGCGTTTTTAGGGAATGTTGCTCTACATAGATGACTTTATTGTGAAAGTTATTCATTAGGATTTGTTGATATGTTCACACCACAAATACTCAGTCGACACTTTACGTCGCAAAAGTCACAAAAGTAATAGCTACGGCACAAAACTAATAGTTACAGTAGTAATGGTTACTTTGTGCTGGTACTTTTTCTATCATCAAGATTAGCATCGGATAAATTATAAAAAAATAAGTTCAATGCAGTGTAAAAAGTCACACCCAAACCACGATAAAAAACGTAAAACAGGGCTCGGAAAATGCTAGTTTTCCGTTGGTAATACA
Source organism: Phallusia mammillata (assembly GCF_965637545.1). Classification (NCBI taxonomy): domain Eukaryota; kingdom Metazoa; phylum Chordata; class Ascidiacea; order Phlebobranchia; family Ascidiidae; genus Phallusia; species Phallusia mammillata. Next base: position 10,196,354 of record NC_137258.1, read on the forward strand.
CACATAGTCTTGCATTGTGTTGTTAGTTTGTATTGTAATGGTTAGATCCCGAGAGTTGGACTACCTCAAACGTCGATCTTGAGTCAAAAAAAGATTGGGCACCCCCGGTCAAGACAGTAAGGCAATGCTTAGTTAATAACATGCTGTTTGTAAACATATTCGCGTATGTGGCAAACGTTAATTAAACGCGACGCTAATACTAGTATGTTTTACAATTAGACAACAGTGCTGAGGCTGGGGAAGGCAGCAGCAAAATGAGGCGTTTTTAATTGAGTTTTGAAGTATTTCTGACATTCTGAAACAAATATGCCATTTTAATATCAGCTAAGCTTATAGTCTATTACCCGAAATCTCGATAAAGAATTTTGTTTTTACGTTTATATTTCGAATTAAAAATGGGGCAAGGGGCACCAAATTATTTAGTGCTTAGGGCCTCTAATGGTATTAATCCGGCCCTGATGTGAACCAATCTGCATTCACTCGGATTCAGGTAGAAAATCTACTAACAGTCAACCTCACGTCATTCTCACAATTTAATACATTTCGATAAGTGGCGCAAAGGGCACGAACACCTATTAAAAGCGGTACATCTCCCAAAATACTGACGGTTAGGGCTGTTTCGGTTGTTGAGGTAGAGGTATCTTTAAAAATCCAAAAAATAAACAAACTTATTTTCAAAACAAGTTTCTAATGATTTTATATTAAAACTTACTTCACAACGCCAACCTTTACTTTTCCAACGAAACTTTGGCTAAATGTGGAGGTATAGGTCTACCCAAGGAATTTTATTTGACACAAAAATATCTAATTTACTTGTAGCCACAGTTGTAGTGGTCGTAGTTGTAGTAAAACAATCGGGGTCAGGAATCCATGTTCCGGAAGGTCCAAGTGTTTTGTCTGCTTCGGCTGCGGGAGTAGCACACACACCACCAGACACAGCTGACTAAGCTAAGCTACGCAGGCTCAGTGGAGAATCCGCCGAAAGTCGAATCATTGTTTGAATTGCATATTTTTGTCGTAATTACATTTTGAGTTGATTTTGAAAGTTCACCGGTTCGCAAAGCTTGTTATGAAAGTTACCAGTCCGCAAACTTAAAATGTTGAGAACCACTGCACTAACGCACAATCAATGCTTCTCAACATAAAAATATGTTGTCACGATAAAGTAGCCTACATCCTATAGCAGTGGTTCTAAACTGGTGATCTCAACTGGTGGATGACTTTTTGAGTGGTCCACAAGCTGTCCACTAAAATTATTGATAAACTAGAGGTGATTGCATTGTATATGTTGAAAGAGTGTCAAAATGTTAGCTGTTAATAATTGTATCTCACTTCTTGAAAATCGGTTTTAAAGAATTATGATTCAAGCCCAAATGGTTGTTTTGTATAGGCGTACTTCAATCTCGCTAATGAATGAAATGGTCAACGATATTATTTTCACTAGGCCGGTGGTCCATCACCCGAAACGAGTTGAGAACCACTGTCCGATAGTATTCCATTTTTGCAAATAGGAAAATCAGTTTTCGCGAATTAACGCATAGGATTAAATCTATGATGAGCCATTTGTTGTGATAAGACGAAACTTGTTAACTTCTCTCGGCGCGGTTGTGTACTTTGGGCAGTGGTGGGATTCAGTCGGTTCATGCCGGTTCTATAGAACCGTCTCACGAAATTCTATGAGATAAGCGAACCGGTTAGCATTACTGGTTACTTTTTGTAACAGAACCGGGTAAAGAATATGACTTTTGTGATAGAACCGGCTGACAAAAAAATTGCATCCCACCACTGACTTTAGGTGATGAAATCAATACACCTGCCACAGTTTACTGGTTTTAAGACACCACCCTTGTAGTGTTGTACTTATGACAGCGTTGTTGTCACTGGAGGGGCTAAGGATCAACACTTCGGCGTTGGAAAACTACGGAATGTCCACATCGGGAACCATTGGTATTCAATGTGTTGGTTAGACGTTTCTTGCGGGCTGCGCGTGTTCCTGGCTACTTAACCGACAGTAAAGTTCTTAGATTTGCTAAAATGGCTTTATTAAGTAAGTGACCTATTTTGCTTGATCGTTGAACAATAGGTTACGATTTGTAAACTATAATTTTGCAACTAAGGTAGTAGTGGTGTGTATATTAGATCAATCCAAATCATGATCTGTTTTGTCAAAAGCGTTTAGTCAAGGTCAATATGTCATGTTTGTAAAAGTTTATTTTAGTTTACTTGCTAGTGCTGTCTAATTTAATTACTTCCAAAGACATGCTTTTGTTTCAGTTGGGTGTACTGTTTGGACGTAACCTATGTTGGATTTATTTGACTTTGCGCTACGGATCATGGTGTGTGCGTACAACGACGCCTGATTAAATTAGATGTAAAAGTAAATATAGTCTAAATTGGGCAAGCAAACAGAAACTTGTGCAAAAGTATTTATCATTGTGATACTGAGACATAAGTCTGTGTGTGCTTTTCGGGTCGAGTTTGCGCTTCAGTTTAAATAAAACGAGAATGATTCGGGCCTGACATCATACATACGTCACATTGCGTTGTAATTTCATCTATCTAACTTTCGGAACCATTTCGGGCATTTACAAATATTGGATTCAAGCCGGACTGGGGGTTCACCTTTGGGCTCGCTTACAACTCTTGCTTAATAGTTAATTAATACAATAGTGTAATCCTGATGCCAAAAGCCTTGTTTTTTTCTGTTTAGTGCAAGTGTTATGTTCAACTTTGCTCTTTCAATGCCTGAGGACGGTCGCACAAACCACGGACGTCCCATGTAGGTTTAGTTTAGTTCAAATGAACGGTCGACCTTAAATTGGTTCCTTTTTTTAGTTGGTTCGGGTAATGGTACAGACGAACCAATTACAACCACCAGCAGACCTATCCTTACCACTTTTGCAATAACAACCAGTAAGTGGAGCAACTGGGTACATATTTAAAGTTGGTCAGCGTTTGAACGTTTTGGGTATTACTTGTAATTTTTGTTCTTCTCGATTCGACAATGAGGTTGTAAGGTTCAAAAATGTGCTTTGTTCTGCAATTTCAAAGAAACTTTTCGATTTGCTTAAAAAGATGAGCGTTAAAATGATTATTATGAATCAACAGTTTTCTGTGAAGCAGTGACTGTCCTTAACAACAACAATCCAGCAGCACCAATAAATGTTACATTCCCTCAAACCGAAGCTGGATTTACAGCTGCATCCATTGACACATGCCCAGAAGACATAGTAAACGGTACGCCGGATTTGACTATTACTTGTGATCGGTTTATACCTTTGTCATCTATATTCACCTCTTCTAGGTGGAACACCATATGGAACGCAACAATGTTCAATAAACGGTTATTGGCTGGATCCTTTGTGGTTGTCATCATGTGACACTGGACTTGATGTATGTTAAACAAATTTATCCTGTCTACAAATAAAGTTTGACAAGCATGCATATGTGGGCAAAACTTTTGTTTACCGGTACTATCTTACACTATATTGTACTATCAGGTGCTATCTTACACTATACATACAAAATATTGTCATATCAGCAATCTTTTAATTAAGGACAATACATATTGATTATATTGCCTTTAAATAATTGCACATAGCTGTTGATAATCGATTTAATTGACAAAAATGAGTTACGGATGTCAAGAAAATATGTGACATTTTCTACCAGAATTTGTTGGAAATAAATATAACAAGTGACGAGCAACGGCAACAAGTCGCTACTGACGTTGTAACACTCACTTCTAACCCTGCGGAACTTCAGCAAAAAGATATCGAGAATGCTGCAGATGTCTTGACTGAAGTCACCAATACTACTGACTCACTAACAGCAAATGTATGTTGTACATGTGTTTAGGTTTATGTAGATTGATCTAAATAAGTAAATTGATTGTTGCGACGAATTTGTATGACCAGCAAGCAATTTGGTATCCTTTTATAACAGACCTCTGAGCTCGTTGTGGTTGCTGTCGGAAACCTGCTTGAAGTCAGTGCAGAAGACCTCCAGAAAAGCAATACCGCGCAACAGTATGTTTTGATGAAATTCAAGTGACTGTTGAATATACCAAATGCAGCAAGTTTTCCTTTTTCTAAAGATTAATTCAGACATTGGACGACGTTGTATCAAAACTTAATCTTTCTGAAGTTGAGGGCGACTTTCAGACCGTGTCAAGCACCGTTGCTGTTGCTGTCTTGGCGGTTGACCCTGACGCAGGTATGTTGTAACTGAAACTGAAACAGGAACCTTGTAATTGTAAACCAAATGTGTTACAGGACGAAATTATTTCCAATGTACTTTACAATAACATGTCAAACGTGTTTTTGTGCGACTTTCGGTCTTTTTGATTTGCAAATCTGTAACACACCAGTCAAACAATGCTTTTGGTAGCAATTTGGTGCAATTAACTTTTCCCATATTGCTAAACATGATTTGATACGAATTTTGAATATAGTTTGCTTTATTTAATAAAAACAATACATAACATGATCCAATTTGTAGGTCGTGTGTGTTTTTGTATAAAACTATAGTTTTATACTATAGTCAGAGCCATTACTTGCGAAGTCTTGCACCACGAACAGGTAATTGGGGCATAAAAACGCCGTTCCTGTGTCAATTTGCCCACATGGTTAACTTAAGATCGATGTATTTATTGCCGCTCATAACCACTCTGCAACAATGGTGCAATGGGTGCTTCCATTTCGTCCCTGTCGGTAAACTGCTCGTAATATTGTCTGCAAGTTATACGTTGTATTGAAAAGTTGGTTTGTTGGAGAAATTTTAGTATCTGTTTGCAGAGGACAGTATCGGGTTTGAAGGAACAACCCAGGTGCAAAACCGGTCGCTTGGATTTCGATCAGACCAGTTTCAATTGTTTACCGGGCAACCAAAGCAAACTGCTCCGTACTCCATTGTCCTTCCCCCCGAAGCTTTTAACCAAGGTATGTAACTATTGGCATTGACGTGTTTGATCCAGACGTACTTCCCCGTGCTTACACTGCACGACTTAAACAAACTCTTTTCTCGCAGGCAGCAGAATTGGCTTCTTCGGATTTTTAAACGACAACGTTTTTGTTGCGACAAAAACGGATGGTTCAAAAGACAAGTGCCGGTTGCCTGGAACGGCGAGCGTAAATTCCCCTGTCGTTATATCTGCGACTGTTCCTGTTAACACTACTATTAAGAACCTTTCAGCCAAAGTCAACATCACGTTTACGGTGAGTGTAACAGCAGCACCTTTCAAACTTTATGAATTTAGGTTCATTTTCGTTGTGTCTATTAACGTCACATTTGTTTACCTATGTGCTTTGTATTTTTTACGAACAAATATTACGTGTAATTGTTTAAAACGAAGAAAACCAGCATTGCAACAAGCTACTTGTATTTTTTCTATACTTTTGACGCAACCAGTGTTGTCGTTATATCACCAAAGTGCGTATATATAAAAGCAAAAGAAGTTACATTTGGCTTGTATAGAATCTGATGGTGAATCAAACCATAGACGAAAACAACACGTTCTGTGCATTTTGGGACGAGAAAGGGAATTTTTGGTCAACAAAAGGTTGCGACACTGTGGAAGCAAACAACTTGTCGGCAATATGCCAGTGCGACCACCTCACCAACTTTGCCACATTGTTTGTAAGTTTTCCTTTGTGATAAAATCTGTTGCGGACAAAGTGGTTGGGGAATTCATGGTAGCCGACAATGCCCGCAAGCCCTAAAAGAGGTTGACTATTGTATCGTTATAAAATCAACAACACATGCAAGAACTGCCCGAAACTGAAATCGGTTTCGGGCGAAGTGTATTAAGAAAAACAATGTATGGATATATTGCTTTAATTTTCTGATAATCTGTCCGACCTATACAGATTTCTCTTAAAATGCGGACTCATCAATCTTATCAAGACAAATAGGATAAGATAAAAACAAGATTGGGCTCGTTTTGTCCTGATCGTTTTGTCCTGTGTTGAATCGGGCAGAAGAGGTAGTTTTGTTAGCAATTATCATGTATGTTCTGTTAGCGACTCCCCTGCATCATGCATAATTTCCGTCGCCTCTTACACATTTAAGGGTACAAAAAGATAATCCAACTCTTAAAGTTTCTTTAAACGACATTGTTAATATAGGCAACGAAAGAAATACCTGGCAGTTTGGACATAATCACAATCGTTGGAAGTTCTATATCTGCGATCGCGTGTCTTCTCACCATCGTGTGCATTCTTTTTCTTTGGTAATCACGTTTTTTTACTCTTACGTTAAGCAATATTTGAAATATTGTTAGCACGATTTTAGCCGCTTTGACAATCGAGATTTTTTTTTTTTTTTTTTTTTTTTTCACGGGGTTCGAACCCAGGACTATCCCGGGGACGAATCCCGATCAGGGTTTTTTATGTCTGTATATGGGTCAGGTGCGCCAGACCATTCTGCCAAGTTGATACTTGCTTGAAGTGCTAGAGTGAACTTTACTGCCATCACTTGACGATCGCGATTCGTTGTTTTAGGCACAGGCGCAAGCTTCCTTCTCAAGTGCGAACTTTTATTTTATTGGCATTCCTTTCCCTTGCGCTTCTTCTCCTCAATGTATTCCTACTCGTCAGCCAATTTGAAGAAGTCAAATCGTCCCCTAATGCATGTCAAGCTACAGCCATTCTTATTCACTTTTCTTTGCTCAGTTCTTTGTGTTGGATGATGGTGGAGGCTCTTTATTTGAACATCGCTGTTACAAAGGTAGGTTACGTTGTAACAGTTTTTTGACCAAATTTACAACGCAAAATGAAATTAGTTTGTTCAGCTTGAGTTCATAATCCTAAACCCCCAAAACTACCTTTAGCCGATTTACTTCAAACTAAGTCTATCAAGTAAAAGAGTATACATCCTTTCGGCGTTGTGGGGTTGGGGAGCACCTGCAGTGTTTGTGGCTGTTACGTTTATTACTAAACGGGACGTCTACAAAGATGACAACACGTAAGTTGCTAGTTAATGATCTACAACCAACAGCGTTTATTCAACTTGTGGTTCTTAAAATTTTTGGACTTGTGAAACACCAATACCAAACTATATTTTTGCAACTCATTCACTTTGCAGGCTAAAACATAAAAAATAGCTGGGCGAAATTATTTTGCTACGTGAATGTTATGGGTGTTTTTTGGATGGCAAATAAGATCAATCAAGGTTCTATGTGTTGCACCCTGTAAAAACGATTATTCAAGGGTACCGCGTCAGCAAGTTTAAGAAAACAAGAATACGGTCGATTATTGATATGCAACAAAAATGTGTTTTGCATTACACCGGAGTTCTCTTGGTCCTTAGTGCCATATTTTGAAATGTGACAAATATGTGAGGATACATTCTTGTGAATAAGAAAAAAGTGATACTATGGCATGTTTTCAGGTGTTGGATCAACCCCGAATACGTAAAGTATTTAGCCGTCGTTCCTGTCGCAGCCATACTATCTTTTAATCTTTTGTCGTATATATCCGTCCTTATGACTGTCATTTTCAAGAAAAATGCAGCTCGTGCAGTAAGTTTTTTGATTGTGATTCAACTGTTCGTCTTTGAAAATAACAATTTTTCTGTTTTAGAGCTTAGCAAGCAACAGAAAGAAAAACTTCGTTATATCTGTGTGTTTGTTTTCAAGTTTTGGCCTTACTTGGCTCTTCGGTTTTCTAACTATTGGACATCATGAAGTAAACGTCGTTTTTGCGTACATTTTTACGGTTCTTAACTCACTTCAAGGTAAAAATATTTGTTTCGAGATAAACTAAAACCGCCTTGCTTATTCACTGTCTTCATTTTAGGTTTGTTCGTTTTCTTGCTCTTTATTGTTCGAAACGAGGCCGTTAGAAAAAGTTTGGTCACAGAACTAACTCAGATTTCGTCAGCAACTTCATTTGGCTCCCAACCTCAGCTACAAGCCAGGTACAGGTAAAGGCACAATCGTTTGGATTTGTGGGACAAATGTTTCACTGATAAAATAGTTTTAAGGTGCCTCTTACTTGGTCAAGCAAGGAGCACAAACCGCTGTGTACTATTAATTTACGCATTGTCATCCACGTAAAAGGCCTATTTGTCAACAGCAAAAGTTTGTAGCCACTGGGTATAATGCTATGAGAAACAAAATCGTCAGTTTCAATCCGCAAAAACTAACTTAGGTTAGTTGCCCGAGTCTGTTCTGTTTAGGTATTCCCTTTTTTATTTATAAAACTCGTGTTTCTTGTACCTTTAACTTTTACAGAAAACGTTACGTCGAGGCTGCTTCCATTAATCTCCCGAAAAAAATCAGCAAAACGTTTGAAAACAAAAATACATCTCGAACTATTGGAAGTTTGGACTCTTTTAAAAACTGACTAACCTTAAAAGGTCTCATCCTCCCATGAAATGCTCACATGCTCAATGAACTTCTCTTTGAACAATACAGAACACATTAGAACAGAAATATTGGCCACTATGTTGGTTATCTTGGTCCTTCCAATTTTGGGGTAGATTTTAAGATAGGCCTACATATACTTGGCAAATTTATTAAAAAGTCGTGAATAAACGCATTTCCTTACAAACGTTGTTTAGAAACACTTTTCGCACATTGTCATCATCATTTTTGTGTTATACTTAATTACCAAATCCAAATTAACTGATTTGTGCACGTTTTTTAACGGTACCTTGTTGTGTCAATTATTTTTTTGCATGCAATCAATTTGTTTTATTTTTATTTCACGAACTTATATTACACAGCGTGATCAATTTTTTTATGCAACTAAACTTCTAGTTGTAAGATACTCATGCAGTAATATTCCTTTTTAATGTCTAAGAAGTGCATGGTTTGCAAACAGCGGTATACGCGATGTTGGGGCCTCAAGATGTATATTGATGTTTTACGTACATTGCCTGCGTTTGGCACTAAAATACTATACCGTCATTCAAATGCAAAAAAACGTGGATGGAAGATAAAAGTTTGATGTACTATAAAACAAGGATACGTGAAATGTATACTGTAGACCCAGTCTGTTTTCTATCGACCTTAATTAATTGTCTCTTTCTTTTTTAAATTCAACTTGACTTGAGACTTCATTTCATATACGCTTGCTTGTAAAAACTAAGAGACATAGTGATGCTGCGGACAAACATTATAAATAAATTAATCATAGTAAGATGACTTACTAGACTTTGGAGCCATTGATTTTAACCATGTGCTTTAACTAATAGAAATTGCTTGCCGCGTCAAGTAGACTTGGAAGTTTATGTAAGTGACTGCTGAGCATTAAAGTTTTCTTAGCCTACTGCTGTGTAGACAAAGACCATCACTGCCTCTTTAAACAAACTTTTCCCGCAAAATTTTTCATTAAGTATTAAATAACAACATTTTAGAGGCGTACCGTTGATATAATGAATGAATTGGCTGTTAACTTTAGGAATCACAACATAAAAATAACTCTTTTGTTAACCTTTGGCCACCTTCCATAAAATGCAATTGTAAATAGGTATGGCCTAAATAGGATTTTTTTAACAATAGGCTATTGCATTTGCGTACTAAACTAGCGGTCGTCAATCTTTTTTGTACTGCGGATCGTTTTTGAAACTAAAACTTTATCGCGGACCGGTCTTTTAAAAAGTACGAATAAGCTTTTCAAAACGACTAAATCAGCAATAAAAACGACTAAATCTGTTTGTCATGCCCGGGGTACATGGCCAAAATGTTTTATGGCATTTAACCTGAAAAACTATACGACCCGGAAACGAACTCCTCGCGGACCGGCACGGGCGGTTACCGACCACTGTACTAAACGACCTGCACGCGCCCAGGGCTTCCCAAACTTTTTTGATCGCGACGCCTTTTAATCTCCTTAAATTTTCCGCGACCCTTAACATAACAAACAGTGAAAAATATTTGTTTGTTGTTTTTATTAAAGGCTTAATTCGAGCGAAAACTAAAAACAATCTACCGGTACTCGGAGTACTACTTCAAAAAAAAAAACATTTATTCAGTGTGATGGGTGCGACTGTTTTTTGCTACAAAGTAAGTCCAGCTGTGGCTCAATATTTGTTGAAGCTGGTCTTAAAGCTGTTTCTATGTTGCCTACGCTGGAACGGTATTTTGTTTTGACTGTCGTCATATGTTGAAAACGCTGCTTTGAAAACTTAAATTATGTGTTTTCAGTGACAAAATTTGACAAAGTTTAAATTTGTCTTGTTTGCACAGAAAAATGTTATATAGCATCATAAATCTATTTATTTACATAGAATCTAGCTACAGCTCAGTCAAAAATAATGCTGAGCGAAATTGTGTGTATCCCCTCGCGGGGTCGCGGCCCCCAGTTTGGGAAGCCCTGCACTAGCCTATACCCTAACAACGCCTCTGCTAGTACTGTCACAGGGTACAATTAAAGTTTCAAAAAACTCTCAAAAAAATGATTTATTCCCAATCGAGGAAATAAAATTTATAACAATATATTTTATATTCTGTCAAAAGGTTGTGTTGCAACTTGCAACCTATAAATGTTTAAGCGATAAAACATTTGAAACTCAACAAGTAGTTCGGACGCTGATGTTGACAATAGTGGAACAACAACAAATAGCCCACGTACGCTCGAGCTATGTTGAAACCTCTGTGAGCAGGTCAAGGTCTTTTTGCTTCGCGTATGGTAAAAGATTGCCATATCGGCTTCCGAATTTCACTCGCCAAGCTACGTAGCATAACATTGCCGTAGTTAGGAAGGTTAAGACGACTGCAAGACCAACTGTACCAGACGTAACCTCGCAAACCTGACAAAGGTCTATAGAAAAACAACAAGGAAGATTGCATCTAAAGTTGACGTTGCTCATATTTGCTTAAAATTCAAAGAAAAGTATAACGTGCATTTGTACTGTTGCTATGAGACACTAGCTTAACATGTATTAAATAGCTTACCCATGCTTGACCCGTTGCCATCGCATACAAAGTCTTGAGGCGCGAGATCATTGGATTTTTTGTTGTAGAGTTGTGAGGGAGCAGAACAAATGAATCTTATGTCAGTAGTAGGGTCCCGTGCTTTAGCCTTGATAATTAGAACAGAGTTTTTTTAGTATTTGATTAAAAGACAACTACAACGGGTCTTTGAATATCAATTACTGGTTGCGCTATTTAATGATGCAGTAGTAAAACCTGATGTTTATACCACATAGTTCCTTTTTTACAAGATCTCTAGAAGCGCATTTCCAAAAAATCAACGTGTTTGGGACAATTTTATCAAACCTCTATACCTGCTCGATCCAAGTTTTGAACCACCTTAGCTTGCAATCGCAGACAATGGGATTTGCCCAAAGTTTAGCAACCAAACCGACTGGACTGACGTTCTCAAAAACTCCTGGAGGCAAAGTTCTAATATTGTTCTCCGATAGAAATATCCATAGCAGTTGGTTTGCACCGCTGTAAAAAAAATACATAAATAATGGTTGCTGTAGGTTGAGTTTAAGTCTTACTTGAAAGCGTTTGTTTCAACTGTTGAGATTTGGTTATTTTCCAAAACAATACGATACAAGGAGGTACAGCCGGAAAATGTATTATTTGGCAAGGTCGTAATGCGATTGTCGTTTAGGTTAAGGAATTCAAGATTTTTCTGAAATAAAAAGCAAGATGTATAGAAAAAACATTCAACAAGAGAAGAAGTCGGCTTTATAGAAACTCACCATAGTGCGAATTTCAACAGGCACTGAAGTAAGTGACAAATTTTGAAGCGACATTTTGTAAATGTCAAGCCCGCGGAGAAAATCGGATTTAAAATTTTGAACGGGATTCGGGCCAATGTACAGTCGTCTTAGTTTCCTAAAGGACATCAATAGTCATATTTTTAACAATAGAAATAGTGCAAAGCACCTGACATAACGAAACTTACCTATTACTTAGCAGTAAATCGGAAGGAAAATGGTTGATGGCATTGTGATAAATTGCCAAAACATTAAGATTGGGGAAGCTCTTGAGGTGGAGACGAGTTATCGAGGTCAGATTGTTGTAACGAAGATTTAATAATCTAACATTTGGGAGAACCAACTCTGGATCACTGATAAGCTGTTTTATTCCGTTTTCTAAAAGAAACAGATTCTGTTAAACTTAAACTAGAATTTCTCGGCTTTTGCAAGCAGTTGATCCCACCGGAGGAAGAATCGCGTGGCTGCATGTACGTTTATTGTTGCATCGAGTTCACAGGTATGGGCCAGAAGTAAACCATTGCTTATCATTGTAATTGTAATGTTTTGGCGTCACGATGGCACAGCACTGTCCTACTTTTTTATTATTAATTCGAACTAATGTATTGTGAAATAATAATAAAAAAACTTTTGTACAGTTTATATACGTACTTCTTAGGTCCAATTCCACCAAATTCGTAAACTTAGCTAACTGGTGCAAATCCAGCGTTGTTATTTTGTTGTCGGAAAGTGCAATTATCTTTGCATCAGATCTAATATTTTCAACAGGGATTCGTGTCAAGCCAACTCCTGTGCAAATCACACTTAACGGCGAACTTTCCTTGATCAGAAACCTAACGCATAAATTGACGTTTACTCAAAAATCACTAAACGTATTTCGACGTATCATACCCATCAATTCGCTTTCGAGTGGTGGACTGTGAAACAACGCCTGGTGGGTGACTGTACTGCGACCCATCTTCATCATAACAAGTACAACCTCGGGGACACGATGCTGCGTCGTCTGGTGGTGCCGGAGTTTGTACAGTTGTTGGTTCACCTCCACTGCAATCTATTTCGGTAAATTAATAAGTTTTAAAAAAGTGGACGTTGCATCAGCAAGGGCATTAATTGTAAAACAACAGTGACCTATTTGCACCAGCTTATTTAATAAATTCAACAGTTTTCGCATAGCTTGGAACTCATTGTTTTTTTTCATGTCTTAAAACGTTATCAGATAGTACCTTACCTTGCCATAGCTCATCATCAACTTTGCAAACAAAATCAGCGCCTTTCAGTTGACGTGATCTCTTTCCATGGTTTCGCAACGGTTGTTTGCATTCAAAATTTAATGGAGGTGTAGCACCGTTAAGCTAAACCAAATCTATTCGTTAATCGGCATCCAAATTAGCAGAAAAACACCTCGTACCTGGTCATACCACCCAGTTAGCCACGAGTTCGTACAATCACAGGTCATAGGATTCGCATATAATTCGATTTCCACACTTTCCTCTTTTTGATCGTCAAAAGCGGGAGTTGGAATAGTGCTAATAAAATTGTCCGAAAGTTCAATTTTCTTTAGATTATATGCACCTGTTAAAAGTTAAACATCTTGGTAAAAACCCTACAATAACTTATTGCTTTACAAAAGCAATGCTAAAATGCATTGGATTAACTTTACCTTTAAAGGCGAGCGGGTCTATGTCTTGTATCATGTTAGAAGACAAATCGACTCTGCGCAGTTGTGCACAGTAACGAAACGAATCTGATTCCAGGTAGGATAGTTTGTTAAGCGACACATCAAGGTCAACCAAGCCTAAAAAACACAAATTTGTTTTGTTTTTTTTGCTCGAAATAAACACGCGGTGACTTTTACACACAAAAAACATTGACCACACTAACTTGCATTGTTATCACATACAGCTACAATATGCAAAATGCGGTAATAACCTCAACTCTTACTTGACATTGAGGATACAGGGGTTGGCAGTCTTGTTAAACCGCATGATCGCAAACCAAGTGTAGTAAGGCTCATATTTTGAACCCAACCCTTTTGAAAGTATTCAATCGGATTGCAACCCAAGTCAAGTGCCTGTACATTTAATTTATATTTTACACTTTACCTCCCATGTAACAGACATAAACGTGCAATACCAACATCAAAGCCCACCTGCAATTTTGTGTTGTAAATAAAATCGTCGAATCGAACAGCTTTGATTGAATTGTCCAAAAGCGTTAAATACTTTAGGTTAGGAAAGCTCTTTAGAGCACTTTTGGAAATTTCTGTAATCTGGTTGTGTCTAAACAAGACGGTATGCAGAGAAACTACAATCTTTACTGCGAGACCTTTTGCATAAACTTACGCGAGAGAAAGGTAATTTAAGGACGTGATGGCCATTTGTGGGTTGCTTTGAGCCGGGACAACCCGTGCAATTTTGTTATTATCCAGTAAAATCTTTTCAAGCGCAGAAAATGGCAGCAAATCATCAACGTGAAAATCTATGAGGTCATTGTGGGATAGTGTAATGCTCTTTATGTCGGCAACATTCTCATTCACAGTGAATCTTGTCAAATGAACTTCAGAGCAATTCAGGTGAGGTAGTGGCATGTTATCGATTTGTCTGCACAATATACTTTTCAGTTATTTGTTTTACTGCATATAATGGTAGCAGTAATGATTAAATCACAAAATGACACCATAGCAACCCAACACGAACAAGAAACGATTTGGAAATCCACAAAATTCTGCGAAAATTAACTTCCCCAGTTGGCGAAAAGTTAAATAAAAACTAAAAGCACAACTTACACCATGGTGGTACCATCGTTTCCTCTTGTAATAGTGCAGCCGTTATCCAATACAACTCTGGTACTGCTCGAACTTCCGTGAACACCATTTGTGAAACACATCAATGTAAAAGCACACAACAACATATAACAGTTTACATCCATTTGAAGTTTTCTGACGAACTTTTTGTCAAACATAACAGTTGTTACACTTAGAAAACACGTTATCGATGTACTGAAAGTTAACTGTTTCACACAAACTAAACGGTTTTTACAGATCCAACTTCACCCGATGCGCCAAAACAACGTCCAGGTGTAATCAACCCGGGGACAGATTAAAATTAATCGGCGTTTTTGTACGCTACTTAACGCTCTTTATTTTGGTTTTGGTTTTTAGGCAATTATTTTGAGAAACAGCCTACGGTAACAGAAAGCATACAGAGAATGAAAACCTGCTAACCACTACTGCAAACCGTATAGCATCAAAGCACATCAGCAGTTAGTCACATATTTGGTTTGGTCCACTGCGTGAGATAAACGCTTCTTTAAATTGGGTGCCTGAAATTGGGTGCCGCGTCGACAGTTTTTCAGAAATAGTAATATAAGTCCATCGGAAACAAACCGATGTGCGCTGTTTGCTGTCGATTGTTATGCTAAACACTATAATAGCAGCTGGAACGGCTATGCTGCACATTTGTTACTCGTTTGTTTTTGACACATTAAAAAGGCTGCAAGGCCATATTTAAAGCGCTGGACTTCGTACCTTATTTGGGTAATACGCTGAAAGTAGGCTTATAGCAGCTTGATTAAAGTTACAGTAAGTTTTCATCATTTAAAGTAGACAAAGGGCACATTTTTAACCCTGCTAGTTATTTAAATATTGTTTTATTTGTTGGTTACGTACCTAATGAAATCGATACAGATTCCAAATAGCCGAACAATGTTAAAGCAATTGGGTAATTGTTTTCATCAAAAAACAAAATTGCCGCCGCATGGCAAACCAAGCCTAACATTTTCGAAAATTACACTTTGACTGTTTGCATTCTTCAAGTCTACAATCTATTGATAGAACAGATCCAATTTCAGTGAGCCCATGCGCGGGAACACTCCAACGATGTCAATTTCCCAACCCGGAAATTGGTTCGTAATTAACAAGATAAGATAGCGGACATGCTAATTCGAGCGGTTGCTACCGAAAACTACGTGCATTCAGTTTGTGGAAATGAGACGCACTGGCGGTCCTGTTATATGGCTTAAGGGTCTTCCTGAAAGTTTTCGCTTTCACGCTGCTATAAGGAATCGAATGTCAGTATATCGCAACTTTTCGGAGAACAACGTTGTGATAGTAGTAATGTTTATATTCTGTGTAAAAAAGTTTGGTGACCCCTACTTTATGTGAAAGAAACAACTTCAAATAGATATAGACAGTAACCATAAAAGTTAATACAACGGTAAAGGATGGTTCGTGAATCTGTTTCCTCAGTTGTAGACAAGCATTAAAATTGATTTTGCATTGCCAACTAAAGAAAAACTTTAACTAACCGAAACCTTACACACGTGCTTGCCGGCAGTTATAAGGCACGTGTCCCGCAAGCGATTTCTGTTTAAATCTGTGTCAAAATTAAGTCAGAATTTTGTGTAATTGTCAGTTTCCATGTTGAAATCTCCCTACATGTTGTTGTAGTTTGTACATATTAAAATAAACATGTTTATTCAAATATAACGCTCTATTGACAAATAAATACCAGGCAGATTACAACATGTCATCATCACAACAGGTTTTGAACTACATAAACAGTGGCAATATATCACGCAGTGCAAATAAACGAGTTAAGTCATAATAATCAGACTTTCTTAGTTACTTTTACTCAAATACTTGTCCTTATCGGACTTGCGTTTTCTTCGTGCCGCCCAAATAACAAAGCAAAACATCAGTCAAGACTCATGGGTGCCCAACCCGTCGATCGCGATCGACTGGTCGATCTCGGACTGATATCAAGTCGACCGCGAGGAATTCAGAAAATTATTTACAATTCTTGTTTTGTAATGCGTTTTTAGGGAATGTTGCTCTACATAGATGACTTTATTGTGAAAGTTATTCATTAGGATTTGTTGATATGTTCACACCACAAATACTCAGTCGACACTTTACGTCGCAAAAGTCACAAAAGTAATAGCTACGGCACAAAACTAATAGTTACAGTAGTAATGGTTACTTTGTGCTGGTACTTTTTCTATCATCAAGATTAGCATCGGATAAATTATAAAAAAATAAGTTCAATGCAGTGTAAAAAGTCACACCCAAACCACGATAAAAAACGTAAAACAGGGCTCGGAAAATGCTAGTTTTCCGTTGGTAATACACACATAGTCTTGCATTGTGTTGTTAGTTTGTATTGTAATGGTTAGATCCCGAGAGTTGGACTACCTCAAACGTCGATCTTGAGTCAAAAAAAGATTGGGCACCCCCGGTCAAGACAGTAAGGCAATGCTTAGTTAATAACATGCTGTTTGTAAACATATTCGCGTATGTGGCAAACGTTAATTAAACGCGACGCTAATACTAGTATGTTTTACAATTAGACAACAGTGCTGAGGCTGGGGAAGGCAGCAGCAAAATGAGGCGTTTTTAATTGAGTTTTGAAGTATTTCTGACATTCTGAAACAAATATGCCATTTTAATATCAGCTAAGCTTATAGTCTATTACCCGAAATCTCGATAAAGAATTTTGTTTTTACGTTTATATTTCGAATTAAAAATGGGGCAAGGGGCACCAAATTATTTAGTGCTTAGGGCCTCTAATGGTATTAATCCGGCCCTGATGTGAACCAATCTGCATTCACTCGGATTCAGGTAGAAAATCTACTAACAGTCAACCTCACGTCATTCTCACAATTTAATACATTTCGATAAGTGGCGCAAAGGGCACGAACACCTATTAAAAGCGGTACATCTCCCAAAATACTGACGGTTAGGGCTGTTTCGGTTGTTGAGGTAGAGGTATCTTTAAAAATCCAAAAAATAAACAAACTTATTTTCAAAACAAGTTTCTAATGATTGTATATTAAAACTTACTTCACAACGCCAACCTTTACTTTTCCAACGAAACTTTGGCTAAATGTGGAGGTATAGGTCTACCCAAGGAATTTTATTTGACACAAAAATATCTAATTTACTTGTAGCCACAGTTGTAGTGGTCGTAGTTGTAGTAAAACAATCGGGGTCAGGAATCCATGTTCCGGAAGGTCCAAGTGTTTTGTCTGCTTCGGCTGCGGGAGTAGCACACACACCACCAGACACAGCTGACTAAGCTAAGCTACGCAGGCTCAGTGGAGAATCCGCCGAAAGTCGAATCATTGTTTGAATTGCATATTTTTGTCGTAATTACATTTTGAGTTGATTTTGAAAGTTCACCGGTTCGCAAAGCTTGTTATGAAAGTTACCAGTCCGCAAACTTAAAATGTTGAGAACCACTGCACTAACGCACAATCAATGCTTCTCAACATAAAAATATGTTGTCACGATAAAGTAGCCTACATCCTATAGCAGTGGTTCTAAACTGGTGGTCTCAACTGGTGGATGACTTTTTGAGTGGTCCACAAGCTGTCCACTAAAATTATTGATAAATTAGAGGTGTTTGCATTGTATATGTTGAAAGAGTGTCAAAATGTTAGCTGTTAATAATTGTATCTCACTTCTTGAAAATCGGTTTTAAAGAATTATGATTCAAGCCCAAATGGTTGTTTTGTATAGGCGTACTTCAATCTCGCTAATGAATGAAATGGTCAACGATATTATTTTCACTAGGCCGGTGGTCCATCACCCGAAACGAGTTGAGAACCACTGTCCGATAGTATTCCATTTTTGCAAATAGGAAAATCAGTTTTCGCGAATTAACGCATAGGATTAAATCTATGATGAGCCATTTGTTGTGATAAGACGAAACTTGTTAACTTCTCTCGGCGCGGTTGTGTACTTTGGGCAGTGGTGGGATTCAGTCGGTTCATGCCGGTTCTATAGAACCGTCTCACGAAATTCTATGAGATAAGCGAACCGGTTAGCATTACTGGTTACTTTTTGTAACAGAACCGGGTAAAGAATATGACTTTTGTGATAGAACCGGCTGACAAAAAAATTGCATCCCACCACTGACTTTAGGTGATGAAACCAATACACCTGCCACAGTTTGCTGGTTTTAAGACACCACCCTTGTAGTGTTGTACTTATGACAGCGTTGTTGTCACTGGAGGGGCTAAGGATCAACACTTCGGCGTTGGAAAACTACGGAATGTCCACATCGGGAACCATTGGTATTCAATGTGTTGGTTAGATTTTTCTTGCGGGCTGCGCGTGTTCCTGGCTACTTAACCGACAGTAAAGTTCTTAGATTTGCTAAAATGGCTTTATTAAGTAAGTGACCTATTTTGCTTGATCGTTGAACAATAGGTTACGATTTGTAAACTATAATTTTGCAACTAAGGTAGTAGTGGTGTGTATATTAGATCAATCCAAATCATGATCTGTTTTGTCAAAAGCGTTTAGTCAAGGTCAATATGTCATGTTTGTAAAAGTTTATTTTAGTTTACTTGCTAGTGCTGTCTAATTTAATTACTTCCAAAGACATGCTTTTGTTTCAGTTGGGTGTACTGTTTGGACGTAACCTATGTTGGATTTATTTGACTTTGCGCTACGGATCATGGTGTGTGCGTACAACGACGCCTGATTAAATTAGATGTAAAAGTAAATATAGTCTAAATTGGGCAAGCAAACAGAAACTTGTGCAAAAGTATTTATCATTGTGATACTGAGACATAAGTCTGTGTGTGCTTTTCGGGTCGAGTTTGCGCTTCAGTTTAAATAAAACGAGAATGATTCGGGCCTGACATCATACATACGTCACATTGCGTTGTAATTTCATCTATCTAACTTTCGGAACCATTTCGGGCATTTACAAATATTGGATTCAAGCCGGACTGGGGGTTCACCTTTGGGCTCGCTTACAACTCTGGCTTAATAGTTAATTAATACAATAGTGTAATCCTGATGCCAAAAGCCTTGTTTTTTTCTGTTTAGTGCAAGTGTTATGTTCAACTTTGCTCTTTCAATGCCTGAGGACGGTCGCACAAACCACGGACGTCCCATGTAGGTTTAGTTTAGTTCAAATGAACGGTCGACCTTAAATTGGTTCCTTTTTTTAGTTGGTTCGGGTAATGGTACAGACGAACCAATTACAACCACCAGCAGACCTATCCTTACCACTTTTGCAATAACAACCAGTAAGTGGAGCAACTGGGTACATATTTAAAGTTGGTCAGCGTTTGAACGTTTTGGGGATTACTTGTAATTTTTGTTCTTCTCGATTCGACAATGAGGTTGTAAGGTTCAAAAATGTGCTTTGTTCTGCAATTTCAAAGAAACTTTTCGATTTGCTTAAAAAGATGAGCGTTAAAATGATTATTATGAATCAACAGTTTTCTGTGAAGCAGTGACTGTCCTTAACAACAACAATCCAGCAGCACCAATAAATGTTACATTCCCTCAAACCGAAGCTGGATTTACAGCTGCATCCATTGACACATGCCCAGAAGACACAGTAAACGGTACGCCGGATTTGACTATTACTTGTGATCGGTTTATACCTTTGTCATCTATATTCACCTCTTCTAGGTGGAACACCATATGGAACGCAAAAATGTTCAATAAACGGTTATTGGCTGGATCCTTTGTGGTTGTCATCATGTGACACTGGACTTGATGTATGTTAAACAAATTTATCCTGTCTACAAATAAAGTTTGACAAGCATGCATAGGCCTATGTGGGCAAAACTTTTGTTTACCGGTACTATCTTACACTATATTGTACTATCAGGTGCTATCTTACACTATACATACAAAATATTGTCATATCAGCAATCTTTTAATTAAGGACAATACATATTGATTATATTGCCTTTAAATAATTGCACATAGCTGTTGATAATCGATTTAATTGACAAAAAATGAGTTACGGATGTCAAGAAAATATGTGACATTTTCTACCAGAATTTGTTGGAAATAAATGTAACAAGTGACGAGCAACGGCAACAAGTCGCTACTGACGTTGTAACACTCACTTCTAACCCTGCGGAACTTCAGCAAAAAGATATCGAGAATGCTGCAGATGTCTTGACTGAAGTCACCAATACTACTGACTCACTAACAGCAAATGTATGTTGTACATGTGTTTAGGTTTATGTAGATTGATCTAAATAAGTAAATTGATTGTTGCGACGAATTTGTATGACCAGCAAGCAATTTGGTATCCTTTTATAACAGACCTCTGAGCTCGTTGTGGTTGCTGTCGGAAACCTGCTTGAAGTCAGTGCAGAAGACCTCCAGAAAAGCAATTCCGCGCAACAGTATGTTTTGATGAAATTCAAGTGACCGTTGAATATACCAAATGCAGCAAGTTTTCCTTTTTCTAAAGATTAATTCAGACATTGGACGACGTTGTGTCAAAACTTAATCTTTCTGAAGTTGAGGGCGACTTTCAGACCGTGTCAAGCACCGTTGCTGTTGCTGTCTTGGCGGTTGCCCCTGACGCAGGTATGTTGTAACTGAAACTGAAACAGGAACCTTGTAACTGTAAACCAAATGTGTTACAGGACGAAATTATTTCCAATGTACTTTACAATAACATGTCAAACGTGTTTTTGTGCGACTTTCGGTCTTTTTGATTTGCAAATCTGTAACACACCAGTCAAAAAATGCTTTTGGTAGCAATTTGGTGCAATTAACTTTTCCCATATTGCTAAACATGATTTGATACGAATTTTGAATATAGTTTGCTTTATTTAATAAAAACAATACATAACATGATCCAATTTGTAGGTCGTGTGTGTTTTTGTATAAAACTATAGTTTTATACTATAGTCAGAGCCATTACTTGCGAAGTCTTGCACCACGAACAGGTAATTGGGACATAAAAACGCCGTTCCTGTGTCAATTTGCCCACATGGTTAACTTAAGATCGATGTATTTATTGCCGCTCATAACCACTCTGCAACAATGGTGCAATGGGTGCTTCCATTTCGTCCCTGTCGGTAAACTGCTCGTAATATTGTCTGCAAGTTATACGTTGTATTGAAAAGTTGGTTTGTTGGAGAAATTTTAGTATCTGTTTGCAGAGGACAGTATCGGGTTTGAAGGAACAACCCAGGTGCAAAACCGGTCGCTTGGATTTCGATCAGACCAGTTTCAATTGTTTACCGGGCAACCAAAGCAAACTGCTCCGTACTCCATTGTCCTTCCCCCCGAAGCTTTCAACCAAGGTATGTAACTATTGGCATTGACGTGTTTGATCCAGACGTACTTCCCCGTGCTTACACTGCACGACTTAAACAAACTCTTTTCTCGCAGGCAGCAGAATTGGCTTCTTCGGATTTTTAAACGACAACGTTTTTGTTGCGACAAAAACGGATGGTTCAAAAGACAAGTGCCGGTTGCCTGGAACGGCGAGCGTAAATTCCCCTGTCGTTATATCTGCGACTGTTCCTGTTAACACTACTATTAAGAACCTTTCAGCCAAAGTCAACATCACGTTTACGGTGAGTGTAACAGCAGCACCTTTCAAACTTTATGAATTTAGGTTCATTTTCGTTGTGTCTATTAACGTCACATTTGTTTACCTATGTGCTTTGTATTTTTTACGAACAAATATTACGTGTAATTGTTTAAAACGAAGAAAACCAGCATTGCAACAAGCTACTTGTATTTTTTCTATACTTTTGACGCAACCAGTGTTGTCGTTATATCACCAAAGTGCGTATATATAAAAGCAAAAGAAGTTACATTTGGCTTGTATAGAATCTGATGGTGAATCAAACCATAGACGAAAACAACACGTTCTGTGCATTTTGGGACGAGAAAGGGAATTTTTGGTCAACAAAAGGTTGCGACACTGTGGAAGCAAACAACTTGTCGGCAATATGCCAGTGCGACCACCTCACCAACTTTGCCACATTGTTTGTAAGTTTTCCTTTGTGATAAAATCTGTTGCGGACAAAGTGGTTGGGGAATTCATGGTAGCCGACAATGCCCGCAAGCCCTAAAAGAGGTTGACTATTGTATCGTTATAAAATCAACAACACATGCAAGAACTGCCCGAAACTGAAATCGGTTTCGGGCGAAGTGTATTAAGAAAAACAATGTATGGATATATTGCTTTAATTTTCTGATAATCTGTCCGACCTATACAGATTTCTCTTAAAATGCGGACTCATCAATCTTATCAAGACAAATAGGATAAGATAAAAACAAGATTGGGCTCGTTTTGTCCTGATCGTTTTGTCCTGTGTTGAATCGGGCAGAAGAGGTAGTTTTGTTAGCAATTATCATGTATGTTCTGTTAGCGACTCCCCTGCATCATGCATAATTTCCGTCGCCTCTTACACATTTAAGGGTACAAAAAGATAATCCAACTCTTAAAGTTTCTTTAAACGACATTGTTAATATAGGCAACGAAAGAAATACCTGGCAGTTTGGACATAATCACAATCGTTGGAAGTTCTATATCTGCGATCGCGTGTCTTCTCACCATCGTGTGCATTCTTTTTCTTTGGTAATCACGTTTTTTTACTCTTACGTTAAGCAATATTTGAAATATTGTTAGCACGATTTTAGCCGCTTTGACAATCGAGATTTTTTTTTTTTTTTTTTTTTTTTTTTTCACGGGGTTCGAACCCAGGACTATCCCGGGGACGAATCCCGATCAGGGTTTTTTATGTCTGTATATGGGTCAGGTGCGCCAGACCATTCTGCCAAGTTGATACTTGCTTGAAGTGCTAGAGTGAACTTTACTGCCATCACTTGACGATCGCGATTCGTTGTTTTAGGCACAGGCGCAAGCTTCCTTCTCAAGTGCGAACTTTTATTTTATTGGCATTCCTTTCCCTTGCGCTTCTTCTCCTCAATGTATTCCTACTCGTCAGCCAATTTGAAGAAGTCAAATCGTCCCCTAATGCATGTCAAGCTACAGCCATTCTTATTCACTTTTCTTTGCTCAGTTCTTTGTGTTGGATGATGGTGGAGGCTCTTTATTTGAACATCGCTGTTACAAAGGTAGGTTACGTTGTAACAGTTTTTTGACCAAATTTACAACGCAAAATGAAATTAGTTTGTTCAGCTTGAGTTCATAATCCTAAACCCCCAAAACTACCTTTAGCCGATTTACTTCAAACTAAGTCTATCAAGTAAAAGAGTATACATCCTTTCGGCGTTGTGGGGTTGGGGAGCACCTGCAGTGTTTGTGGCTGTTACGTTTATTACTAAACGGGACGTCTACAAAGATGACAACACGTAAGTTGCTAGTTAATGATCTACAACCAACAGCGTTTATTCAACTTGTGGTTCTTAAAATTTTTGGACTTGTGAAACACCAATACCAAACTATATTTTTGCAACTCATTCACTTTGCAGGCTAAAACATAAAAAATAGCTGGGCGAAATTATTTTGCTACGTGAATGTTATGGGTGTTTTTTGGATGGCAAATAAGATCAATCAAGGTTCTATGTGTTGCACCCTGTAAAAACGATTATTCAAGGGTACCGCGTCAGCAAGTTTAAGAAAACAAGAATACGGTCGATTATTGATATGCAACAAAAATGTGTTTTGCATTACACCGGAGTTCTCTTGGTCCTTAGTGCCATATTTTGAAATGTGACAAATATGTGAGGATACATTCTTGTGAATAAGAAAAAAGTGATACTATGGCATGTTTTCAGGTGTTGGATCAACCCCGAATACGTAAAGTATTTAGCCGTCGTTCCTGTCGCAGCCATACTATCTTTTAATCTTTTGTCGTATATATCCGTCCTTATGACTGTCATTTTCAAGAAAAATGCAGCTCGTGCAGTAAGTTTTTTGATTGTGATTCAACTGTTCGTCTTTGAAAATAACAATTTTTCTGTTTTAGAGCTTAGCAAGCAACAGAAAGAAAAACTTCGTTATATCTGTGTGTTTGTTTTCAAGTTTTGGCCTTACTTGGCTCTTCGGTTTTCTAACTATTGGACATCATGAAGTAAACGTCGTTTTTGCGTACATTTTTACGGTTCTTAACTCACTTCAAGGTAAAAATATTTGTTTCGAGATAAACTAAAACCGCCTTGCTTATTCACTGTCTTCATTTTAGGTTTGTTCGTTTTCTTGCTCTTTATTGTTCGAAACGAGGCCGTTAGAAAAAGTTTGGTCACAGAACTAACTCAGATTTCGTCAGCAACTTCATTTGGCTCCCAACCTCAGCTACAAGCCAGGTACAGGTAAAGGCACAATCGTTTGGATTTGTGGGACAAATGTTTCACTGATAAAATAGTTTTAAGGTGCCTCTTACTTGGTCAAGCAAGGAGGACAAACCGCTGTGTACTATTAATTTACGCATTGTCATCCACGTAAAAGGCCTATTTGTCAACAGCAAAAGTTTGTAGCCACTGGGTATAATGCTATGAGAAACAAAATCGTCAGTTTCAATCCGCAAAAACTAACTTAGGTTAGTTGCCCGAGTCTGTTCTGTTTAGGTATTCCCTTTTTTATTTATAAAACTCGTGTTTCTTGTACCTTTAACTTTTACAGAAAACGTTACGTCGAGGCTGCTTCCATTAATCTCCCGAAAAAAATCAGCAAAACGTTTGAAAACAAAAATACATCTCGAACTATTGGAAGTTTGGACTCTTTTAAAAACTGACTAACCTTAAAAGGTCTCATCCTCCCATGAAATGCTCACATGCTCAATGAACTTCTCTTTGAACAATACAGAACACATTAGAACAGAAATATTGGCCACTATGTTGGTTATCTTGGTCCTTCCAATTTTGGGGTAGATTTTAAGATAGGCCTACATATACTTGGCAAATTTATTAAAAAGTCGTGAATAAACGCATTTCCTTACAAACGTTGTTTAGAAACACTTTTCGCACATTGTCATCATCATTTTTGTGTTATACTTAATTACCAAATCCAAATTAACTGATTTGTGCACGTTTTTTAACGGTACCTTGTTGTGTCAATTATTTTTTGCATGCAATCAATTTGTTTTATTTTTATTTCACGAACTTATATTACACAGCGTGATCAATTTTTTATGCAACTAAACTTCTAGTTGTAAGATACTCATGCAGTAATATTCCTTTTTAATGTCTAAGAAGTGCATGGTTTGCAAACAGCGGTATACGCGATGTTGGGGCCTCAAGATGTATATTGATGTTTTACGTACATTGCCTGCGTTTGGCACTAAAATACTATACCGTCATTCAAATGCAAAAAAACGTGGATGGAAGATAAAAGTTTGATGTACTATAAAACAAGGATACGTGAAATGTATACTGTAGACCCAGTCTGTTTTCTATCGACCTTAATTAATTGTCTCTTTCTTTTTTAAATTCAACTTGACTTGAGACTTCATTTCATATACGCTTGCTTGTAAAAACTAAGAGACATAGTGATGCTGCGGACAAACATTATAAATAAATTATTCATAGTAAGATGACTTACTAGACTTTGGAGCCATTGATTTTAACCATGTGCTTTAACTAATAGAAATTGCTTGCCGCGTCAAGTAGACTTGGAAGTTTATGTAAGTGACTGCTGAGCATTAAAGTTTTCTTAGCCTACTGCTGTGTAGACAAAGACCATCACTGCCTCTTTAAACAAACTTTTCCCGCAAAATTTTTCATTAAGTATTAAATAACAACATTTTAGAGGCGTACCGTTGATATAATGAATGAATTGGCTGTTAACTTTAGGAATCACAACATAAAAATAACTCTTTTGTTAACCTTTGGCCACCTTCCATAAAATGCAATTGTAAATAGGTATGGCCTAAATAGGATTTTTTTAACAATAGGCTATTGCATTTGCGTACTAAACTAGCGGTCGTCAACCTTTTTTGTACTGCGGATCGTTTTTGAAACTAAAACTTTATCGCGGACCGGTCTTTTAAAAAGTACGAATAAGCTTTTCAAAACGACTAAATCAGCAATAAAAACGACTAAATCTGTTTGTCATGCCCGGGGTACATGGCCAAAATGTTTTATGGCATTTAACCTGAAAAACTATACGACCCGGAAACGAACTCCTCGCGGACCGGCACGGGCGGTTACCGACCACTGTACTAAACGACCTGCACTAGCCCAGGGCTTCCCAAACTTTTTTGATCGCGACGCCTTTTAATCTCCTTAAATTTTCCGCGACCCTTAACATAACAAACAGTGAAAAATATTTGTTTGTTGTTTTTATTAAAGGCTTAATTCGAGCGAAAACTAAAAACAATCTACCGGTACTCGGAGTACTACTTCAAAAAAAAAAACATTTATTCAGTGTGATGGGTGCGACTGTTTTTTGCTACAAAGTAAGTCCAGCTGTGGCTCAATATTTGTTGAAGCTGGTCTTAAAGCTGTTTCTATGTTGCCTACGCTGGAACGGTATTTTGTTTTGACTGTCGTCATATGTTGAAAACGCTGCTTTGAAAACTTAAATTATGTGTTTTCAGTGACAAAATTTGACAAAGTTTAAATTTGTCTTGTTTGCACAGAAAAATGTTATATAGCATCATAAATCTATTTATTTACATAGAATCTAGCTACAGCTCAGTCAAAAATAATGCTGAGCGAAATTGTGTGTATCCCCTCGCGGGGTCGCGGCCCCCAGTTTGGGAAGCCCTGCACTAGCCTATACCCTAACAACGCCTCTGCTAGTACTGTCACAGGGTACAATTAAAGTTTCAAAAAACTCTCAAAAAAATGATTTATTCCCAATCGAGGAAATAAAATTTATAACAATATATTTTATATTCTGTCAAAAGGTTGTGTTGCAACTTGCAACCTATAAATGTTTAAGCGATAAAACATTTGAAACTCAACAAGTAGTTCGGACGCTGATGTTGACAATAGTGGAACAACAACAAATAGCCCACGTACGCTCGAGCTATGTTGAAACCTCTGTGAGCAGGTCAAGGTCTTTTTGCTTCGCGTATGGTAAAAGATTGCCATATCGGCTTCCGAATTTCACTCGCCAAGCTACGTAGCATAACATTGCCGTAGTTAGGAAGGTTAAGACGACTGCAAGACCAACTGTACCAGACGTAACCTCGCAAACCTGACAAAGGTCTATAGAAAAACAACAAGGAAGATTGCATCTAAAGTTGACGTTGCTCATATTTGCTTAAAATTCAAAGAAAAGTATAACGTGCATTTGTACTGTTGCTATGAGACACTAGCTTAACATGTATTAAATAGCTTACCCATGCTTGACCCGTTGCCATCGCATACAAAGTCTTGAGGCGCGAGATCATTGGATTTTTTGTTGTAGAGTTGTGAGGGAGCAGAACAAATGAATCTTATGTCAGTAGTAGGGTCCCGTGCTTTAGCCTTGATAATTAGAACAGAGTTTTTTTAGTATTTGATTAAAAGACAACTACAACGGGTCTTTGAATATCAATTACTGGTTGCGCTATTTAATGATGCAGTAGTAAAACCTGATGTTTATACCACATAGTTCCTTTTTTACAAGATCTCTAGAAGCGCATTTCCAAAAAATCAACGTGTTTGGGACAATTTTATCAAACCTCTATACCTGCTCGATCCAAGTTTTGAACCACCTTAGCTTGCAATTGCAGACAATGGGATTTGCCCAAAGTTTAGCAACCAAACCGACTGGACTGACGTTCTCAAAAACTCCTGGAGGCAAAGTTCTAATATTGTTCTCCGATAGAAATATCCATAGCAGTTGGTTTGCACCGCTGTAAAAAAAATACATAAATAATGGTTGCTGTAGGTTGAGTTTAAGTCTTACTTGAAAGCGTTTGTTTCAACTGTTGAGATTTGGTTATTTTCCAAAACAATACGATACAAGGAGGTACAGCCGGAAAATGTATTATTTGGCAAGGTCGTAATGCGATTGTCGTTTAGGTTAAGGAATTCAAGATTTTTCTGAAATAAAAAGCAAGATGTATAGAAAAAACATTCAACAAGAGAAGAAGTCGGCTTTATAGAAACTCACCATAGTGCGAATTTCAACAGGCACTGAAGTAAGTGACAAATTTTGAAGCGACATTTTGTAAATGTCAAGCCCGCGGAGAAAATCGGATTTAAAATTTTGAACGGGATTCGGGCCAATGTACAGTCGTCTTAGTTTCCTAAAGGACATCAATAGTCATATTTTTAACAATAGAAATAGTGCAAAGCACCTGACATAACGAAACTTACCTATTACTTAGCAGTAAATCGGAAGGAAAATGGTTGATGGCATTGTGATAAATTGCCAAAACATTAAGATTGGGGAAGCTCTTGAGGTGGAGACGAGTTATCGAGGTCAGATTGTTGTAACGAAGATTTAATAATCTAACATTTGGGAGAACCAACTCTGGATCACTGATAAGCTGTTTTATTCCGTTTTCTAAACGAAACAGATTCTGTTAAACTTTTAAAACTAGAATTTCTCGGCTTTTGCAAGCAGTTGATCCCACCGGAGGAAGAATCGCGAGGCTGCATGTACGTTTATTGTTGCATCGAGTTCACAGGTATGGGCCAGAAGTAAACCATTGCTTATCATTGTAATTGTAATGTTTTGGCGTCACGATGGCACAGCACTGTCCTACTTTTTTATTATTAATTCGAACTAATGTATTGTGAAATAATAATAAAAAAACTTTTGTACAGTTTATATACGTACTTCTTAGGTCCAATTCCACCAAATTCGTAAACTTAGCTAACTGGTGCAAATCCAGCGTTGTTATTTTGTTGTCGGAAAGTGCAATTATCTTTGCATCAGATCTAATATTTTCAACAGGGATTCGTGTCAAGCCAACTTCTGTGCAAATCACACTTAACGGCGAACTTTCCTTGATCAGAAACCTACAGCACAAATTGACGCTTACTCAAAAAATAACTAAACGTATTTCGACGTATCGTACCCATCAATTCGCTTTCGAGTAGTAGACTGTGAAACAACGCCTGACGGATGACCGTACTTCGACCCTTCTTCATCGTAACAAGTACAACCTTGGGGACACAATGCTGCGTCGTCTAGTGATGTTGCAGTTTGTACAGTTGTTGGTTCACCTCCACTGCAATCTATTTCGGTAAATTAATAATTTTGTAAAAGTGGCCACGGACCCAAAATAGTACGTCCACTAAAACACCAGTAAGGGCATTAATTGTAAAAAAGCAGTGATTCCTTTGCACCAGTTTATTTGAAAAATTCAGCGGTTTTCGAACAGATCGGAACTGATGGATTTTTATTTTCATATTTTAAAACGTGATTATCAGAAAATACCATACCTTGCCATTGTTCATCATCAACTTTGCAAACAAAATCAGCGCCTTTCAGTTGACGCGATCTCTTTCCATGATTTCTCAATGGTTGTTTGCATTCAAAATTTAAGGCAGGTGTAGCACCGTTAAGCTAAACCAAATCTATTTATAAACCGACATCCAAATTAGCACAAAAAACACCTCGTACCTGGTCATACCACCCAGTTAGCCACGAGTTCGTACAATCACAGGTCATAGGATTCGCATATAATTCGATTTCCACACTTTCCTTCTTTTGATCGTCAAAAGCGGGAGTTGGAATAGTGCTAATAAAATTGTCCGAAAGTTCAATTTTCTTTAGATTATATGCACCTGTTAAAAGTTAAATATCTTGGTAAAAACCCGACAATAACTTATTGCTTTACAAAAGCAATGCTAAAAAGCATAGGATTAACTTTACCTTTAAAGGCGAGCGGGTCTATGTCTTGTATCATATTAGAAGACAAATCGACTCTGCGCAGTTGTGCACAGTAACGAAACGAATCTGATTCCAGGTAGGATAGTTTGTTAAGCGACACATCAAGGTCAACCAAGCCTAAAAAACACAAATTTGTTTTTTTGCACGAAATAAACATGCGGTGACTTTTACACACACAAAACATTGACCACACTAACTTGCATTGTTATCACATACAGCTACAATATGCAAAATATGCGGTAATAACCTCAACTCTTACTTGACATTGAGGATGCAGGGGTTGGCAGTCTTGTTAAA
This sequence comes from Phallusia mammillata, assembly GCF_965637545.1. Lineage (NCBI taxonomy): Eukaryota > Metazoa > Chordata > Ascidiacea > Phlebobranchia > Ascidiidae > Phallusia > Phallusia mammillata. The sequence goes on from NC_137258.1 coordinate 10,226,851, forward strand.
CCGCATGATCGCAAACCAAGTGCAGTAAGGCTCATATTTTGAACCCAACCCTTTTGAAAGTATTCAATCGTATTTTGACCCAAGTCAAGTGCCTGTACATTTAATTTATATTTTACACTTTAATTCCCATGTAACAGACATAAACGTGCAATACCAACATCAAAACCCACCTGCAATTTTGTGTTGTAAATAAAATCGTCGAATCGAACAGCTTTGATTGAATTGTCCAAAAGCGTTAAATACTTTAGGTTAGGAAAGCTCTTTAGAGCACTTTTGTAAATTTCTGTAATCTGGTTGTGTCTAAACGAAACAATATGAATGAAAGCAACAATCTTTGCTGCAAGAAAAGCCGAGAAGCATCAACTCACGCTAAAGAAAAGTAGTTTAAGGACGTGATGGTCATTTGTGGGTTGCTTTGAGCCGGGACAACCCGTGCAATTTTGTTATTATCCAGTAAAATCTTTTCAAGCGCAGAAAATGGCAGCAAATCATCAACGTGAAAATCTATGAGGTCATTGTGGGATAGTGTAATGCTCTTTATGTCCGCAACATTCTCATTCACAGTGAATCTCGTCAAATGAACTTCAGAGCAATTCAGGTGAGGTAGTGGCATGTTATCGATTTGTCTGCACAATATACTTTTCAGTTATTTGTTTTACTGCATATAATGGTAGCAGTAATGATTAAATCACAAAATGACACCATAGCAACCCAACACGAACAAGAAACGATTTGGAAATCCACAAAATTCTGCAAAAATTAACTTCCCCAGTTGGCGAAAAGTTAAATAAAAACTAAAAGCACAACTTACACCATGGTGGTACCATCGTTTCCTCTTGTAATAGTGCAGCCGTTATCCAATACAACTCTGGTACTGCTCGAACTTCCGTGAACACCATTTGTGAAACACATCAATGTAAAAGCACACAACAACATATAACAGTTTACATCCATTTGAAGTTTTCTGACGAACTTTTTGGCAAACAAAACAGTTGTTACACTTAGAAAACACGTTATCGATGTACTGAAAGTTAACTGTTTCACACAAACTAAACGGTTTTTACAGATCCAACTTCACCCGATGCGCCAAAACAACGTCCAGGTGTAATCAACCCGGGGACAGATTAAAATTAATCGGCGTTTTTGTACGCTACTTAACGCGCTTTATTTTGGTTTTGGTTTTTAGGCAATTATTTTCAGAAACAGCCTACGTTAACAGAAAGCATACAGAGAATGAAAACCTGCTAACCACTACTGCAAACCGTATAGCATCAAAGCACATCAGCAGTTAGTCACATATTTGGTTTGGTCCACTGCGTGACATAAACGCTTCTTTAAATTGGGTGCCTGAAATTGGGTGCCGCGTCGACAGTTTTTCAGAAATAGTAATATAAGTCCATCGGAAACAAACCGATGTGCGCTGTTTGCTGTCGATTGTTATGCTAAACACTATAATAGCAGCTGGAACGGCTATGCTGCACATTTGTTACTCGTTTGTTTTTGACACATTAAAAAGGCTGCAAGGCCATATTTAAAGCGCTGGACTTCGTACCTTATTTGGGTAATACGCTGAAAGTAGGCTTATAGCAGCTTGATTAAAGTTACAGTAAGTTTTCATCATTTAAAGTAGACAAAGGGCACATTTTTAACCCTGCTAGTTATTTAAATATTGTTTTATTTGTTGGTTATGTACCTAATGAAATCGATACAGATTCCAAATAGCCGAACAATGTTAAAGCAATTGGGTAATTGTTTTCACCAAAAAACAAAATTGCCGCCGCATGGCAAACCAAGCCTAACATTTTCGAAAATTACACTTTGACTGTTTGCATTCTTCAAGTCTACAATCTATTGATAGAACAGATCCAATTTCAGTGAGCCCATGCGCGGGAACACTCTAACGATGTCAATTTCCCAACCCGGAAATTGGTTCGTAATTAACAAGATAAGATAACGGACATGCCAATTCGAGCGGTTGCTACCGAAAACTACGTGCATTCAGTTTGTGGAAATGAGACGCACTGGCGGTCCTGTTATATGGCTTAAGGGTCTTCCTGAAAGTTTTCGCTTTCACGCTGCTATAAGGAATCGAATGTCAGTATATCGCAACTTTTCGGAGAACAACGTTGTGATAGTAGTAATGTTTATATTCTGTGTAAAAAAGTTTGGTGACCCCTACTTTATGTGAAAGAAACAACTTCAAATAGATATAGACAGTAACCATAAAAGTTAATACAACGGTAAAGGATGGTTCGTGAATCTGTTTCCTCAGTTGTAGACAAGCATTAAAATTGATTTTGCATTGCCAACTAAAGAAAAACTTTAACTAACCGAAACCTTACACACGCGCTTGCCGGCAGTTATAAGGCACGTGTCCCGCAAGCGATTTCTGTTTAAATCTATGTCAAAATTAAGTCAGAATTTTGTGCAACTGTCAGCTTCCATGTTGAAATCTTCCTACATGTTGTTGTAGTTTGGACATATTAAAATAAACATGTTTATTCAAATATAACGCTCTATTGACAAATAAATAACAGGCAGATTACAACATGTCATCATCACAACAGGTTTTGAACTACATAAACAGTGGCAATATATCACGCAGTGCAAATAAACGAGTTAAGTCATAATAATCAGACTTTCTTAGTTACTTTTACTCAAATACTTGTCCTTATCGGAGTTCTTGCGTCTTCTTCGTGCCGCCCAAATAACAAAGCAAAACATAAGTGCAAGAAAAATTGACCCGATTACCGCGTATGCAATAGCCACATCTGATACTGGCTCGTGTATTGATGTAACAGAAGTAGTGGTTGTTCCATTTCCCGCACTCGTGCTAACAGTAGTGACCGTGGCAGATGTTGTAACTGTTCCATCAGCTCCTACTGCGAGGCTGTAGTTAAATTGCCCTTCCCCAGTGAGAAGTGCGTAGGAACCGAGGAGAGTTGAGCTAAAGGCTTCAGTAAAGTTGGTCAAAACAAGCGAACCACTTGTACTATCCACTGACACTAAGTTGTCATAGAACAGCGATTGTGTGGTGCCGTCGCCCCTGTATGTGAACACGCCGGCCGTGGAGAGATATGCCACCGTGATTGAGCTTTCTAAGGGTTGCAAACGAGTTGAGTAAATGATGAAGTCCCCAGATGGAAGGCGCCAAATAAACCCAGGATCACCACTAGGTGGTGTATTAACTGGAAATGTGGCCGGTGTGTCGTAGGGTGACTGAATTTGTTGCAGTTGCTGAAGCTGGACAAGATAAAAAAAAAAGCGTTTTCAAAACACAGACATATAACTAGTTGGATAGATTCACATGATTAGGTGAAATCTAATTGAAAACAGATTTATTTACCAAAAAAGGCTTTTTTGGTGAATTCGTAGCGTGATACATTTTAATTTGTTTACCTCCGTGGAGTTGTAGAAAAAGAGAAACGTGGATCTCGTGTCGCTCCCCAATGGATTTGTTGCGGTACAAACGTAGTAACCAGTTTCGTTTGCGACACGCCCGTCCATATGCAATGTTCCTCCAGATGTCACTATCATACTTCCAAAACTATAAAAAAGTTACAATTGCGTAATTTGTGCAAGAACTCGGCCGAATGGTCCAGGACGCCTGACATATATACAGTCATTAAAAAATCTGATCGGGATTTGTCCTCTGGAGCGTCCTGGGTTTGAACTTCATTAAAAAAATTAAAAAAAATGCGTAAATCTTGCTTTTGTAAATTGAACAATTTCAAGATGACTGTGCAGACAAAATTTAAACTGAACCACCAAACGTATTGGGCACGTTCCAATAAGAGTTTCATCAACCCTTGGCTAGGATTGTACAGCCCTAGTATACTAATTAAAATTACACGTTTACCCAAATATAAAGTGAAACCAAGTAAATAAAACCATGTACTTGCTGGTGTCGTAGTCGTTTCCGAATGGATCGGCCCACTGATATGTAGAATAAGGATATGAGTTGGCCCCGCAAGGGACGTTGTCTGTATTTCTCACTTTGAAAACGGCCGCGTCATTGAAGCGAACTATAATCGGGGGGTATCGCACCACGAGTGTTACAGATATGAAGGCTGTTTCGCCCGCTGCATTTTCGGCATTGCAGTAGTATGACCCTCCCATATTTGCCGTAATAGATGTGATATTAAGAGACCCTGCATGCAAAAAGAGCATTTAAACTTCTAATATGTCGAATAGAAACATAAAATGGCAAATAATAATATGTTTAGATGCGAAAGTATTTTATCTTATTGAAAACTTGTAAAGCTGCAATACAGCTGTAACAAAATTTAAACATGGATGAATAATAAACTAAATCCGATTTTAGCCGTAAATAACCTCAAAGAGTGGAAGATTTTATGTACTGATATTTTGTGTGTGCGATGTTATGCATAACAGCCATTTTAGCACCTAAAAGACGATTTTCTGAAACCTTCATTCTGCTATAAAATAGCTTCAATTTTTGTACGTTACAAAGCTAATTTCTGTTGTTTTGGTTCACTTTACCTGTAGTCTGGTTGAAAAGGTATTGGTTGTTGCTAAATATGGTGGAACCAGCTGGTGTAGTCCAAACAACTGTTGGGTTAAATGAACCCACTGCAACACACTCAAAGTAAAGATCACTTCCAACATCCGCTGTTACCGTGAGGTTGGGTGTCACGATTGCCAGTGGCACAATCACAGTAGCTATAAAAACAAAACAATGGTCAGATTTCAGAAATCCACCATTTTAACACCATGGATCAGCAAATAGCAGTAGCTACATTTGTGGACAACTCATAAATTGACCAGAGTAAAAAATATCTTTGTACTCACTTTCTCGTCTACAATTTAAACAAAAAAGAACGGTTCTTATTAAAACCACTGCCACCCATATTTATTTTCAACTATGTGACACATAAGTGACTTGCGGACAAAAATCTTGTAACAAAAACCTTTCCCGCCGTTGCAACCATTACACCATATGTGCATTGTTGCGTCACAACTGGCCATCTTGTATGTGTCCCATTTTAACTGTTTACTTTGTACCAGGGCTGCCACTCCTTGGGATTTTTCCCAAGATCTTGGGATTTCAGTGCTGAGCTTGGGATCTTGGGAAAAACGTTTTAAACCTTGGGATTTTTTGAAATTATCGGTTTAATACGTATAAGATTCAATTATTACTATTGTTGCAAACAAAAATGATCCGTTTGCAAAAATCATCTTTTTATTTAACGATTTGCATAACAGTGCTTCATCAATTTTGTGTTCGAAGATGTGTAAGTTGATTGAAATTTCCTGTCAAAACTAGTGAGTCAGGCCAGTACAACAGGCTTTTCGATGTATCATGTACCAGTTAAAAAATATAGACAAAATATTTTTTTTGACCGCTCCTATTCTGCCAGTCGAGAGACTGAAAGGTAGAATTAGCAGCAATGCTTGAATTCTACAAGTCTGTTCAATTAAGTTTGAGTGTTAGCTTGCAAATGTGTATTAACAGTGTCTGTTGGAGTACCCAGCGCTTCCATGTAAAACCGCATCCACATCTTGCAATCAGCTGTGTTATGATTAAATAATGTGGTGGATGTGAACCAATCTGCATTCACTCGGACTCAGTTAGAAAGTCTACTAACAGTCAACCTCACGTCATTCTCACAATTTAATACATTTCGATAAGTGGCGCAAAGGGCACGAACAACTATTAAAAGCGGTACATCTCCCCAAAATACTGACGGTTAGGGCTGTTTCGGTTGTTGAGGTAGAGGTATCTTTAAAAATCCAAAAAATAAACAAACTTATTTTCAAAACAAGTTTCTAATGATTTTATATTAAAACTTACTTCACAACGCCAACCTTTACTTTTCCAAAGAAACTTCGGCTAAATGAGGAGGTATAGGTCTGGCCAAGCAATTTTATTTGACACAAAGATATCTAATTTACTTGTAGCCACAGTTGTTGTGGTCGTAGTTGTAGTAAAACAATCGGGGTCAGGAATCCATGTTCCGGAAGGTCCAAGTGTTTTGTCTGCTTCGGCTGCGGGAGTAGCACACACACCACCAGACACAGCTGAACTAAATTCTTGTTGGAGCCATCCCAGCGCACAATCGCATATAAGTGGATTGCCAGTTAACACCGCACTCCTGTTAAAAAGTGTCACTTGTTAATAATTTGACTTTCCGGTACCTTATTTTTTTGCCTCATAAAAAACACCTGTCGTGTGTTTTTACCTCTTCTCAACAAGTGATTACTCTTTACAATAATGAAGATTGTCCATACTCACATTAAAAACAGACGAATCCGGTTAATCGCATAATCCGTTTAATTGCATCGCAATTACAAATCCCAAACCGTCGCCCATCGTTTGTTAAGAAACTCGTCCGGTTAATCGCATACCGGTTTATCGCATAAACCGGATATTCGCATCGATTTTCAACGAAATATGCGATTAACCGGATTGATGATCTCTATGTGAACGTCGAACAGACCGAGTTTTTCGAATAAAATACGACTATATGATAGTAAAATCCTCCGGAGGTAATGTACGCGAAAAAGACGTAGATGCATGTTTGCATTCTACACCAAATATCGCATCTAACGTTGAAAATGAAACGTCTCGACCATAACATATTTTTGAAAAGTTGTTAGGAGATTAAATCGGCGTTCAGTTTACCGCTGTGTGATAACTAGGAATCGTTACCTCAAAGCCGTGCACATTTTTCCTTTATTGTTGGCTTATCTAATCGCCAATAGTGACATAACAAGCGTTTAAAAGAGTTCAGCACGTTAAAATTACGAAACTGGTGTTCCGGCAAAGACGCTGATTGTAATTTCTTACTATGTTCGAACTGCACCAAATTCGAAGTATTAAACGGTATTGAAATTTGAAAAATGTTAAATGTAAAACAAATGGTTAAAAATGTTCTTCTGTTATTGTTCATGACCCTCAAGACACGTAATGGTTGTAAAAAATGTTAGATCGCAAGTAATCACACTATGTTGTTTAGATTCACGTGATTGGTAACATGCGAATGATTGACCTTGCGCAACTTATCAGGTGGATCACCGATTAAGAAAGGCATTTATTCCTCTAGTATTTGTTGCTGGTATAAATTTTTGAAGCAACGATCACACGTTGATCCCGTGACAGGCACGCTAATGTTGCAGCTGCAGTTTTGCTGAGTAAGCTAGAAAGTAGTGCCAAGTCTTTATAGGTTTTGCAAAAATCAATTATTCTTTTTGTCAATTGGATAACGGGTTATAATATAAACGGATGCAGCTCCTCTTAGCGCCCTTGCTCTGTAGAATGTGCCAAAGTTGTAAGTTTGACCCTGTTTCGGTCGTGTACTTTCGGGTTTGGGCTTGCTTACAAATCTACACAGCGCTTTGCCGCTTAACGCGTTGGTTTGAACTACAAAACGAAATAGGTCAGAAACAATTTTACGTGTATATTAAGCGAGAGGCCTATATAAGGGAAACTACCCAAAACAAGACTAAAACGTCATAAACCGTCGTCATAGGGAAGTTCCTAAATTTAAATGTTGGGTCCCTTGGCTACCATGCGATTTAACATATATTTTCAAATAAACCTGACTACAAGAGAAAGCACAAATCAAACGAACTGCGGCGTGTGCGCCAATTAAAGACTGTGTGTGCGTTGCTTCTGTTTCTTCAACACACTTGGGCGATTGTACAATAGCTACGACAGTTAAGCATGACGTCATGTATTGCGCTGAGAGCAGCAATTTTTTCAATTCGGCAACAAAAGAGAGAAAATACTGCTCCGTTGCCATAGTTGAGCGTCACTGCAACTTAGTTTTAGCTGGGAAAGCGAAAATGAGCAGTTTTGTTAACGACGTGTACTGTTTACGTAGCAACTGGATTATCGCATAATCCGGTTAATCGCATCAAATGCCCTTGGCAAATTGATGATGCGATTAACCGGATTCGTCTGTACTACTAAAAGGAGGTACACAGAAATGTGTGTCCTATCTCATTACTTTTTGTATTGGCAACTCACGTTAACGTTTCATTCATCGGCTGAAACAGACCATCGCCCAGAGTTGTCAAACTATTTCCACTCAAATCCAAAGTCTGGAGGCTGCTGAAGTGTGTGAATGACGCAACACTGATGCTTGTCAATTGATTTTGTGCAAAACTGATTGAAGTTAATGCAGTAAGCGACGTTTCAGAAAGTTGAACGCTTATTTGCTGGAGAGAGTTGCTGCTTAAATCCAAGCTAGTCAACGCCGGTAAGCCTGACAAACAGCCTGTAACAACAGAGGCTATTGCGTTGTTTTGAAGGTTAACCACTGCCATGGCGGGTTGCTCAGCAAAGGTAAGGGCCTCGCTTAATCCTGTGATAAGGTTGTTGCTGAGATCCAAAGTATGTAAGCTTGATAACCCAGCCAACGCCGATTTAGGGACCAATGTTAGTCGATTTTGTTGGAAGGTTAGAGTAGTTAGAGACGTTGTGCTCGTAAATGCCCCTGCCTGCACTGTGTGGATTCGGTTCATGCTAAAGTCGAGACTGGAGATAACTGCAAGACTATCAAAAGCCGCAGCTTCGATAACCTCCAAAGTGTTGTTATCGACGTTAATTTCTTCAACGCGTTCCAAAGTTTTAAAAGCACCAGCTGGAATTGTTGTCAGCAAATTGTGTGAGAGGTGGACAGTCTAAAAAATAGCATTATCCTAAAAAGAATTGCCTATGTTGTTGGAATACGGCGTTAAGATTGCAAGAACCAACTTCAGTCTAGTCAAAAGGGAAAACTGTAGTCTTTCTTGTCATGCCAAATGTTGACTTATTTTTTTTTTAGGGCCCAAGGTTAGGGACTCTGACTCAAACATATTTTTACGGTCTCCTCTATGGTGGATAAAACACATTATATGATTATGTCGTGTCACGTCGAAAGACACAAATATTGTTCTGTAATACAACGTGGCGTCTAATACAACATTCCACTTAAAGACGAAATCTCTATCCCCTGAAATTTCTGAAAAGAATTAAGCAATCGAAACTTACTCTGAGTTGTAGTAAGCTGGCAAACGAATCGGAAGTTAAAGAAGCAATAACATTTCGACGTAGATCGATTGTTCTGATGTCAAAACAATCAAAGAAAGCATTTGCATCCACACTTGTTATTTGGTTGTCGCTGAATATCAGTTCTGAATAAATAAATAAAAAACCTTTAGCCACGTGGTAAGTGGTCATATATGAGGTTTGACCTTAAACAACACAATTGGTTCCATCGAAACTAGACGTTGCCAATACACATTACAATTTATATATATATATATATATATATATATATATACATATAACTTATTATATAGGCCTATTCCCCCAATATCATGAGGTTTTTGGCGAATGGGGTGTAATAGTGCGGACCAATATATATGTATATTTTTGCATTGGGCAAAATAGAGGATTTCAGACTTAGGAGGTATTAATAATGTACAATTGGTCACATTTTCGCGCCACACAACACCAACCTTGTACGCCAGCCGGAGAGCCTGAGCTACTTGCAAATGCGTTGGACGGAATCGAAGTAAACTGGTTAAACGAGAAATCAGCTGTTATAAGTTTGGTCATATCGAATATAACCCAATTTCCCAGGGATGAGAGGGAGTTTTGTTGAAGGTGTAGTGTTGTCAAGTCCTGTGAAAACATAAAAAAAAATAAACAAAACATGAAAATAAAACAACACAAAATAATTCAATTGTCATTCTGTTAAGATTCTCGGTCACACAACCAATCTACTTTGCTGCCAGACAATAGAGGGTTATGTATTTTGGTAAAACATGCACATTATTTGTACAGTCGGCCCGACGTTCTGTTTGGGTGTCCTGGAAAACGTAAGAACAGAGAACATTTGTTCCATGCAGGAAAGTATCTTAAATTTTACCAATTTGCATTGTCGATCATACGGAGAACGACAAAGATTAATTTTACTTTATCGTCTTCTGCAAACTAGTTATGCGACAAAGAAATGGTGGATTTGCAACACTGACCGTCAATTGATTGAAGCCGAACAATTGAACTTCGTTGATCTGGTTCTGTCGTAGATCCAACGTCCGCAAGTCACTTAAACCGAAAAACATCCCTGATTCAACCGTTGCGAGTTGGTTGGAAGAAAGATCGAGAAATCGCAGTGATGTCACTTCCCCAAGTGCCCGATTGGAGTTTTGCATTATTGAAGTAATTTCGTTGCCACGAAAGTTCATCGTCTGTAAAAGAGTTATATGTACAAAATACACAAAAGCGATAGGTGTTTTTTGTATGGTAAAACAAACGAAGATACGTTTCGCGTTTGACTCAGTAGTACTTTTTTCATTTTGCCTGTTTTACTTACGATAATATTTGGCATGTTAGAAAATGTTCCAGGTGTAAGAATAGAGATTCTGTTTGATTGAAAGTCAAGTTCTTCAATATTTGCAAGTCCAGTAAAAACACCAGATGGAATTGTCGTCAGAGAGTTGGTATTGAGGTTAATCTAAAAACATGAATAAATGCGTTTAGTAGAAAATGTGAAATGCCAGAAAAGGAGCTATTTCGTTCAATGGGCCATTTGCTTTTGGTTTTGCGATTGCCTAATATATGTAAACGACTGTTACATTTTATATATACCCTGTCTGACATTTTACGCCATTTGGAAAGAGTACAATTGAACGATCTAAGCGTTTAACGATTTCTTTACTTCATCCCTAAACCAGAAATCGGTGCAAACTGGTAAAGAAAACTCACATCAGATAAATTTTTATAAATACCTATAAAAATTTATTAGGATAAGGTTAGGAACCAAGTTAGTTTTTGGGGTTCCCATGACGCTTCTGGGGACGAATCCCGATCATGGTTTTTACTTTTTATGTCTGTATATGGGTCGGGCGCACCGCACCATTCGACCGAGTTTATGCCACTACCAAGTTTTTCAGTCAGTTTTAATGTTATTTATTTTTTGCGCCACCTATATCGGTATTTAGCAAACCTTGTCTGATTTGAGTTGTCTCGTTATAGTACATTTTCTGTGCAAAATTAGTTGCCAATGAGATGCATAGGACGTTATTAGAAACCTTACCACACGCAGAGCAGTCATATGCGTAAATGATCCGGCCTCGATCGTCGTTATGGCATTCTCGTTGATGTTTAAAATTTCTAAAGCCGTCAATCCATTCAACGTGTTTTGGGCAACAGAAACCATTCGATTACTTGCCAACGCTGCGTCAAAAATAACGACTGATATATCTTACAGTAGGGAGATCAAAGGTTAATTTTGCTTACTAAATGTTACCACTGAAGACAAATCAGCAAACGAATTATCCGCGATGTCTGCGATAAGGTTGGTCGAGAGATCAAGTTCGACAAGATTGGTAAGAGATGCAAAGTGGCCAGTAGTAATTGCAGTGAGAGAGTTTGACGTCAGCTTCAACTAAATTCAAAATAATTATTTAACATACTAGTAGGGCCAATAATTTCTGCAAAACTTTAATCGCTTGTATCAAATTACATAGGTTTAGATACGGAATTGTTTACAAATTACGTCCTTTTTTGCGCAAAACTCTTCATACCGTTTGTAAAGCTGTCAGTCCGTTAAAAACATTATTTGGAAGGGTTGAGATGGTATTTGAAGCGAGGTTCAAATCAGTGAGAGCTGTAAGACCGTTAAATGCCCCATCTTCGACTGTTTCAACACCAGCATTTTCCAAGGATAAGGATCTAAAAGGAAATTAAGTTAAGTACAGGTCAAAATACTAAGATAGATCTTGTGCTCTTCCATTACTGCACATAGCGCCTAAAACGAATTTCAATTTATGAACCCACTGATTTGTTTGCGCCACCTAGCGTATCAAAAAAGTTTTTTCTTCTACAAAGGGAATTAAATGTGAGTAAAACTTCTTCTTACCTGTAAATACTTAACTTTAGTTCATGAAACACAAAAATAGTCTAATGACAAATGTAGAGGCCCACACACCTTGAGTAAGTGCTAGTTTTTGAAAAGTAACTTGCACAAAACTTCATTTTTTGCCGCATGCAAAGTTCACATTTGATACTAATACAAAACAAAGTACTTACTGAAGGGCAGTCAACGAAGAAAACATATCAACAGTAAGAGTTGCGAGTGCGTTTCCTTGCAGCATAAGATGCGTTGTGTCTGTAGGTATGCCTGACGGTAGGGACACCAGTGCAAGGCTTTGGCAACTGACAGTGGTTGCTAGGCACGAGCAACTTGCAGGACAACCCGTGCTTAGATGTAAGAGGCTTGTCATGAAAACCACAGCAAGAAACACGCGTTTGACGCAAACATGAACCATTGTTTAGGGTTAGTTTCTTGTCGGCTGGGAAGGTAACAATAAACAATTGGACGTAATCGTCTATAACAGTGGTTCTTAACCGGTGCGAAATTTCCCACTAGTGGGAAATTTAATGGTTTTAGAGGGAAATTATGTGAATCAGAAGTCACCAAACTCGGGTAGAGCTACTAACACTGAGCTTGGGCTGGCCCCCGCTCTGGGAATTTCTGGTAAGTGGCGCTAAGGAGCATAGGCGTTTATGGTGCTGTTACAGCAGTTTGGGTTTATGGTAAGAATAATTGCTGAGTCAGCACCATAAACGCCTATGCTCCTTAGCGCCACCTACCAGAAATTCCCAGAGCGGGGGCCAGCCCAAGCTCAGTGTTAGTAGTTCTACCCCAAACTCGGGCCCGTGGGTTGAAATTAACCATTGAAAGTTAATTTAATACAATATTTTCCGCAACAACATGTAAGATCAACTACATCTAGTTTTGCGAGGCGCATAAAAATCCAAACATCGTTTGTTACGTCACAGACATTACTAAAAGTATCAATGACTTTGTTATTGTTCGCGAATAAATGCATTTGATCTGTTGATTGTGATGCAATAAATGACTAATGCAGTGGTTCCCAAACTATGCGCCGCGGCACACTTGTGTGCCGCGAGATGTCATTAAGTGTGCCGCAAAAAATATTGAAAATAAAAATCAATCAAGTAGAGTAGTAGTACCAGGTGCTTAGACCACTAGGCCAACATGCTCCACGTCTCTGAAATGTTCAACTAGGCTATTTAACTATGAGAGTGACCTATATAGCGGCTTTATGACCTCATAGTTAGTGCCTTTGTCAGCTAAAAAAATTATTCAAATGTTTGAAGTGCGCCAAATAATTTTTGTTTTTTCTAAAATGCGCCTTAAAAGAAAAAAGTTTGGGAGCCACTGGACTAATGCAAGCACCTGAGATTTTTCAAAATTCCACATGATATTACTTTCTCAAGAAATCACTAATCAAACTAAATAAAATCGCAGTATACCTTTAAGGTCCCGACCAAATAGCTTCACAAAATTATTTCGATTAAAGAATAATTTTTTGTTAATGTTTGGCACAAAACATTATTATAAAAATAACAGAGGGGGGAATTTGAACTTGGTGATTGACTTTAATGGGAAACCGCACCAAAAAGGTTAAGAACCACTGGTCTATAACTATCACGAATAGATAAATCTATCTAATTTTTCTGGTGGTATACACTGACACGAGTCTTTTTACCAGAAAACCCTCAGAGAAAAACGTGGTCTCACCTTAATTAAGAAGTGACAATCCTAAACAAAAGTTTGCGATTTTAAAAGTAACTGGAACAGTCTGTCTGGCACAAAGTCAAGTATAAATTTAAAGCTCGAAGCACTAAATTGTGAAAAATAATATTCCATTTTGCATTAAGTTACAACCACATGTTAAAATGACCGTAACCCCATCAAAAATGTAAAACCCTCGCACTAGGACCGAACTATAGCCTCGTAAAATTGCCCAACCATGTAGCAACACCTAAAGGTTACGTCTAAACAGAAACCATCACCAACACAGACCTTTGAAACAGTAGACATTCAGATTTTTCGAAAAGACACCACATGCCTCTCAGTGAAACACAACTGTTTGTATCATAAAGAAGATTTGTGTGCGGTGTGTGTATGTACGTTGAGAGAATTGCTTAAAAAGGTGACGAGGTTAAAACAACGGACACTGGAGACAAGTAAAGGTAGATGAAAACGACACCATGAGGTATCCCTCAAACATCCGACGAACAATGCGCTAAAGTAAATGTTATCTTAAACTGATATTTGATACTATTTTATTACCAGAAGCGTTTCAGACGATTCTGACTCAATACTACAAAGCGGTTGAACAAATTGAAAAAACGGTTTTGTTGGCCAGATAAAAGAAAAGCAGTTTACCGTTTAAAAATATATTTAATTCTAAACTTGGTTAGCTTCGCAGCAAAAAAATAAATAACCTGACTTTATGTCAGTGCATGTCCGCATTGTCAGTATTGGCCCTTTTGAACGCTCTGGTCTAGCAACTATTATTATCTTACCGAAGAATAGTGGCCTACTTTAAACGGATTTTTTAAAACGATTTTTAAGAGCCATAAATGGAACTTAAAAATCTTGAATTCACGTGCACTGCGTTTCATTTCGTCAGACGATTCAGCTTTCTTACAACCTTTTCTGGGTGAATCACTTTGCTGTCTTACTGCCCATTGACTGTCAGATCCAAGCACTGCCTAAGTGGGCTGTTTTGGAGATTAACGTATGACCTGTTACCCCTTCAAGGGTGACAAGAATAACTGCCATGCAGTTCCGATCTGCATACATGGCAACTTACGTCATTCCAACGTTTCTCAAAACCAATCGCATTGTGTTGTCGAATGGTTAACCAGCAAAATCTGTAAAGTAACACTAAATTCATCATGCGAATTATACACAATATGTTTTCCAAAAGCAATGCCTGTGCGTTGCACCACACAGATGGTCTAACAATCTGATGTTGTGAGTTTGTGTTTTGTGATCCGTAGACTCTTAAAGTACAACACACGTGGTTGATGGCAACAATGTATTGCATTCGGTTGTGTCAAATGTAGAAATATATAACTGGGGTGGTGGATTTGCAGTGGCTTGGCTCAAAAAAGGTATAAAAAAATTAAAATGCGATGCGCGCCACTGTTCGTTTTTTAAACTAAGTTTCCTTTGAAACCTTTTAAAATGGTATTAAAACCGCATTAAAATTCCAAGAAGACTTCACACAACAAAAATGTTAAAAACTATAAAACGTCACACGTCATCTTCATCGTCAGCGGTAAAATCGTGTTTTTCAAAGAAACTCCTAAAACGTTTTGCTGCGTCTGTTTCCTGGTCACGTGATGTCATGCATGAGCGCCAGTCAACTCGATCGCGCATGTTCAGAATCGACGAAGAACAAAGTGCCTCTCTGCCACAAATTATGTTTTCAGTGAAAAAAAAATTGTAGTTACGGATGCGAAATAAGCACACAAACAAGAGTTTTAAACCCGCCGAATTGGCTGCTCTATCTTTGTGCTGAAAACAAGCCAAATTTAACTGTGGTCAAAAACTCCTGCTGTAAATCCCCAAAAGGTTGAGTCCATATATTAAAAAAATACTAGAGCAACAAATAAGGCTATTACACAATTAACATTGCACATGTATATTTACCTTCCAAATTGAAGAGGAAAATATCTTTGGATTCTGTGAAGAAGTCTAGAACCATCTGGAAGTTCCACATGAAAGAAGGGACACCCAGCAGGAAGAATCTTAAACAAACATGATAAACCTATTTGCTGTACATAAACAAAAACAACATATGTACCTGTTTCAGGTCAGTTTGTTTGGGTAATTCAGTTAGTTCCAGTGGTGCAGGTTTGCCTTGTCTGTCCGTGTGACTTTCGGCAAGTTTAAAAAATTCCTTTTTTACAGTCTCACAGTCTGTATCTTTAGGAAGGGGAATAGCCTGTTCAATGTAGATTTTTATTCTTAAAGTAGTTTACTTCTGTTCAAAATGTATTTTTTCATGTAATGATAAAAACAAGTAAACTTGATACAGACTAAACTCCAAAAGACAGGATTCATTTGCATGGTCCATTCCAATTCAACACTTACCAGTGGGATTTGTTATAAAATGCACAAGTCATGTCACACAGTCGTATACCTGAATTTGCATGTGATCTGTTCTGTAACACCGCTCAAAAAATATGCAAGATCGACCATCTTCTTTAAATGCCTTAACCAAGGCTTGTTTGTACTTTTTAGCTTCCTCCACTGTGTCATCAGGAAGATCAAGTGAGGAGGGATGGTGAGCAATAGGAAGAACCAGAACATGATCCCAAGTTAGCCCACCTTTTGCCAATGCAACATAACACTGCAAACAAGCAAAGTTGGTGGTATTTAAGCTGGTTGCAAATAGAAATTGCAATAACAAGTATACACTACAAATATATAGCAGTTAGCAGGAATTCAGGATGCATATTTTAACCATTTGGATAAACTTATTCAAAAATGCATTAGAGCAAGTGGTAAATTATGCTGTATTTTTTTGTTTTAAGATGTACTGCTTTAAAATCAAATTTAATGGTAGTTATTTTACCAATGTACAGACTTATACCAATTACAAAAGAAAGAAAGGGAAAAAGTCCATCTGTAAAAATAAATGCAAAAAGTTTACCAGCTCTCCAACACTTGCCACCAAATGTTTTTCCACTTTTTCACCACCAAGGCAAAACCAGCAAGACCAATCCTCTAAAAATGACATATTATAATTATTCATGAAGAAATATGCCCAAACAATATGGTACTGTATATATGAGCAACAACTTACGTGGGCGAGATTGCTTTCTGGGAGGATTGTTAAAATTGTTATTTGATTTTCTCTTTCTATTGTTTCCCTGGGGCTGATCCATGTTCCACCGGTATTGCTGAAATAAAAGCAATAGATGTATGAGTTATAAAATAAAGATTCTATTTGAATAAGGAACTGATGATGCCAAAACTTTTTAGTGAAATATATATTCCGTGAAACTATTGTGTACAACGGTTGATTCTGTTTGGCCTAGGGTTTATACACTGGGTTTTGAAATGTATGAGTTATTTCATGCTCCCTTTCATAACAGTCCTTTAGTATACAGAACAATCAAATTTTATGAACAAAAATACATTTTAAGCCAAAAAATGTGAAAACGTACATTTATTTCACCATTGTTTGAATTTGCAGGAGTTGTTTTGCTTGTTTGCACTTTAAAAGGTGATTCTGTTGTGTCTGGAGGTTGCTGAATTAGCTCTGCTGCGTTCATTTTGACCATCGGCATTATTGAAAATGCATAAAGATACTAGAAGTGGAAACAAATAAGGAATGTCATAACATATACATACATCATTTTATGATCAAAATACCTTTTGCTTGGAAGTGTTTCCAACAGGAGCTAGTGCAATAAATCTTGTGACATGACGAGCATTTTCTGCTAATACAGTGTGATTTCTGAATGGCACTCTTTCATAATGGATGCCTTCCAGGGCAGCAAAGTGATACCTAAAGTAATGTTATAATCTGTTCTACAATCTGAATCTGTATGCAAAGGGTCCAAATGCTACATACATGCATACATCGAAGAACTACACTGATGGTCAGCCAAGTACTTTTAAGGCCTTTTCTATGTTTAGGCTTTTGTTGTGTTTTCAGTGCAGAAAAAAAACTAAAGCAGTGGCTTTCATGATGGATTTACATACTTATTATTCATGTTTTGCTTTCAATTTAACACAGAATGCAAAACTGCCTATCATCAGTTAAAAAATATTCTACACATATATATATTTTGTTTAATCATACAATTTGCTTGGCACCCTATATTTATATTTATCTGTACTGACTTAACCTACAATAACTCATTGAATATATATACCCCCAAAAATGCTATTGTTCATTTATATACCACAGACCCTACCGATAATATGTAGGTTCATAATTTATACAGTATTTTCAACATGCAAGTAGAAGCACATTAGTTCCTAGAAAGAGAACTCATATCGATGACTGTTTTCATATTGCTATGTTACCTTGGTCTAATATCTTTACACAGCTGAGCCACTATTGGTGAACCACATGATTTGCAGTTGTCAGATATCTAGAATAGGATGTTTATAAATTATGTTATCTGTTGCTCACTACAACAGTCAATGCACTATACCGGAGGATTGCCATATGATGTCACATTTTTTGGCCAGACCGAGGTGATCAGGATGTCAACCCCCTTGAACTCAGCATTGGAAGTGTCCAATGAGGCTGTGATTGTCTGAGCATCACCAGCCATAAAACAATGTGGTTGTTTTGGGCCAACATCAGGTGATTCACAGCCACTGAGATATGCTATTCTGAGGCCTGTTGATGTGGTGAATAATCCTTTTTTGCCTAAAAACAAAAGCAAACTTATGCATTTGTAAAATTAAAGTTAAAAAAAAATATTTTACCTAAAAATGTAATGTTTTCACATAATTCAAATCCTGCGTCTTGATTTTCTTCAAAGTGAGATAGCTGCTGAATACTGTTTGGTCCCAAAATGTAAGTTGGCAAAGGCGGTAGCTTAGCGCCAGATTTATACTCTTGCCAAGCGTTTTTAGATACCACCCCATCACCAAAGAAATCCCCAACACAAAGCAACATCTGCAACATACTTCAATATGACATCACAGCACAAAGCATTAGAACAAAAATAATGGCGAAGTTTTCATTTGGTTGATATTTTATGAACAATAATCGCATTATTTTGCAATTAGTTAATAACTATTATTCAGAAAATTGCCAGATGGGAAAGAATAGCAAGCCTTGATGTGGTATGTGAGCAAACTTTTGTTGTCAGTGTAGAATTCAACATATCATTTTCAATTTATTTGTAAGACAAATATCAATCAACCAAAAACAAAAAAACACACACAAATTAGTCATTTTTCTGTGCAAAATCTTAGCAAGTGTTACTTAGCAAAAATAATAAACATTCCAGGTTGAGCACATATCGTTTCTGTCAAATATCTCACATCAAATTTGTTCCCCTTTTTCAGGAGTTTTTCAATACGAGAAAATATAACGTTGAATTTCCCTTGGACATCTCCACACACCAACCTGCAAAATTAAAAATGTTACATGGCCGATTGTCTTTTCATTAAATTACCATGATTATATTTTAAAGAAGTAATACAAAATTGAAAATGTTTGATGATTGTAAAATAAATGTAAAAGTTTACGTTAACACAAAAAAGAAAACATACTTACAGCTTTAGAGGCGAATCCATTAAAATTTTAGATAAAGACTTTTATCCTTGATTAAAAGTTAAAAGCATACCATAAAAAATAAATACACACTTTATCATTTGTCCAGAAACGAAAATAAAAGCAATTTGCACTTCATTTCATGCGGGCGACCAAGCATGCAAACATAAAAATCGTATTTTCTAATGTTTTGATAACTGGGGTCGAGGTAGAATCCTACAACGTTTGTATATTAGAAGGGTTTGTAACAAAACTAACCACCGGTTGGGGTTTGGCAGGATTACAAACCACTGAAAGAACCCCACCGAACTAAAGTGCACACCAATTGTGCCCGACACTTTTTTGTGCTTCATAACGTCTTAACGTTGCGCAGCTATTTCCGGCTTGGTGATTGTTTTAGTGCAATTGTGTTGCTATGTTGTCTTTCACCAAGCGAAATAAACTCAACTCAACTCAACTCGACATGCTCTATGTTGTTGCTATTAATACACTTATCAGGACGCTTCACACTACAGATGAAATAGAAGCCCATTGCATAAAACGGACAAATAAAATATGAAGAAGGTAAATAACAAAAAAGAAAATAAGAAACAGTTTAACAATGTAGGGTAGGGTTTGTTTGTACCGTAACGAGTTTCTTTAATGGGATGTTTGTTGCACATGATGCCAAAATATAACAAATCCTACAACTAATATTTACATGCATAGTTTTATGCACACGATCTTTAGAAGTTAGCTTACGAGAAATCACCATGTTTCAGGTGTCAACAAATGTCGTCGTATATAGCAGCCCGAGGTTAATGTTTTGCTGGCCGATACCTACAAAGTTTTAGCCTAAATCGTGCTTGGTAGGCTAAGCCATGATTCACTTATACGCTTCTAGGAAGTTTGTTCCAATGAAATCAGGTTTGGCGAATCCGTCTGGTTGGCGCAAAAATGAGGTACAGGCCAATGTAGCTGTTGCTAAGTTTGTTGCTTAACGGTAAATAGGTTTCAGCCGAACCGCAAAGACATGGACAGAGCGCTAAGTGAGATGAACATTAAAAGTCAAGTTGTTTTACAGAAAAATATGTGCAACGTTGTAATGAGACAAGTTTTATATTTCTTGTTGTTTCTTCATGCCAGTGACGCGTTCGCTAATTTGCTGCCACCAGCCCCTGGTAAGTATACAAAATGCAATATTATTTATCTTTTTGCACCAAAACGCAGAAAAACTCATGTAAACAATAAATTTTTTTGATTGGCTTTCAATGAAGTTAGCCAATGGTTTTATGCACGTTATTGCTGATACAAACCCTAGCTATCATAGACCTTTTGTAGTCATATGGTAAATGAAATTAAAATAATACATTTTCAAGATTCGTGTACAAAACAAGTAAATCAACTGGAATTTAGTGGATTTATTTCCACTACTGTGAACTGCCCGTCTAATTGTCATTTGACCACATCCCGTTTGTGGGGATTCGGCATTTACACAGATGATTCATACATTTGTGCAGCTGCAATACATGATGGTCGAGTTACCAGTAAGTGCAAAGTTTGATTCCTATTCAAAAATTTTACTGAACGTCGCTTTGTTTATTTTTTTATTCCTTGGCCTATAGCCTACCTACAATGTGCGAAAATGCTTTTTAGTTGCACTCGTGATTTTTAATAGTCGATTAAGCAACTCAAAACTTGAAAAACTTACCCTTTCTGAAAAAGAATTACTCTTTGTGTTGTGATACATATAGCGCAAATGCTTGTGCTACCTTGAAACCGAGTTGGTTTCATCTAGAATTCATGTGACAACAAAATTTTAATTATTGACAGGGAACGCGAAATGCAGTGGCATAATTAAGCGGTTACACTGGGACTACTAGTATTAAGTGGTTAATTGGTAAAGCCTACATGAAAAATTGAAACCTTTTCTTACATACTTTCTTAAACTTCAACCGTTTGGTCGTTAAATTGTTTGATGCTATCTAACTATAGCAAAATACGTATGTCGTAGGCTAGACCTACCCATTGGGCAGCCACACTCGTCATCTAAACCAGGGTTACCTCATATATGGGTGAGTAAAAGTCCTGAGGGTTGTAATCAAGGACGAGGGCAGAAAATGTTGCAAGGGGGTCAAACTATGACATACATATTTGTACATGGATAGATTACGATATTATGTGCATAAAGGCATGAATTATATTAGGTAAAATTGCGTTGCCTATAAAACTCTAGTACGGTATGTAGTAACTCGTCCATCACGTGTACCATATCTATGTAACAAAGTTATATAATGCACTTTGCAGAACTGTTTAAACGCAGACACCAGCAACAACTTTTGAACAAACAAATATGCATGGAGTCCGCTAAAGGGCTATAAAAATTGCCGAGACATGCCCTTTTCCGTCCGATCGGACAGAAATTGAGAAAAATTCCGTTCTGACCAGCAGTTATGGAAACGAGATGATAGTTTTAATATTACTCAATTTAAAACTAAGTTATTTTATTACAAAAGCCCAACCCAGCACTGACAGCACTTAGTTGTGAGCATTTTCACACAGCCCGTGCTCTAATTACCGTATATACTCGCGTATAGGTCGCAACTTTTTTACTTGTATTTAAAAAAATATATAGTTGCGACCTATACGCGAGACATAAGTGCAAATCGCCACCAAGTCGGAACAAAATTGAAAGTTTTCGGCTATTGCAAGTAGCCTACCGTATTTTCCGGTCAGCTTATTGTGCGGATATAACGTATTTATTCGAGTATAACGCGCAAAATTTCATACTAATTTTCAATAAAAAATTAAGGGTGCGCGTTATAGACGCGATTGTAGTGGAAATGTGCTATCGAATACGGGTGCATGCGCTAGTGCACAAACATACCAATGCGAGACAGTTTCATGAGCGCACACGCACATCAGCGTGCGTTGGATTTTCCCGCTTTGTTGAGAAAACATAGTTTTTCGGTTTCAATGCAATGCAGTTCAATGGCAAAAAACAACCAATTGCACCGGTTATTTATGCAAAAAAGCTAGGCTAAGGGCCTTTTAAATCCCTAGATTTTCAGTGCGACTTATGTGCGAGTCAACTCTAAATTACACTTTTTAAACACAAAACTAATAGTGCGACCTATACGGTGGTGCGACCCAGGGCCGGATTTAGACCATGAGAGGCCCTAGGCCAAAGTCTATCTATCAAACACAAGTTGTCGCACGAGAATTCATGGAGCGTGAAATGGGGCGACTTTGCACGCTTTTAACAACGCAAAGGATAGGGTTTTGGATGTTTTTTTCAATAACCTGGCTTAACGACTAAATATTTTTTATTTCTAAATTGCCTTGCTGACAAGAAAATTTATGCGTGACGTAAAAATGACGTCATTGGTTGCCAGGCAACGCACAATGTTTGCAGGAAAACAGTTTTATTGGCACGAGTTTAGCGAAAAAAATTTTCTGCATCGTTTGCTAGCAAATTTGTGAATAAAGTGTAGTAAATATAAATGATCCCGACCGTTTTTAGTAATAAAAAATGTTGATTGTACAGATATTTCAAAAACTTAGAAATATAAGTGTTAACCAAAGCAGTTTGTTTATCAAAGTTATACTTTTTAGAGTCTTTATTTAGGTTAACGGTATACTTATTTTTTTGCTACTGGAAAAAGTGCAAACCTACAGAAATTTGCAATACATTTAACAGTTCTATGATAAGATGAATAAAGTGTTCATATATATAAACTTGCAACTTAAAATAGTAAAAAAAAGTGGTTTGGTGGCCAGTTAAGTGCACCAATATAATGAAGAAACTGGTGGATGGGTGGGCTTTTAAAAGAACAAACCATTGATTTCAAAGTATCCTTACTGAAGAAGAATTATCTAGTGTCCCATCGCACCAAACTTGTGTAAGAAGTTGCTGTTTGGCATGGCTCCTGGCTTGCAATACCAACAGGCATATAGACTCAGAAAAAGTAAAACATAAATGCCAATGTTTTATTTTGCAACAATTTTGATTAAAACAGACACAAATAATGACATAAAATAGTAATGCATAACAAGATGGAAAGACAAATAACATTCATTGATTTACATGTAATTTTGTGACATTTAGAAGGCTGACACAGGATCTATTGGACTTCATGTAACTACTGTGTTTGAGTTTATGAAGCTTTAAAAAAACATGTCATACTGTGCAGTGTGTCTCTTAAGTTTTGACTTTTTTGATTTTATGGAATCACCAATTTTGAAAAATGCTAATAATTCTTGCATGTTATTTTATGCCCTTAATGAAATCATTTGGATTTTTTGTGATATCCTCACATAACATGTATTGTGGGAAGTATCAGCTGAAACTGAAATAAATGAAAAAAGTGCCACTTTGGATGCAAAATTTCCCACGAGACTTTTTGTGCTGTACAGGTGAATAGATTCAAGAAGATTTAACAATTTTGTTGATATTGGTTGTTTTATGCATCAATGTTAGTTGTATTTGTTTATATTGCATTTTTTCTTGTGGTTGTGTTGCATATGACAGTACACATATTCAACATGGTATATAGACCTTAATTAATGCAATAAATATTTTTATCACTAAAAAGTGTGAAATATCTTTCAAAAAAATTAAAAAAAGAGGGGAAGATTGTGCAACACCTTTAAAGGTAGTACCAAAAGCTTTCAAAATTCAGTATGTGCTAAAAGCGTCAAAATGCAGTAAATAAACGATGACGTCACTATTACGTCATGACTTTTCTGACCTTGGAGGACCATGGTCAAACTATTTATTCCAATTTTAGATGAATATACATCACAACCTTTTTATCTTTCGGGACTTAAGTAGGCTACATGTATATCTACTGGAAAATTTACCCGCTAAAACCTAATTTAAACTCTATTTCATGTTCATCAGTTCCATTTAAACATTATAAGTTAAGCGTAGTTATATTTTTATTCAAAATTTTGCAGAAATTGCAAAATCAAACACCGCAAAAGTATCCAAATTAATCATTTTATAAATCGGCCCCATAAGGCACAATGCAAAATTCGCGCTAATTTCGCCCCATTTTCATCCCCACAACTTGTGTTTTCTATGGCGTGCGACAACTTGTGTTTTCTATGGATTTTGCCCTAGGCTAATTCCATTTGTGAGGCCCCTCCCTATTTTTGATCTCAGAATTTCTCTCTAAACCAATAGTTTCCAACCTTTTTGTAGTCACAGACCCCTTTCATAAATTTTATAGGTCCGCGGACCCCCAATGTTATTTAGTCTTGTTGTGTTTTTCGTTTCCTGCGTTATACGTATTATACTTTCGCTTTTTGGGCCATCACAGTCCCTAAATCTCAATAAACTTCTGTACTGTATCGGTCAACGCAACAAAGAGATATAATTTTTTGGACTGTTGTACAATGCTTGAAACAAAGCACTATAAGTTCGATTGTTTGTGTGTTGTGATGTCACAATGGAGGTAACAATAACACAAAAAGTAAGTTTTCCTCATCCAGAAGTTTGATAAACAGTTTGCACTTGTATGTAGGTTTGTAAAACGGCTTGGAAACGTAAAATATTTTACTGTTGGTTAATGGTAACTCGCGGACCCCTTGGGGTACAGGTTGGGAACCACTGCTCTAAACAACATCGCATGTCATTGCTTAATGTTAAAAGTATGAGTGTATTAAACTCTTCGTTCTTTTCATTTTCCACATTCATGGGTGCAAAATTTTAGTTGAACTAATAAAAATTTAGTTAAGGCAGTTTTGCTTTTAATTTTTATATCTTTGATCGAACAACCGTTACAAAATTGTAAAGTTTATTTACGAGGACATAAGAAATAGTTACAGTGATCAAATAGAGCATATCATTTTCAAATTTCTTTTTCTTGCGCTTGCTAGCTCCACTTTCAAATCTTTTACTCATAATAAATTTAAGGTTCAAAAAATTATGAAATAAGATTATTAAGCAACACAGTGTCTATTAGTTATTTCAGCAACATGTCAACTACCGATACTGTTTTTTTTTGCAGAGAAGACTATACGGTACTTTAACATAGAAGCTTCCAGCAGAATGCGCGTAATACTTGCCTTTATTATGATGCAAACGACGTAATAATGACTGTTTACAACGTTGTTGAAACCAGTTGTGTATAGAATTTTTTACTCTGAAAAGCTTGGTATATATATATATATACTTTAGGTAGGGTTTAAACTTGTCAAGTTTTTAAAAGAATTACAAACTTCGAAACCGAATTTTGAGGCCCCTGGACGTTGAGGCCCTAGGCTTAAGCCTACCTAGCCTATTGGTAAATCCGGCCGTGGTGCGACCTATAGGCGAGTACATACGGCATCATTATTTTCGACGTGTTAGCAGATCACGCGACCAAGTCCCTAAAATTCCCGCGGAATTTACTATTGTTGTTGACTGCGACGCGCTGTGCTTTAGTACTCCAAAGTTTGGCACAACCTACTGTAGTGAACGTGGGTGAAACCAACCAACAATCGCAATTACTCGGTTTTAAACCAAAAAATTATGTAAAGACCGTGATCCCCCCGTTTGTAAGTTAATATAATCAATGCTTCAAGTAAAACAACTCAATCCACCTTATAAACTATTTAAATGGGTCAGTACAATTAAAATGTGTTCAAAAAGTAGGCTATAATGTGCGAAAACAAGGTCACGATTCTTACAGTTTTCAGAAAATGTTCGTTTTCTGCAACTTTAGTGTATGTTGTTTTTTATAATTAACTTCAAAATATTTGTTTTAGTATCAGGTGGAACTGTTACTGTTTTTAAATATCCTGGACTTTCATCATACACTGGAACAAAAGAGCACGGAATAGACAGTCGCTCCTATGGAAGTTGGAGCGCATCATTTACTTTTGAAAGTGAGAAAAGAAAATCTTCAAAATCAGTCCAAAAAATTATTTGTCCGCTTCACGTTACAGCTTTACATGTAGGGTAAACGTTCCAAGTAACTAGGGATGCTTTTTTTGTTTTACAATTTTTTTGTCATACTTCCTATTTTGTGTAGGTAATGCAAAGCATGTTAGTGGTGATAAATAAACGATTTTAACCGAATCTTTCCTCGCCAATAGTGCTCCTTAATCCAGGTTTTCAGGTCGTTGTTTTGTCAGAAATGCCACATAAACTTCCTACTTTACAACCAATGTCGTTAGGACTACCAAATTATTTGTAATTGTTCAATAGCCACTAAACAGGCAATATAATTGTCTACTTTTAAATAACACACAAAATGTAACTTGCTGCTGCCCAATTTTATAAAGGCCAACAAAGGCATGCCATGGCGAAAATTGTTTAGGGGTTTAAACTAATTATATCTTTTACTCTGCCAAAAAATGTTAACAAATATTTTAACAACCTGAGTGAAGGTGCATGCTTCAAACTAAATAAAGGCACATACTTTAAACTCAGAAATTAAACAACACATTTAATACCTCATTCAGCACATCTTTAAACTTTTAAAGTAGTGACCATCTTGTGTATATTAAAGAATGTCTGTTAACACTCATTTCATTTAGTTTCTTGTAACAGATTTGACCCTAAATTTCAGATTCTAATCCTTGCCACAAACGAGGAAATCAGCTTGTGTATCAGGGGAAATCTTCAGTATCCTTTGTATGCCCAACTGGTTGTGAAAATGCACCATATCAGCTTTGGGGAACAGAAATATATAAAAATGACTCTTATGTATGTGCAGCAGCTATACATGATGGTCTAATTTCAAGTATTTTTTATTGTTTATGTTGTCAGATTGTATTTCTTAAAATTGTTAAATGGCCCTTTTTAGATCTAGGAGGAATTATCACTATGCACAAATATCCTGGTCTTTCAACATATAGTGGGAGTAATCAAAATGGAATAAATAGTACATCTTTTGGTAACTGGAATGGATCTTTTGTGTTTCAAAGTAAGCAAACATAGTGTTTCTTACATGATGTGTATGGGGTATAGTAATACAGTAAACTTCGGTTATCCAGACCCATTTCGACCAAAACATTTGTCTGGATTATGTGAAGATTTTATGGGCTTGTAGCCAGACTGAAAGCTAACAGATAAAAGAAGGATGAAAATAAACTTTTGCATTTAGCATAACAGTATGTGTACAGATTTAAATCTCTGGAATGCCTGCACAGACCTTTTGTAATGGCAACCAACCCGGAAATATCTATTGGCGTGCCTGCTTTGCTGATCCAACTGGAAATTGATGCTTATGCAATGATTTAACAGAATTTTTTGCCAGACTTTGGCCAACAAACTCACAAAACAATTCTAAATTTGTAAAATACAAAAGTTAGTATAGTATACGAGTTGTGTCTAATGTTTGTTACATCACACAGATTTTTGTAAGAAGCGGGTCAATCAACTTAATTTCAATGGAGAAATTTCAATGTCATTTACTTGCCCTTCTGGTTGCTCTGCTTTCTCATCTCATGTTTGGGGAACTGGAATATATACAAACAACTCATACATTTGTGCAGCAGCTATACATAACAGTCAAATTAAAGGTTAGATTTTGTCAAAAAATGGTATTATAATTTACTCATACTGTAATAATAAGAAATTCCCACTTTTGGTGGATTTATTCACTATTCAACCACCCTAACATTGACCATGTTTTGGCTTACAAGCCTATGAATTAAAAAGTGGTCCTATGCAGTGAAATGCAGATCAGCTATCCAAAGTGTATTATGTTTAAACTGTGACAGGGCATTGTAATGCTACTGTTTTACTGAGTTCTATTCTAATGCATGGTTCCAAATCTTTTGTACACCAATCACTTAAAAACTACAGCTTAATTTTGTCCCACAAACGCAATCCGAATAAGGTTATACTGCCCACCTAGTATTTTACTGTCCAGGGGTTGGAGATTCCACCCAGGTTTAAATAAATCCCGGTTCAAAGAATCACAACGGTGTGTTAAGCAAAACTTTTCCTTCTTTGTAGATTCTGGTGGGGGTTGTTACTGTAAGCCTTGTTGGAGGTTTACCTTGGTATTTAGGTACCACTCAGAACGGGATAAACAGCAGGATGTTCAGATCTTGGCAACACTCGTTTGCATTTGGAGGTAAAGTTGGTCTGTTCTATGTCATTTGTTGGCTACCTGCAACTTGTTCATTTCTTTTTGCCACAAAATGTTTCAAAGTCTGTATGTAGGTGTATAACATGGTCCTGGTGGCCTATACCCTGTTAGACCTTGAAAGTAAAAGGATTTGAAAACCACAAAGCTGTTTTGCCTCGGTATTGTTCACATTTCAGTTAAAGGTTATGTATTAGTGGCCTATTTTAGTTCAATAACGTTGTGATAAAATCAAGTCTTACTTTTTCCTCCAAAAGCATAGGTGTTCTGCCTTCGAAAACAATCTGACATAAAACGCAAATATGGAAATCGGTGTCAAATACCTGAGTCAATACATGGTCAAAAACGCCACAGTGTATGTGCAATGGTAATACTCTGAAAGTCATCCTAGTTTACACAATAATATGTTAAAGACGTATGCACCAAACAAGTCAACGAACTGTCGTTTCACGGAAGAAGTTTCCTACCATTTTCATGTCCCGCTGATTGCGCGGCAACTTCGTCACGTGTTTGGGGTTCCACTATTTACACCGACGACTCGTACATTTGTGCAGCTGCTATACATGACGGAAGAATCACGGGTAAACAGAAAATGTTGTTGCAAACCAATAGATCGTCTATATATTTAATTGTTTGGTGCATAAACAGTTATTGTGGAGTTTGATTTTGTGCCATAAATTGCCCACTGATAATACTCACTTTTACAAGCCATATTAACACAGTTGAATCATAAAATACTAAAACACTTTAGTGTTCTATGGTTGAATTGAGTTGATTCCGCTGGGTGAACAATTGTAGCAACACAATGGCACTAAAATATTCACCTTCCCCGGGATAGCTGCGCAGTAAAATGTAACTGTAGGCTACCTTAATTTATTTGTTGCCGAGGTTGTAATTTTCCAAGATGTGTATAATGTTAGATTTATATCTTCGCTGGGCTGGCAATGCCCAATCTTACATTGAATTTGCCTTTAAACCGTTTCTGTTAAATAATTTCTTGAGCGATTTTCTCGACTTCGAACTGGTAACTTCAGTGTGCTTAAACCTATTGGGTTCCACTGAATTGCAGCAATGCTGCTCGAGTATCTTGCTCAGGAAAACAGTAGTTGCCAAGACAGGATATAAACCCACAGCCTTGTGACACGAAAGACGGTAACCACTCTGCTATCTTGACGATTAAGTTGCTATTATGTACTTCAGATTCGGGAGGAAGTTTTAGAGTTTACAAACTTGGTGGAATGAGCTTATATACAGCACAGGATCAGAATGGAATCTCAAGCAAGTCGTTTGCAAACTGGCAAGGATCCTTTGCTTTTGAAGGTAAGTTATTTTTGAATCCCCGAGCAATAAACAAGATATGTTCAAGGTTTTGTAAAATTTACCTTTTTCGTTCCGTTCCATCCGTTTTTGTAATCCCATTGTTACTCTAATCACAGATTAGTCACGTTGTTTTCGATGTCTGAATTCTTACAATATAAAAATAACCATGTAATTAAAACCTGGCAATGTAGGTGATAATGCAAAGACAAACAGCATATGTAGACATTCCGCATAAATTTGATGTATATGAATTGGCAGTACTAGAAAAATCGCCTTTCTAATGACTGTTGCGTGAAACAGCGATTTATTTGTATCGCTTTTTCATCAGATTACTGCCTCAGGCAATCTGTCCAGTTAGATTTTGGGGAAGATGTTTCAACGATTTTTCACTGTCCACCGGGTTGCCAAGACACAACATCTCGTTTGTGGGGAACTGACATCTACACGGATGACTCTTATATTTGTGCTGCTGCTTTACATGGTTCTGTCATCACAGGTGAATGTGAAAACGTTAATTGTGCAATTGGCATTAAAAACAGACACTCCCTCGTGCGGTGTGGCATTAAAACAAACACTCCCGAGTGTGGTGCTGCGTTAAAATGCAACTGCTTGCCCTTTTGTTTTGGCCTATTTTTTTGTTGAATCGAATCTTCATTTTTGGACAATGTTGGTGGTGCGTTGTCATGTCAACGAGACTTTGTGTCAATACAGATGCAATGGGTGGGGTGGTTATTGTGACAAAAAGCGGACAAAGAAGCAACTATAGCAATTCCACTCGGAATGGAATTACTTCCAAATCCTATGGTTCCTGGCCGCGGTCTTTCCGGGTAATGGGAATGTAAAAATCAACAAACCACAACTACGTGATGTTTTTTACTGTATTGAGTATCACAAAACTTTCGATTATTACTTTAATCTTTCAACGTCCTCTGTGTTCTCCTATTTTATCAATAAAATAAGTGAAATAGCAAAGTTGCATTTTTGCGACATCCAGCGTTTGTAACACACGAACGTCGGCATCAAATGTTGTTCGCAGACTTGAACAACCAGCAAATCTCCTTGTCTGATTCGACGTATTTAGTGGTGGTTCTCGAACTTTTGAGCTTGTGACAGACTACTGTAGAAGATTGTTTTCGTTTCACACTTCGTAGGCTATAAACATAGCAGTCTTTATGTGATGGGCGAGATAATAGTGATTGCAATAACAAAAGAGATCAAATTAATGTTTGGGCTTGTCAAAGCACAACTCTTCATTATGATCAAAGCATAATACGAGAGCTGAATTCTACAAAAATAGTTATTTAAAGCCACAGAAAACGAATAAAAATGATTTAGAGTGATATTTGTGGCTGTTTTGCCACAATAAGGTACAAACACCGAGGTAGGGTAACAGTTAATGAGACTTGCAAAGTTCTCTGAATCTAGACTACATGTGTTAATTAACTGTTTTTATAAGACCCTGGAAACAAATCGTCCCAGGCATTTCCGGTAAATGTCAAAAAATATGGGATATGTATTTTTTAGGCTTTTGAAGTTATGCAACTAATGTTAACAAGCCAACAGAATATATTTAAGATATTGTCTGTCTGAAAAGAGTTAATCTTAGAATCAATGACAGGATATAAGGCACATGCGTCAACAAGGTGTTTTTACCGTCAATTGTTGTTTAAGATTTGTGAAGGAATTTGGATACTGCTTCAGCTGGAAGGTCAGTTACCTGTCAAAATTGGTTCATCCTCAAAGTTCGCTTGCTTTCGATGAAAGTTACAACTGAATTTTGTTTTTGTTTTTTGCGGCTTCGAACCTGAATGATCTCGATATACTGTATTTTTTATGCTTTTACCTGGCGGTAAGATAACGAGTTTCAAAACTTAACTTTGTTTATTTGTGTATACGACCTTAAAAGCCGACTGAGGATTATCGTGTTGTTTCTGGTAACAACAAGTATCGTCTTATGGCTATCCGAGGTTATTGGAAAATTGTAATGGCACTGATATTATCGGCTGCAAATGTAAACAAGGCTTTACGCTTAATCGGGTAAACCCAAATCCACCCACGCTTCTAGGAAAATTGAGATAAGTGAAAAGGTTTGCACCAGGTTTTGGTGCGACATAAAAGTCTCAATCAAGTTAAGTAAATGAGTTAATTTTATGGATGACTTATAAGTTCTTCGACTTTATGGAACTGAAAAGTCGTTTCCTTTCAGCATGGACTTGTAAAGTTATGACTGATAGGCGAAATGAGATAGGCTACATGTTGATCACATACGAATTTAAGCTTTATTTGGTTTTACAGGAAACAAGGTCGAAGGTGAAATGACAGTCTGTTTGTATTTGCTGCTATGTCTCTATGTCAGTGAAACGTTTGCAGGCGTGCTACCAAACTCCGGTGGGTGAAAATCTGTTTCTAATCCTAATAATGCGTCAAAATGTTGTGGTTGTATGACAACTGTAAAACAAAACAGACGCAACATAACGATATTTTTTGTCTCCGAAACGCCAAAGGGTTTGATACAATATCGTTACATGTAAAACGGAATCCTTTAAAACTAAGTAGAAAATGGCTTTCCCCAACAGGGTACGTGTTGTCTGGACTTATTAGACTGCTTGTAAGCATGGGCGTCCGCAGGAAAAAATACAGGGGAGGGCAAACTATCGTCACATGGCCGTTCAATAAACGGTATTTCGGAACAAAAATCATCTGACAGTGATATTCTTTCTTGCTAATCCCAATGTAGCAAAGTAGTGCAATAAACACAATATTAACTATTACTGAAATATGTGGTAGGTTGGCAAACGATTTTTAACGGAAGTAGGATTTACATACACGAACCTTATCAGATGTAACAACAGACACAGTGAAGGTATCACGTAATGGCTTTTTGACACATCCATCAATGACGTAATAATATGCTTGTTACCGAGCTATTGTTAAGTAATAATGTTCAATTCATCTAATCTGTTGTAAAACCTCATCCTGTTCTGTTACAGTTACAGCTTGTATTCGGTGCGTTAAACGGGGTGGAGACCCACGACGTCTTCAGTTAAGTTCCAGGAATAGTTTTTGTATAACACTGTGTGAATGTTTTTGGTGTTTTGTTTTAAGATGCGAATTTTGCGACTGTTTGCGTTTTTATTTTTTCCAGGGGGGGGGGGGGGGGGCACGCGCCCCCTCTTGCCCCCCGCTGCGGACGCCCATGCTTGTAAGTGATTAACGCAAGTCGTATGCAAACCATAGCCTCTCAATGAAACGAACTTGCTGCTTGATCACATAACTTACAAATAAAATCATCCCGTGATTACGAAAAATATTAACTGTAAAAGGTTGTACTTCAGTTCAGAATTGGATAAAAAAGATTTATTGTTTTTTAAAGACCCGTGTAAAATACAAGCAAATCAGCTGGAATTCGATGGTTTAAGTTTCATCACTGTGACCTGCCCTTCTGATTGTCATCTGACCACAGCCCGTTTGTGGGGAACTGAAATTTACACAGATGATTCATACATTTGTGCAGCTGCGATACATGATGGTCAAACTACGAGTAAGTGCAAAATTTCTTGCAGAAGCGCACGTATGCTACACTTACTGTCTGAAGCAGTTTATTTTACATAACTTACTTCACCAGAGGTCAATACTAACTCTGTTACAAACTTAGGTCTTTTTTCAGGAGTATTCCCGGCTTTCATCGTTACACTACACCAGTGTTTCTAAAACTTTTTGGAAATTTTAGTTACAACGGTCCCTTCGCAAATTTTTTTCGAACACTCGAGGTCCAAGTTAAACATATTTATGAAACTGAAAAGGTTTCTTGTCAATACTAAAAAATATTTTTTTCTTTGCAAAAGTGTTCCCTCTGTGGGAATGTTTCAAGAGCAGGCACCAACAGAACTTAACAATATTGAAATTATGTGCGAACAATGACCTTTTTTCGTCTCTTACAAACGGAGCAATAAAGAACCAATTCCCTGTTGGAGACTTATTTACCCTGTAAATGTTTTGCCTCTCTGTCATATCATTAACGTGTTGCCTTTTAATGATTCTATTAAAATATAGAATTGAGCACCAAAGGTCACAATTTTTGAAAATGTGACCCGTTACGTAATTGCATCTTTGTAATACAAATTGAAATTCATGTTAGATATATAGTATGTGATAAGAAATAAAAGAATTCATGATGGATATGCATAATGAATTTAAGAGTGGACCAAGGACCAACACAAGTTTGATGGTCACACACCTATTAAAATACCATTGGGTAATTGAAATTTGTCAATGTTAAATGGAAATCATAGCACAAATCAAATACGAATACGACACAAAGCATTTTTCAAACGAATGCCAACAACAAGATTTTCCGCCAAATTAAATTAGCCTGAAACCTTGTGACGTTATGCAAATACGTGTGAAGTTCTTGTCCTGTTCGAAGTGTTGCATGTCAGCTCAGTTTTATTAATGTAAACTTTGTGTAATGCAATTCTTTTTTAGGTTTAGGTGGAAGTGTTACAGTGTACAAATATCCTGGACTTTCATCATATACTGCAAATGACCAGCATGGGATAGAGAGTAAATCTTATGGAAGTTGGAGTGGATCGTTTACCTTCAAAAGTAAGAGAACATGTTCAAAAGACTAGGAAAACCATACTAAATTTGCAGTATTGAAAAAGTTTCTGTACGAATTATCTCTAATGTTTCTGACATAACACAGATTTTTGCGAGAAGCAGGTCAATCAACTAAATTTTAATGGAGAAACTTCAATGTCATTTACTTGTCCTTCTGGTTGCTTTACATCTTCATCTCGTGTTTGGGGAACAGAAATTTACACAGACGATTCTTACATTTGTGCATCTGCCATACATGATGGTCAAATTGGTGGTAATCAGTTATTTTTATATTTGAAACACATTTTTGTGTTTTTAAGTCATTAATTTTTTTTGCTTAGATGAAGGGGGAATTGTTACCGTGTACAAATATCCTGGACTTTCATCATATACCGGAAGTGATCAGAATGGAATAGAGAGTAAATCTTATGCAAGCTGGACTGGATCCTTCACATTTGAAAGTAAATAAGTAAAGAAAATATGTAGTTAAAAGCAAACTACACATATTTTGCTTGTGGTTATTTTATATCTTTTCTACAATCTCTATGAATTCAGACTTCTGTGAGAAACAAGTCAATCAACTTGATTTTGATGGGGAAACATCAATATTATTTACATGTCCTGTTGGTTGTGCTGGAACATCATCTCGTGTGTGGGGAACTAGGATTTACACAGATGATTCGTACATTTGTGCAGCAGCCATTCATGATGGTGCAATCACTGGTAAAATAGAAACTCATTTTTTAGCACATTTTTCCATTTTTTACATTCCTGATTTTTTTAGATTCTGGCGAATCTGTCACTATTTACTTGTATCCTGGATTAAATTCGTATGTCAGTAGCACTCAGAATGGAATAACAAGCAAATCTTATGCAAGCTGGCCAAGATCATTTTCATTCCAAGGTTGTTGATGACATTTTATTTTGTTCGTTTGTGTGTGCATCTGTCTTCTGTATTTTTCTGTGTTTGATAATTCTTATTTTTTAAATGTAAGCCAGATTTCATCGACTTTCTTTGAATAACGATAATTTTTTTGTTTATGTCCAGTTTAATTTTTTTGGCAATGTAGAAAATCATTAAATTTAATTGTTACTCAATGGATGTAAAAATTGCTTCAAATTGTAGTTTTTTTTTGTTAAAGTATTTAAATCTAATTTTCAGATTCTAGTCCTTGCAAAAAGCAAGCAAATCACCTTGAGTATGATGGGGAAAGTTCTGTATCCTTCACATGTCCTTCTGGTTGTGCTGGAACATCATCTCGTGTTTGGGGAACAGGAATTTATACAGACGATTCTTACATATGTGCAGCAGCCATACATGATGGACAAATTTCAGGTAATGTTTCTATCAGTTTATCTGTAATGTTGCACTTCCATTACAACTATCAGTTGATTTATTTTTAGATTCAGGAGGAAGTATAACTGTGTTCAAATATTCTGGTCTTTCATCATATACTGGAAGTGATCAAAATGGAATTGAAAGTAAATCTTATGGAAACTGGAGTGGATCCTTTATTTTTGAAAGTAAGCAAACCCTGTTTTTATTACATTTTTTAGTTTATACACCTCACAACTATGCCTGCATTGATGCATGAAATTATTAATTTAAATTAGATGTTTGCTTGAAACAAGCCAATCAACTTAATTTTAATGGAGAAACTTCAATGTCATTTACTTGCCCTTCTGGTTGCTCTGCATCTTCATCTCGTGTTTGGGGAACAGAAATTTACACAGACGATTCTTACATTTGTGCATCTGCCATACATGATGGTCAAATTGGTGGTAATCAGTTATTTTTATATTTATAACACATTTTTGTGTTTTTAAGTCATTAATTTTTTTTGCTTAGATGAAGGGGGAATTGTTACCGTGTACAAATATCCTGGACTTTCATCATATACCGGAAGTGATCAGAATGGAATAGAGAGTAAATCTTATGCAAGCTGGACTGGATCCTTCACATTTGAAAGTAAATAAGTAAAGAAAATATGTAGTTAAAAGCAAACTACACATATTTTGCTTGTGGTTATTTTATATCTTTTCTACAATCTCTATAAATTCAGACTTCTGTGAAAAACAAGTCAATCAACTTGATTTTGATGGGGAAACATCAATATCATTTACATGTCCTGTTGGTTGTGCTGGAACATCATCTCGTGTGTGGGGAACTGGAATTTACACAGATGATTCTTACATTTGTGCAGCAGCCATTCATGATGGTGCAATCACTGGTAAAATAGAAACTCATTTTTTTAGCACATTTTTCCATTTTTTACATTCCTGATTTTTTAGATTCTGGTGAATCTGTCACTATTTACTTGTATCCTGGATTAAATTCGTATGTCAGTAGCACTCAGAATGGAATAACAAGCAAATCTTATGCAAGCTGGCCAAGATCATTTTCATTCCAAGGTTGTTGATGACATTTTATTTTGTTCGTTTGTGTGTGCATCTGTCTTCTGTATTTTTCTGTGTTTGATAATTCTTATTTTTTAAATGTAAGCCAGATTTCATCGACTTTCTTTGAATAATGATAATTTTTTTGTTTATTTCCAGTTTAATTTTTTTGGCAATGTAGAAAATCATTAAATTTAATTGTTACTCAATGCATGTAAAAATTGCTGCAAATTGTAGTTTTTTTTGTTAAAGTATTTAAATCTAATTTTCAGATTCTAGTCCTTGCAAAAAGCAAGCAAATCAGCTTGAGTATGATGGGGAAAGTTCTGTATCCTTCACATGTCCTTCTGGTTGTGCTGGAACATCATCTCGTGTTTGGGGAACAGGAATTTATACAGACGATTCTTACATTTGTGCAGCAGCTATACACAATGGACAAATTTCAGGTATTGTTTCTATCAGTTTATCTGTAATGTTGCACTTCCATTACAACTATAAGTTGGTTTATTTTTAGATTCAGGAGGAAGTATAACTGTGTTCAAATATTCTGGTCTTTCATCATATACTGGAAGTGATCAAAATGGAATTGAAAGTAAATCTTATGGAAACTGGAGTGGATCCTTTATTTTTGAAAGTAAGCAAACCCTGTTTTTATTACATTTTTTAGTTTATACACCTCACAACTATGCCTGCATTGATGCATTGAAATTATTAATTTAAATTAGATGTTTGCTTGAAACAAGCCAATCAACTTAATTTCAATGGAGAAACTTCAATGTCATTTACTTGCCCTTCTGGTTGCTCTGCATCTTCATCTCGTGTTTGGGGAACAGAAATTTACACAGATGATTCTTACATTTGTGCATCTGCCTTACATGATGGTCAAATTGGTGGTAATCAGTTATTTTTATATTTATAACACATTTTTGTGTTTTTAAGTCATTAATTTTTTTTGCTTAGATGAAGGGGGAATTGTTACCGTGTACAAATATCCTGGACTTTCATCATATACCGGAAGTGATCAGAATGGAATAGAGAGTAAATCTTATGCAAGCTGGACTGGGTCCTTCACATTTGAAAGTAAATAAGTAAAGAAAATATGTAGTTAAAAGCAAACTACACATATTTTGCTTGTGGTTATTTTATATCTTTTCTACAATCTCTATGAATTCAGACTTCTGTGAGAAACAAGTCAATCAACTTGATTTTGATGGGGAAACATCAATATCATTTACATGTCCTGTTGGTTGTGCTGGAACATCATCTCGTGTGTGGGGAACTGGAATTTACACAGATGATTCTTACATTTGTGCAGCAGCCATTCATGATGGTGCAATCACTGGTAAACTAGAAACTCATTTTTAGCACATTTTTCCATTTTTTACATTCCTGATTTTTTTAGGTTCTGGTGAATCTGTCACTATTTACTTGTATCCTGGATTAAATTCGTATGTCAGTAGCACTCAGAATGGAATAACAAGCAAATCTTATGCAAGCTGGCCAAGATCTTTTTCATTCGAAGGTTGTTGATGACATTTTATTTTGTTCGTTTGTGTGTGCATCTGTCTTCTGTATTTTTCTGTGTTTGATAATTCTTATTTTTTAAATGTAAGCCAGATTTCATCGACTTTCTTTGAATAACGATAATTTTTTTGTTTATGTCCAGTTTAATTTTTTTGGCAATGTAGAAAATCATTAAATTTAATTGTTACTCGATGCATGTAAAAATTGCTTCAAATTGTAGTTTTTTTTTTGTTAAAGTATTTAAATCTAATTTTCAGAGTCTAATCCTTGCAAAAAGCAAGCAAATCAGCTTGAGTATGATGGGGAAAGTTCTGTATCCTTCACATGTCCTTCTGGTTGTGCTGGAACATCATCTCGTGTTTGGGGAACAGGAATTTATACAGACGATTCTTACATATGTGCAGCAGCCATACATGATGGACAAATTTCAGGTAATGTTTATATCAGTTTATCTGTAATGTTGCACTTCCATTACAACTATCAGTTGATTTATTTTTAGATTCAGGAGGAAGTATAACTGTGTTCAAATATTCTGGTCTTTCATCATATACTGGAAGTGATCAAAATGGAATTGAAAGTAAATCTTATGGAAACTGGAGTGGATCCTTTATTTTTGAAAGTAAGCAAACCCTGTTTTTATTACATTTTTTAGTTTATACACCTCACAACTATGCCTGCATTGATGCATGAAATTATTAATTTAAATTAGATGTTTGCTTGAAACAAGCCAATCAACTTAATTTTAATGGAGAAACTTCAATGTCATTTACTTGCCCTTCTGGTTGCTCTGCATCTTCATCTCGTGTTTGGGGAACAGAAATTTACACAGACGATTCTTACATTTGTGCATCTGCCATACATGATGGTCAAATTGGTGGTAATCAGTTATTTTTATATTTATAACACATTTTTGTGTTTTTAAGTCATTAATTTTTTTTGCTTAGATGAAGGGGGAATTGTTACCGTGTACAAATATCCTGGACTTTCATCATATACCGGAAGTGATCAGAATGGAATAGAGAGTAAATCTTATGCAAGCTGGACTGGGTCCTTCACATTTGAAAGTAAATAAGTAAAGAAAATATGTAGTTAAAAGCAAACTACACATATTTTGCTTGTGGTTATTTTATATCTTTTCTACAATCTCTATGAATTCAGACTTCTGTGAAAAACACGTCAATCAACTTGATTTTAATGGGGAAACATCAATATCATTTACATGTCCTGTTGGTTGTGCTGGAACATCATCTCGTGTGTGGGGAACTGGAATTTACACAGATGATTCTTACATTTGTGCAGCAGCCATTCATGATGGTGCAATCACTGGTAAAATAGAAACTCATTTTTTTAGCACATTTTTCCATTTTTTACATTCCTGATTTTTTTAGATTCTGGTGAATCTGTCACTATTTACTTGTATCCTGGATTAAATTCGTATGTCAGTAGCACTCAGAATGGAATAACAAGCAAATCTTATGCAAGCTGGCCAAGATCATTTTCATTCGAAGGTTGTTGATGACATTTTATTTTGTTCGTTTGTGTGTGCATCTGTCTTCTGTATTATTCTGTGTTTGATAATTCTTATTTTTTAAATGTAAGCCAGATTTCATCGACTTTCTTTGAATCACGATAATTTTTTTGTTTATGTCCAGTTTAATTTTTTTGGCAATGTAGAAAATCATTAAATTTAATTGTTACTCAATGGATGTAAAAATTGCTTCAAATTATAGTTTTTTTTGTTAAAGTATTTAAATCTAATTTTCAGATTCTAATCCTTGCAAAAAGCAAGCAAATCAGCTTGAGTATGATGGGGAAAGTTCTGTATCCTTCACATGTCCCTCTGGTTGTGCTGGAACATCATCTCGTGTTTGGGGAACAGGAATTTATACAGACGATTCTTACATTTGTGCAGCAGCTATACACGATGGACAAATTTCAGGTATTGTTTCTATCAGTTTATTTGTAAAGTTGTGCTTCCAGGCCGTAACATACTACTGTACCGTACTTGAGGCGTACTTGACATACAGTACGCAAAATCGTACCTTTCCTCTAAATCAGGGGTCACCAAACTTTTTTCACTGTGGGCTGGATAAGTTTAATAATGTATGGCGTGGGCCACATAGTTTACATGCCCTAATGCCATCTTTCCAAACTTAGCCCGCGAGGCGATTTCTACATGAGTGCCAAGGTATGTTCTTTCTACAATCCTATTTAAAATCTGATAATGCGACTGTTAAATTGTATTGTTAGTCTCATCTAGCGAGCAATGCTTGTGTGTTATGTCACAAGTAACAAAATAAGGCAAATGTTTGCGCACAATTAACACTTGTAGTCTTGTTTGTGCCGTAACAAACAGGCTTTGGATCAATCCTGGGCATTTTAATCGTATAAAACTAGCTAATATTAATTCAACATATCGCGAAACGAAACCTTTCGTAAGGAATAGATTAATTATGGGTCCCCTTCCCTGAAGGGGACACATCTTGATTTTCCTCAGTTTTTCTTTTTTTTTCTTTTTTCTCTGGTGAAGTTTGTCCATGCACTTTTGGCATGAAATGTTTGGTGAATTTGGATGAAACTTTCGCAGATGGTAGATATATTTATGCAGATGTGCCATTTGCTTTGTTTGACTTGATTACCCCAATATGTACCCCGCTAGACTCCAAAGTGTAAAACGTTTTTGTATGTTGCTGCGCACCACAAACGATAGATTTCTGTATTGGTATAATAAAGGCACCAGTACATATGGTACTTGTGTTTGTGAATTACTTGGTGGACGTTTTTGCACATGCCAGTCAGAGGGGTATTAAAAGCCTTATGACGTCAGAAGCGTTGACAAATGTTGTCAATAACACCTCTAGTGGTTAGAATTTTAAACATTGTTGGATTTGAATACAATTTTACATGACTGTTAATTAGGTCATCGTGGTTTCATATTTTATACTTTTGAGTGTTAAACCGCATCAGTTATCCCACTGACCCCCTAAAATGAGTGAGTTTTTCAAACGGTGTCGGAATTTAGTGAAATTTGAAATACTTGCAGAATTTGTCATTTCTAGGTGTCAATTGTTTTGTTTAACCCTATAACCCCAATATTTACCCCTGTAGCCCCCTAAAAAGGGTGAATTTTTTAAACATTGTCCGAATTTGATGAAATTTGGACAGCTTATAGAGTGTGCTATTTATAGTTGTTGTTTGTTATGTTCAACCCTGTCGCCCAAACATTTACCCCACTAGCCCGCCAAAATGGGTCCATTTTG
The DNA here is from genome assembly GCF_965637545.1 of Phallusia mammillata. Taxonomy (NCBI): domain Eukaryota; kingdom Metazoa; phylum Chordata; class Ascidiacea; order Phlebobranchia; family Ascidiidae; genus Phallusia; species Phallusia mammillata. Next base: position 10,268,105 of record NC_137258.1, read on the forward strand.
TAAACAATGTCAGAATTGAATGAAAATTACATAGCTTGTAGAGTGTGCCATTTATAGGTGTAGAATGTTGTCTTAAACACTGTAGTACCTATCATTTAATCCACTAGACTCCTACAGTCATGTACAATTTACCATTAATAGAAGCTGATTGTTGTGTTTTAACCTATTTTCTCACTATTTAACACTTTTTTCTGAGATAGTCATAAAATAGAAAAACCTTCAAACATGTATGAATGGAATGAATTTAAATAGTATTTTCTCCATATAACATATTTATTTATGCACAGTACCGATCACTGTGTTTGACGATACAATGCCAAACTTTCTCATTGTTATCTCTTGAAATGCATTATTTACAACTTTGCATGTGTGGGGACCCATGAGTTTCTGCTTGCGGAAACAACTAAGGTTATAAAAGACAGTGGATAATATGGGACCCAGTATAAAATAAGTGTCCGATGTAAATATATGTTAAGAAATAGGTCACAGTGTATGTGCAATGGTAATATGTGCTAAGTCAGCCTTCTAGTTTTTTATTGTTATAAAGTTATCAATACGATTTGGCAAACCAAAAAAATGTGGTCGTTGGCCGGATGAAATGACCTCGCTAGCTGGATCTGGCCCGTGGGTTGTAGTTTGGTGACCCCTGCTCTAAATACACCAATTGAAATCAGATAAATTTTTATCATATGCCCTTGAAGGAGAGATGTCTAAACAAGCTGAATGATGTATTTTTAATTGACAACAACATTTAGTGTTTAGAATATTTGCCTGGTCAGTCTCCTTTACAGTCTTGAATATATATCAGTTGATTAATTTTTAGATTCTGGCGGAAGTATAACTGTGTTTAAATATCCGGGTCTTGTGTCATATACTGGAAGTGATCAAAATGGAATTGAGACTAAATCTTATGGAAACTGGAGTGGATCTTTTATTTTTGAAAGTAAGGAAACACTGTTTTTTATGTTCATACATCTCTGTGCCTTGTATGCCTTGTTTTAATACTATAAAACTCTTATTTTAAATTTAGATGTTTGCTTGAAACAAGCCAATCAACTTAATTTTAATGGAGAGACTTCGATGCCATTTACCTGCCCTTCTGGTTGTTCTGCAACTTCATCTCGTGTTTGGGGAACAGTAATATATACAGATGATTCTTACATTTGTGCATCTGCCATACATGATGGTCAAATTACAGGTTGTCTTATAATTGTTCGTGTTAATATATATATATATATATGTCTACACCTTTAAAGTTGATTGTGCTTCTGTAATGGATTTTTTAGACAACTATTTTCATTCTAAAGTTTTATAATCTTTTCGTGGTGGTATCAAAACTTCTTTTCTTCAATAGATGCTGGCGGAACTGTTACTGTGAGTATAATTGGTGGCTTAAACTCATACTTGAGTAGCACCCAAAATGAGATAACCAGCAACTCATATGGGAATTGGCGTCGCTCTTTTACTTTTGGAGGTATTTTTTTATGTTTTTCGTTGAAGTTTGAGCTATAAACCAACTTGTACGCAGGTTTTTTTTTAAGGTTTGGTTTGGGTGACCGCTAAGTAGTTTTAAGAGGCCGCAAGTGTTTCATTTAAATGCCAAAAAATAGCCATATATTTGCAAGTCCAAATTTTGAGAAAATGCAGCGAGCTACCAAGCAATTTACGCTCGTGGGCTCCGCTCTGTATTTTGTTCACTCTTTGCCTAAAGGGTTATTTGTATTCCTGCACAGTTTAATTACATTCCATAGTTCTGCTTAAAGTCTCTCGTTTTCGTGTTGCTTTCCTCAGTTGTAGTTTTCGCGTTTACTTGACATTTTGTGTTAACTTCTATTTTACATTACAGGACTTATAGTATCGATCTATGTTGCTTAAAGCTAATAAACTGTATTACGTTTATGTAGCTAATTACTGCAGAAACCGCTGGAGAAATTTGGGGGACCGTATCGGTCCCCCAAAACACCTTAAAAAAACACTGCTTGTACGAACAAAATTTTGTTTCTGGCTATGCTGTGAATGTATATGTGCGGCCCACTTCGTAATTAGGCTACTCATATTCAAGCATTTAAAATGTCTAAAATTGCGCACCCCTGATAAATCTCGTTTTATTAAATCCTAGAACTGCTTTGTCACCATGATTCATCTACCAATTTGAATAAAATTTGAATATCTTGTTGCCTAATTGGGCTTTTTATATTTGCCCCTGGAATGACAAAAGATAAAAATACATATATAGCAAACCAGTGATCACGGTACACTCGTTTATAAACCACATTACGCCAGACCTATTGAAGGCATTATGCCGAATCAGCCGGACCCCAAGCATTCCCATATGGAAGGCACAATGACAGAAAAGTCATGGTTAAGTGATAATAATGCGCACCTGGTCCATCTGATTGTAAAGTAATTTCCAAACTACTTAGTCACCTCGTTTCTTTTGTCAATTTTTAATTTTACTTGAATGTCTTGTTGCAAAGACGTCTGCACCAAACAAGCCAACCAATTAAATTTCCACGGCGAAAGTTTTGTTTCGTTTTCTTGTCCTGCCGGGTGCCAGGCCACCTCGTCCCGTCTTTGGGGCACTGGTGTTTACACAGACGATTCTTATATATGTGCTGCTGCTGTACATGATGGACGCATTACAGGTAAACTTTGAGGGAAACAAGCTGTATCACTGTGGTTAAGAATCAACACTTTAATATATTAATTAGAAATCAAATTGTCATTGTTCTTTCTTCACAGTTATCGCAACCACTGTTAAAATAGGTTTATTGTTTGGGAATTTTAACGAAAAGCTTTGTGTACTTAAATTATTTTGTGTATTTTCGAAAGACACTGGAGGAGCTGTCAGCATTTATAAATCCGGTGGTCTTCAATCTTACACGTCTAGTGACCAACATGGCATAATAAGCAAATCATATGGAAGTTGGAGTGGATCGTTTGCGTTTGAAAGTGGGTTAAAAATAAATATTATCAATCAGAAAAAATACACTAGTATACTTTTTTTAGGTTGTATGTTGTTACATGACTGATATAAATCTCTACGTTTTATGTTGGTTAATTATTCTTAGTGAAAAGGTACTTTAAATCTAGCTCTATGAAAGAAATATTTCTCTATGATTAATAGGAACTTACTTGTGAGGCAACAGTGATTTTAAACCACAGGAAAGTGTTTGCATCTTCAGTGTAATGTTTAATTTAAATAACGGCGACCGATATATATGAAATGCAGATTTATGTTTAAAACAACCCAACCAGCTGGATTTTGATGGGCAAACCTCAGTATCATTCACATGCCCTGCTGGTTGCAATACAACATCATCTCGTGTTTGGGGAACTGGAATTTACACAGACGATTCTTACATTTGTGCAGCAGCCATTCATGATGGTACAATCACAGGTTTGATTTGTGCACCTCAGCATTGGTTGTTTCATTAATTATATTTGATTTCAATTTCATTATCAGCACTTTCATTTTTACCGCACAGATTCTGGTGGATTTATTACTGTAAGTATTCTCAGTGGCTTGTCTTCTTATTTGAGCAGCACCCAAAATGGAATTACCAGTAAGTCGTATGGGTCTTGGAGCCGCTCATTCGCATTGGGAGGTAAGTTTCTGGTTTCAAATTGTTGTGTAACTGCAACTCAATAGTGTTGGGACAAAAATGGATGTTTTTTTCCCTCAGTACTTGATACGCTACAATAGGTTGCGACCTGCTGCTTAACGAGATTATTTATATTTGTCCCCTGAGTTAGAAAAGTACACACCCGGTGAATGCGATTCCAAACTAATTGACACATCGCTCGGCCACCTTGTTTTTCCGCCGATTTTTAACTTTATGTGAATTCATTGTTGTAAAGACGTTTGCACCAAACAAGTTAACCAAATGGACTTCCACGGAAATGGTTTTCTTTCGTTTTCTTGTCCCGCGGGGTGCCAGGCAACCTCGTCACGTCTTTGGGGCACTGCTGTTTACACAGACGATTCTTATATTTGTGCTGCTGCTGTACATGATGGACGCATTACAGGTAAACAAGCTGTATAACTGATGCAGTTAACAAGCTTGGCTAACAAATGTTGTAGTTAAAAAGGAAATAGTCATTATTCTCCCTCACAGTTATTAAAAGCGCTGTCATAAAGGCTTTATACATTTTTGTTTATTTTTGTATTTCGGATAATAGACACTGGAGGAACTGTTACTATTTATAAATCTGGCGGTCTTCAATCCTACTCTTCTAGTGATCAAAATGGTATCACAAGCAAATCGTATGGAAATTGGAGTGGGTCGTTTGCGTTTGAAAGTAGGTAAAAAGAAATATTCCCAATAAGAAATATATAATTGTTAACTTTTTTAGATTTTATGTTGACAAAATAGGTATTTATTTTTAGAGAGAACATTTTTTACCTCACTGAAAGAAATCTTTACGTTTAATGTTGCTTTATAATTCTTAGTCGAAAGAAGGTCTAGCTGTATGAAAGAAATATATTTTTTTGCGTTCACTGCATATGCGCTTGTGGTACAACAATGTTTTTAAACCACAGGAAAGTGTTTGCATCTTCAGTGTAATGTTTAATTTAAATAACGGCGACCGATATATATCAAATGCAGATTTGTGTCTAAAACAACCCAACCAGCTGGATTTTGATGGAGAAACCTCAGTATCATTCACTTGCCCTGCTGGTTGCAATGCAACATCATCTCGTGTTTGGGGAACTGGAATTTACACAGACGATTCTTACATTTGTGCAGCAGCTATTCATGATGGTACAATCACAGGTTCGGTTTGTAAAAACATCTAAGGTTTTTTATAATTATGGTTGTTTTCATTGAAAGCACTTTCGGTTCCTTTTTGTACAGATTCTGGTGGACTCATTACTGTCAGTATTCTCAGTGGCTTGTCTTCATATTTGAGCAGCACTCAAAATGGGATAACCGCCAAGTCATATGGGTCGTGGAGCCGCTCATTCGCTTTGGGAGGTAAAGTTGGATCGAAGTTGAGTCGCCTGCTTTGATTTTTTGACGTATTGTTTTCTTCATCTTTTAGTGAATTATATCGCCCGTAATTTGATTCAACTTAATTGTGTCCAACTGGTTTGAAGTGATAACGATATTTTATACACAGGAAAACACATGAAATTATGTCGCAACTACAACGCATGACTTTGCGTCACGAATTAAAAAAATTCGCAACTCAATAGGCTCTCGCGACCCAGCGTACACAAACGAACTACATTGTGTACAAAATGTAATGTCTCATGAAAATATTTTGTCCGCTGTATTCCACGATACAACTTGCGGTCCGCTAAACTACTGTTATTTGTATTTAACCAAACCGTGGTAAAGGTTGGACACCCCTTACTAAAAAGATCCAATTTTCAACACTCTCTGTTTGCACATAAGAGTTGATATTAGATTTTCCCGCTACGGTCTCGCGGGTCGTAGCTCCAATTTGGACTGCGAATGCCCGAGAAAATTGCTAATGGGCATTCACGATAAAAAAATTAGTTTAGGTTGGACAATTAAAAAAATATATACATAAAAGAGTAACGCACATGTACTATTATAAAGACGTATGTATGAAGCAAGTCAACCAGATGAACCTCCATGGAGAAAGTTCCATATCATTTTCATGTCCCGTCGGTTGCCAGGCAACTTCGTCACGTGTTTGGGGATCTGCTATTTACACCGACGACTCGTACATTTGTGCAGCTGCTATACATGACGGACGAATCACAGGTAAACTAAGTATTTGATAACATAAGATTTGTACTGCCTTGCAATGCTGTACACTTTTTAGGTGCGATGTAAATAATTCACTTATTGCAATTAAAAGTGATTTTCTGCTTTATGAACCCTATGCCAAAGCGTTTCATTTTTTAGATTTGGGTGGAAGTTTTATCATTTATAAACTTGGTGGACTGAACTCGTATTTAGCGAAGAATCGAAATGGAATCTCTAGCAAATCTTATGGAAACTGGCAGGGATCTTTCGCATTTGAAGGTAAGTATCCCAAACTACCCTGTAACAAGATCATTAATTTTTGTGTGTGATGTTTTAACAGTTGTTACAAAAAGTTGCTGTAATATTTCAGTCCAAACACTTATTTTGTTTACCCTTAAAACTTGCTAGATTGCTAAAGATTTTCAAATCTAATAACAGTTTATACAGTATGTTATTGTGACATATCGTATTCCGTATTTAATATTACTATTTATTTCTATCGTCCAAACCCAGTTTTGAAAATCCAGACAATACATGATTATCGTCGTTTTTTTGTGTTGGAAACCTACAGAGAAATTGCTCTTCTTGACTCTGTTTTATTAACCAGCGACTAGAGAAAAAAACGACCACGAGTTTACTTATCAGATTACTGCCCCAAGCAAGCTAATCAACTAGAGTTTGGGGAAGATGATTCAGCGATTTTTCAGTGTCCACCGGGTTGTCAAGATACAACATCTCGTTTGTGGGGAACTGACATCTACACAGATGACTCTTATATTTGTGCCGCTGCTTTACATAGTATTGTTATCACAGGTAACTGAGAAATTTTACACATTTTCCTGGGGTGATAAGTATTCAAAAAATGATTATCAAATGCGAGAATGCGTTTGAACATAGCTTCGTTGAGATCTACCGTTTAGATCGACTTGAGGTTTTGTGTCTAAAACATACTTCGTTTCGTTTTTGCATCGTTGGCATATGGTTTGTTTGACAACTTTTATTGAACTTGTATATGTTCTTTTCTTTAACGACTGTTAATACCAAATATCTTGTATCACAGATTCATCAGGTGGAGTGGTTTTTGTGACAAAAACTGGGCCACAAAGTAGTTACACCAGTTCCACTCGGATTGGAATCACTTCCAACTCCTATGGTTCCTGGCCACGGTCTTTCAGGGTTACGAAGAAGTAAAATCAACCATCGCAACAACTACGTGTTGTTTTCACTCTAAAACAAGTTTCTAATTGCCAATATAATCTCGCATCATCATTGTGTTGTTCGATTTGAAGAAATAATTACATGTAACAGCAAACTTCTATTTAAGGCAGGGTTTTTAACGAGGGTTTATGCACACAGGGAAATAGAGAGATTTTGCAGCACGCAGTTGAATGTAGTACCTTCCGTATCCAATTCTAAAGGTTAAACTTAGTAGTTTGATGGAAAAACTTAGTAGTTTGATGGAAAGAGTAACTGAAATGTGTAGGAAAAAATATTATTTTGTAACTAAAAGTTGCTTTATGCAGCAAAACAGCTCTGGATAATTGGCCTCTAGTTTGTCAGACTTAGAACTCTTAGGTCACGACGTTGCCGGTCCAAATGTCTAATGTATCAGTTATTAGTCCATGATATTAAAATCTAAAACCATCCTGCGACTAACGACGTTCCAGTAACCTACATACCTGAACTTTGAAACGAGCCACGTCCGTCGCCATGGGAAGTGCGAGATTTTGTCCCACGTGCTCCTGTCTTTGAGCTTTAACACCTAAGTGGACCAATCAAAAGACTAACTGAAGTCATATATATTTAAGCGCAAATTATCATCAGGCAGCTTATATGATATAGGTTGATTTACAGTTAAATTTTCGGGGATTTCCATTCGCGAATGCCCTGTGCCTATGTCCACATCGCGTGTGTGAATATACCAGAACAAAAGTAACAAGTAAAAAGTACGTTTTTCAAAGCCTTGTTTAACTATGTTGTCGTTATATTTGCTGCTGTTTATTTTGGTCGGTGCTAACACTATTTCTATCTCAACAAAACCATCGAAGCCAACAAAAGGTATGCAGAGTGTGAAAAAAATGCTGTTTGTGATTATGCATTAGCCTGTTAATTATTTCAAACCAAGTTGTGAACATGTCTACAAACTATTCTATCTAAAGTTGCCAAAGAAGCTAAAAAGTTTGGACGCTTGAATTGTTTGCATTATCATTTTAAAAATCATTTGCCAATGTCGTAACTGTTTTACAGCTCAATGTCTGCGTCAACCTAATCAGTTCAAATTGGCGGGCAAAACTGCCTTTAAATTTATTTGTCCTCCCGGTTGCAAAGAAGTATCATCGCGTATTTGGGGAACTGGAATTTACACAGATGATTCCTACATTTGTGCTGCAGCTATTCATGATGGGGTAATCACAGGTAAGACCTAAATAAAGAGTGTACATGCAAAACTACTATGAAATGTTTTTATCATTGTTTTTAGACCTTGGAGGGCCGGTTGTCGTCAGTTTTTTTAGCTGGACTTAAGAGTTATTTGAGCATCAAACAAAATGGGATTGAAAGCAGGTCGTATGGACCTTGGCCCCGATCTTTTGCGGTTGGAGGTTAGTTCTAACTAGCGATGTGTTTAATAAAATTACAAAACACTGAATACACTTTTGGATACTGATATTGCAGATCGATACATCAAAAAAATATTTTGCAATTATTAATTCAAATAATAATCAGTATTTACTTTTATTTCCTATCTGTAACTGGACTTTTTCTTGGAAGATTTGTGTACAAAGCAAGCGGATCGGTTGGCGTTTGGTGGAAGAAGTTCTATCCCGTTTGTGTGTCCCGCTGGTTGCCAAGCAACATCAACACGCGGGAACTGACATTTACACAGCTGATTCTCAAATTTGCGCTGCCGCTATTCACGCTGGACGTATTAAAAGTAAAAATTATTGGTCTGGTACAGCGTAAACTGAATATCACTTCAGAGACATGACATAGCAACCAAACATGTTCCTTAAAACTTACATAAATAATTAATATTCTTCAAGTTTTCTTTTCAAAAGTTAATTCACACGTGTATTATGTTAGATTCTGGAGGAAGGTTTCTTGTTTACGATTTGGGAGGACTAAAATCATACACTGGAAGTTATCGAAATGGGATCAAAAGCAAGTTGTATGGAAGCTGGCGCGGATCTTTCGCTTTTGACAGTATGTCATAAAACGTGGTTTACTTTATTGCTTAGTTCGAATAACTTTGGTTTAAAAACTAATTAACAAAAAGTTACATAATGTATTGTCCTAAACGCCGTTAAATTAATTTTACTTTTGTCGGTTTATTTTACCGAACATTTTTCTGTTTGCACGCCCCAAAGTAAGCTTTGTTCCAGACCCTTGCATTAAGCAAGCGGACCAGTTGAACTTCAATGGAAAAGATTTTGTTCGATTCCGATGCCCTCCTGGATGCCAAGACACCACAAAGCGTTTGAGGGGAACTGACATCTACACGGATGATTCTTATATATGTGCTGCTGCTATACATAATGGACGAATTACAGGCGAGTTAATATGGATTTTACACGCAAATTCACTCCAGACCTAGTGTGTTAGGAAATTAGGAGGAATAGGAAGCCCATTAGCAAATAAACTGCATAACATAACCACATATACCACATAAGGGCGTAAAATCAACTTTTTGTTTTGATGTTCATTGTGTTGCCCCGTTGGTGAATATTCCATGACTCAAGAAATAGTCTTTTCCTGTAGTCAGGCTTCTTGAGTCATGGAATATTCACCAACGGGGCAACACAATGAACATCAAAACAGACGTGATGCTTTCAGCGTGCTACAGGCACCTGCTCAAAGATTAGAGGCCCAATCATTCGTTATCGCGCGGTGTTTTCGTTGCGTTGTGACGTGCTTGCGTTTCATTCTTTTTTCCTTTATTTATCGTGCACTGTTCCAGTCGCATTCAGTGTTATTTACCCTGATGAAGACGACCTGTATAGGACGTCGAAACGTCGGAATAAAAATACTTTTGCCAGAAGAGCTCTATAGACTTGATACTATGCCTGGCAGCAACAGCCTATTTATTGAATTGTCCCAATGTTGGCCTCTGTGGTTAAGTGAAAATATGTGCATCTTTGGCGTTCAGTGAGTATTGAAATCGCCTTTGGCAATTTCAGTTCCCAACATTTTTGAGATATTAGGTTTCAAATGCGTGCGAGCAACCTTTTATTACGCTGTTATGTAAAACTTGACATATAGACAATAAAGTCCCTTGTAGTCGCAAAAGTCACAAACATGCTTTAACCAAAATGATTTCGACAGAATCTTGCAAAATTTACGGTGCCTGATAAAGAAAAAACTTATTTTACGGTTGTTAAAAACACAGACAAGCACACACGTATGAAGGTTTGGTGTTTGCTTGATTAAAACATACGGGAAAAATACAGTTAATTGGCAAAACCGTTTGCTTCGCCAAACGAATTTCCAATCTATCAATAAATAAACCAAAAATAATGAACCGCATAAATGATGTTCAGTTAACTTATTATTAAAAAGACAAAGGCTAGAGTTAGATAATTGAAAAAAAAACTGGTAAAAATATTCCTACCAGCACCGATCAATTACATTTCAACATACACTGGTAGTTGCTCTATCGCTTTTTGTTAATGTGGGCATTTCCACCGGCAATTGGGTGATATTTGATCTTTGACCACCCTTTCAGGAAATGCCTAAATGGAGGGATGCACAATCTTTTCGCTATGACGTCCCCATCGCAGATCCTTATTTCAAGGCCGCCAATAGATTGCTTGTTTTGTTTCAAAATTACCGATGTAAAAAAATATGTTTATCTCATTTATAAAAACCTGAAAGTGGTGAATCTTAAACGAAACAAACCACCAACGTTTTTAGCAAACTTGTTGAACTCGAAGCGAAAAAATGTTCGCATGTAAAAGCTGATACTAACATTAACAACTTAGCTCGAATGGACCGGTGCGCCTAACCCGTAGACATAAAAAAAACAGAAAATACATTATTTGTAATGCTTCAGTTGGTTCTTTATACTCATTGACCTTTTTCTAAACAAATACTTTGGACAGATTTTTGGAAAATCGGTCACTTTCATGTGAAATTTTCTAGTTTTTAAATAAGTATCGCGAATTTAATCTTGTACCGGGTGCAATTTTAACTGCAGTGTAAATTGCTGATGATCAAAAATAGTGATTGGTTTCAAGTTGTCATGAAATTAGTTTCATTGTATTTCTTATAAACTTATTACGACTATCAACTTGCAGCCCTTGTTAAAAAATCAATGTTAATATTACATCCATATGCAGCGTAGTGTGATATCAGAAATAGGTGTGTTAATTCCTTGGGTCTTTTGCAATTTGTAACTACTCGCCAAGTAGTTAAGTCAATGTTTTCAAGAATACGCACCAATGGTGGCGTCTGTGGTTAAGTGAAAATATGTGCAACTTTAAAGTATAGTGAGATTCGCCTTTGGCGATTTCAGTTCCCAAAATTTTTAAGATTTTAAGCTTCGATTGCGTGCAAGCAACCTTTTATTACGCTGTCATGACATATAATTTAGGCAAGAAAGCCACAAACATATTTTAAACCAAACTTATTAGGACTAAAGCGTACAAACATTATAGTGCCTGCCTGAGAAAATATTTTTTACGGAACTGTTGTCAAAAAAAAACAAGCGCTGCTTAAGTGTGGGTGACTGATTACAAAAGGGTGCAATACAAGAGCGCAAAAGTTAAAGCAAAACGGTAGCAAATGTTTGCTTCGGCTCAACACTATTTTACATGCATCATTGAAACAGGAACAAAATGATAAACCACATACATTATGCGAAATTTTTAATAACTATTATTGAGTCATAGACTTGTCATAAATGAAAAAAACGGTAAACCTGTTGTCACCAACAATAATGTTTAATGGTAACTTAATTTTCGTTGGAGCACGTTCCCTGGTAAAAAGTAATTAGTGTACATTTTAAAAACAGAATTAAGTGTAGCCTACATTTTACTGATTAAGCAGAGCGCAATAATTTACTGACCTCACTCCGTGTCCCGAACATGGGCCACAAATTATCGTGTCAATCGGGTGCGAAATATTGCGTGCTAATGCCTTCTGGTTATGTAGCTTGATTTATATATAAATCGTTCCCTGCCAAAGATGAACTCATTTAAAGACTCAAAAGTGCAGACGGGGTGTAATTCGGAAACAGCAAGTAATAAGAGGCAAGTAATAGAAAAGCACACCGTTTTTGTTGATGATTGAGTGTGATACATTAAAATAGAAAATCTAACTACAAAGTTTTTTTGCAAGACAAATATTTACCTTCGGAAGCTAACCAAAAATATTCCCAAGCAATTAAATTATAAAATAAATCGGCATTTGCTTTGTGGCTGTTTGCTGATGTGGGTATTTCCATCGGCAAATGGGTGAAGTTTGATCTTTGACCACTCGTTTAGAAAATGTTTAAAGCAACAACTACCGGTTGCGCTGAGTGTGCTTGATTCAAATGTGCGTCGGGGAGAATCGTCTTGGCCATTTTTACCAGTTGTTATAGATTTCGATAGGTCTTTCAGTTGCAAAAAAATGTCGGGCGCTTGTTATGTGGTACAATGCCAAATATGGGATACTTTATCTTGAAATTGAAAACAGCCAGTATGTTTTAATGCTGCCTTTACCGTGACAACATATGTAAGGTAGAATAATGTTAGCATACGGCATTTTTCGAATGCTATTTATATCGTTTAATAAATTTGCGAATGATCCCTGCAAAGTCGTTGAGGTAAAAACTAACTATCGGTCCTTTTCAAAGAGTTAATTTTTTGGAATAAGTTGTCAGGGTCGCAATATACCTTTAATATTTAACTCGAAAATTGTTCATCCTTTTTTATTCAGATTCTGTAAAAATATGATGCATATTGGGCTATTGACAGTGCTTGTCTTCATCGGCGGAGCTTTTGCTAACCTACTTAGCCCTTTTCCGAAAAACACAGGTACATGACTTTGTAAACGACAACACAAAACTAAATAAAATCCTTACGTTTTTGTCCTTATTTCTTTAAAGTTTTCTTTAAAGGGATTATTAATTCAGTGGAAGATCTCCATAAAACTTTTACTTTTTATAAAGTGATTTTTTGTCTTGTGCTCTGGGTGTGTTTAAAAGTGACTCTAACGTGTTGCGGCGCTGCGATTTAGACAATTGCCGCGTACAAGCAAGCCAAGTGCAATACAGCAAGTACTTCAAGTTTATCTGTCCACCTGGCTGTCGAAGAGCAACAAATCGTTTGTGGGGAACCAAAATCTATAAAGACGATTCCTACATTTGTGCAGCTGCGATCCATGATGGTGTGATCCAAGGTACACAATGCCGACATTTATGCTAATTTTGCAGTAACTTAAAATTATTTAAACCCGGTTAGACTCTGGCGGAGTGGTAACTGTTCATCTTCTTGCCGGATTGGAGTCATACGCTGCTAACACGCGAAATGAAATTACAAGCAAATCTTTTGAAAGTTGGACAGGGTCATTTGCCTTTGGTGGCCTTAGCTGGGAAACTGCAGGTGAGTCCAAGTTGGCACAAAATAACGAAGTTATCTTTTTTGACGACTTACAACAATACTTTTACTGCAACTTAGATTTATGCCACAATCAAGCAAATAAGTTGGAGTTTTATGGAATGGAATCGATTTCATGGGCATGCCCGTCTGGTTGTAATGAGACCGCACCCCGTGTTTGGGGAACTGGAATTTACAAGGACGACTCTTACATTTGTGCAGCTGCAATACATGACGACCGTATTACTGGTGGGTTTGTCTTTTTTTCGAATCAAAACATTGAGGGACACTAGGTGTTGGTTGTTAAAAAAGTGTAGGCTACATATTTTACGACAACGAAAACAACACTGGATTTGCCTTGCACAGAATTTATTCTAGTCTTAAAAAGTGTTTTGATTTGAAAAGATTCTGGAGGAAGTTTTACCTTGTACGAACTCGATGGATTGCAGTCATACACCGGAAGTAAACAAAATGGGATAACAACCGGATCCTTCGAAAGGGGGTGGTTTCGGTCATTTTCGTTTGAAAGTAGGTTTATAATTTTTATTTTTATTGCTTTAATAAAACGCTTTAATAGTTGCTTTAATAAAAAGGAAAAATGATACAGTGTTGCTTTATTAAAAAAGAAAACATGCACAAATGAAAGTTGCGACATAAAGGGCTAGTATAACGACACGGACAATATCCAGAAATTTTATTTTATTTAGAAATACAAACAAAATTACAGGCAACGCCAAAGCGTAACGTGCCACATATTGGTGCGCAAATCAATTGTTTCATATATGGTCATTTCCGGATCATGTTCGTTCGATAGCCTATAGTGCGTTGCCAAAATTGCCCTGAACATGCATTAATATGGTGAAAGCCTTTCAACAGCAAAGTGTCAAGTTAAAAATGTGACTTTTTCCACTATGGATAATATCGACGCCGATTTATGTCACTGTTTTTTAGGGGCAAGTTTACACACGCTTTCTGATGCGGTTGCACTGCACTTAGAGTTGTGAGGGTTTTGTAATTTGGGCTCAAATCCGACCCGAAACCGAAAGTAAAGACCTTAACCTGGCTCGAACCCGAATGAAAAACAAATAAAACACTATTTGAAAAAGTGGTAAAATTGCGTCACGGATGAGGCCTATAGTGTAAGACCAAGCCCGAGTCAAGTCCGCTCTAATTATTAAACCAAAATTTCAAATTAAGCCGAATTCGGTCCACTTCCGACCCACACCCGACTGAAAATACCCGGGCCGACTTCAACTCTGTAGTACTTTATGATAAAAAAAATTCAAAAAGTTTAATTTTGTTGTGATGCAGCTTGTTCAGATGCACTCTGTTCAACACCGTATTTTTAAGTTATCAATCACATATCTGATTTGTTAATTTGGATTTGTTACATTAAGCCTACAGCACACGAAAAACCCAAACACGGTACGCAAACAGTTTACCAAAGTAACTGTACCACAGATAATTCGAGGGTTGCAATGACATATTTTTGCAACAAGGGCTTTCTGAACATTACAAATCGAAATGATACTTATCTTTAAATGAAAAAAGTATTTTGTCTTTTTCGTATAGCAGAATGGAATAAAAATCACAAACGACTCATTATTGTTGCAAGTACCGTCCTTTAATTTAAAACCAGAGTGAAAATGGTTAGGTTAATGTGTCACATTCAAAAAAAAATTACCCGCGCTACAGATTTACTGTCCATGATAATAGACAATAGTCGTTTCCTATGAATGTATAACTACATACAAAGCTTAAGACATTACACGCCATTAAACTGTAATAAGTAGAACTGCACCAGCAATTGAAAATGCAGGTACCAACCTTGACTTACAACGTAGTTGCAGTGCCACAAAGAAATACCAATTTCGTGCGAAGACTGTGCTGTTTATTGTTCATAGTTTTAGTGTCAGGCAGCTATACAGTGTGACTAATTTGTTTCTAAAACCCAATGTAGATTTTGACACATAAAAAGCAAAACGTGACCTAGAACTTCCAACAGCCCTTAGTTGGTAAAGCAAAAATTTATTTTTAGACTGAAATACAGCCTGCTATATTGAAATTAGACTGTTGTTGAAGTGCCTAGCAAATTGCACCTGACCATATCTTTTAGACTTTTGCGAAAAACGTGCCAGCCAACTTGGGTTCAATGGACGGGAATCAGCAACATTTTATTGTCCACCTGGCTGCCAAACAACTACCAGCCGTCTGTGGGGAACTAAAATTTATACGCATGGTTCTTACATATGTGCAGCAGCCATTCATTATGGAGAAAGAACTGGTAATGTTTGATACTCTTTTGATAATGTTGTATGATTTTCATCTTTACTTATGTAGATTCTGGAGGATTGGTTACAGTTTACTTACTGCCAGCTATGTATTCCTATACTGGAAGTACTCAGAAAGGAATAACAAGCAAGTCTTACGGATATTGGCGTACATCTTTTACATTTACAGGTCATGAACAATCCAACAGCTTAGTGTAAAAAATTAAACTCAAAGCAATATATTTACTGGACTCATAAGAAAAGCTATGTATGCAGTGAGGATTTGTGCCACAAGTACCATAAAGCAGTTTAAAGTTTTAGAATTTGCAAACAAGAATAGACAGAGCGAATGTTTGTTTTAATTCTGAATTCTGATATTACAGATCTATGTACACAAAAGGCGGATCAGTTTGATGTTATTGGACAATTTACTGTCATATGTCCTTCTGGATGTCAAGCAGACAGATTTGATATATGGGGAACTGGAATATACACAGATGACTCTTACATTTGTGTGGCAGCCATTCATGATGGTCGTTTATCAGGTATTTCTTAGGTCTCCAAATATCACCTTATTCAGATTTTAATTTTTCCCTTTGTTACTCAGATTCTGGTGGTAGAGTTACTGTTTATAGGTTTGGAGGAGTTTCTTCATATACAGGAAGTGATCAAAATGGAATTTTAAGTAAATCACATGGAAACTATAGTGGATCTTTTGCCTTTGAAAGTATGTTTTTTGTGTGTTTGAATTGCAAACTTTGTGAGTTTTTTTGAAAGAAATTGTAATTAAGTAAAGTTAGTATACTGAAAAGAATTTAAGTTGCAAATAAACTTTTTTGTGACAATGCAACTAAAAATTATAAAGTATACTAAAGTCTAACATATTAAATGATTCAGATCTATGTGAGAAAAATGTTTTCTCACTTGAATTCAATGAAACACTGGCAACTTTTCTTTGTCCGCCTGGTTGCAGAAGTTTTACATTCTCTTTGTGGGGGACAGAAATATATAATGGCCAATCTTACATTTGCGCAGCTGCCTTGCATAGTGGTATAATTGGAGGTGAGTGTAAAAAGTTTTCACAACCAGTCCTCGAATATTCTTTAACCTCGTAATATTGCAGATTCAGGAGGATGGGTTACAGTTTACTTGCTGCCTGGGATGTCTTCGTATGTCAGAAGCACACAAAACAAAATAACTAGCAGATGGTATGGATCTTACAGGACATCCTTTACTTTTTCAGGTTGGCATAAAGTGTTTCTTTAGTAGTCATGACATTTAAATAATAACGAGACAGAATCTGGCAAACAGTGTATTTTAGAAATAAACTATTGTAAGGCTTTTTTTGCAAATTCAAACAAATTCAGTTATTTTTGTATTAGAATTTGGTCTATGCACAAGACAACTCAATGAATTTGAGTTTCCAGGACAAGATGCAGGTTATGCATGTCCTTCAGGTTGTGATGTAACTTCCCATTTGTGGGGAACTGGAATTTACACAGACAATTCTTACATTTGTGCAGCAGCCATTCATGATGGCAGGATAGATGGTAACATATTTATTTCCTAACACAGAAACAAATGTTTATTATTCTTTGTTATGCATTAAATTGACCAGAATCAGGAGGAAGTGTTACTGTATACAAATACGAAGGATTGCCTTCATATGTTGGTAGTAGTCAGAATGGAATCATTAGCAAATCGTATGGAAGTAGGAACAGATCATTTGCCTTTGAAAGTGAGTACAAAAGATTTTAACGCTTACCAAATTTATTGTAAAATAATTCCTTACCCTTAATGCAACCAGCAAATTAGTATTGTTTTAAAGATGTAAAATTATTGTCGATTATAAATGTTCTGAAGAAATTTGTGAATACAACAACAGTAATAACCAAAACATAAATTTTTGCACACAATATAATTTTATTTTCCTAAAATGTAACAGCCAGTGATCATAACTTACATAGCAAAACATTGTGTGATGGTAAATGTTTTTTGGTTTAGATTTATGCTGGGAAAAGCCTGGTATGCTTTATTGGAATGAAAATAATATTGCATCAACTTATTGTCCACCTGGCTGTCTGGAGTATGCTTCAAATGTGTATGGAACAGGAATTTACAGTTTTGATAGTAGAATTTGTCCAGCAGCATTACATTACGGTGCAGTGACAGGTAAACTTAAATTTGTTTTTGCTCTGATTTCAGATTAAAGCAAAAAAACATTATACATGCAGTAACTAAACTGTTACTTTCTGACACAAAAATTGGTCACCTAAAAGCTGGATTAAAAATTGTACAGTTATATATTCTTCTGCTTAGAAATCAATTGTACCCTCTGTGTTTTTTTCATGTCCTATTTTTTAGATGCGGGTGGTTTAGTGAATGTGTACAAACTTGCTGGCTTGCCCTCATACATTGGAAGTAATCAAAATGGACTACGCAGCTGGTCATATGGGGCTTGGGACAGATCTTTTACAGTTTCTGGTTAATGAAAGATTTTAATTTTAGGAAGTTGTGTTCATGTTTTACGATACTGCAACCATTAAATATGTACTAACTAATTGCTGGTATGTCTATTGCAAGGCACCACATGTTGCATGCAATAAAGTCTCAAAACTTAGTTGTAATATTGGTTCTGCAAAAACTATGCAAACTCTTTTGTGTTTTAAATCATTGGTTCCTTGCAAAACCATTTTCAGAATAGTACACTCTCAGTGCAAATTTATTATTTGGCAACTATGGTTTTAGTTAATGTTAACTTTTATTTGTAGATCCATGCTTAACACTGGTAAACCAGTTGGAATTTGGTGAAGAGAGATCTTCCACATATGCATGTAGTTCTGGTTGCCTATCCACTGATTATCAAGTCTGGGGAACTGGATTTTATTCAAACAATTCCTCAATATGTGCTGCTGCCATACATGCTGGCATAATTACTGGTATAACACTTTGAAAACATTAGAAATATTTTTTTCTAAATCATCTATTTTAATTGTTACCATTATTCTTTACCTTCATAAACATTTATAAACATTGTGTTCTAGATTCAGGTGGAAATGTTACTGTGTATAAGTATATTGAACTTGAGACATTGAATGGCACTGTTCAAAATGAAATTGTAAGCAAACCAATGAAAACAAAGACTGGATCAATTACTTTTAATGGTGAATACTAGAAGTTTATATATATACCTGGCACTTCTTTATTTAATGAAAAAATTATCTTTATTTTTTTAGGTAATTTTTTTGTTTAGTTTGTAAATAATTGTCACATTTGTACACTTTGTCAGCAATTCAATATACCAGTGGTTCTCAAACTTTTTTGTTGCGACGCCCCTGAAAAAGTTTTCTGGACTTTCGAGCAAATACCAGCAAATAAAAGATAATAGGAAACTTATTATTAAAGCTGTGTTTGTTGATACAACAACAAAAAGCCACAAAACGGAACTATTCTGCGACGCCCTTGGAAGATTGAAATGACGAACCAGGGCGCCGTGACACACAGTTTGAGAACTACTGCAATATACCATATGTTTGAATGAGTTGTACTAAAAATAACTTGATTTATGTACTAGATTTGTGCAAGAAACAGGCCTTCGAATTGTTTTCCAATTCCAATGACTCGGCATCATATTATTGTCCATCTGGCTGCCAGGCCATACATACCAAGTTGTGGGGAATGAGGATTTACACTCTTAACTCATATGTCTGTGCTGCAGCGATACATAATGACATTTTAACAGGTGCTAAAATGAGGGTTATTACTTTGGTATTTAAAGGAACAAGCTGTGTCTTACCCAGATATTCCATGTTATATTTTTGAATGCTTTAATTGTTGGTCATGCTAATGTTAGTTGATGGCATAGCTTTCCAAACAGCGTGAAGCTAATATGAATTTACGAAATGATTAGGTAAACATTGGTTTATATGCATTGCTGTTAACTTGCACTTAACCAATATACAATTAAGATAGCAAGCAAATCATTATCATATTTAGCAAGACCTCTGTCATTACAGTGTATATCTAACATTTGTGGCATCAAATTAATCCAATCAAAATATGTTCTTCAGTTCATTACAATACAAAAATTTAGGCAGATTTGTTCACAGTAACATTGCTTTCTTTCATCAGATGCTGGAGGGCCGATTACAGTTCACCTTGTTCCTGGGCAAGACTGGTATGGCTCAGTTAGGGAAAATGGTATAGTAAGCGGGTCAGACCGAACATGGCAAAGAGGATTTGCTTTTGCTGGTTTGTAAACAGTTTCTTTAAGACAAATGTTGTTGTTTTCTTCATACATGAGATAGGGGTTTATTGCATGAAAGCTTTTTTCTTATCTTATTAATAGGATTCTTTATCATTGCATAATTCAACACAATGCTGCCGTGACTTTTAAACATTTTTTAATTAACATACAACACAACTGTTTCCAATGTTTTGCACGTATTATATACAAGTAGCATTTATAAATAGTCGAACATCTGTTTCGGTAGATACTTTTGTAACATTACGATTGATGGGACTCCTGCAAAATAAACAACATATTTTGCTCACAGATTTATGCAGAGCAAACTTCAGTCATGTGAGACACAACAATAACAATGGCGTAAAGTTTTTATCACTTACTTGTCCTGCTGGTTGTGAAGCATTTACATCTCACTTGTGGGGTACTGATATCTACACACAGAACTCATATATTTGTGCTGCTGCTCTTCATGCTGGTCGTTTGCAGGGTAACTAGTAACATTTGTGACACATATGGATGTTTATTGCAGTTACTTTTAAATGTTTCAGTTCGAGGTGGATTTGTAGTTGTGCACAGATACCCTGGGTTATCAGAATTTATTGGAAGTGAAAAAAATGGAATAGTGAGTCAGTCCCAGGAAAATGTCAGTGAAGCATTTTCTTTTCAAAGTGAGTTTTAACTGAATAATATCTATAGCCTTTACTAAAAGGTGTTTCAGTTCTAGGTTCCTCTGCACAAATGAAATGATATTTTAACTTATTGGTTTTTTTCTTTATGTCACCCGATATGCAGATTTAAACTTCATACTGCAAAAATTTGCAGTCTACCATTTTCGAAAAACATTTTTATAAATAGTGCTGTTTGATGCTAATTACTTTCCAGTGTTTCCTTTGACCAAAAATGTTGAATTTGAAACTTGTCCATCATAATTACACTGTTAATAATACTTTTTGTATAGATTACTGCCTAAGAATGGGTTCAGGGCTTACATATAACCAAAATGGAACAGCGACATACAATTGTCCTCGAGGTTGTAAGAAAGAGGCAAAATATTTGTGGGGATATGCAATGTATTACTTTAATTCTTATGTATGTGCGGCTGCAATACATGATGGAAGAATTACAGGTACACCATATAGATGGAATGTTGAACTCTGTGGTTTTTATCATACTTATATTGTTTTACACATTTTCTTTGTAGATAATGGTGGCTTGATCACAGTATACAGGATACCTGGGCAGAGCTCCTATATTGGTAGCAAACATAATGGTATAACCAGCAGAGCAACTCGATCTACCACATCAGCAGCTTTTGCATTTTCAGGTCTATAATTGTAAAGTTTTCAGGAAAATGAAAATATAAATTTACTGGGACCAAACAACTTTTTTTTAATGTTTGGTTTAGAAATATATAAATACAATGTTTAAGACTTCTGAGTTATGAGGTAAATTTCTTCGAACAATTCAATGAATGTCAACGTTTATTAACACATATTCAGGACATGAATAAGCTCTAAAGTTTTCATGCAGACCAGTGGCACTGACACATTGATGTAAAAGTCATACTATGCTGGCCCATGATCTCTTCTTAGGGCTTGTTTTTTCAGTTATCTGATATATGACAACAGATATGTTTATGTAGATCCATGTACAAGACAAGCCAATCAGATAGACTTTGGTGAAGGAACATCCACCACATTTCCATGCCCAGCTGACTGCAACGTAACATCAGCTCATGTTTTGGGCACTATTATTTACACTGATGATTCCTCCATATGTGCTGCTGCTATTCATGATGGTCGCATTACAGGTGACTTTCATTCAGATGCAACAATTCTTAATTTAAATAATTATATGTACTACAGTACAACTTTGTCAAGTTATGACAAGTTTAAGTGCACACAGCTTTTTGAAAATTTATTTAAAAATCAATTTTGTTGATGTCTGTCATATCATAATTCATTTGCATAACTTTATCATTCTTTCAGAATATTTTGGATTTTTCAAAAATCACATTTGCCAGAAGAGCTCTTTAAACTTGATACTATGCCTGGCAGCAATAGCTTGTATTTTGGATTTTTGTTTAATATTTTTTTCTAAACCTCTTTTGTTTAGCATCTGGTGGAATAGTTACTGTTTACAAACATGCTGGCCTGAGGTCATATACTGGAACAGAACAAAATGGGGTTTTGAGTAAGTCACATGGAAGCTCAACTGGATCATTTGCTTTGGAAAGTGAGACTGCTGTTTTTCTACCACTTGCCATTCTTTTGTTACATAGTGTTTGTATCTGCAGGTTTTGTGTGATGTACTGTGCTTTTTGAGAAGTAGATTTGACCTTTTTTGGTGGACAGATACTAGCTTACGGTAGCTGCTAACACAAAAATCTATTTCATTCTGCCCACCTCTTCGGCAAATAAACTCAACTCATTTGACTAATGTATAGTTTGGATGCAAGAATTGTATTTTATAATTCAGACCACTCCTACTGGATCAATTTCAATTTTCGCCTCATTGACTGTGAAACAAATTGTTTCCATTTAGATTTGTGTACAAAACAAACTGACCAAGTTGAATTTCATGGAGAAGAATCAACAACAATGTATTGTCCCTCCGGTTGCCAAAACATTACTGAACGTCTGTGGGGAACAGGAATTTATACTGATGGCTCATACATATGTGCAGCAGCTATACATGATGGTGCTATAACAGGCGGGTGTATACATTTACGTTTTTTTTTAATAGGGGATGTATGTTTTTTTCAATGCCATGTTTGTCAATTATAAACTGATTTTGGGAGGATTGCTTAGCATGCAATTGGTTCTCTCCCCACGGTATATGTGCAATAGCAATATGACATGACAGTATGTGCTGAGTCTCTCGAATTTTATTTCTGGTCTACATATGTCTATCAACATGAAATCAACAAAGATAAATTACGAAAGTTCTGTCTTGTGCAACAACACTTTATAGGTCTATTTACTCATTAAAAAAGAGCACAATTAAAATTTGCATTTTTGTTTAGATTTTGGTGGTGTTGTCACACTTTATCGTGGTGGTGCAATGGCAGCTTTTTTCAGCAGCACCCAAAATGGAATAACGAGCAAATCTTACTCATGGTGGTATGCATCAGTTTCATTTATAGGTGGGAAAACTATGTAAGATTCATGAAATATTTATATCTCAACATATATTCCTTTTTTGTAGATTTGTGTGGGCAACAAGGTGACCAGTTACAGTTTAGTGATGAAATCTCAAGGTCATTTACATGCCCATCCAATTGCCAGGAGTCTTCGTCAAATGTCTGGGGGACCGGTATTTACACCAAAAACTCCCATGTTTGTGCTGCAGCTATACACTCTGGAAGTATTCCTGGTGAGAAGTATTGAAACTGCTACATTAAGCCTGACATTTGATTTCTGTTATTTGTTTTGAGGATTTAAGGCACCTACATAGAATTAGTAACGTTTTTTTTGAAAGATCTGCTCCAAGTGACATTGCAGTTTTGTGTACTAATACTTGCTTTCGATTTTGTATAGTTTCTGGTGGTCAAATTACTGTGTATAATACTGTCGGACTTCCCTCCTACTTGGGAAGTGAACAGAATGGAATAATAAGTCAAACCTATGGAAGCTGGAGAGATTCCTTTTCTTTTGACAGTAAGAATTTTTCACATTTAATGCATAACTAGACTTAAGTAGTTTGATAACTAAATGATAAAAGATTACATTTTAAAGCAATGACAGAGGTTTGGTTTTGGCACATCCAGTGCAAAAATAAAATCAACAAAGAAATCTGGTTGGAATATTTTTTTTTGCTCTCTCACTTTAGGTTTTGTTTAATATTTGCCAAACTACACCAACTGCCCTGCAATACTGGTACAGCAGAACAGTTTTTGTTTAATTCCTAAATTACTTTTCAGACAATTCCACATTAATGCATGCACTAATTGAAATTAAATAGCAAGAATATTTTTAGCAGGCTAAATTTATGTAGCAGGATTTTGCGAATTTTAGATCCTTGCACCAGACAAGCTGACCATTTGGACTTTAATGGATTCAATTCAACCTTTTTTCCATGCCCACCCGGTTGCCAAAATACAACATCTCGCTTGTGGGGAACAGACATCTACACAGATGATTCTTACATATGTGCTGCAGCTATGCATAGCAGTCAGATTATAGGTAAGTCAAAGCAGGACACATTTTTGGTTTGAAGAGGGACACAAAAGCAAAACAATTTTGGGAATAAACTGCTTTGGAAGGTTCCATGGTTTGTCAGTAAAATTTTGCTCCTGACTCAAACATTGATTTAAATTGTGACAAATGTTTAATAAGTTATAGTGAGAGCAAATCTTGTTTGTCATAAAATTCTGTTAAATATTGGATTGTAAAAGAGCTTTTACATTAAAACTACTGACTTTTTTAAAGCTTTATTTGCGTATCTTTGGTTTAGGCAGTAAAGGAGGCTTAGTGCAGGTGAGAAAAAGGGGTCCACAAAATATTTTTACCAGCTCCGTGCGAGAGGGAGTCACATCCAAAACATACGGAGCCTGGCCAAGCTCATTTAGCCTGTTGGGAAATTAAACACACATGCAACTGACACCTGGACAGGAATAATTATGTAAAACAACTTGGACCACCAGAGTGTCAATGTTTGTCAAATTATTTTGCAAAACTACTAACGAATAATAAAAGAGGATTGTGTGTAATATCACGTGTGAATCTAACCTGTGGAAATCTAACCAAGTGTCTTTTCTTATGCTATTGCAAGTGTCGACAGGTTTGCAAATATATTCTTCACAAGCTACAGAAATTAATTCTGATGGAGAGTAAATATTTTAATTGATATGCCATGTGCTTTAATTTTCTAAACCACTTCTTTTTAAGTGTTTTGAATGCCCATGCCCGAATTTTTTTGAATGCCCAAGGTCGTTTCTTTCATCAACAATAGCACTTTTTCGACCATGTGAAATGACGTCAATGCCCCAAAAGCACAATGTTTGTAGAAGTAGTAACGGAGGATTTTCTAAAATATTCAAGGAAAACAATGATTAAAACACTCCGGACAATACGAAACGACAAAAACAAGTCGTCCAAACACCCATAAAAACGGGCCGAAATTTACATGTAAAAAACATAATCGCGCAAAACCATGCGCCATTAGTAATGGCCTTCCATAGCACTGGTACACGTGTAGCGCAGTTTTGTTTGGGCCCATGTAATTTTGCAGCTAAAATATTTCCGGAAAATAAACTTGGGAGACGTGGCAGATTGAAATATTACCAAACCAGCAGTTGGTACCGTCATCAGCTGAACTCAATGGACATTTCCTGTGTAATGTTAAGAACTTAGCGAAACTTAACTAAGATATGTCCCGTTTGTTTAATTAAGTGAAGTTGTTGTTTAATAACGATTTGCGATGACATGGTAAAACAACACATAACTTAGTTGGTGCTGGTGAAGATGTTTTTGACAATCTCGATTTGAATTTCTTTTTAAGTCTTCACGATATGCAGGAATTTACGCACCACTCTACCGTGGTTGGAATGAAAAGTATTCCCAAACTTTTCTGTCTCTGGTTTAAAAAAATTCGTTATACCCGGAGGCCCACACAGCTTCAACTATTACCAACAAGCTTATAAGAGAAAAAGATGGTACATATGAAAGTAATTTTAGTTCAACCATGACCTATTCTACACAAACAATTTCTTCCGTTCAAATATTTTGTAGCAACGTTCTTTACAACCTGCCTCGATGTAAATATACACGAGGTACTGTTAAACTATTTATCATCAAAACTGCCCATATTGTTAATCCTGGTTCAATGGTAGCACTGTAAAAGGGGTACACTTTATGTGACGTCACTAATGCGTGCAACCACAAGAACTCAAATTCAAAGTCAAAAAAACTTTCTATAACTTAGAATGCAACGTTCGTCAAAATCAGAAAAAAAGATGTTTGAAATAATATTTGGTTCGCAATTGCAACACGTTGCTGTAACGTTTATCTTTGGTTTAGCAACGTTTAAGAAACGTTTCGTCAAGTTAAATCATTTATTAAATCACTTTGCACTGTACACAACAACGGCCCAACATTTACTGGCAGACAATTGTGTGTTTGGCGTCATAAACAAAGCACTAACTAAAACAGGTTGCATTTTTAAGCCACTTTTTGTGGCTGTATCGCCAGCACGTTTGTTTAAAAACAAAATTGTTCATAATTTTCTTTAGATTTGACGATATTTCGTAAGTTACCGCTACAAACTAACCAAAATATCCACGGTGGCCGCCACCGTGCTTTAAAAACCCAAGGTGGCGGCGCCACCCCGCCACCGCCCACTCGGCGCCTATGGTCATGGTCATTACAAAAGTGATCACGCTGCGATCACTATTGGTTGCGAAATTTACGGAAAACGTTTTTTTCACGATGCAACGCAATAATTAACTGAGTTTGCACGTGGAATGCAGCGACCAAATATTCCTAAACAGATAAATCTTATTGGGAAAAAATTGGAATTTAAATTTGGGATTAAGAAAGCAGCAGTCCCTCCTATTGAACAAAGATGTTTGCTTTTGAAAGAAACTATTTATCCTGAATGAATTACAGATAACGGGCAATCATGAAAGCCTATGTCACTTGTGCTCAAGGGCGTCCGCACATAGGGTCAAATGGGGTCAGCTGACCCCCCCTGGAAAATTGTTGGATGAAAAATAAAAAAGCGAGAACATGCAAAGTATAGGCAATTTTCTGAAAGGGGGGAGGGGTAAAGGTGATACGAGTGATGACTGGCTGGTCAAGCTCTCCGATTGTGATCATCACCCTTCTTCGGGAGTATCCCACTTCCTCTATTAATTTACGAAGATACCTACGAGCTACCCGTAATCGCAAAATTCGACAACTTGAGCTCCTGTAGCCTACTCTCAGAACCACATTACTAGTGCGGACACTGGCTTTATCTTACAAAAATCTGAAGAAGGATAACTCATAGTTTCAGATAAAATCATCTCGTATTTCGTGAATTCAATGAAGCTGTTCGTAACATTGAACCATACAGAAAAGAACAATCAGCCACCAGTTTAGTTAATCAGTTCTTGAATAAAAAGTTAAGTCGGCGTGGGTCTTTGCCGAATTTTTCGATGACTTTTTGGATGAACGAATTTGTTTCCGAGTTTATTCGGCTTCTGTGGACACTCATCATACACAGTCTCCAGACATGGTTGATCTGAGCCATGTTTTGACCCGCCTCATTGTGCTGAATGATCTTTCTACCGTACAAGTACCGAGACTTGCCAGCAAAATTCGAACAACAATTAAGTTTGGATACACTTCCAATAAATGTTTTTGATATATATCAGAGCGTGGCGCAAATCTATCAATACGTTGGGGAGAGGGGTTAATTCTAAACATTTGCTAAAATAAAACTATTTCCGGTACCAATAGGCAACTTTCTTTTTTGTTGATACCCACGAAAGAACGAGACAGTTCTAAACCGAGAAACTTTTTAGGCCTACTCTGTGGATACATCGATATCCACATAATCATACACATTAGCCTACGCTTGCTTTTTAATTTCTATCATACCCTTGCTGTTCAATTTCTTCAGTTTTTTGACAAATGCAGTTATATGGTGATTTGTGGTTCGTAGATATCAGAATAATTGATTTTTGGGATTAGTGCCAAACGCTCAAATGTTTTTAGGCTCACTGCAAATCTTAAATCACCACATATAGGCTACTGGTTAACTGCATTTACAGCTTGCCACACTTCTACCAGTCCTTGGCAGATTGAAACTAAGCTATTTGAACAATCGCTAATTTTCAAATTTGCTGTTGATATAATCACAACTCATAACTTTTTTCTGTCCTATGGTTTTAAAGATTATAGACTCCCAAATACCATCGCGTAATGGAAATGCTTCTTTTTCTCTGTTCTTACCTTCCTTTACTATCTTTTCTTGAAACTACTAGCTACTCTAGCAGTCGGTCGCTGCGGAAACCACGCAGTTATGAATTATGACAAAACAAAGTGCATTATTACCCCAAATGTATATATTACACCTTACGCAAGGTTCACTTGAACATGATAATAGTGTGCAATAAAACGATTATATAACTCTGATAATTTGTGCTCTGGCCAATTTTGATAAAAATCCGTAGAAATGTAAACATTGATAAAAATGATAAATTGTCTGGATGGTGTAATGGTCAAATTTTCAAAAAAATTTTGCATCCGGCCGAAAGGTCAGAGTGAACCCACCTTGACCCCCCCTAACCGAAAACCTGCGGACGCCCTTGCTTGTGCTGGCATTAGTTGTTGCCTCACCGTTTTAAATTGGAAAACAGAAAGCTTGTTGGATGTGAAGCTACAAAGCGATTCCTTGCAGCCTGAAATGGACGTGTATTGCAAAAGCGATCAAAATTGAACATTCGCCTCAAAACCCTCTTTAGTTACATTCCGTGTACCGACTTTACTGCACTCTTGAACTGTTTTTTGTGCTGTGGCTGGTTTCAGTTTCGATCGTGCGAATCCAGCCTACGCAGTTTATGTGACACTGACGCACAATTTTAACATATGCCTATATAAGGTCAAAACGTTCACATGGTCTTGCCCTTTGCAAATTATGTAGCACCCAGCATAGTTACGCAAATTGGGGTTTTTATTGCAGCATTTAATCAAGCTACACTGCACTGTGGTTTGCTTGTAGGTTTACACACAATGCGTTGCAATTTTTGTGAGAAAAGAAATTTTGATAAGTTGTTTTTTAGTTTCGCATTAACCACACTCTTACCGAATGAAAACTGCTAGCGGGCATGAACGAACCTCATGTGACACGACAAATATTAGGTTCGTGCAAGATCGCGTGCGAAGCTTTTGTTACGTTGCGCAATTCCTGCTTCTTTTATTTCAAAACTCCTTTACAGGTTTACGTTGAAAAACGCTATTGTTAAAAAATGGTTGTGTTGTTACAGATTAAATGCGAAGCTAAACGAATTGTAAAAATAGAAATACAAAAGCAAACTACAACACAATAGTATAACAGCGGTTGTCAAGAGTTGTAACAACTACGGTGCTTATTTCACTACTAGAAAACCTTAAAGAATGTAAAGACATTTATAAACGATTAAAACTTGTTGAATATGTGTAGTCGTATAATGACAATTCAGAACTATTTTATAGGTTACATTTTTGTTTAAATTCAACAAATTTAAAGCGGTATGTGAACACATCTGCCGAAGGCGCGCATTTGTTTTCAAACGAGGCACCGATCGTCTTAGAAAATACACTGCATGGATGGAGTATACTTACAGTTGTTCGTGGGTTGTTTTACTTTACTACTGATAATCTTTACTGGAGTTAGAATAAAGGCCAAGGAGAATCAGTAGAAACAAATTTAATTGCGTGACAAATCCTAATGTTTACCATCTGAATTTGCAAAAGCTTGTGTGCCATTTTTAAATGCTCTGCGTGTCACTTTTTGCACGCGTGTCACGTGCTGGACACCCCTGGTTTAAAACATAATATATGGAACAGCATATGCCCTGAAGCAATTTTGCGCGTATGTTGGACTTACTCAAAGATAACTTACATTTTTTTATTGTTTTGTGAAAAGAACGTGCCAAACTAACTTTTAAAGGAGGCTGAACACTTTGCTCTTACCAAACGCCGGAACTACCTTTTACGCCATAAATTCGAATTAGGTACTTAAACGGTTACCCCGACCTTGTACCGCAGTATAGAATTTGTTTTCGACATGTCAAGCTTCCTGTGGTCACTTTTTGATGATGTAGAGAGTTTTTACGATAGCTCAGTGGAGTTTGATCTTTGACCAGCAATTTGGAAATAATTTGACGCAACAACTTTCCGGTTGTTATGTGATTGCCGCAAGCACACATATTTTTAAATGAACGCCGTTGCAGAGGCCAGCACTTTTGCTACTATTGCAAGCAGAAGCGATTATGTCGATACACATATATATAACTATGTGTCATGGTGATTTCCAGATTGCAGGAAAATGATTTTGATGCAAATAACAAACCTAGTTGTGCTTTTTTTGATATGTGCGAAGTTCATCTATGGGCTTGACCCCTTTCCAGGGAACGTCGGTATGTAACAAACTACATTATATTTTAATAATTACTAAATTTTTATTTATCAAAAGTGTAAAATTGTCACGATTTAATTTTTCTATTGATTGTATCTTATTTACAAACAGAAATTATAAACCTGCAGTTTTGACACATAATTACTGCGTTATAATGTTTTTTGGGCAGATAATTGCCACGTGCAAGCAAACCAGGTGCAGTATGACAAGTACTTCAAGTTCGTTTGTCCCGCTGGCTGCCAAAGGACGACTAGACGTTTGTGGGGAACTAAAATCTATACCGACGGCTCCTACATTTGCGCAGCTGCAATCCATGCCGGTGTAATTCAAGGTGTAGTAAAAACAGTGTACTTTTCTAATTTAGATAACCCCCGCTATGTCTTTATTGAATTACCAATCAGATTCTGGTGGAGTGGTAACTGTTCATCGTCTTGACGGATTGCAATCTTACGTTGGTAGCACGCGAAATGAAATTACAAGCCAGTCGTATGCAAGTTGGACAGGGTCGTTTGGCTTTGGTCGCCTTAGCTGGGACACTGCAGGTGAGTTAAAGTCAAGTAATAAAGTTTCATTTAAGAGTACGCAACCAATTTTCATTTTTTAACAGACTTATGTCAAAATCAAGCAAATAAGTTGGAGTTTTACGGGATGGAATCGATTTCATGGGCATGCCCGTCTGGTTGTAATGAGACCGCATCACGTGTTTGGGGAACAGGAATTTACAAGGACGACTCGTACATTTGTGCGGCTGCCATACATGATGGCCGCATTACTGGTAAGTTGGTTTGAGATGCTATTTCATATAACTTAAACGAGAAATGAATGAAAGAAACGATAAATGTGGTTCACATAACTAGTAAATACAAATACCCGCCTCTGTTTTTTTTTAATTTTAACTTTTAGAATTATTTTTTGGGTAGTTACGTCACATCAACAGTCAAAAACGTAATATTATCACACGCAAATACAGGTTAAAAAATGGCATTTTTTTAATAACACGGCCATAACACACCAGTTTTGGATTGTGCAACTCGTTCGGTTACGTTTTGTCACATCTGTGTCATAATTTCATTTTCTGAACAGACGATCAGTTGCACCAGTGGTTTCCAAAGTGTTTATAAAACTACCCTTTAAATAAACCTAACGTGAAATCTGTGACATATTTCATAAAATAGTTTCCGCTTTCCTTCAAAAACCAACGTGTCAAAGATATTAGAGGGACAATTAATACATTATTAGAAGTTGCCCGTCTGTTAATTAATTCGATATTCAGTATATTTCTTTTGCTATTCAGTTATTTTTTTCTTTTCAATAGCCTCCGGAGGAGACTTTAGGATCCACGTTCTCGATGGGCTGCAGTCATACATCGCAAGTGAGCAAAATGGAATATCAACCAAATCATTCGGAGTTTGGTTTCGGTCATTTTCTTTCGAAAGTAAGTTAAAGTTTAAATGAGGCTACTTTGTACTGAAGAATTTCATTCATAAACAATTCCAAAAACCGTATTTTTTATCATGCATCTCTACTGACAGCTGCATGTGTCCCAGACTATTATAGTGACTCTCACTCTTTTCATACTATACAGACATTTATTTTAAAGCGGGCGACGAATCGATCATTGGAATTCGGTTGTAAAATGGCAGAGGTTGGCCTAATTAAGTCAGTGGGTCTTAACCATTTTATTATTGTTATTGCGGAGAACAACCATACACATTTTATTTACCTCCAGGCTCCAGCTCAAAAATTTAAGTTACCAATATAATGTAATTACCCTCTGAAACTGTCATATCACCCCGTTAGGAGCAATTACCCCCAGGTTATGAACCACTGGCCTGTAAGCAATGCAGTTCCCATCTCCAATGGTCATTGCAAGATTCTGTAATGCACGGAAATAGATTTTATTTTTGTACATTTATTCAAAATGACTTGAAAACAATAAGAGTAGTTAGCAACACCTTATTTCAAATACTCGAAGTTTTGTCATTCTTTTCTAATTTTCCATTACACGCAGTAATTGTCCCTCTCTTTTAAATGGAAGAAATAATAATATGATTTCTGTCGTGGTGTTTAAAACAGTTTTCGCGCCTAGATGTCGGTGCCAAGTTTAATACGAATGAGAGCTGATGTGTCGGTGTGTTGTAATACGGGAAGTTCGATGCCCATGATTGAGGCCAGCAAACTTGGCGTGTCTAAATTGTATTAAGTGTGTGCAAAAATAATGTTACAAAGGATAACAAAATGACATATGTTAGAATTATTAACAGTATTTTGTTCTAACCTACACTAAAGTATTAATTTTAACAGCAAGTAATATTTTTATTTTGTTGGGAAAGACGCTTAGTGTTGCATAAATAAGTTGTGCTTTTGACCTTTGTTTGGAGTTCTCAGTGTGAATCTTCATAGGTGTGCAGCAGAATGAATAAGCGAATATGGGGCAGTGAGGGAAAAGTAATTTGGTTAAAACCATACGCAAAGTTGGTTACTTTATACATAGAACCCAATGTCCTGCCTTGACGTAAATATAGGAGGACAAATCAAAAACATTTTTTCCCAGATTAACATTTATATGAGGATCATACATGGTGAAGGTCTCAGATAATACATTATCTATCTATATACCCTATAGTGTATCTTCAGGCCAAATGCTCTTCTGTAGATTTTTGCAAGAAACGTGCCAGTCAACTCGAGTTCCATGAACAAGAACCGACAACGTTTCATTGTCCGCCTGGTTGTAGAAACAGTACTGATCAATTGTGGGGCACCCATACATATTCACAGCGCTCGTACATATGTGCAGCAGCTATACATAATGGAGATATAACAGGTATGGTAGTTTGGCCTTCAAGCAATGTTGAAGCAATGTTTATGGTTGTGCATTTCCTTTTGTTAGACTCTGGAGGGTTGGTCACAGTTTTTCCACTTCCTGGTGTTTATTCATTTTTGGGTAGTACACAGAAAGGTGTAACTAGTAAACCCCAAGAATATTGGAGCAAAGCATTTACATTTTCAGGTAGTATAAAAGATATAGTTCATTAGCAACACTATCATTTTATGATTTTGTAAATAATTTGGTTTAAAAATATATCTCTAAAAAAGATTTTAACCAGATTTTAACCAAAATATTAACCAGTTTTAAACTATTAAGCCTTCAAAGGACATGTTGTTGCGTTTTTACCCATTTGTGCATAATAGATCTCTGCACAAAACAAGCCGATCAATTGGATTTTAATGGACAAAGTAGCCATTACTTTATTTGCCCTACTGGATGCCAAGCAATTTCCTCTCATGTGTGGGGAACAGGAATATATACAGACAATTCATACATTTGTGCAGCAGCTATTCATGATGGTCGATTAACTCGTCAGTATTACTATTATTTTATAAATTATACTTAATTTCAAACAAAAAATTTTTGTATTGGTAAACTCAGATTTGGGTGGTAATATTGCTGTGTACACATATGGGGGAGTTTCCTTATATGCTGGAAGTGATCAAAATGGAATTTCGACCCAATCTCATGGAAACTACAGTGGATCGTTTGCTTTTGAAAGTAGAGTTATATTTTATGCCATTTGTGTGCAAGGATTGTTTTGTGTAGTATTGTTTTTTTAGCAAAAAATGTTTTTACTCACAACCTACAAAATTATTCTGTGATTTTTGTTTATGAAAAACAGTAAGCTAAAGTGTAATTAAACAAACTTTCATTTGCTTGTTTATCAAAAACTAGGTCTTTGTGAGAAAACATTGTTCTCTCCTGAATTTGATGGTGTTCTATCAACAACATTTATTTGTCCACCTGGTTGCATGAATTTTACATTTTCTTTGTATGGAACGGAAATTTACAATGATTTATCTTACATCTGTGCATCTGCTATACATAGTGGTGTAATCACAAGTAAGTAAGTCCACTATTAACAAACAGCTTGTGGCATTTGACTAAGAACTACTTGCATTTTAGACTCAGGAGGATCGATTACAATTTACAGATTTCCTGGGTTAACCTCTTATGCTGGTAGCACACAGAATGGAATAACCAGCAAGCATTATGGTTATTTTAGCGGTTCATTTACTTTTACAGGTTAGTGGAAAATTAACTTTTTGTCTTTGAAAAAACAACTTTGCATGTGTGAATTTTCCTGCATGTTTTGTGCAGATACTATTTTGCTGAAAAAAATGGTTCTAGCCCACTGTGCATGTGCATGTTAAAAAATAAATTCCTTAACTGTTATCATTACAAACATTAACAATTTTATCAGTTTCGTAAATAATGTATGCCATCAAAGAGTATTGTGGTACAGAGGATCACCATTGATTGCAAAACTGTATTAAACATAAAAAAGTTTTATTTTTGTCCAGAATTTGGTCCATGTACAAGAAAAGCTAATGAAATAGAGTTCAATGGAGAGAAAACAGGATTTGTATGTCCTTCTGGGTGCAAGTTGAGTACCAATTTGTGGGGTACAACCCTTTACACAGATATGTCCAGCATTTGTTCAGCTGCTGTACATGATGGCCGAATAGATGGTAAAAGTATTTTTAACCAGCAGCAACTGGTTTGTTTATAAATACGTCACAAACTTTATAAACCAGAATCTGGTGGAAGTGTTACTGTTTACAAATATAATGGGTTGTCATCATATACAGGAAGTTATCAAAATGGTATTAAAAGCAAATCTTTTCAAAACTGGAATGGATCGTTTGCATTTGAAGGTAAGTGTAGTTACACTTTTTAAATATTTTGTGTCAAAAATTGGGCAATGAAAGTTTTTGCTTTATTAACAGTTGCATTTTATTTTGAACAGACATTTTATGTAACATAAAAACAACTTACCTTTTTTTTGTCACTGTACACAGATATTTGTAGCAAAGTACCTAATCAACTTAATTGGAATGGTGACAATGTTGCATCAGTTTACTGTCCAGCTGACTGCCTGAAAAATGCTAGAAATGTGTATGGAACTGGAATTTATACTTTTAGCAGTAGAGTTTGTGCAACAGCCATACATGATGGTGCAATTACAGGTTAACCATGACTAACATTTTGTTGTTATATTTGTTTGTATTGAAATAATTTAACTAAATAGTCCTGGAAGAGTAAAAAAAATGCTACAGACTTTTTCAGACTTGTGAGCACCACAATAAAAAACATTCTGCAAATGTTAGGTCAAAAGTGTTGAACAACTTATTTTTAATGTGGTGTTAACAACTTTTTGTTAAACAATATTTATGTATGGCTTTAAATCAAGTTGATTTCAAGACAATAAGAATAAACTAAAATCAACTTAAAAAAGAACTTACACTGCAGCAGTGCACTGATTTTGCTTGTGACATTATTTTCCACATTTGTTTTGGATGAATAGGACATTGTTACCAAAAGTACATTATTAAACTGCAACTTGTCAGTGCATTGACCATAAAAAAAGAATATGGCAGCATAAGAATACAAGCAAACAGATAGAAAAATGTACATGTGATAATGTGCACAAATGTGTTTTAAAGTTTTTTGTTTAGAAACAATACTCATATTAATTACATAAATCCATCTAAGTACAATAACTAAATAAAATGTACTTTGTTTGCAAGTGCTGTGACAATCGTTAAAATAAGTTCTGATCAGGTTTTACCTCTGCTATTGGGTCAAGTTTGACTGACTAATGGGTACATTCGTAAAGATACATAGAATTGGTCAAGATGTGGAGAGTTTGGTGACACAGAATTGCAATGTAGTGTGTCAGTTTGTCATGTTTTAAAATTATATTAGTATTTTATCCTACAGACTCAGAATCAAAGCCCCTGTCCAGTGTTTAAATAGCTTGAACATGTTCTGTCAATTTGTTTTTTTTTGTTTTTTCAAATTTGTCACTTTTAATCTTTATTTTACAGATACTGGTGGATTAGTGACATTGTACAACCTGGCTGGCTTGCCTTTTTACATTGGAAGTAGACAAAATGGGGTGACAAGCTCATCAAATGAAGCTCATTCCAGATCTGTTACAGTGTCTGGTTAGTAAACAGATTTCTTTGAGACATTTTTATCAAACAATAAATTTCAACATTTGTGGATATGCGGTTAAGAACCACTGTTCTGGCATCTAGAGTGTCTCGAACAGAAGAATAACCTGTTATGTTTCTATTGTAATGCAATGTGTTAAATTGTATCTTTAGATCCATGTATGAAACTAGCAAATCAGTTGGAATTTGGTGGGCAAAGGTCAGCGTCATATGCATGCCGTTCTGGTTGTTTATCTACTGCATATAAAGTTTGGGGAACAGAAATCTATTCCAACAACTCCTCAGTTTGTGCTGCAGCTATTCATGCTGGCATAATAGGCGGTAACTCTTATTGGTCCTTTCTTTTTTCCTCTATTTTTGTAGTTTTGCAGCAAAAATGGCCTTCTCACAACAATAGCATCATTTTTTTGAAAAAAAGTGACACCAAAAATATTGCATATATGTTTTAACAAAATGTAAACTAGATGACACAACTGTTTTGTTGCAATGCCAAGATAAGTGTATAAATCATTTAACAGAAGTGGCTTAAGTATGCATTGGGTTTGTTAGCACAGGATTAGTTTACAAGCGCCAAAAAGTATTTTTTTAGATTCTGGTGGAAGCTTTACTTTATACCAACATATACAGCTTCACAGATTTAATGGAACTAATCAGAACAATGTTTTAAGTGAATCATTGGACAGTTTCACTGGTTCTTTCACTTTCAATGGTATGGTTTTGTAATAAATCCCATCTCCACTAATGTAAACATAAAAAGAGGCTAAACGCTGAACAAGAATTTAATGAATGCAAATGTAATGAAACAAGCACATGGATTTACATGATTGCTTTATTGGACCTTGTCTACATTATCATTATTGCCTATCATTTACTTATCTTTAACACAATTCAGTTACTTTTATTGGGAAATAATATCTTGCCTCATTGTTAAGATGCATGTCTTACTGTTTTAATTTGCTAATCTTGTATTATTTGATTTAGATTTGTGCAGCAAAAAGGGCACCCAATTGTTTTTCTCTTCCAATGAACCTAAGTCATATAATTGTCCACCTGGTTGTCAGAATATATACAGACCAAGTGTGTGGGTGTCTCACATTTACAAGCTCACCTCATATGTCTGTAATGCAGCAATACATGATGAGATTTTAACAGGTGCTCAAAAGGGGTACTATTTATAGGTCTCTTTGCCTAAAGGGTATCTTTATTTTTCTATTGTTTTCTCCAGGAGAGTTTGTCCATGCACTTTTGCCATGAAATCTTTTTTATGTTTTGTTTTCATGTTAATGTTTCACAGAGTGCGGGTTACCACAAACAAAAGTCCATGTGGTGCAATAGTGCAACAAAGTATGTGTCTTGTATGGTGATTAACTATACACATAAGTTGACTGGAATTTTTACACTTTTAGTTGTTGTTGCTCATAACACCTCTGGTAGTAAAAATTTCAAGCAGTATCCAAATTTGTTAAAATTGAAAGGAGCATTTTCAAGTTTAAAAAAAAAATTAGGCATGTAGTAATATTATCTTGTTTTGTCAGATGCTGGAGGGTCTATAACAGTACACCTTGTTCCTGGGCAGAACTGGATAGATTTTACCAACCAAAATGAAATGAGCCCAGCAGATCGAAGTTGGCGAAGGGGTTTTTCTTTTTCTGGTTTGTGAAAAAAAAAAAAAAAAAAAAAAATTAAAGCTATAAATGTGTGGTTACCCGTCAAACCATACAATAACTTTAATTATTGTGTTTGCACACCACATAAACTTTTATACAAAAATTTTTTTTTATCTTAGATTTATGCAAAACGGACTTCAGTCATGTAAGACATGAATATAGAAATGGTGTAAATTTTCTGTCATTTACATGTCCTGCTGGTTGTGATGCATTTACATCTCAATTGTGGGGTACTGATATTTATACACAGAACTCATATATTTGTGCAGCAGCTTTACATTCTGGCCGTTTACCTGGTAATGTTGTTGTATGTTTTTGACAGCAAAAAATTAATTGACATATATTTCAGTGGGAGGTGGACATATAACTGTGTACAAGTTCCCTGGGGTTTTAGAGTTTATTGGCAGTGAAAGAAATGGAATAGAGAGTCAATCTGGCAAAAATTCTACAATAGCATTTGCTTTTCAAGGTGGGTTAAAATCCGTCTAATTACAAATTTGTTTAAGTCTGCCTTCATGTCCCTACTTAAAAAATATTAAAATAATCTATGCGAAAAAAGGTTTAGTTTATGCAAGAAACGTGAAGCAAAAAACCTAAAATGAGTGTTTTTATTTGGTTCCCAACTATCCATTAGGAATAAAAGCTGTTGCAACAAATCTTGTGCAGATTATTGCAAATGGCCAGCAGCAGCCCTAACATTCAATGTGAATGGAACAACAATGTTTAACTGCCCAGCTGGATGTAACAAATCCTCCAAAGTATTGGCTGGAACTACAATTTATGCTTCTTTATCATATATATGTATAGCAGCTATACACGACGGCAGATTGACAGGTGTTTTGTAAACATTTGTGTTTGGTCTTAACTCCCTAATTGCTTTTTTATATTAATCTAGATGATGGTGGCTTAGTTACAGTGTACCAATTACCTGGGCAATATTATTACTTTGGCACCAAACAGTTTGGGTTAACCAGCAGATCTTACGGATTTTTCCAAACCTCATTTGCATTATCAGGTATGTTAATTTGGCTTGAAGTAAATAACCACCAGATCCAGGGTACAATACTGTACTGAAAATCTGAGTGTCAGACCAAAGGATTGTTAAAAGTTTTTGATATTCGTCACATCAGCATCTTCCTAAAGCTGTAATGCCATTATTGGGCAACATTCTTTTCACTTTTGCATCATAGTGCTCATTTAAACATGTAGGCTACAGTCAGGGCATTACTTATTGTTTTATAACGAACAAATCAAACAAAACAAATATCAACACTAGATGAAGATTGCCAAAATGTTTGTTATGTGATGGTAAGGATCTCATAGCTTAGAACTAGCCAAAAGCAGTTCTAAGCTAGACTGTAATTCCAATAGCAGTGTTTTCAATTCCTGTGACATTTCTTACATGGCTGTTTGCTCAAATTTTGGTTAGATGCCCTGCATATTCAATTGATGGTAGATTATACTAAATTTGTTTGATGTGGCACTTTTTTGTTGATCCAATTTGTTTGATCTGGCACAGTTTTCAAACCCCAAGCCATTGTAATGGGTAATACAATGTTTGTCAGTTCCATTACCAGTATTTTTTTTAAATGTTTTTTTAATGTTAGGATATCATCATCATTCATCATCATCATCATCATCATGTTAGGATATGTAGAGAAAAAACTCTTTTATTTACTTGCCTGCATACATGTTCTGATCTGCAACACAAATCATAACTAAAACTAATTGATGGTGACAATATTTAAATTTGCACACCCAGATCCTTGTACAAGGCAAGCCAATCAAATATACTTCAGTCAAACCACATATGCAAACTTTCCATGCCCTGCTGGTTGCAATGCAACATCATCTA
The DNA here is from genome assembly GCF_965637545.1 of Phallusia mammillata. Taxonomy (NCBI): domain Eukaryota; kingdom Metazoa; phylum Chordata; class Ascidiacea; order Phlebobranchia; family Ascidiidae; genus Phallusia; species Phallusia mammillata. The sequence goes on from NC_137258.1 coordinate 10,307,556, forward strand.
ATGTTTGGGGAACAATAATTTACAAAGATGATTCTTTCATATGTGCTGCAGGAATTCATGATGGTCGCATACCAGGTGCATTGATTTCTTAGCAATTTTATTTATCTTTAACTGTATATTAAGTGTTTTGACATGTTTAGCTTCTGGTGGAGTTGTTAGTGTGTATAAAGTTACTGGATTGACATCATACAGTGGAAGTGAACAAAATAATGTTGTGAGTAAATCATATGGAAGCTGGAATCGCTCATTTAGTTTTGAAGGTAGGCATTTATAGAACTGTTGTTTTGCATTCAGCTCAATTTTCGCTTGACTATAAAAAGTTAGCTTTGAGATGAGTTTGTAAGTAAGTAACAAGGTCATTTATCTTTACTGTTTCCTAAAACAAGAATTTTGGCTTAAGAATCAATAGCTGCTGTTAAGACAAACAACAAAAATATGGGTTCACTCGCTTATACAACCTCTGTTATGTGCTTTCCCTGACTGAAAATTGACTTTTTTGTAGCATATATATATTTTTAGCGGCAATTTTAATATATAGCTTCTTTTTTCAGATTCTTTTCAAAATTGATGAGGCAGAGAATATTATACACAGATTGCATCTTTATCTCACAGATATTTTTTTGCTTTTAGACTTCTGTTTTAAGCGAATCAATCAAGTCAACTTTAATGGAGAGAATTCAACAACATATCTGTGTCCACCTGATTGTCAGATGAAGTTTTATGAAGTGTGGGGAACAGTACTTTACAAGGATAACTCTTTTATTTGTGCAGCAGCTATACATTACGGTGCAATTGCAGGTATGTAAGTAGGACTATTTTTGTATCAGGTAACAGTAAACATGTTTTGCCCAGTACCACAGTCTGTGTCATTTGCTTACCTATTACCTAGATGTCGGAGGAGTTGTTACTCTCTATCAGGCAGGCAAAATAAAGCATTTCCCTAACAGCACACAAAATGCAATAACCACAAACAATTTGTTGACTACCTGGCCTCGTACAGCAATAGCATTTAAAGGTAAACATAGCTAAACCTTTACACAAAGCGTCTTAAGTTTTATTTTACAAAAATTTGATTTATGTAGACCTCTGTGCCATACAAGGCTACCAGTTGCAGTTTAATGGGAAAAACTCAGTGTCGTTTACATGTCCACCTAATTGTATCAGAACCTCATCACAAGTTTGGGGAACAAATGTTTACTCCAAACGCTCCCATGTTTGTGCTGCGGCCACTCACGATGGCAAGATTTCTGGTATTTATTTGTAATTTCTTTTTCTTTCTAACAAAACTAAAAATCTAAATTTATTGTGGCCGAATCCGTCCGTCATTATTTCCGTTTATGGTTTGTTTTGTTCCTAAGACTCTGGAGGACAGTTTACTATCTATAAAATCGGCGGACTTCCGTCCTATACTGGAAGTGAACAGAATGGAATAACAAGTCTAACCTCTAGACATCGGAGACGATCTATCACTTTTGACGGTAAGCAGTTTATATAGCTATGTAAAAGAAGTACAGATTCTTAAACAAAACCAAGTAGTTTAATTAATATTAAATAAATAAACGTTTAACGCCTTGTAATGACGATGTAGCTGCAGTGCGTTTAGCTATCATCCACCATTTGTGTCCTCAGCTTTTATGCGCACCATAACGATTCTACGTTGCGCAGCTATTTCTGGCTTGGAGATTTTTTTGATGCAATTGTGTCGCTATGTTTTCTTTCACCATGACAAATAAAAGCCCATTAACATTTAAAATCTCACCCCACCCCATTACCATTTAAAATCTACTTTGAAGAGTGAGCCAGACGACCGTTTTTGTTTTTCAGATCCCTGCACCAAACAAGCCGATCATTTGGTTTCTGTGTACTTCCCATGTCCTCCAGGTTGCCAAAACATCACAAAACGTTTGTGGGGTACCGACATATATACAGATGATTCTTACATATGTGCTGCTGCTCTACATAGCAATCAAATAGGTAAATGTATTATTCATTGTACACAAGGCGTTGCACTTGCCTTGCCTATGTTGGGATTCGACCCACGACAGAAGCCTTTCATGGACTCTAGACACAGTGTTAAGCCCGTCGCAAGTTTAATCACAAGCACTGTTGCCTGCATTGTATGCTGCACAATGCACAGTGCAAATGTCAGCTTGGTGGCAGATCACCGGTTCAACCATTAATGAGCGAACACAAATCCAATGTTGAGATCAGCCCTGAAGTGTCAATCAAATAGTATACTAACAACTGTGCTTTTTTAAAAAACAATCATGCACATGAAGCTTGTTACCAAAACCAACCACCGTTCACCACACTTTGGGCTGTCGTTATGAAGCACAAAATGAATTTTACTTCATTACTACCGTTTACACAAGTTTTGTCCCTGTATAATTTACAAGAAATCTGATAACACGGCATGTCACTTGTGTATTTTTACAGGAACTAAAGGAGGTTTGGTCCAGGTGAGTAAGGGAGGTGCACAGTTCAGTTTTACTGGTTCAACTCGAGAGGGAATTACTTCCAAGTCCTACGGCTCCTGGCTTCGCTCCTTTACATTCGTGCGGAATTAAAAAATCTACAATCTTAACCAAACAGATGAACAGAAACTATGGTTTTCATGACATAAAATCGTTTGTTTGATCATTTTAATATCGCTTTTTCTCAACATTGGCAACAACAAAATCACCTCTTTGGACGCTCTTTTTTCTTTTAAAAACATCAATAAAATTCATATTGTTTCCGCAATAGCCTACGTAGGCTGTAAAAATCGTGACTGACCACGATTTGTGATCTGGTTTAGATACACAGTAAAAACTTGTAATCTAGACTAGGGGTCCGTAAATAGGCTACCTTTTGCCGCGACCCACAAGAATTAGTCCCAACGTTTGATTACAACTGTTTTCCTTATAGTGGTTTGTGCTGGGTGATCTTAATAGTAAGCAGAAAGAAGAGTGTTTTGTGCAAGTAGGTAGTCCTAGACGGATTTGACAAAAAAACTGAAAACAAGCAGTGCAACAGCTTAAATTAGTAGACTATTCAATATAAACACGCAAATCGGTTGGCATGCCGTGAAAAATCACCTTGCGTGTCAAGCTTGGCACGCCTAGGCTACAAGGGGCTACCGACCTCTGATCTAAACTAAATAGACTAAACCACGACCCTATTTACCAATGCGATGGCCTCGTAACTTCATGCAATTGAAACAAACTCGACTATACGACCATCTAAACGTAGTTCCGCCATCTTTTGCATGCACGGTAGGTCAGGCCTGTAGGTCTCAACTCGTTTCAGGCCATGGACCATCAGTTCAATTAAATAAATATCGTGGACCAGTCCATTGTTAAGTAAAGATATAGAAAGTATTGTAGCGGCCTCTCTCACTACCGTTATCGTGTGCCTTCACACTACAGCGAACCGGACAGATTGCCTTCTTTCTCTGACTCTCGTCTTATGCGGCGTATTCGCTCATTGTGTTATTCTATTACGATGTACCTCGAATAAACACCTCGCTACATTTGGTGACCCCAAGCGTGCAAAAACGTTATTTTTCAATTATGACAGAAGCCACTAACTCAGAGAATGCTGTAGCAGTAAAGTTACCTACGTTTTGGACAGCTCAGCCACGAGTTTGGTTTCAGCAAGCGGGGCACAGTTCGCTCTAAAAAGCATTACAGGAGATCTAACGAAGTACTATTATGTCGTTTCGGCTGCGGATCAGGACACAGCAAATCGTCTTATACACCTGCTAGAAAGCCCTCCAGACGCAGGCAAATACGAGGCAATCAAGACACGTTTGGTAGAAACCTTTTGTCTTTCGCGCCCACAGAGGGCCATGCGGTTACTTCACATGCCTCCTTTGGGCGACAGAATGCCCTCCGCTTTAATGGATGACATGCTTGCATTACTTGGCGATGCAAAGGAATGTTTTGTTTTCCAACAACTGTTTTTGGAGCGATTGCCTGAGTATATCCGCTCACGCCTGAGCGGAGAGGAAATTAGCGATCCGCGGCTCTTGGCCCGCAAAGCTGATGCGATATGGTCTGGGAATCAGACGCCTACGGAACTCGCACTGTCCATCGTTCGGCCCAATTCGATTTCTCCCCACCAGCATAAAAAACGAGGTAGGAAGTCTCGATCAGCTTCACCACAGGCAATGCCTGACTCAAAGTCCCTCTGCTTTTATCATCGTCGTTTTGGCAGAGATGCGATTAAGTGCCGTCACCCTTGTGCACTGGCACAGCAGGGAAACGAGGAGGCCGGCCATCCCTAACTGCCACAATGGCCGGCGCAATTGGCAACCTTTTCTTTGTCTGGGATTGCTCAGCAGGTCGGAATTTTCTTGTTGATACTGGCGCCGAGATCAGCGTCATACCTCCCACGGGATTAGAGCGCCGCACCAATCCTCCCGGCAAAACCCATATTCCGACGTACGGTTCTCGTCTAGTAACCATGCATTTACCTTCCGGCAAATTTCAATGGAAATTTGTCCTTGCCGAAGTTTCTCGGCCGCTGCTCGGCGCCGACTTTCTGAGGGCACATTCGCTTTTAGTTGACCTCAAGCATCGACGCCTTATCAATGCCGAAACCTTCTCCAGCGTTGCACTGGGTAAGGCATCGCAAACAGCGCCGAACCTTAATGCTGTTGCCGCGGGCACGTCTGTCTATGCTCGACTATTGGCCGAGTTTCCAGGAATAACCACTCCCCACTTTTCACAGTCGCTTCCCAAGCATGGAGTTCAGCATTTCATTCCCACTAACGGCCCACCCGTGCACTCTCGCGCTCGTCGTCTCCCTCCCGAGAAACTCAGCCTCGCTAAAAAGGAATTTCACAACATGCTGCAACTGGGCATTATTCGACGTTCTTCTAGTCCATGGGCCTCGCCACTGCACATGGTTCCAAAGTCTTCCGGTGGGTGGCGCCCCTGCGGCGATTACCGGCGTCTTAACGCAGCTACCCAGCCTGATCGTTACGCAATTCCTCACATTCAAGACTTTTCGGCCCGGTTGGCAGGATCTAGTGTTTTTTCCAAAATTGACCTTGTTCGCGGCTACCACCAGGTTCCTGTGGCACCTGATGACATCGCGAAAACCGCGGTCATTACCCCTTTTGGTCTTTTTGAATTCCTTCGCATGCCATTTGGCTTAAAAAACGCGGCACGGGCCTTCCAGCGACTGATGGATACGGTATGTCAATCTTTAGACTTTGTGTTCGTCTATCTTGATGACATCCTCGTCGCCAGCAAGTCTCTTTCCGAGCACTACTACCATTTAAAGCGTCTTTTCAAACAGCTTTCCGACCATGGCCTTGTCATCAACCTGGGAAAGTGCAAGTTTGGAGTTTCCCAAATTGATTTTCTGGGGCATCGCGTTGACAGTACCGGCGCCCGGCCCCTTCCCAACAAAGTCGAGGCTATTCAAGGTTTTCCGCGCCCCACCACTGTCAAAGGCCTTCAGAAGTTTGCAGGTATGGTAAACTTTTACCACCGTTTCATTCCTGGCGCTGCACGCATTATGTCTCCTATTTATGAGGCACTCAAGGGCAATCCTACAACGTTGCTTTGGAGTGACAGCTTAGATTTGGCTTTCTCGGAGGCAAAAACCGCCCTAGCGAACGCCACGCTGTTGCACCATCCCTTGCCTGATGCACCGACTGCTGTGACCAGCGATGCATCACAGCATTCCATCGGGGCTGTTCTCCAGCAATTTATCAATAATGCCTGGCGACCATTGGCATTTTTTAGCAAACGCCTGCGACCACCGGAGCTCAAATACAGCGCTTTTGACAGGGAACTGCTCGCCTTGCATCTCGCCATTCGTCATTTTCGCTATTTTTTGGAAGGTCACGTGTTTACCGCCTATACCGATCACAAGCCTCTGACCTTTGCTTTCACCAAAGTGTCCGCTCCGTGGTCAGCACGCCAACAACGTCATTTAACCGCCATTTCTGAGTTTACCACAGATGTGCGCCACATCGAAGGCAAACAAAACCACGTGGCCGACGCGCTTTCCCGCGGTTCCATTGATGCTGTTCGATTCCCACTTGACTTGGATTATTCGGCACTGGCAGCTGCGCAGGTCGCTCCGGAGGTTCAAGTATATCGTACCGCTGTCACTAACCTTAAGCTAGAGGACATACAGATTAATCCATCTGGAACTACAATCCTTTGTGACGTTTCCTCTGGATCGCCTCGTCCAATTGTCCCAACCTCATGGCAACGCAAAGTTTTTGACATTATACACGGTCTTTCGCACCCATCCATACGGCCAACACGCAAACTTGTCGCTTCAAAGTTTGTTTGGCACGGCTTAAAACGCCAAGTTGGCCTTTGGGCAAAACAGTGTGTCCGCTGTCAGAAGGCAAAGGTCCAACGCCACGTCCGTGCGCCTCTAGCAAGCTACCCGCCCTGCTATGCACGCTTTCAGCATCTCAACGTCGACATTGTTGGACCGCTTGCACCTTCGCAGGGTAACAGATACCTCCTTACCTTGGTCGACCGTTTTACTCGTTGGCCAGAAGCAATTCCTATGCCTGATTCTACCACCATAACGTGTGCACGCGCATTTGCTTTCCATTGGGTATCCCGTTTTGGGGTTCCAGCTGACATATCATCAGATCGCGGCCCCCAGTTTACCTCCGATCTATGGACGGTTTTCACCCAGCTTCTTGGTATTCAACTGCACCGCACAACCTCGTTCCATCCACAAGCTAATGGCCTGGCGGAACGATTTCATCGCCACATGAAAAGTGCACTCATGGCACGTCTAACGGGCCCCAATTGGGTCGACGAACTACCATGGGTTATGCTTGGAATCCGCACAGCTCCAAAGGAAGACCTGCAGGCTTCATCGGCCGAACTTGTTTACGGCTCTGCCATCACCGTTCCAGGCGATTTTTTCCGCCAAGAACATCACGAGCCTTCACCCCAAACGGTTCTTCCATCGTTAAAGGCTACGGTGCGTCAACTTGTACCGACTCCAATGTCACGCCACGGCCCTGTCCACACAACGGTCCCTGCAGCATTGGCCTCCACTCCGTACGTTTTCGTACGGAAAGAAGGCCACAGACCCCCGCTTACACCACCTTACGATGGCCCTTTTCGCGTCATTAATCGAGGCATCAAGGGTTTCACGCTTGCCATCGGCGAAAGCAACCAGCTCGTTTCCATCGACCGTCTTAAGCCAGCGCATGTCGACCTTACGCAGCCGGTACAAGTGGCCCAGCCCCCACGCCGTGGTCGCCCTCCCAATTCCGCGCACCAACCAACGCCGACACAACCGGTGCCATCCGAGAAGGAATCGCATACTTCAGCACCGCCCGATCCGGCTCCACCCGAACCCGTTCCTGCCCTGGCGGATCCACCAGGTCATCAGCCAGAAACTTTACCTTCGGGTCAACACACGCGCACGCGTCAAATTCGCACTCCGTCGCGTTTTATGTGTTAATTTTATTATGTCCGTTTCTGGAGGGGGGTCATGTAGCGGCTCTCTCACTACCGTTATCGTGTGCCTTCACACTACAGCGAACCGGACAGATTGCCTTCTTTCTCTGACTCTCGTCTTATGCGGCGTATTCGCTCATTGTGTTATTCTATTACGATGTAGGCTACCTCGAATAAACACCTCGCTACAGTATCAACAACAGAAAAAAAAAAAAAAAAAAAAAAGTATCAACAAGCATTTATGTATTCCTTCAATACAGAATTTCAAATAGGGATATCAAAGAGCTAACAGCTAAAAATAAATGGACAAGAACTTAGCTTTTTAAAAAGCTTTTTTCGAACTAACTATTCAATAAATTGTATGCAACTTTTCTCAGTTTATCACCAAATATAATAAACGTCCTGTGAACCACTCAAAAAGTGAGAACCACTGCTGTAGAGTGTAGACCAAAGATGGTGATTACCATCACGCATTATATATTCGCTTCTCTCGTATGATACCGAATCTATGATGATACAATTAAAAGTAGTTTTAATTAGTGCTGGAAATAGGCCTCGAAAATATTTAACTCTACATTATCTGTAGTAGGCCTATACTTTATAATTGTGAAGCGATTTTGCAATAACAAGCGTTTGACGTTTTGTCTACGGTATTCAGATCTGCGACCACTAGCTTGTCCCTACATTTCTCAATAAATTTTAGAGACAAAACTAAAGAAATCATAAAAACAAAATAGCAGTGAACCATGACCCTGACCTCTGATATTCAATGTCCGATCCGAAGCAACAAAACACATAGGGTAACTTGTGAAGGTCGTTTGTTGTGGAAGTTTTAGTAATGCTGTGAACTAAGTAGTCTAAACCACGTTAATTTACAAGATAAATATTGTGACCTGTCGTTTTATATGTACATATAAAAAAAACTAGAACCAGGGGTTAAGAAACGTTGATCCGAAGCGTAAAAACTAAAAAGCAGAACGTGAATCAAGCTTATTACTTACTATTCGATATACACGTTGCGTTTGCTTGATGCCAATGTAAAGGAATTTTTAATAATGGGTGTGTCATGTTATGTCAGGGAAATAGGGTAATAAACGTTCTTACACATTGCAATTTAAATCAGATTGTTAGAGCAATTCCAAATTTGCATTTGTTTGTTTGCTACTTTTGCAATACCAAAATGTCACTGGATAAACTCAGTATTGATCAACTGGATGTAAAAAACAAAAGAGTTTTAATAAGGGTTGACTTCAATGTTCCACTCAAAGATGGAAGAATCACCAATAATCAGAGAATTGTCGCAGCATTGCCATCCATCAAGTACTGTTTAGAAGCAGGTGCAAAGTCAGTTGTTCTGATGAGCCATCTTGGCAGACCTGATGGAAGAAAACAAGAAAAATATTCTCTTGGACCTGTTGCTGCTGAATTAAAAACTCTTCTTGTGACTAATATTCTTTTTCTTAATGACTGCATTGGTGCGGAAGTTGAGGCCAAATGTTGTGATCCTCCACAAGGATCCGTCATTCTGTTGGAAAACCTTCGTTTTCATATAGAAGAGGAAGGAAAGGGTGTTGCAGAAGATGGCACAAAACTCAAAGCTGATCCAGAAAAGGTGAAAGAATTTCGACACAGCCTTTCCAAACTCGGTGACGTATATGTCAATGATGCTTTTGGCACAGCCCACCGAGCACATAGTTCAATGGTTGGTGTTGACCTTGAGCAACGTGCCTCTGGCTTTCTTGTCAAAAAGGAACTTGAGTATTTTGCAAAAGCTCTTGAGAATCCACAAGCACCATTTCTGGCCATTTTAGGTGGTGCTAAAGTTGCAGATAAAATTCAGCTAATTAAGAATATGATTCAGAAAGTGAATGAAATGATAATTGGTGGTGGCATGGCTTTTACATTCATGAAAGTGTTGCATGATATGAAAATTGGCAAGTCGCTTTATGATGATGAGGGAGCAAAAATTGTCAAAGAACTAATGGAGACTGCCAATGGTAAAAATGTTAAAATTCATCTCCCTATTGATTTTGTAACTGGAGATAAGTTTGCAGAAGATGCAAAAGTTGGATATGCTACAGTGGAAGGTGGCATTCCAGATGATTGGCTTGGAATGGATGTAGGCAAGGAGAGCAACAAATTGTTTGCAGATGTGATTCGAAGGGCAAAAACTGTTGTGTGGAATGGGCCTGCAGGTGTGTTTGAATATAAAAATTTTGCCTGTGGAACGAAGTCAATGATGGATGAGGTTGTTGCAGCCACTGCTAATGGGGCAACCACCATTATTGGTGGAGGTGATACTGCTACATGCTGTGCAAAGTGGAATACAGAAGATAAAGTAAGCCATGTTAGTACAGGAGGTGGGGCAAGTCTTGAATTGTTGGAGGGTAAGACATTGCCTGGAGTTAAAGCTTTGTCAGATGCATCAAAACTGTAAGATGTAAAATGTTCCAAATTCAATTTGTGACTCCAATGAAAGTTCATGACATTATGGATTACCATGTATGTTTTGTGTTGGATTATGTGCTGAGTTGTTTCGCTGTTAAGTGTTATTATAGCACACACACGCTTCTTTAATTCGATTAAAAAAAGGTTGTAACATTGATGTAATTGTTGCAGTGTTTAACTGATTAGGAACCGGTGGTAATGACCTCATATTAAGGCACTTGTACACAATGCAAGAAGATGCAACCAATGTTCTCTTTGAACTTTTGCATGATGAACTGATATCATATGTTTACAGCAATGACATTGATATGAAGGTAAAATGTTCCACATTTATCAGGCTACTTAGTAGTTTGAAATGTGAAAAGCTTTTACATAAATTTAATAAAAATTTGTTTCACACAGTTTGTAAAAAAGCTTTCACTTTGGTTATCATAAGTTGATCCTTCCAAATTTTGTATGTTATGTACTTGGGTATTTTTAACCAACCCTTTATTCCTATTCCTAGACAGTATACACATGAATTGACATAAATAAACTGTCATACAAAATAGGGTTTCTGAAAGGTTTAATTTTTTTAAAACCAACTTTGGACATATATAGCCAGGCTATTGTTAAACATAAAAATTCTGGTAGGATTAGGAGTATTTTTTCCTGTGTTCTTTACAACTGTATAATGTAAAACCTGCACTGATGATGACAACAGAGATTGTCGAAACGTCTGAACGACGTATTCTGTATACACCAGTACCTTGGCAGTAATGTTTATGCTTAAATTATAATGTAAAACATGTTAATAATATAAACATAGCCAGGGCATACAGGTTGGGAACAATTCAATAAATGCATTCTGTGTGTTCACGTATTTGTCTTTTTGAATCTAAAAATGGTTACACTCCAATTAGCATTTACATACCTGTGGTGACCATGTTTCTGTTGTTAAACGGTAAACAAAATTAGTTCATACATGTATATATGTTGTTATTGATGTATGTGGATAACCATTAAATAGAGTACTGGGATCACTCAATGTTTTCTAAACTTTTGGTCTTGTTCAGTCAAAGCAGATTTCAATTTTGGAGTCTCATGGATTTCGAATTGGTCAATCTTTAGCAGAGCAACTAACAAAGGATTCATCACGGTTTAAAGATGAATTGGAAATCATGAAGTTTGTATGCCGTGACTTCTGGTCAGCCATGTACCAGAAACAAGTGGACAACTTGCGAACAAACCATCAGGTATTTAATTTAGGTCAGTCACCTGGACACTGTCTTATTCATTGAAAAATAATCTGTATTTGTGAATTAAACAGTAAAATAGTTTTCTGTCCGACATCGTGTCTTGTTAGCATTATTGTACGTTTTATGTTTCGTTTTTAGGGTGTGTATGTTTTGCAAGACAATTGCTTTAAACTACTAAAACGAATTTCATCTGGAAAGCAGTACCTGGAGTTTGCTCCACGGGTAGGTATGCTGATTTGTATGTAAATTTCTTTTATGCTCTCATTTTATTTCCTATTCAGTTTTTGGCAATTCCCTGTGGTTTTGTAAGAGGTGCTCTTGCCAACCTTGGAATTAACAGTATTGTTACTGCTGAAGTCATCAGCATGCCGGCAGTCAAGTTCCAAATAATGATACAACGGGTGTAGCAGAATGGTTATGTTATCCCAGATGTTGGAGAAAAGATGAAGCAACACATTGTTTCAAATTGCTAGGTGCATTTCATCATTGCAGGAGTGGACACCCTAAAATAATGCAATACATGTGCAACATTTTTTGTTTAAAGTTTCTGACACTATTGGAAGTTTAAGTGCAATACCATGTTTGCTGTTGGTTGTTTTTTGTACTGGTTAAGCTTACTTTGTTATGCGTATAAGCAAAAAAGCCAACTGCAAAAATCATAACTTTCAATGGATACAATTCTAAGGTCTTGAGGTGGAGTTTCATTTTTGTTCCCATAAAACTGATATTAGTAAACAGTCGGGAGATGATGCGTAAATCAAGTATGATCAAAAATGCTAAGCAAACGTCTTCTGTTGTACTGTAGGTTGCGTCTCTTGTTTAGAAACCCTGGGTCGATAAAACTCACAGGTATGTTTTTCTCGGTAATTTGATTACACAATGAATTCCACGTCCGCTAGTTCACCAACGTGTTCCCATTCCTGTTAATCCCAACATAATCAATTTATCCCGCTTTCACGTCACGCTGCAGCGCCTTTAACCTTGGTTCCTTTATGTATTATTCTGAAATCGACAATTTTTGACCTCAATTGTGTGACACGATTGTATAGCTTTACTTCTTTGATCAAGAAAAATAAATTCAGTTTGGTCTTTTGCCTATTCTTTCTACTGCATGGGGAATTCCCTGGATTTTTTTGTTCAATCATGGCAAACAAGAAAAGTTCATTGCGCACGCTTGCGAGTGTGACCTTGAGAATATATCGCAATGTTTTGAAGCTTGTCCTGCCCTAATATGATAAGCATTAACATACGTTATGTTTTATAAAATCTAAAGTATTTCCTGTCGTGCGTACATGAGTTACGAGTAGTACTAGTTACGACCTACGTCATCGCCATGTTTGATTGGGGACCACAGACTATGTGTAAGTAAACACTGCACAGTGCACATCAACAGCTTAGGGCGTTCCCTGAACGTTCTCTAAAACAAAAACTGATTTTATTACTTGACAGAATAACTATTTAGGACTGTAATTTCAGCACAGAATGCAGTTTTTCATGAAACAGGGTACATGGACAAGGACTGTTTAATTTTAAACAAATGTACAAGTATATCTGGTTAAAATGTTTTCATTAAAATTTTTGATTGCTAATAATTCAGGAGCATTACTGTACAGCGGTTAGGTTCTACAGAAGCATGTTCAGATTCAACTTTTTTGGTTACGCTTGGTGTTTAAATGCTGTTAATTGTTTGCTGTTGTCATGTGTGTTGTAGCAAAGTAATTTGTTGCTGCAGCAGGGAATAAGTTGATGACTGGATAGCTATTTTTTGTGTATTTTTTCAATTATAGTTTCCTATTATAACACGGCTAAGCTTTTTCCTCCAGACCACTACAAAATAAACCGAGGTAATTTTATGCCTTTTAAATAACCAGAAAGATTCAAGCAAGTCCAACCCCACATGCTTTATGGGGGCATCTGGACAAATAATGAAATCAAAATGTTAACTATTAGTGATATTGTGGACTGTTGCAAAATCGTGACTTGACTCTTACTTAACACAAACGCTGGTAGTCTTGGAAGAACCACAAACATATAACCCAGTACAAAATGGCAAGTTTCATGGACAATGTACCCTTTGAGTTGACTGGATCCAGCCTTGATATGGACATGACAATGAACACAACCAATCTTATGCAAGTTTCAAATCCTTCAAGTGCTGCTTCATCAGTGCCAAACACAGATGAAGAAGATGATGAAAATGTTGATAAACTACAAGCTTACAAAGAAAGAAGACGTGAGGCACACACACAAGCAGAAAAAAAGAGAAGAGATGCTATTCGCAAAGGGTAGGTGGACAATTGAGGTTTTATGGTAAATATGTTTTGATTGGTTAAGGTTCTACTCATTTGTTAATTTTTACATATTTAGGGCATACAACTTGCAGATTATAAGCCGAATGAAAATACTTTTCAAACATTTTTCAAGGTTGCCCTAAAACTGATTGTGGTAAAAAAAAACAGTTTTAATTTTGAAACTAACAAAGATGAAATACATGTCACCAAAACAAATGTGAAAGTTCATTAAGAGGATATTCTCCTCTTGGCTACATCACTGTAAAAGGCTACTACAAGTTATTAGCATATATATTGCAAAAACAATTTGGTACTTCTGTATCACAACATGAAATAACTTTGTCAAACCATACTTGGGTTTTGCCAGAAAATAAACTGCTGGTCACTGAAAGGGCGTTAAACGATAATGGCTACCTTAAACTTACTACAGTTCAACCTAGCTAAAGCAAAGAAATCACAGGGAGATTGTGTGTACTTTTTTCGTTACTAATCAATGTGTGAACATTCTTATGATGTAGAAAGGAGGTGGACAAAAAGTTTAAACTTGGGTTTAATTAAATAAATGCATTTCTTACGTTTTATCTGTTTGCCTTTCCAAACTTCAAAGCTATTGCACTCTATTAATACTGCTGATGATTATGTGTTTGTAGGTACCCATTTGTTTCTGCTTGCGGAAACAAATATGGTGTTAAATGTACGATTCTAATAAACTGAGGTAACCGACATATATCTGTTGTGAAAATAATAAATGGATACCCAATAAATATGATGAAGTATGTATAAATTATAGAAAAGCGCAATACATAGCTAAGTCACCTTTCCACTTTAGGCTGTTTTCGTAAACACACATTTAAAAATTCTTTTGCTGAACATGAAGTTTATTATGCTGAACATAAACACATTTCAATTGCAGGTATGAAGACCTTCAGGCCTTGGTTCCAAACTGTTCTTCACCAAGTGACATGGGTGCACAAAAACTTAGCAAGGCTGTGGTTTTACAAAGATCATTATCATACATTGAATTTCTTCAGCAGCAACAGAAGAAACAGGCAGACGAACTTAGTAAATTAAGAAAGGAAAAAATGGCACTCACGATTTTAAAGGAAAACTATGAGCGCATTTTAAGAGAACAACAGTCCAGTCACAATTTAGCTGGTGGTGTGGTTTCGGAAGAAGTAAAATTTCATATCTTCAAAGAGCTCATGGAAAAGATGTTCCAATCCTTTAATGCCACTGTTTCCACAAATGACTTTCAAGAGCTATCACATGGTGTTATCAATTGGATTGAAGAGCAATGCAAACCACAGTCACTCAGGACTGCATTAAATGAGGTGTTGTTGCCCATGAGAAACCAACGGCTATTGTAGAGCCTTGTAGATTTTCTCCAACTTGCCTTGGAGCACAAGCCAAGCATACGTTTTAATCCCTTGTAATTTTAAGTCATGTTGAATGTGTGTGATTTATTTCATTCTTGTTTATGAACAACACTGCAAAATATGTTTAATTTTGTTTTGCAATTTCTACTTAAAATGCCTACTCGTTGTTTAATTAGTATTGAATGATACAAATAACATCCTTTGTACAAATGTGGGAGGAATAAAATAGCACCACTCAGTGGTATGGACATTTTAAGGTATGTTTTAAACTTGTATTCTACAGCAGGGGTGCACAGCTATTTTGCTATGGGGTGATGAGTTTTTATTTATAACAGAAAACAATGTTTTGTAAATAAATAGGATTTATCTGATATAATCCCCACCCATGACGACAGTAGATCTAGATTTATGTAATACACTTTGTCATGCACTGAGCGGCTTGGACTTGTATATCTTGTTGACCTGTAATTTAATTTTCTAACCCAAAAAATCATTTTGAACACGATTGGTTTTAATCAATGCATGACTGTCAATTTATACATTTTAATACACATGTTTGCAGCCACATAGAATTGTATTCATGGCTATACCCAGGTTGTACACCCCTCAACAGTCACAGTAAAATGACCTTTTAAAAGAAAGTCTGGTTTTCAATTGCAGCCCTTCCCGCCACTGTACATTATAAAGTAACCACAAAAAAAACATACAGGCAATGCACTTATTGGTGTCCACAACGACTTTATGTGTGCCGTCTTAATACATCAATGCAGTCATCAGTCTCCAAATCCAGCTGTGATGCAGTTGAAGAAAGTTCAATCCGTTCACCATCAAATTGAAATAATAACACATGAAGATCGCACCCAATTGATTGAGCATACTTTAACATTGTACATTCCAAAGGATGATACTGGGCAACAAAATGGTAAAAGGTTGTGCCAACATTAGAGAAAAACAACCTTTTAATTTGCCTACCTTATTAACAAAAAAGCTTCTCTTGGTCTTTACTGAGGTACACTGAAAGTGCAGTTTAATATTGTCTGCTTTGCACTTACTAGACTGCAAGGTTTTTACAAGAACATCTTTGTCCAGAAGTACACAATCTGTTAATGTGCTTAATCATGGTTAGAGGTAAGTTGCTTTATGAAAATTGTATTTTTAAACAACTAAAATATGAAGAAGGGACAAAGGTGCCACATCTAAAAAGGTTGGAACAACTGAAATATGGAAATTTTAGGTATAGCTACATACCAATTATATCAGCAACAGATAATCCAATAGATACTGGGGTGTCTGATGGTTTTATTGTATGGTCATTGAAAGTCATGAACAATAGGTCACTGGTAACACCTTGTTTTCGGGCAAGAGCAGTGAAAATCGAATCAAATGTCAAATTCTGAACAACAACAAAACTTGTTAGTAAGATTATCCAAAGCTTCAGCAAGAGTGGTTAGCATAACTGAGTTGTGCTCAAAAGAGAGTCAGTTCCATACTGAGCACACATGTTCCCTGGAGCAAGAAACTTAATGGCAACAAAAAAAGTTTCGTTTAACAAATTTATGTCATAAGAAACAACTTAATATTACCTTTTCATGAGGAAACCTATAGATTGTTGAGTGGAAACGAATTTTAACAAGCAAATGTCTGCTAGGTTCTTCGATACTCTCATTCGCATTTGGTTCAAAAGACTGGTTGATTAGGTCATGTGATTGAGCAAGGGATACCACTGATGCCACATTCCTGCAAAATTAACTGACAACATATAACATATGGTTTTTATCTAACTACAAGTTAGTAATTTACTTCAGTAAACGATTTCTCTTTCTTTCAATAGTTGAGGGTCGGCTGTGCTGTTGTCTTGATCTTTTAACTGGTGGTGGTGTAACAGGAGCATCTTTAATAGGACTCCTAAAAACAAATCTTTTACTTGAAAACACTGCAAATTTTTGATTTTTTAATGTAAAGAGATTTGTCAGGATAGTTTTCTTACACTTCCTTTATGAATAACACATCATCATCAGAAGCTGTGTCCTTGCTTGTGTCCAAAGTACAATGTGTAGGAGGCAGAGGCCGTATCTGTTCATCAGGTGTTACATGCAGAGGCTCTGTAATGAATAGATCAATAAGAAACCTATAAACTACTTTTAAATGTGTTCAACAACCTTTGTTATTGTTTGTTTGGAGTAAAATGTTTTCATCAACTTTTTTTAACAGTGGTGTAACTTTATGAGAATACAAATTCACTTTTTGATTTAAATGTTCTTTACTGAGCACTCTCTTTCTTCTTTTGATAGCTTTTACTACCACAGGGATGTCTTCTTCACTTGAACTCATTCTTTAGATTTTATTTTGCTAAATTTAAAATTTTCTTCTTCAAAATGTCTACTCTCCTAACCCCACACATTTGTCTAAAAAACTGGCCAAGCTTGAAAATGGTGACATTTGCAAGGTTTTTTAGGATTGTGAGATTTTAATGTCACAATTTTGTTACTCATACTATTCAGCAATTCAAAGTTTTCGCAACATTCAGCCATTAAATGGTTAAAATACGATGTTTAATTTACTCATTGTATACTTGAAAAACTTGAAGTTTAACGATGACAAATACAGTATATTAGTTGGGCTATAACAAAAAGCGTAGTAGTTGGGCTATGATAACAAAAAATCTCTACAATAAACGAGTCACAATATAAAAACTGTCAACGAGCTGGCAAGAGGGTGTTACTATACTTACTGAACGTTGAACAAGAAACACAGTGGCAGTGCAAATTTAAGTTAATTTTTTTAAAAATTGTGACATATGCGATATACATGTATGACATATTTTCATCATAACAATGTCACTCTTGGGAATGAAAAGAATATCCCTCCGTTCGCGCTCCAAACGAAAGGTGAAGCCCCTGTTTTGCAAACGAAAAAAACATTAGCCACAAAAATTAATTTCACAAACTGTTCAGTGACAAGTCAATTATTATTTTTTTAACAACACGTTAGTAATATGCTTGGTCTTTCACGTTTACATAAATTGTAATTACTTCAAAAAAGCACAGATCGAGTTATTAACTAACTTTTGACATAGGGCTTTTTTTCGATATAACAGAGACAGCTAAGATTCATTTTACAAAACTTCAGATGCACAATGAAGTTTTTCTGCACGTAAAACTTTTGAGCATAAGCAGACATTCGTAAAACAAAATTTGATGAAAATGTGTAGGTGAGTAGCTGTATTTTAGTCTGTGAAACCTACATCTTAGTGCAGGGGCGGGCAACATACGGCCCGCGGGCCGGATCCGGCCCGCGACGGGATTTTGAGCGGCCCGCAGACAGTTTCCGGTCTTACATGATAATGTGGCCCGCGGCCACAGTCTGCCACAATCCCCCACTACTTGCTTACTGCGTCAAAGTTGTACCGGACAGTAACGCTCCCCAATAGCAAAAAACTTTCCCGCCGTTGTTACCATGGTACCATACGTCCATTGTTACGGCATAACTGCCAACCTTGTGTGTGGCCTGCTTTCACGGTTTCCCTTGTTTCCACACGTGTAGCCTGTAGTTAGTGTTATAGCAGTATCTAAGTCTGTGATGTATGCATTAAATTTGCTGTGGTGAATAATTTTATGTTATATCAGTTTGATTGTTTGAACTGTATTGTAATTGTGACGTTCTTGATTGTATTTGGTTTAGGTCAGTGGTTCTCAAACTCGGTTTTCGGGGCCGCATGCGGCTCCCAACTACTAATTTTGCGGTTTGCACCAGACCTCAGAAAACCACCAAACATTGCTATTTTAGCTTTCAAGGAAATAATCTTTAGTGATTTTCTCAAGGTTTCGTTTTTTTGCGGCTCTCTACATACTTAAAAAAATACCATTTTGCCCCGACAATAAAAAAGTTTGAGAACCACTGGTTTAGGTGGTCAAAAATCCGTTTTAAATCACTGGATAAATACGCGATTAATGTATCGATTCAGAAATCCGGCCCGCCAAGTACTTCATTTTCCCATATCAGGCCCGCCACCTGGAGAAGTTGCCCGCCCCTGTCTTAGTGTATACAACTAAAAACCTGTATTGATCGCCCTAAAACGCGACGATTAAAATTGATACAGAACACGCGCGTCATTTTAAAGGATCAGCGCCAGCACCTTAGTAGGTCTTCTCCTTACATGCTTTACTTCTAATGTATTACTCGCAACCGCCCACTTTAACAACCTTGAAGCTGCAGTTGACACCTTGACAAGGCTTATTTAGCAAATTAACCACATCGGAAGCCAAAATCTACAGAAAAACCATCAGTCAAGAAGCCCTTCTACAGTTTAAACTGCACAACACTGTCTAGCAATCTGTGGTAACTAGGATAAATATTGTCACAAGGCACTTTCGCGGAGCAATTTATTTGCTGTTATTTAATCATCCTCCTCTTCTTCATCTTCATCATTGTTGATCTGGAAGTATCTCAGCTCATAGTTGTCCTTGGATGATGCTACAACTCGCAACCAATCACGAAGGTTGTTTTTCTTGAGATACTTCTTTGTAAGATATTTCAAATACCTAAAAAAACATAAATTTTAAAAATGTAGATGTAGTTAATATTCCAGATCTCAACGTTTACTGCAAGTTACAATATTGAATGTGTACAGTTCAGGGCTTTAACATTTTAGCTTCCTCCATTTCTGCATATATTTTGTGACCCTTTGCAAGTGTTGAAACATAATAAATTATCCTGCCAGAGTATTTTACTCTTTCTTAGCATGTAGCCAATTAATATGCTGAACGACAGACACATTTTAGCATCAGAGCTAAATTAGGCCCGAATCCACTTTCAGTGCTGTATGTGGTAGCTCATGAATCCGAGAGTGTTTTTTTTGTATTTTTTACAATGAATGGCATGTCATCACACATCTTTTTAAAACTATCTATATTTGTGGACAACTTTCCACTAACATTTAAACCTGTGACAAACAACCAAGACAGTTGAAGCTGTGTGGGTACTGTGAAAATACACCCATAATTTCAAGTACAAACCTCTTTGAGAAAGGGATCTCACAAGTAATGACAATTTTGCTCTTCAGTGTTTCAATGAGCACTTGCTGACCAAGATTGTTGGTCTTTCCATTCACCTTAATTTTGTTCTTCAGGAACTGCTCCTACAAAGACAAACACATTTTTGGAGCTAGGGAAGTTGGCCCTAGTCCATAGAATTAACACTAATCCAAAAAAATAGTTCATTAAGGTAAACCTGAAGTGTTATGGAATTAATGTAAATGAAAACCCTTCATAGTATTTTTTCTATTGATACATAGTAAAACTATTTGTCAACATGCTGGTAAGGCAAAAGCTGCATATATGTTGACATATAATGTATGTGGTGTAGAAAAGAATACGAACACAAGTTTTATGGATACAGTTTTATGGTGTAGTTTAAAAAATATTGTTATGGCCAAAAAATATTCGCTTTCCCCAATTATAAGCCACACAAACAGCACAGTGAAAAGGTTTGGGAATGCGGATTCCAATAAATATGCGACAAAGTATATGTTTTATGCTAGACAAAATTCCATATGTTCACAATCGCAAAAAATCCATACATTTGTTGTGGAAAAACTACGATGTTGGTACAGTTTGGAATTCATTTCTTGAAACTGGATTTTTAACGGAACAACATAGATTGTTCAAAGTCTACCTCCACCACTTACAAAGTTTGCAGCATCTACGATACCATCTTCAACCGGATGAGTGCAGTCGAGAACAAACTTCTTTGCAGTAGTTTTCTTCTTTTTACCCTTACTTTTAAGGGAAGGGGACTTTTTGGTTGCCTAAAGCAATATTCTAAGTGTTACATTTAACAAAATTTTAAGTTTAGATTATTACCCCATTTTGAAATTAACAATAAGGTTTCAAAAAAATCGCGCACTTAATCCAATATTATACGTGTTCGACAAGTTTACCAAATTTCAAAAGCAGTACCACAAGTAACATCTATTCTTTTAAAACAAAAACTATATGCATACAAAAGAGTTATCAGCAAAAGTTGCGGTGATATACCTAGCGGTCATCAAACTTACCACTGCCATGTCGAAGCCCTGACGAAAAGAACGTGGTCGCTGCTGAAACTTTGGTCGAACAGAATTTTAACCTCGGAGCAGACTGATTTTACCAAAGATGAAATTTATTAATCTACGGGTTGCGATGTCAAAATTTATTTTAACATTAAATATTAGTTACTTGTGTAAATATTTTAAGTTTGATTGATAGACCAATGTTAAAAACAACACTAGGTACTTGTGTGGTACAAAGTGAAGCCTTTATTTGGATTAAAAAATACTCGCGTTAAATCATTTGAACAAATTTCGAGTAGTTGGAATAAAAATATGGTGGATTGTTGGTTTCATTCAAGGCGTAGGGCGCGATTTAAATTGCTAGTTGCCTCCATTTTACATCTCACCTCATGTCATTGCGGCACCATCACTTATTTTCGGTGTGATATGACCACATGCGTTGAATCGATATGTTCACTAGTGATGTTATTGCGACCAGCAGATATGTAGCGACCGATCACTTGCTAGACCTAATCCCTGAGCATATCCCGTTTGGAGAAGATAACGTCATTAGCAAATTGTATTACCGTAAAATGTAGTTGAACAGAATCGTGTGATGGTGATATGGTTCGCAAAGCCAATATATACGTAGGCTACAATCGTCAACGACTGACAGTCAACAAAAGGTGACAACATATGGTATACAGCTGTGCGAAATTAACTGCTGGAGGTGGTAATTGGTTCACTTGTTGTCAAGTTTGTACAAATAAAATAAATAATTTATCCCACATTACACCGACCAAACCCGCCTCAAATGATCCGGGCAGAAACCGACTCCTGATAAAACTCAAAAGAGACCAACATGCGGTAATTTTTATGTTTTAACAAAACAATAATAAAAGCAAATCAGCTCGGGGTCGACTCCTGCTCGCGCTGATCTAATTATACGGAAACTCTGACTCCGTCAAATATTGGCAAACTCCGGCTCCGAACACTTCGGCAGGCTATTCCGCGGCTTGGGTAGCCTACAGCTCTTTTATTCTAAATGATGTTTTCAACTGAATCAAACCTTTTTGAAATTGGCGATAAGTTTAGGCTATAAATTTTATCAACTCAATAAGTTCGGGTTCGGCCGAATTTTTAAAACAGTTCGAGGAGCAAGCGAAACACCGGAAAAACGATTAATCATGACAAGACGTACAAACTAACGTTAAGGGTCGTTGCTCAAACCTACACGTCGGTCAATTAATTTAAATAAGCTTAGATTATAAGTTATGATTCGAACTTTGGAAACATTTTGTAATTACAAATTGCCTACCTGAAGGTTTCGTGCAAATTGTAAAAATGAGATTGTACTCAAAACTATTTATATGCCTTGAAAAGGTTGAGGCAAAAGGGTCTTACAATATCTTGGCAAAATAAATCTGTCCAGTTACCGAACTAAAAGTTAATTTATTCCTTTCGAAAGCATTTCCACAACACCATACAGAATAAATTTAGCTTTGTAAGATCACTTAGCGTGATAATGTTTCGAAGGCAATTTATTACGTCACAAACAAGACTAAAACAATATAAATATGGTGCGCGAAAAATCGCATTTGTTTGTTACTTGAAAATGAAGTAAAAAACACTTCTTGTTATAGAAAACTCGTTTGTCTATCCAATTTTTGCTTAGACACTCGCAAGATCCCATATAACATAAGATTATAGAAATACTTTTTAGGCTCCTCGCGCCCCCCAGAGGACTGCGGGCCCAGTTTGAGAACCGCTGCTCTAATCTGTGTATGTTAGCTCCGGTATTTTGCAAAAGAAAAACTGGACAGAATTGTTCGACAAATGTTATAAAAATTGAATGGCTTTTATTAGCAATGTCAAACTTCCACAGCTAGTGAAAGTCATTTGTAAAACAACAGCAATAAATGAGCAAATAAATTAATCACAACACCCAAACATTTCATCCCAACAGAACACAAAACAATGGGGTAGATTTGCGTAGACGCTAAACATACATAGCTGATCACACACAAGTTGATATTCTTTGAAATAAAATGGCAAATACATTGAAGCGAAGCTTGCATTTGGTTTGGCACAGCATCTCTTTTTCTGTAAAATTATTCTTCAGTATATACAGATAAGATCTTCTACACATATAGTAATTGTACAAACGCAAAAATATATACAGGCTAAATATTATGCAATCTTGGAACCATGGGAAACGATAGCTTTATAAGCTTTTAGGCCACAAGTTTAGTCCTTTTATGGGTATTTGTCAATGAACAGTTGCTAGACACACGTTTTGTATTCAGTACACCGTCAGTTGGAATTTGAGATGCGGCTGTAGAAACGGCAACATGCGATCTGTAAAGACAAAACCACATATATTTCATTTTTTTTTAAATCAACAAAATCATAAAAATACATCTTTAAACTCCTGTAACTGCCAATTTTTCTGCCACTGCTCTTTAACATGTATACTTACTTATTCCACCTGTGACGTGGGGTGCAGTTATTGGTCAGCTGCATAGGTTGAAAAACTTCACTGTATGGTCCATTTATATACTGAAATCTAAACGTAAACTGCCTTCTGTTTAACTACAGAAAAGGAATTTTCTAAAAACTGCAACTACCTTGGATACTGCACAAACTCAGGAAACAACTTTTGCTCTTCACTCACATTTCTTATGGTGTAAGGAAACATTGGCATATTTAGCATCAATCCTGTGAATTCTTGATAAGCTCCTTTTTGTTGAACCCAGCCCTCAAAATCTTTTGGTGAAACATTTCTACAAAAGAGACATGGCCTAATATGTATCAAAAATCAAATTATATTGTTCTAAACTTGTTTTGGCTTCTGATACTGCTGAAAATTTTAGAGTTGCTGGTCAGTATAATATACAAACAAAAAATGCTGACATACCTAGATCCATGTGGGAAAACATGATCCAAATCTCCCAAAGAGCTGATGCTTGATGTTGGGCGACTTGTGGTTGGAAAATTTATGGGTGTATTAACCAGGCTAGGGGTTATGTGTTCTAAAAACAAATTACAGATCATATTTTTGTGTTTATAATGCAAGTGCATATAAGTGCTAAAATGAAACCAAACTGTAAATATTTAAATTTGCACTAGAAAGAACCAAAGTTGATTTCTTCCCAAGTTAAACAAAAGTGGCAGAAATAAGATTACAATTGGAATCAATTTGAGCACAAGGCAGTTGTAACAACCTTTTGCCTATTAGGTCATGTTTTAATAAATATAGACATTGTTTCAAACTTATTTTACACTTGCATTTAGGAATGTATAGATTGTTTGCCTGGCGACACTGAATACCAAAAGTGGGCTGGATGAAAGACCTAGTTTGAAAGTTGATACACAACACTGCTATGTACTCACCACACAGAGGAGAGGGAAGATGGTGCTTTTGAGGCACAGGACAAAACAGTTTGTCTTGAACCTTGGTGGTTTGACCATCATCTAAAAAGTGGATTATTGGAAATTTCTATAACACACCACACGAGCTAAATTTGCAAAGACATACCGAAAGTTTCTTTTACTAAAGAATTGTGGCCGACATCTTCAGCAATCCGAAATGCAGAGCTATGCTGGTCCCAACCCTCATAAATGTTTTTTAATGATTTCGGGTCACTTTTTTGCATAGTATTATCATTGTGTTCTTTTCCTGCGAATGGCCTCTCAGGAAGTGGCTGAAAAAGAGACAGTACTGTTTTAAGACCACAGTATACAAACACAACAAAATCTTGTAGAAATATCTGGAAGAACTTGCACATACATACTTGTGTCAAAGAGAAACAATCCTACCTTTACTGGAGGTGGTGGGCTACTTGGCAGCATTATTTCCAAGACTTCAGGATCAACATTTTCATCTATCATGTTTAATTTTCGAGATGAAGCCTTCCTTTTCTTAGGTTTTAATGAATCAGAAATAACAGGCTAGAAAAATATAAAACATCACCACCAATTACGATATATTTAGTTGCTGGTCAGTTAATGCCACATTTGAAAACTGTTCCCACCTTTGAACCTTGCTTAGTTTGTAGCTGTTGCATTTTTGATTTGAGAGCAGACGAGTAATCAGTGACACCTTTGAATATCTTTGCAGGTCTTGCAGTTTGCTTGGCTGCTGTAGGATAACCATGCTGTTCAAGCCTTGAAACGAGGTTGGTGACTACTGCAGCAACATTTCCTCTATTTTCTGCCACTGATTTGGGGAGAACACAGTTGTTTAAACTCGATAGGCTGGTTAACACAGGCTTGCATGTATTCTCTTGGCGCGAGGTTAATGTAATGCCTGGGTAAGGTTTTTTGACATCAATCTTTACAAAGTTTTTCCCAGAAGCAAGCTTTTTACTTTTTATTAATGTTTCCTTTTGTCCATTGCTTGAATAACTGACTGACTTTGCATCATTGGAAGCATTTTCAAAAGAGCTTGTTGGTTGGTATGGTTTTCCACCATCAGAGAATTTGTTTTGGGCAGCCATAGAAAATGTGTTTGAAGGGTTTATTAAAATTTTGATGGGTCTATTAACCTTTGCTGATGGCACTGTTTGATTGTTTAGCGAAATTTTAATAAGCGGCTTTTGACCTGTAATAGACTGGAGACATTTGACCTTTTTCATATGAGGTGGAAATGGCTGGGAGTGAGGAATGTACTGTTGTGATGCATAATTTGGCAATGTAGCAGGCTGCTGGTTGACAACCAATGGCTGAATAGTGGCATTGGAAGGCAAAAGCTGTAGAGTGGACACTGGAACAAGCACTCTTCCATCACTACACACTATTGTTTTAGGATTTGGGGTTGAAGCAGATGGCAGCACAGGTAATGTTGGTTGTTTTGAGGACATTTCACCCTGATCACTGTCAGCTTGAGTTGGTAAAGAATAAGCACCAGAAGTGACGCTGTCAACAGCTTTGGATATTGTCTGTTGTTGCTGTTTGAGATATGCCAGGCTAACTTTCGCTGGTGAGTTTGTTTCAGCACACAACAACTGCTGCAATTCTAGCAAAATATGTTGTTTATTCAGCACATTTCCGTTAAAAAATCCAAAAATGATTTCTTCATTTACAGAATGGCATATATTTCAGATATTTATCTCATTTGTTTTTTATTTAACACATTATTTATTTTATTTTCATACCTTGTTTTTGATTGGTGACTTTCTGTGCAGCGAGCTGTTTTGCCTTCTTTTCCTTATGCTGTGAAAGTGCTTCTTCTACATTGCATGCAGACAGTAGTCTCGACATTGGAGATGGAAATCTTTGACGCAATAGCTCCAGCTCTTGTCGAAACACTTCATCACCTTGAAAAATAACATTTTACAAAACAAATAAACACAAAAATGTACACAGAACAACTTACTGTTAAATGAAGAGTCAAGGACTTCATTTCCAATAAGGTTTTCAGCATTCTCAAGTTGGTCTGTTTCGGATACCATCACTTCTAAACTGCCAGTTTGTGTCACCTTGCCAGGAGTGACAAGCATATAACCCCCACCTTTTAGTGGAGTGGCAATTGAAAGCTTGCCTCTCTTGATTGGACTCTCAAAACACATGTCTTTACGTTCTTGTTCCGCTACCTAAAAACAGCAACTATTAAACAGTGTTTTGAAAACTGTGTACATAACCTGCCCTTAACCACAAGCAGTCAATACACACCATTACAGCTAGGGATAATCATATTAAACTGAGGCTTTCAGTATCCTTGAGTTAGTCTGTGTTTTTCATTGTGCAACATAGTGAACGTAATATCTCTTTTCTTCATTATAATGGCATCCTCCATTTTGAATCGAATAAAATATTACTTTATTACATAGTTAACATTGCATATTGACAAACACAGACTGATTTAACTAAACTGAAAGTCTCAGTTTAATATTAGGTGTTTTGAGTGACACAATTTCAGTTCTGTAATCAAACATTTCTTCTACAATCAACATAAAACTCTTAAATTGATAACTATTTTTGGCTTAAAGCTACTTCATAAACATTTGTTGTCTTTGTGTTATGTAAGTTTGGCCACCTGCAAAAAATGGTTAATGAAATTGATTCCAAATGGTTAATTGAAATAAACATTTACTTACTTCACACAAACTGGATAGACTGCCATCCTTGGCAACTGGTAGCACCATTTTAAAATCTGGGGATGACCACAAATTTATCAAAGGTGATTTCATTAAAATTTGGGGGCTTGTGGCATTGCCTGCTTTAACAGGTGTCTTTTTGTAAACTATTTCTGGACCGATCCATCTGTAAATAAAACATACTGTTGTTTACCACCAGAAGTGTCTTTGGTTTTTGTATATGTTATACTGTATTATATTTGAAAAATATTCTATGACATTTGATGCAGTCTACATCCACTTTTTTATTTACCTGAAAGCTGGTTTCTTCCTTGAACATAAAACTTTTTTGATGAGTTTTAGACTGGTCAGTATGTTGGCAATATCATACAACCGTCGAACTTTTGCTGAAAAGTTTGAATATGACAAACTGAGCGGGTTGTTACAAAAAATGAGACAAAACTAATGTAACTTCCAAATGCTTAATAATTATGCCGGTGCAAATATATTTTGGGTGGAAACTTACTTTTGTATTTGTTGTCAGCTGGATTTCCATTTGTAATTAAAACTCTGGCAGCCATGTCCAAGGAAACCAACTGGTGCTATAAATTAGACAAAAAACATGCAGCTTCCAGTTTACTATTGTAACATGATATTGGTTTAGAAATAATAGGTTCTTGTTGTGGTGTTAAGTGATAATTTGCTAACTAGGATGCTGATGAGACAATGAGGAAGTAGTTATATCTCTTAATCCAGATGCCAGTGAGTGAGCACTACTATGAGCAAAAAATGGAAGATGACCCAATGATACCAACTTTAATTACAAACACACATATGGTTAATTATGTTTGTATGGATGTTTTATACAGATTAGCATGTGAGAATACTTCTGTTGTGGAAATTACCCAATTCAAAATGTGGTTAGCCAAAAAGTATGTTTTGCACAAACAAAAGCTTTTATTTTAAATTTTAATGTTATACCGAACATGAAATATATATCAAACTTACTGGCTGTACAAGAAAAAGAGTGATAAACTTTTCACTTAGTTTTCCTAATGATTTGTTTCTTCTTTTGATTGCTGAGGCACTTTCTGGGGAGGAGGGCGAAGATGTTGTGGGGCTAAAAATATTAACAATATGATATAAAATCTGGTATTTAAACACAAAACTCACAGACTAATTTACCTTTTCGAAGATAATGGAAGTTTAAAATCACTCAGTCTATTGAAGTTGTTTCTTAATTCATTTGCATCTCCATTAAGCTCAGCTTTCCTCTAAATAAATTGGTTGGAGTTGAGTCAAAAGACTTGGGTTTAAGATACAAAAAGGTACTCTTACAATATTTTACTCGACAATTTAAACTGTTTCACATTTTTCAAAAACGGTAGTTTTTTTAATTTGAAGACTACATATAGTTACCCTGATTTTGCACAAGGTGTGAGTTAGGCCATTTCGGCCACGCCAAATGTAGTTGTTCTTAGCCAGTCTGTTTACAACTCTTATTGCCTCAAGAACATTTATAATGTCATAAATTCTCCGCCTTCCTACACACAGCTTGTTGGCGGCTTCATCCAAACAAATTGACACGCTCTCCTAGAAGAAGATGTATACAGTGTTTTTTTAAGGTGTTTTTTAAGGTGTCAAATTTCTCCAGCGGTTTCCCAAAATTTGCCAGTAGCCTAATAAATAATTCATTCAAGCAAATATGGCTATTTTTGGTATTTAAATGAAACACTTGCGGTCTCTTAAAACTACTTAGCGGTCACCCAAACTAAACCTTAAAAAAAACCTGGATGTATATATTATGTAATTAGAGACAGCACAGGTATGCTTAAGGCATAGTTTCATCAACATTGTGCAACATGTGAGGGGCTTGTGATTAAGAAAATAAATAAATTAGAATTGTCAGCCAAAAAATAAGCACATATTAACTAAACAGTCCAACAAGTTACCTGAGGGTGTTCAGGATAAAGTCGTAAAAAACGATGACAAAGCAATCCAAGTGATTTTTCTTTTCTGTTAAATGGCCGTGCTTGAGGTTTATCACTGGAACTACCTGCAGTGTTTCCTTTTTCTATCACAGCAGCCGGTTTGTTATCTAAAATATTTGCATAAAATGATCATTCACCATTTAATAAATGTACATTTGTATCAGAATCTTTTTTCTTATTTTTTTAAGTTGTACATGTATACATTTGCAATTTTTTTCCTGGATATACCGGTAAATGCACAGGAAACTTATTTGGCAACTATTAAATAAATAATCTTTTTCTGTAACAAACCTTCTGTTTCTGTTACAAAGTCACAGTCCATGATTGATAGTTGTTCTTGATCTTGAACCACAATATTTCTGTTGTCTGTAGAAATGCTCTGAACAACAAACAACTAATTATTAACCACTAAAAATTTGCACTTAAATTGAAATGTTTCAAGTTTGGTTGCCACAAATAAACAAAAAGATTAAAGTAAACATAAAGTTAATACCACTGTTGAAAATAGTTCTTTTCTTCTTTCATAGCTTCTAATTTCAGGGCTTGCAGCATGAAGTAAAACTTTAAGGTTTGCTGTTGGAGTCAATGGTCCATCATGAGCACCAGAAGTGTCACTTTTCTTTGGTGTTATGTTGACTGCATTAACTTCATCACTTAAAGACTGAACTTTCAAATTGTCTCCTTGATCAATAACATCGTTTGACGACAAATGATTTTCCCCTCGACCATCAATCTCTTGCGATTCACCAACAAATGGTAAACTGGAAATGCCATCACACTCTTCCATCTGTTCATCATCTGAAGCTAAAAACACCAGTTATATATATAGATGATGGTACAATAGGCAAAAACTAGGTCCTTTTTTGATGACAATAATTTAAGGAACATGTGAGAAAAACAGAACAAAAACAAATAGTTTTATTTTAAACATACCTTCATCTATATTGTGTCCATGTAAGGCGACCTTGATTGCACTTGACAAAGGCTGTGTTTCCACAAAATCTTGCACTTCAACAACGTTTACATCCATATTCTTGTCCTCTTGAGACATGTTTTTAAATTAACTAAATGAAAATTGTCTAAGCTTGTTTTAATTACAAACTTATTTTAAAAACCGCATCGCCAAAGCACGAGCTGTTGAAATACATAAATATAACTATGTTATCAGCCTGAATATATTTCAACTTTTCGAAATCCAATCATGTAATATACCACAAACAACATATTTTATTTATCTGTTTTTAACCAAGCTAATAAACTGTTTTTGATAGCTCTGCGAAAAAAAACATTCCGATACCTGCGCTCACCGCTGTGCTGTTCAAAGGCCGCGAAGCAATGCGCGAAAAAAACGGAATCAAACTTCGCGCGTAAAATTCCCTCTCAAGCCGGGACCACTTGTGCGCTGATGTGTGACGTTTGTACGCTATCTTGTCTCGACATGTCACTTTGTGTCCATGTCATTGTTCAAACCCAGCGGGATGATTTGCTGCCTGGCGATGTTACGCCAGTCCAACGATTCATCTCCACCTGTTGACTAAACCTGTTTAGTGTTTGCCGAGAACGCTCTTTGCCAACTGCTGGATTTTGAACATACACAACCATTCACAGGACCACTAACGATGTAGTTATGACGGTACATGACAGCGACGTAGCCTATGTCCGACGTAAACCCCTACATTACCAGTAGCCTACATAACAATAGTCAAAGAGTGATATTTTATTTCGAAACACAATACATTCCCAACGCATAAAGTCACAGTAAGCTACTGGAAAGAACGAAGCACCCATGTTAGAAACACATCGTTGCATAGGCGTACGGTAAAATGTTGACACTAATTACAGGCACTGGTGACAGTTGTGCTAGGGACAGTCACATTTAGCAGCAAATCGAAAAACAATTGGCAGCTTGATGAATTCAAAATGTGCTCTATTTAGAGCCGCAATAAATAAGGTCGCCAAGACCGCTAATCTGCCGCGGGCATCTTCACATAAATTTGCTTTTGCGTTTGAACTGAAATTTCTTCGCCTTTGTCTTTGTTTCGCTCCCTCCCCACGCCGGCAGTTTTCGCTTTGTCTGCAAAAATAGGGTTTTATATGCCAATTTTCGTATCAATGGCAACAGAATTGATCCGGAATTCGTTGCCCACCTGAGACGGTCGTTTGCCGGAGAAATAAGACGATGTTTCGTCACCGGAAGCATTATTAGACGCAGAACTTGCAAGTCCGTGCGAGGGCCCTGCAGGTGAGCTGAGAAACGGACGTGAAAAGCTGTTTTTCTTTTTCTGCCCAGCAGGTAACGTAGGAAGTAACGCTGGTTGCCGGGAAGAATTCGCTGCACTGCAGACATTTTTGAGTAATGATTTAGTTAGCGACCAAGTTTTGTATTGATAACACATGTTTTGAACTAAAAATTTTAAATGCTGTCCTATATAACCAAGCGAATACGACAAAAATTTTGACCAGGCGAATACGGCTAAAGTTTATCATATTCTTTGTTATCAACGCCGACGAACGAGGGTACTTTTTTTACTTTGCAAGTATGCAAGTTTAACTGATTTTGCAAAAAATGGTTTGGTGTCGGTTAACCCGCATATCTGTCAGTATAAGACCAGTAGGTACTTTTCAAACATCTGTTTGCTTCGAAAACACCTGAAAGCCGCACCAACGATTAGCAACGGCAAGCGTGCACAAACAAAGAACGGGAAATTGAAGGATGGAACAAAACGCCAAACGCGGTCAAAACCCAACTGGGCGAGTGTCGACACATTTTCAATAACTCCAGACAAATGCAAATATCCAGATCACACCTTGTTGACGGAGAGGGTCGTTTGTTTACGCCGGAACGCCCGGGAGGCTGAAAAGATGATTTGTTGGCAGTCAAGCTCCTGTAACCAAAAATACAAAAAATATTT
The DNA here is from genome assembly GCF_965637545.1 of Phallusia mammillata. NCBI lineage: Eukaryota > Metazoa > Chordata > Ascidiacea > Phlebobranchia > Ascidiidae > Phallusia > Phallusia mammillata. Next base: position 10,339,353 of record NC_137258.1, read on the forward strand.
AGAAAAATCGAAGACATTGTGGGCCACAAAATTGTATGTTGATAATGAGTAACAAAAATAGTTTTATAACGTCGTTGCTCAAAAAATGTATGTCATGTGACAAAGTATAATGAATGTCAGTAAAATAGACAATTCCCCCCAAATTTGTATTTACATTTAACTTCACAATCTGGTCCAAACCACCTGGGTCAGGGGTCGCCAACCTTTAAAGTTAGAAGATCTTTTTAGTTAAACATAAACATAGCGCTGTCGGAAGGCCAAAAATAGTCTACTATAATATTACCTAAAAACAAAATCTGCGGTGAAAGACATACATAAGACCATTTTTTTAATCATGAAGATATTTTCTTTAGGATTTAAAGCCACAGTATTTTTGAACAAAAAACGCCCATATTCCGGTTTTACCACCAGACGCCCGTTAAAATAATTCGCGCGCTTAAGTGTTTGTAAGCTGTTAAACCGTGTTGATTTGGGGAAATTAATTACAAGATCAACGATACAACTTACGATGTTTGCTTTACTGGTTGGGGCTGAGGTTCGGGTGCCTGCGTAGTAACTGACAAACCGTAATACTTTACGAGGTATGTTCGCACGATTTTCAACTGCATCCAATCGACTGTCGTCCCAAGCCTGTCTTTGATTGGTACAAGTCTGCTGATATCTGAAGTGTTTAACAAAATGAATTACTGTTAAAGTTGTCTCATTGAGGATCGTGAAACACTAATTTAAAATCAGCGTTTTTAGGCGCCTTTGTAAGAAATTTAAAGCGAAAATAACCTTTGATTGAAGTGTTAACGGTTTAACATTATAATCTTAAAATCCAGAAATAGGTATGAACGAATTACTTGATGACCGGACGGAAGTGAAAGTCTTCAAATAGCGGGTTTCGTAAAGCATACGCATTTCAAAGGTCAAAATCATTTTAAGTATATATATAACGTATGATAAATAATACGCATTTAAGTCAAGCATGTGTGAATCTATAACAATATGTTCAGTCAGATAATAAACTGGTCATGGCCGCACTAAAATCTGCACAAAAATGCACCAGAATTTATTGGTGGGAGGCGGATGGAATCTTCGATTCGCTTGATTAACTCTTGTGTTATTCCGAGCTGGCGAAAACTGACTGGGTGGCCGGCATTTAGGGCATCCGCTAGGTGGCTACCGAGTGTTGATAACTGAAGACCACGTTCCTTTGAAATTTCTTCCTGCACATTTAAACAAATTTTCAAGTAACTGTCAAATATCACAAAATATTGCAAACGCAAGCCTGGTGCACAGAGTTTAAATATGTAGAAATTCGAGTAATGTTTATTAGTTGTTTGTTGAGACAGATATACCTGTTTAAAATATGAAATGACATTGTAACTTAAATGTATTTATAACCGTGTCGTAAAGTTCCTACCAATGTCAGGCAGCGTTCGTGAAACAGGTTATACGTAGTTCTCACAGAATCCGACATCGGTTTGGTAGGAACGCCCGTTTCGTTTCGTTTTCGTTGAGCTTGGGAGGCCGGTAGATCCATGTCGTCCATATCGATAAAGTTGTCATGATCAGCATTGTTTTCAGCGCAGTATGACTCGATTACTGGTAATCAACGATTAGTTAATCAAGAAAGCATAAAAAAATAACTAAAGTGATTATGTATGACGTTTTAGTATTTCCTCTTAAGCACTAGTGTTGGTAACCTGCTTTTAAATTTAGCTTAATATACTTATTTGTTTTTACTATGTTGCATTTATAATTTTGCGTGTAGTATCATAAGTTAGTTTTTCATCAATAGCACCAAGTGAACCAAAAAAGATCACTATACGAGCTTACATTCCAATGCACTGGAATTTTTATAAGTACACCTACAGATTTCCAAACACACCTGCTAACACTTGTGATCCGATTCTCTTAACTTTCACCACACTCATTCCATCCACCTGTTTCATTTTTTCGCTGGAGCTTGGTCGAGCTTTTGAGAGCTCCAAAAGGTCCTTGTTGTTAGCAACTAAATGAGGCGGTATGTCCATATCCTAAACAGCACACCTTTTTTATTGTGACATTGGTTACACACCTAAAACGTATGCGACTTTTTGCTGTGAGGTTGCTATAAAACGATATTTGACATATTTTTTACCGACAACGAGAAACAAAAAAGCCAGTATATTTGCATAAACTATGACGTTTCGACAGCAACTTGTGACATTCTTAAATGAATGAATGCAAAACCAAGCAGCGCGAAAGAACAGTAAAACCGACAACATTTTAGAAAAAAAGGTTGCATGACACAAAATACTGATGTTGACATGATGAGATTAAAGGTTAGGGGAAATTGAATTATTTTGGGTCTACTAAGGTAAACACAATTCTTAAATATTGGAAATAGCTATATCAGGTTAAAAAAAACGTGTGGGCATATTTATTATGTTGTAGCGGAGGTCTAAAAATATCATAAACTTCGGAGATACAACCGATCAATTTCATAAACACTAAACTCTCTTTCGACTACAAAAGTTCAGTACATGCCACATACCTGCGCAATGTCGTTACGCAGAGCAAGCAACAGTCGATACAGAGGTCCACTGTGCTCGTCAGAGTCGGTATATGATTTAATACTTTGTTTCTTGTTGTTTGTCGGGTTGAGTGGCAAGTACGGACCAAGGATCAGTTTATCCATTTGCTGTTTGCTGAGCGAACCAGAGCCAGGAACAGTTGGTAAGATCCTGAAAAAATATTGGCCAAACATCAATCAATATCACTTTAGGGTGACATGTGCACAACATTCAAAATATATTATATACGTTTTGTTTTCGGTGGAGGCTGTAGTCTGTGTTGGATTGGATGAAGTTCTCATTTCTCTGTTAGTGAGGTCGATAGTCGGCACCAACATAAGCGGCAATTTAGGCGAGAAGTTTCGCTTTCCTAACCATTCTAACCCTTTTGGGCCGATTTCTGAAAATGTTCAATAAATGCAAATCCAACCTAAAGCTTTATAAATATTTCTGCTTGATAAATAATATACTGTATTGCCAAATAAACCAGAAGAATTTTTAAAATAAAAAGTTTCTGAAATGAAATTGAGCATATATTTTCCAAGAGTGATGCCAGCATGGCCAATCGCAAAAACAGCAAAACCTTTTTACGCCAAATCGAGTTCCTATTTGATACAATATTTTTTTTTGTGTTAATAAAGGCAAAAAAATAAACATGCGAAATAAAATCTTGGTTACCGAACCACCGAATGGTAAGACATTGTAAGCACCAAAGAGTTATGTCACCACTTACCTACAGAAGCGCCAAAGGAACCTTTTCGCATTTGACGTTCTTTTAAGTAAGATTCAGACAACAAGGCTTTGCCCAAAGCTCGCCACCATTTCTGCGAATGCTGAGAACCGCTACCGAAACTTGGATGCTGAACAAATCGATCGAACATCTTCTTACCTTTCTGTATTTGAAACCCACAAAAACGTTTCATGTGTGTCACATTTGGTAAAATGATTTAAATATATCTGTTTACCGATCCTGAAAGAAATTGGACAGGCATTCCAAGTCCGAATCGTTCACCGGTAATTTTGACCGCGTCAAACAGTTGTTTTGCTTCTGCGCCGAAATCATGTTCGTCCTCCATTATAACTGCGCCCTCATCCGAAGCTGCTCCGCCCTTACCTTTGGCTCTAGAACGCAGTTGCGTAAAACAAGATATGGTGACAATTCAAGCAAAATTCATTATTTAAAAAAATCGGGTTCGGTTTGGTTTTGGGTTTGTACTGGGTTGGTGTCATTTTCAAGCTCCCCTATATTTTAAATGTCCTGAAGTAATTTTCACCGTTTGACCAACACGACGAATGTAGCGGGAATTCGTACAAAATTTGAAACCACAATTCAAGGCACAAAACCCGAACGAATGTACATTTGTTGACCGTTATCAGTTTAAAACCAGTAAACTTATTATAAAAGTGTGGTTGAACCACATTACGCCAAATGGTAATGTGCCAGAGCAAAACTAGAAGGGTGGCTTAGCACATATTGCCCTTGCATATACACTATAACCTATTTTAAAACATAAATATATTTCCCATGCTTATTTTGTATTGGGTCCCATTTTGGCCATCGTCTTTTATAACTTTAGTCGTTTCTGCAGGCAAAAACTCATGGGTCCCCACACATGTAAAGTTGAAAATAATGCAATTCAAGAGATAAACATGAGAAAGTCGGGTGATGTAAGGTAAAACACAGTGATCGGCACTGGGCTTAAATAATAATACTATGTAGAATACAAGCTATAAAATTAGATTCAACCCAGATATTCTTTGAAGTATGTCCTATTTAATGTTTTAAAAAACTGACCCATTTTAGGGGGCTAGTAGAGCAACTAATTGGGTTCGACACACAAACTAAAAAATATGTAAAAACCACAACGACTCAATCAACAGTACTGCAAAATTTCAGCCCAATCCGCCAATGTTTAAAATTTCGACCACTAGAGGTGTTTTGAGCAACAACCGTTAATGTTTCTGACGTCATAGGGCTGTTAACAAGCCCCTAACTGCCATGGCGCAAAAACGACCACCAAGCAACCCACCAATGAGCAACATACAACTGGTTGCCCTTGTAACACTATTGCTCCAAAGAAATCTTTCGTTTGTGGTGACCAGTAACATACAAATACGTTTTACACTTGAGGGGCTTGTGGGGTAAATGTTAGGACTACAGGGTTGAACACAACAATCGACACATATAAATGGCATACTATACAAGAAATCCAAATTTCAGCCAATTCTGACACTGTTTAAAAACTCACCCATTTTAGGGGGCTAACGGGGTAAATAACGGGGTTATCAACAAAACAAAGTGGGATGCACATCTACATAACTATATCTACCATCTGTGTAAATTTCAGCCAAATCCATCAAACATTTGATGGTAAAACGAGTCGGACAAACTTCGGGGTAAAAACAACCATTTTAGGGGGCGAGCGGGGTAAATACTGGGGTTATCAACAAAAACAAAGTGGGATGCACATCTACATAACTACATCTACCATCTGTGTAAATTTCATCCAAATCCATCAAGGATTTGATGGAAAAACGAGTCGGACAAACTTTGGGTAGAAGAAAAAAAAGAAAAAAAAAGAAAAAAAACAAAACATTTTGAGTAAAATCAATATGTGTCCCCTTCAGGGAAGGGGACCCATAACAAGCTTTTTGTGACCCAAAGTTGCAACACATATGGAAACCAACCTTGCGCGACAATTGTCACAGCATTTCTCAGTTCCAGTAATGCTACTCTCAGCTCGTTTGTCGAAATGTGAGAGAACTGCCTTCCGCCTGCAACTCATAGTTGTCAGGTATTGTTCCATCTTGAGAATCATCCCTGCTTTGTGATCGCGAAACTTCGGTGAAGAAATGTCCCGGAGAAAGAATCTGTCACATTTCGAGTTATGAATTCTGATTCTAAAACAACTAAATACATCAAAGTGCATCATAATCATAATATGTGAAGCTTTGTTTTGCAGTTTTGTACCATTTTCAGGTCACAAACATCGCATGTAAAACTGAAAAAAGACCATTGGAATTTGTTGTGGTTCACATAGTTAAAGGTTCCAAGATACAGACTGCCTGGCGTTAGGCAATAGTTGTGCACTATTAATACCAAAAGTTTTGTCTTTACCTGTTGGTGTTAAAGTCCGCCGCAGTAAAAAACGTGTGACAAGTAGCAGGAAGACCATCCCGACCAGCTCGACCGATTTCCTTGAAAACAAATGGTGTTTTATCAAATGACGCCAATAAGTTTATGGTAACAAAACAAAAATCTACCAAACCAGGTATACCACTTATTTTAATAATGCCAACCTGGTAATAACTTTCAATGTCCTTTGGAGCACCATAGTGGACAATTCGTCGCACGTCAGGTTTGTCAATTCCCATGCCAAAGGCTACTGTCGCAATGATGCACTAAAATATAGGAATTGTAATTGTTTTAAAATAAATACTGCAAAAAGAAAGCATTACAATAACTTACATCAACTTCGTCCCTCACAAATTTATGATGAGCCTCATTTCGTTTTTCCATCGATAATCCAGCGTGGTAAATCAGACATTTCACTCCAAGTTGTTTCACAACTTGACCAATTTTGGCTGTTCCCTTAATAACAAATATACACAAAACATTTAACGTTTAATTTTAAAAGGGTATATAGCTGTGTTTATTCAACTAAGCCTAAATTATCAGTTACAGAAATTGTTAACCATATTGACCCCTCTTTTGATAAATTTTGCATCGTTTTTGCTCTGCACCCTTTCCAAAAGTTTTTGGCATTTTCAGATTATGGATGAAACTTACTTTTTTGGTTGGACAATATATGATAGTTGGTCCATCAAACTCGTATTTAGTCTGACCACGTACTGTCTTTTGCTTCATCAGATTACGCAGGTCTGCACTTGGATCTCCTGATTTCTTGTAGACATCAAGATACAAGTTAACTCTGTAAAAAACGAAATTGTCAAATTTGCTTTTGGCATACCTGCTACATAAACACAATCTAACAACAGAACAGAGATATAAAGGAATCAAGACAATAAATGATAAGTAATCACTAAACAGCAGACTGTGCACACAGTTTCAGTTGGGGTCTCATCAGCGCAGTGAGTAGCAAGTCATAGTCTGTATTGGCAAGCATGGCCACCTTAGTTTGTTGGAGTAAGAGAAAAGAGACAGTGTTAATAAACATTCAATGAAGGTAAAATACAATTTAAGAACCTGCAATAGAATTCTGGTGTTATGCACACAATATCTTATTTTTTTCTGAAAACATAGCAATAAACATACAGATACAACTACATTGTACTATGATGGATACAACACACCTATGTTTTTTGAATACAGAACATTTTTTTAGTTCAACCAATGCACATTGAGACTTTTTTATAAAAAGAATAACCTGTCAAAACTGGTGCAGGTTACGACTGGATTCTTTAGATTTAGTGAATTGCATATATCTTTTCGTACCTCAGGTGTGGCAGTTGCTGTCAGAGCAATAAAAGGCACCTAAGCATAATAAACTTTAGTTTAACAAAACATTATCCCAATATTATTGTGTAACTGTAATAACACTTGGTCGAGTAAATTGTTCATTAATTTTATTGAAAGAACGCTATGTCCCATTTAGAGGTTTTACTTTTGATTACTTGCTAAATTCAATTGCATCAAATCTAATAAAGGCAAGATAGATCAGACATGGTTACGAATAGGTTGGCATTTTGGATTTATCTTTTTCGGATTTGTCACTTTATGTCAACACATGTTCATGAACATGGTTTGATTTGTTTAACACCCAAGTGGTTTTTATGCTCCTGCTGTAGAATAAGTTTTGGACTCTTACATTAGGCAGCAGCTTTTTAAGTCTTCCCACGTTTCTGTAAGAGGCTCGAAAATCATGTCCCCATTGTGACACACAATGGGCTTCATCCACAGCTATAAGAGATATTCCAACTTGGCGATTTAATTGGAGCAAAACATCAGAGCAAGCTTCAGCAAACTCAGGAGTTATGTACACAACACGGTAGTTTCCTCTGAAAACATAACTTAAATGTGAAAAATACAGTTACAGCATTGTACATCAAAAGTTTTTACACAGATGTATGAAAAATAAAAATTAATACATAGAACATTACTTTCTTTTAGAATTACAACCTATTATTATTATCTAATTACTCAAACACTTATACCAATCAAAATGCCGAAAAGTCAAGTGTCAGATATATTGGTGTTTTTATTAACAAAGAGTCAGAGTCATACCTGAAAAAATTGTGGGAGTCAGAGTCAAGATTCAGACTACAGACACCACAGTCCTAATCATAGACTTTATATTTTTGTACAAACATTCCTGAAATGTTCATTACCTTCTTTTAAACCCATAAATATTATTGCCACGGAAATACCCAAAGAGTCTTGGTCAGACCTCAAAACCAAAAATGATGCAATGACCCACCTCATCATTTCAGAATATGTCTCATGCTTGTTTTTCTGTCCTGAACCAAGGAAACAGCCAGGAATGTTGCTTGTTTCAAGTTTTAACACCTGGTCTTCCATTAATGAGATAAGAGGTGAAATACAAATGGCTGTTGTTTCAAGATATACTGGTGGAAATTGGTAGCAAAGACTTTTGCCATACCCTAAAACATCAATGACAAAAGGTGTATTGGACTCTGCAATCCTAAAACCCACTTTTGTTGGTTTATACATTTTACCTGTTGCCATAACAACACATTGATCTCGACCTTCATTTAATGCAGTATTTATAATTTTCCACTGCATCCTGCAACAATGAAAAAAAATACAGTTTTTAGTTTCACTGCAGATGTTTGTTGAGTGGTGACTTTTTGCATGGAGAAATATGAGAGTCAATGAACATTGATCTAAATTAGTGCTTCCCAATCTTTTAAGCTACAGGCATGTTAACATACTATTTTTACAGTACAATTTACAGGCTAAAATACAGTTGTTACACAAATCAACTAGCAACTTCAATGTGTACAGTGTGTAAACCCTAAAATATAATATATATAACTCAGCAAAAATGGACCCAAAAATACAAAACATTTAACACATGCTAAACTCTATCTATAAATTACTTACGGACGAAACTTTGAATGACCAAAGTATTCTTTCAATGTGTCAATGTACATTTTATCAGGTGGAATATAGTTTGGGTCGTCAAACCCATCACTGGTATTCAACTTTTGATCTTCAACATCATTAACTTCATCAATGTCATCAAAATCATTGTCAGGAATAACACACATGTCAAGGTCAATTTCAGGTGTATTATCTTGGTAGCTGGTTTGGTAGCTTCCATATTCAGAAGGCCTATAATCAGTCGTGGTATCGCTGCTGATGTTATTCTGAAACTAAAAATTAAAAAAAAAATCATAAAATTAGCTTACATCAACTATAAAACGCCCAAAACTATTATTCAAAACAATTTAGCTACTGACCAACATAGTAAGTAAGTAAGTAAGTTTATTTCGCACGAAATATCCGAACAAAAGAAAAATACGAAAAAATTGAAAAAGAGAAATGTGCGGGGTAGCGAAAGACTCTGTGGTCACCGTGTCAGCTACATAATGAAACAATACTGATTACAGATTCAGTCATATCAGTGCCCAAGCACTCAACGCAAGTATTACAAGATAATTGTGGTGCTCAACAAACAAAATCTTTTTAAATTAAGTAAATGCTTCAACAAAGATTAAACATAAAACACTTTGTGCATAGGCAAGCAGATACAATATTTTTAGGTAGTAAATAAAAATATCACAAGATTTTTACCACTGCATTTGACTGAGGGATGGTGGTTGATTGGCTGACATAATGCTGTTCCAAAGCCTGTAAAATCAAGCAAAACATATTAAAAATGACAAAACAAGATTATAGCAAACTATATGGTTTACCTCCACTTCATCCAAATCTATGTCATCTTCAAAAGCATCATCATTATTTGTAACTATTTTTGTGGTTGTTTGTTTCACAAAGCATGATTCTTTGTTATTGGCATGTGCAATGTTCTAAAAATGAGTAACACACTGTATTACCTACACAACTAGAAGGGTGGCTTAGCACATTTTGTTGTTGCATTTACACTATAACCCATTTTAAAACATTAATATATTTCCTATGCTTACTTTGTATTGGGTCCCATATTAGCCATTGTCTTTTATAACCTTAGTCGTTTCTGCAGGCAAAAACTCATGGGTCCCCACACATGCAAAGTTGAAAATAATGCAATTCAAGAGATAACCATGAGAAAGTCGGGTGTTGTAAGGTAAAACACAGTGATCGGCACTGGGCTTAAATAATAATACTATGTAGAATACAAACTATAAAATCAGATTCACCCCAGATATTGTTTGAAGTAAGTCCTATTTAACGTTTTAAAAAACTGACCCATTTTAGGGGGCTAGTAGGGTAACTAATTGGGTTCGACACACAAACTAAGAAATGTATAAAAACCACAATGACTCAATCAATAGTACTGCAAAATTTCAGCCCAATCCGTCAATGTTTAAAATTTCGACCACTAGAGGTGTTTTAAGCAACAACCGTTAATGTTTCTGATGTCATACTGCCATGGCGCAAAAACGTCCACCAAGCAACCCACCAACGAGCAACATACAACTGGTTACCCTTGTAACACTATTGAGCAACAGAAATCTTTCGTTTGTGGTGCCCAGTAGTAACATACAAATACGTTTTACACTTTAGGGGCTTGTGGGGTAAATGTTAGGACTACAGGGTTGAACACAACAATCGACACCTATAAATGGCATACCATACAAGAAATCCAAATTTCGGCCAATTCTGACACTGTTTACAAACTCACCCATTTTAGGGGGCTAGCGGGGTAAATACTGGGGTTATCAACAAAAACAAAGTGGGATGCGCATCTACATGAATATATCTACCATCTGTGTAAATTTCAGCCAAATCCATCAAACATTTGATGGAAAAACGAGTCGGAAAAACGAGTCGGACAATCTTTGGGTAAAAACACCCATTTTAGGGGGCTAGCGGGATAAATACTGGGGTTATCAACAAAAACAAAGTGGGATGCACATCTACATAACTATATCTACCATCTGTGTAAATTTCAGCCAAATCCATCAAACATTTGATGGAAAAACGAGTCAGACAAACTTTGGGTAAAAACACCCATTTTAGGGGGCTAGCGGGGTAAATACTGGGGTTATCAACAAAAACAAAGTGGAATGCACATCTACATAACTATATCTACCATCTGTGTAAATTTCAGCCAAATCCATCAAACATTTGATGGCAAAACGAGTCGGACAAACTTTGGGAAGAAAAAAAAAGAAAAAAAACAACAACAATTTGAGTAAAATCAATATGTGTCCCCTTCAGGGAAGGGGACCCATAATAAAAACTAGAAGGGTGGCTCAGCACATATTTCAATTGCACATACACTATAACCTATTTTGAAACGTTAATATATTCCCTACACTTTTTTATATTGGGTCCCATGCCACCCACTGTCTTTTATAACCTTAGTTGTTTCTGCAGGCAGAAACTCATGGATCCCCCACACATGCAAAGTTAAAAACTATGCATTTCAAAAGACAACCATCAGTAAGTTTGGTGTTTAAGAAAAACTGTGGTCAGATCTTCGCTTAAATAATCATGCTATTAAAAGTACTAACAATGAAAATCTGATTCAATTCACACATTGTTTGAAGTTTGTCCTATTTAGTGCTCTATTTATAGAAAAGAAGGGATAAATAGTGGCAAAATAAAGTGAAACACAAAAATCGACACCTATAAATAACGAATTGTACAAGCTGTCCAAATTTCATTCAATTCCGACACAGTTTTAAAAAATCGCCCATTTCAGGGGGCTGGTTAGGTAGATGTTAAAGTTATAGGGTGAAACATAACAATCGACACCTAAAAATGACATAATCTACTAACCATCCCAATGTCATTCAATTCAGACATTGTTAAAAACATGGACCCATTTTGGGGGGCAAGAGGGGTAAATATTGGGACTTCAGGGTTAAACACAACAATCAACACCTATAAATGACAAACTCTGCAAACTGTCCAAATTTCATTTAATTCCAACACTGTTTAAAAATTTCACCCTTTTTAGGGGGTTAGTGGGGTAACTGATGGGGTTTTACACCCAAAAGTATAAAATATGAAACCACAATGACCCAAGCAACAGTCCTGTAAAATTTTATCCAGATCGGCTAATGTTTGAAATTTTGACCACTAGAGGCGTCATTATCAACATTCGTTAACACATCTGACGTCATAAGGCTAACACATCTGACGTCATAACATTTCATGGCAAAGTGGGGTGGACAAACTTCAGGGAAGAAAAAAAAACAAAGAAAATAAAAGAAAAAAACAACAACAAATCGAGTAAAATCAACATGTGTCCCCTTCAGGGAAGGGGACCCATAATGGATTGGAGGTAGTCAAGAGAAAAAAATTTGATTAGTGGTAGATAAAGCCAAGAAACCGGTTCATTGGGAACAAACAGTAGGATGTTTTTCAAATTGTTGCCAATTAACTTTTTATTATTTTTGCTTTTTCCTGATTAGCTAAAAAATGATAGGGTCATAAGGTGTAAGGTTTGGGAGAAAAAAGTGCCATGGGAAATAAACAAGGAAAAACTGGACATAACAAAATAAAGTTTCCCTTTAAAATAGATAAAAAACATAAATAACTAGAAGGGGCCAAATTTTAGCCAGTTCCGACATTGTTTATAAACTTACCCATTTTAGGGGGCTAGGGGGCATGACTCAATCAACAGTACTGCAAAATTTCAGTCAAATCTGCCAATGTTTAAATTTCGACCACTAGAGGTGTTTTGAGCAACAACTGTTAATGCTTCTGACGTCATAGGGCTGTTAACAAATCCCCTAACTGCCATACAAACTCACCCATTTTAGGGGGCTAGCGGGGTAAATACTGGGGTTATCAACAAAAACGAAGTGGTATGCACATCTACATAACCATATCTTCCATCTCTGTAAATTTCATCCAAGTCCACATTTGATGGAAAAATGAGTCGGACAAACTTTAGGCAGAAAATAACTCATTTTAGGGGGCTAGCGGGGTAAATACTGGGGGTTATCAACTAAAACAAAGTGGGATGAACATCTACATAACCATATCTTCCATCTGTGTAAATTTCATCCAAGTCCTTCACACATTTGATGGAAAAATGAGTCAGACAAACTTTAGGCAGAAAATAACCCATTTTAGGGGGCTAGCGGGGTAAATACTGGGGGTTATCAACAAAAACAAAGTGGGATGCACATCTACATACCTATATCTACCATCTGTGTAAATTTCATCGAAATCTATCAAACATTTGATGGAAAAACGAGTCGGACAAACTTTGGCAAGAAAATACCCATTTTAGGGGGCTAGCAGGGTAAATACTGGAGTTATCAACAAAAACAAAGTGGGATGCACATCTACATACCTATATCTACCATCTGTGTAAATTTCATCCAAATCCATCAAACATTTGATGGAAAAAATGAGTCGGACAAACTTTGGCAAGAAAATAACCCATTTTAGGGGGCTAGCGGGGTAAATACTGGGGTCATTAACACAAACAAAGTGGAATGCACATCTACATAACTATATCTACCATCTGTGTAAATTTCAGCCAAATCCATCAAACATTTGATGGAAAAACAGGTCGGACAAACTTTGGGAAGAAAAAAAACAAAAAGAAAAACAAATTTGAGTAAAATCAATATGTGTCCCCTTCAGGGAAGGGGACCCATAATAATTTTGCAAAACTGCATAGGGTTTTATAATAAGGCATTTTTTTTAAAAGACAATTTTGTTTGGTATTAAATAATTTTTATTTGAAACTGTTTAACAAAAAGTTGTACCTCATTTATAATCTGTTCTTCCTCTTCCAGCAAGTCATCAATGTTGTCTATATCTGCATTAAGAGAGCTGCTGTGAGCAAAACGACTTTTGGCATCACATTTAGAAACATCTGCTGTTGATATGGTAGCTTTGGTATTGATATCCCCAGATGATCCATTTTTTAGCGATTTGAAGCTATACACTTTCTTTTGGCTCTGATCTTTGATAGAAATATCCTCCTCAAAGCTACTGTTAATTTCTATGCAATCTGGTGACTTTGGTACAGATCTAAAAATATATTTGAACTAAATATAATATGCCAATTGCCAATACAACTTACATCTTCATTTAACCAAGATTAATAGAAATGTACAAGTCTACACATGTCTATTAAACCAGTTAAATGCTGCTGATGAGAACAAGTGCATTAGGTGAAAAATAAGCCGTATACAAGTTTCTAATGTGTATTTAGTCAACAATTGCTTAATTTTGAAAAATTAGTAAAACTCACTCTTTCTTTGTGAATCTCCACAGTTTGGGAGTTGCCTCAATTGTATCAAGAATTTGTTCAGGTTCAGAATTATTGTTTATTTCAATTTTGACATTTTTATTAATATCTCTTGTTTCATGGCTAGATTCCTTGCTGAGGTTGTTAATCACCGATCTCAGTTTGTTCAAATTGTCAAACACTTGATTTAACAATGTTTCCATGCTGAAAAACAATTATAAGTCAGTCTTCCACACATAATTTTTGACATAATAGTTTTTGCTTGAATCAACGAGAAATGTATGAATGGAATGAATGTAACAAACACCAAGTGAGTTGACAGGCACAACACAGGAGGTAGGAAGAGTTTGCAATATAACTCTTTATGGTTGTTTTCAAGTTATATATATTTGCTAAAAATCATAAATTTTGATTTAAGACCAAAAACAACTAATATATCATATGTATATAGGTTTATCTTACCATGCTTGTTTTTCCACTGAAACTTTTTCTTTCAAGTCAGTTTCCTCTATGACTCCAATAATGTTGTGACCTTCATCACACATTGTAATAAGCCTATCAATAACATTTTCCATACATTCCATCTTATTTCACAAACCCTTAGTACAAAACCTTTTGTTGATTAAACATACTTTTGTTTTGTTCAGAATTACATTTAGCAGTTGCTTCAAACACACTATTTAAACTTATGATTGGAAGTCACTGTGCTTTGCACTCCAACATCTTATTGAGACCATAGCGTTGGGTTCGTAATATTAGATTATTGCCCTAATAACCAGTGTTTCATACCGGAACGGAACGAAACCAAATAATGTTATTCGTTCTGAGCAAATTATTTATTTCGTTATTTCGTTCTGGACCGATATTTTCATTTCCTAACGGTCTGACTGAAATAAAATTATAACGGTATTTTGGTCTTTAAAAAAGAGCATTTCTTACTGGTCTTTACAACTATTAAGCAAAAAAAGAAAGAAAGTTGCAACGCACAAGAATTATTGTCGGTAGTTGTTACTTCACATAACACTTGTCAATGATGGTCAGACGGATGTAAATTGTAGGAGCCTCAATTTATATCATATCTTAACAGTGCAAAATTTTCAGCAATTGTTTCATGCCAAATGTCAAGAACGAAATACCGGAATAAAATATAACGGTATTTCGTTCCGTTCCGGTACTTTGAATATTTTTCATTTCGGTATTTCGTTCCGGTATTTTAGCCAAAAAATATTTATTTCGTTCCGGTATGAAACACTGCCAATAACCTATACCAATACCATTACCATGTACCTCGGATAATGTTTTCAGTTCGTCGGTACATATATTATTGGTTCCAGTGTTGCAACATACTATTTTAGATAAACACTTGTGTAAAAAAGCAGAACATAAAGACCCCACACACTATTTTTGATAAACTCTGGTGCAAATAAGCAGTACATATTTGTTTTCACAACATTTGATTTTGAACTTCAACTAAGTACATACTTCAGTTCCCGCGAACAAACGGGACTTCCCCTGTGGTATCCCATACCAGCTACAAAAATCCTAGAGTTTTCGGTTTCATAGTATTTTAAACATAGGATATTCCATGCTTTAAACCAGGTATTTCCCAACTGGGGGCCGCACAAGAAGCTTTAGTTTAAAGGTACAAATACCCTATTAACACGCTGCAAGTTTAGTTTTTAACACGCTTCAAGCAGTGGTGAGATGAGATTTTCCAGGTTCGCGGATCTCATAAAATTTCGTGAGACGGTTCTATAGAACCGGTGCGAACCGTCTGAATCCCACCACTGGCTTCAAGTGTAAGGAAGGCTGGAATATTTGCAATGACTTTCATGACTTTCAATAAAAAGACGACCCAGGCTATCGATTGCCAATGTATTTCAATTAGATAGGATGATTAGTTGAAGCGCAAAATTACACGCTAATCACATAGGGCTATTTAGCGAACTACAGTGTTTCCGCCAGCAAAGGCCGGCGTGATACGAAAGTGCAAATTCGTCATGTCATTGTAAGTTGAAAAGAACGATAACAACATTAACAGATTAGTGGGAAATAGAAAAGACCGTCGCAAAAACTGTGTATACACATAGTTAGGCAGAACGCAGTTTACTTTTTAACATCAAAATAAATCTTATTCGAAAACAGGTGGAACTACGCGCGACGTAAAGCCAACAAAACAAGGTACATCGTACAACTAAATATATAGACTTTCGATTGTGCAAAAAGCTATGTTGATGGGATGCGGTTCAAATTAAGAAAGCAGACTCTTGATTTCATCTTCCAGGTCGTCGTCTGAGCGTTTTGATTCTTGCGACTGAGATTGTACATGCTCACCGACCATTTGTGCAAGTTGTTCGTCACTTTCTGCTAAAGTTTGTATTTGATGCAGCTGTTGCTGTTCCTGAAAAAGAAAAATACAGTCAGAATTGTTAATTTTGTTTGATTAAAAACTTTTTTATTTGCAAATTTGTTAAAGATCTATGAAATTCAAAAAGTGGTGCAATTAGATTACAATTTGAAGTTGACATACTTGATGCAACATTTGGTTGTGGTTATCTTCAAGGATGTTTAGGTCGTTGAGAGTTTTGTGCATCAAGCTTTCCAATTCACCTTGGCTATGCGCTTCACTCTGAATCATTTCATTAATCGCGTCCTAAAAAATCGTATTTGTTTACCCGCAGTTCGTATTAGGCCTATGTACACAGCAAGAAAGTTTTTAGTTACAATATTGTTCAAATCAGTGAGTATTTTACATTTTTTTACCTGGATGCCCGAGTTCAGTTCCTTGCTCTCACTAACGTCCTCCGCTTTTGCTTTGCTGAGTTCATCAATAGCAGTACGGGTCTTTTCTTGCAACTCTGCAGGCACTCCAGTCTCCCTGGATGACGACTGTAAGTTGCTAATCACTTGTCTAAGTTGACTTTGAACTTCTTGCTGCGCCTTTTGTTGGAGTTCAGATTGCTAAAATAAGATTATCACACATGTGAAAAACATAATTACGTATTATCTTTCAAACATAGAGATCAGTATATTAAAACTTATTCTAATGATTGCTTGCTTAAGAAAGACTCATACCATTTCTGCTTCTTTATTAAGGCCATCAATTTCGCCTTGTATTTGCTGTTGAATTTGTTTCTGATGCTCAACGCTTCCAGTGTTCCAGCCTCCAGCGTTAATCTCGTCCATGAGGGTCTTGATATCTCCGTCCAACACATCTTGCATTTGGTTGGCGTCGTTAAGCATCTCTAAAGCACCATCGGTTTGTATTTGGTGTTGGGACTGGCTCTGATGGGATTGACTTTGTGTCTGCTGTTGGGATTGGCTTTGTGACTGTGAAGATCCGGTTTGAGATTGAGATTGGTGTTGACTTTGACTTTGGGATTGACCATTGCCCGTAGAAGATCCTGTACCAGTACCGGTACCCGTATTTTCTTCACCGTTAACAAGGCCGTCAATTATATCTTGAACTTGATCTTGAATTGAAGCAATCTCTCCCTGACTTTGGCTTTGTGATTGAGATTGAGATCCGCCACCGGCATTTGGGCAGCACATTACACGGATTTCATAATCCTCACATATCGGGTGTACAGTTTGGTCATCACCCAAGCACGCCAAACCAGAATTCAAGTCGCAAGAAACCACTTGCCATTGCTGGTAAGAGGCAAAATCGTCAACAGTACCGTCCACTGGCTTGCATTCGATTTCGACAGGCGCTTGACAAATTTCATTGCCAGTTGAGATAATGTGCGCGTATGTTTCGTTGTCATCACGTTGAGGCAACTTTGGACGGTCGGAGTTAATCCAATCAGTCCAGTAACACGCTTCGGTTGTAGTTGTCGCAACAGTAGTAGTGGTAACAGGAGTTGTCGTTGTCGCAACAGTGGTGGTGGTGGCAGGAGTTGTCGTTGTGGCTAACGTGGTAGTAGTAGCAGGTGTTGTTGTCGGAGGTGGAGTTGGTTTTGTCACCTTCTGGGTTGTAGTGGTTGGTGCGTTGGGTACAGTGACGGCAATAGTTGTGGTCTCACCAGAACCAGATTCCTCTGTGGTGGTTTCGACTGGTGGAGTTGGTTTCGTCACCTTCTGGGTTGTGGTGGTTGGTGCGTTGGGGACAGTGACGGCAATAGTTGTGGTCTCACCAGAACCAGATTCCTCTGTGGTGGTTTCGACTGGTGGAGTTGGTTTCGTCACCTTCTGGGTTGTGGTGGTTGGTGCGTTGGGGACAGTGACGGCAATAGTTGTGGTCTCACCAGAACCAGATTCCTCTGTAGTGGTTTCAACTGATGGAGTTGGTTTCGTCACCTTCTGGGTTGTAGTGGTTGGTGCGTTTGGTACAGTGACGGCAATAGTTGTGGACTCACCAGAACCAGATTCCTCTGTAGTGGTTTCGGCTGGTGGAGTTGGTTTTGTCACCTTCTGGGTTGTAGTGGTTGGTGCGTTTGGTACAGTGACGGCAATAGTTGTGGTCTCACCAGAACCAGATTCCTCCGTAGTGGTTTCGGCTGGTGGAGTTGGTTTCGTCACCTTCTGGGTTGTAGTGGTTGGTGCGTTTGGTACAGTGACGGCAATAGTTGTGGTCTCACCAGAACCAGATTCCTCTGTGGTGGTTTCGACTGGTGGAGTTGGTTTCGTCACCTTCTGGGTTGTGGTGGTTGGTGCGTTGGGAACAGTGACGGAAATAGTTGTGGTTTCACCAGAACCAGATTCCTCTGTGGTGGTTTCGACTGGTGGAGTTGGTTTCGTCACCTTCTGGGTTGTGGTGGTTGGTGCGTTGGGGACAGTGACGGCAATAGTTGTGGTCTCACCAGAACCAGATTCCTCTGTGGTGGTTTCGACTGGTGGAGTTGGTTTCGTCACCTTCTGGGTTGTAGTGGTTGGTGCGTTTGGTACAGTGACGGCAATAGTTGTGGTCTCACCAGAACCAGATTCCTCTGTGGTGGTTTCGACTGGTGGAGTTGGTTTCGTCACCTTCTGGGTTGTGGTGGTTGGTGCGTTGGGGACAGTGACGACAATAGTTGTGGTTTCACCCGAACCAGATTCCTCTGTAGTGGTTTCAACTGATGGAGTTGGTTTTGTCACCTTCTGGGTTGTGGTGGTTGGTGCGTTGGGGACAGTGACAGCGATAGTTGTGGTCTCACCCGAACCAGATTCCTCTGTAGTGGTTTCAACTGATGGGGTTGGTTTCGTCACCTTCTGGGTTGTGGTGGTTGGTGCGTTGGGAACAGTGACGGCAATAGTTGTGGTCTCACCAGAACCAGATTCCTCTGTAGTGGTTTCAACTGATGGGGTTGGTTTCGTCACCTTCTGGGTTGTGGTGGTTGGTGCGTTGGGAACAGTGACGATCACAGTTGTGGTTTCACCAGAGCCAGATTCTTCAGGGGTTGTTTCAACTGGTGGTGTTGGTTTTGTTACTTTCTGTGTTGTGGTGGTTGGTGCGTTGGGAACAGTGACGATCACAGTTGTGGTTTCACCAGAGCCAGATTCTTCAGGGGTTGTTTCAACTGGTGGTGTTGGTTTTGTCACCTTCTGTGTTGTGGTGGTTGGTGCGTTGGGAACAGTGACGATCACAGTTGTGGTTTCACCAGAACCAGATTCTTCAGGGGTTGTTTCAACTGGCGGTGTTGGTTTTGTCACTTTCTGGGTTGTGGTGGTTGGTGCATTGGGAACAGTTACGGCAACAGTTGTGGTCTCACCTGAACCAGATTCTTCAGGAGTTGTTTCGACTGGTAGCGTTGTAGGCGTCGGTTTAGTAACTGGTTTTGTTGTTGTTACAGGGGCTTGTGGAGGAGTTGTTACAACAGGGGGAATTTCAGTTGGAGAACAAGAGGAGGTACAATCACACGATGCAACATCGTTGTAGGAATATGAAACTTGTGTGCCGTTCTTGCATTTCAAAGCAACTACTTTGTTGACGGTAGATGTAGGTTGACAGCATGAACACTGACTCTCTGATCCATATTCGGACCAGTAGAATTGTCCACGACAAAATCCGTCACAATATGACATGACAACTGGTTCTGTCGATGCGCAACCGTCTATGACCATATATTCGGCGTTGGTGCTGATTCGTCGTCCACATGTGAAGCATTCCTCGTGTACGCACTTCAAGCAACACCCATCCTCGGTGGGTTCCACTGAGCCACCTGTTGATTCGCATGCGTCCTGGTCAAATGAGGGGCACGGGTTAGGGTAGCAAGCCTCTTCGAAGAATCCAGAAGTGACGTTCATGTTGTTTGTGCAACCACAAGTGTTACACTTATCGGGAGCCCAACTGGCTCCAGGCTGTAACACAAAATCGCAATGAACACACGTAGCATTAATTCAAATTCAATTTGCTCAGGCCAACAAAAAACAAGGCTTATTGCAACAAAGTTACGCACGCCATCCTCGGTATTTCCAAACATTTCAAGTATTCGATAAATTTATATTTTGTACCGGTTTAGCCATTCCGTCTCCACAACACACGTTGTCTGGCACACAGCGGTATTTGGTGCAGCAATCTTCCTCGTAGGTTTCAAGTACAAAGCATGAGGAGCAGGTTGGCATGTTCGGTGGCGGGCAAACGTAAGGCTGGTCTATAATTACGAGCGTGCCTTGATCTGGGCCACAGATATAAGCGGAGCAGTTGCTGGTGTAACCCCACATCTCACCAACCTGGTTAAAAGTAAAATAAAATTGTTGCTGAAAAACCGTAAACAGGCATGTCAACGCAACGAATTTTTTTCACTTGGAAACAAAAGCAAACTTGTTTTTGCGCCATTAAGTACAGGCTATAAGAATGCAGCAAACATATACCAAGAATAAAAAAAGCATTGTAAATGTGCTGGTTTATAGTGATAATACTGGAATAAGCGACTTACGTTTTTGCATTCAAGACTTCCATCGGTGTGTGTAACAGCACAACCGTTTGCCACGCACTGGCCACAACATTGACCAACCGGTGTCACGTAATCATGACAGGGTGGACATCTGGTGTCGCAGCTTGCCACCGAACAGGATGTTTCCAAGCATGATGTCTTCTCATCCGGCTTTCCGGAGCAAGAGCAGTGAGTACAAGGGTCGGGATTCCATTCGTCGCCAGACTATAAAAAAACATGTTGTTTCAGATTTTCATTTAGGAGTCTGGAAAAGTCGAACTGGTATAATTGGTTAATTGACGGTTTTATTCAAACCACTATTTTGACCCGACGTACATTTATCATTTTGTGCATCCGTCTTATTAGTTCCATCTTAGAAAAGCTAACGTTCCATAAACCCATATTGTTTAAACAAATTATTAGTCACCATAACGATCAGGTTTAGTTAAAAGCATCAGGTGTAGTAATCAATTACGTTACATGCCTACATACTGCATTTTTTGTGTGACTCGGTAAAAAATTCTTTAGATCGGGACCTCGACTCCTAGTGTTTTACACCAGAATATTTTTTGTGCTAAAGTTTAACTAACGGGTAATCTATCTGACTAACGTTATGTAATGTTCCATTGTAGAGACATGTGTTCAGTGACTGGCAAGAAATAATTCTGCATCCCCTCTCATCAACTTCGACCGATGTAGCTTCACATTGCGAGCACACCACGTCTTCCGGACAAGGTTTGGGTTCTAAATAAAACACATGGTTATATTTCCTAACGACAAAAATGTTTGTGTCTAGAAAAAACGAGATTTTGTTAAAGCAGAAATTTCATCCCGTTTTTTTTTTAAAAAATAATCATCCCGACTTTATCATTACAGCAGTGGATAATCCTCTTAAAAAATAATATTTGTTATTACATACCACAACTGTACAATGGGCAGCATTCCGTGTGTGTGGTAACAAGGTCATAAAGGTCACCGCATTCCGGTGCAAGGGGGCATGGGTTTCTTGATTTGTTGCAAACACATTCGTAGGTTGGAATGCACTCTCCCTCGTTCGTCTGGATGGCAACGTATCCTGGTGGGCACTTGGGGACAGAAACTGCCGGGCAGCTTTCGCTTCCTTGTCCCAGAGGATAGTTGCAAGCTTTGAAAGAAACATTTTTGAAGAGTTTATCACACGGATCGGTCGCTATGCAACACAGTCAGATAACATAGTATATTTTAACTCTTCAAACGTGAAGGTAAAATTTCGTATTAAGCAAAAGATTGCGAAAAAGGGGCAGACTTACTGCAGTCATATTGCGGACAACATGGGTCGGTGGTAAGACGACGAAGAGGAACTTCGCAAACACCACATGACGGAACAGTGGCCTTGAAACCCGGTGGACAGGTCTTGTCGTTACACACTACCTCATATCCAGCAGCGCAACTGCATATCGTGCAATTATCCGGTTGCCAGGTTTCGCCCAACTATGTAACATAAGAGAATGCTTTAACATGTGGAACATACATGAAAACACATATGGCGATAACAATGTACTCACCAGGTGAGTATTGTTGTTGTGATCCACACATCGTTCGTCGCACTTCATGCAGCACCCGTCATTGGTGGGCACAACATTGCCACCGTTGTTCCGACAAGTCGCCTCGTCAAAAGCGGGGCATGGGGTTGGATTGCATTCAACCTTGTGGAAACCCGAGGTGTGGTTGACCTCCTGGCCACATTGACAATCGGTGCATGGCTCCTGCCAGGTCTCTCCAGGCTACAATAACATTTGTCAGATATTTAAACCAGCATCGTTTCACAACATAACGATAAAAAACTAATTGTTTTTATAACGGCATGTTTGAAATAATTATAATCAAAGCTATTTTGGGTAACATTCAAGTTTAAAACAACAGTGAAACAAAAACGTACTAGTTTGATGGCGGATCCATCCAAACAGCAAACATCATCCGGTACGCATCCGAACACGGGGCAACAGTTCTTGATATGTTGACGAATGACGTAGCAAGTGGGGCAAGTAATAACCTCAGGTACTGCGCAAATAATTTCGCCAGTAACGATGCTTGTCACACCATTGCCGCCCATAGAGCATTTATATGCTGTACAGCTGTCAAGGTCTTGCCACTCATCATCAAGCTGTATATAAAAGATCGACTTCAATTAAAAGGTTGTATTTTTTTTTATCAACAACAGCAATTTTAACAAATTGCCCTGTGGCCGTTAAAAGTTAAATTTTTAGGAGTGTTTCTTTTCAATAAAGTAAATTTAATTATACACATAGGTTTGAACCATCGAATGAAAAAAAGTTGTCATCAACACACTAACCGGTCTGCAAATTGAGTTTCCGTCTTCGTCGGTATCAGAACATCCGGTTTGTACGCAGGTACCACAACATTGACCGGCAACAGTTTGGTATTCCGAGCATGGCGGACAGAAACTGTTGCAGCTCAATAGGAGGCAGCCTGTTGCCAAACACCCTCTACTATCAGGTTCTGAGGTTTCACATGTACATGTTGTACACTCATCTGGATGCCAAGAGCTTCCAGGCTAAAAAAGAAAAATGCATTTATTTATTTTTGTATTTTTCACTATTTTTTCCCTCGACGGTCAATTCTGAGTTTGACTTTTTTTTTCCAAACTACATTTGGTAATGTACCGCAACAAAACTTTTACCCATGCGACTAATTAAATATAGCCTAATCAAAATCGTTACTTCGTGCCTTTCAAAAAAAAGGTTTAAAACGAATTGATTCTAGCCTGAACACGCCCCTTGATAACTAACTCAATGCCCTACAAATACATGTAATTTATTTAATTTACCAAATATTCTGTTCCGTTGTTTCTGCAAACTCCTTTGTTCTCGCACGAGTAGCTCACACAGCCACAAGGGTCGTAGTGGATAATCTTGTTCTGGCATTCGCCACATGTTGTGAAATCCTCCACACACTTCTTACATTCTAAAAGCAACCAAAAACAAACAATGTGAACAAGAAGGCATCATTATCACACTTTACGATTTAGAGTTTTTCGTTGTCGAAATTATAAATATAGTGTTATGTATCAAAGGGATGAGAATCCTCATCCCATTTTATTATTTAAAAATATTGGTTCGACAATTATGTTCAATTTAGGCATAGAATGTAACGTTAACATCTGGATCGAGATTTAAGCAAACTGTAATTCTCAGTCTCATCGATATGTAAACGTATTGTTATCGTTTAACACAATAAGTTCCACATGTTTAGTGGTATAGGCCTACTGGACGGTTGTAGTGAAAATGAATGTCCAGTGCAATAACTTACGGCATTCTTGAATTGGGCAACAATCTCCTGGTGTAGTCACGACATGTTCAAGTGGTGAACATGTTAGAGGGGGTAGGCAAGGGCTCCGTGTTGTGTTGCATTGGCAATCGAACTCGGGAATGCATTCACCGGGGTTGGTTTGCACCACGACGTAGCCGGGGAAGCAAAGAGGGACTGGAGAAGCTGGGCAGCTTTCACTTCCACTCCCCAAATCGTAGTTGCACACTAAATGTAATCATTTAACGTTAAATAAATTAAGTATACAAGATATAATGTTTGTGATTGTGTGTTGCAGTTTAATGTTAATTTCATTTCTTTTATTGAAACATATACATGCTAACTAAGAATTTCGCATGCGGAAAAAATGTAAGGACATATAGTAGGCCTACGAATTATTTTTTTATTTGCAAAAAATGACCTGACATTGACTTACCGCATTGATACTCGGGACAGCATGGGTCAAAACCGCGAATTGGTTCTGCCACTTGGCACGGACCACAATCGGGAATCTCTTCTGTCCATCCATTGGGACAAAATTTGGATGTACAAGAAATGGTCTGGTTTTCCATACACGAGCAGATGGTGCAAGATTCACCCTCTGGAACCCAGCTATCTCCGTACTACAACGCAAAGTTTAAAAGTTTATTAAACAAACACCAATTTTGGGCAAGCACAGGCCTACTGTTAGTTTTGCACAAATGTGTTCTTACAAACCTGCTATTGGCAGTCATGGGATTTCAAATTACTTTCGTTATTGAACACAGTCATATTTTTCACAAAACAAACATTTACAGCACGCGCCTCCTTTTCGACTCGTTTTTTGTATGTCTGTGGTTAGCTGTATATGCCATACCTGGTATATATTGCCGTCAACATCGGTGCAGTCGGTGCAAAATGAAGTGTCAGTGCAGTGTCCATTTACATGAACGGTGTTAGGAGGGCAGAAGCACCCTTCGATAACCTCCTCTTGCTGGCACGGGACTCCAGAAATGAAATCTGGACAGGTTTGTTCGCAATTCGGCATGCATGGCTGGTAGATGCGGTCGCCGGGACATTGGATAGCTGCCAAACAATATATATGTTCCCAGGTGGATGTTAGTGTTACCTAGCCTTAAGCATTTTTACAATTTTAGAGTTGTTTGAGAAGAAACGATTTTAGAAGCAAACATATCGTGTTGCGGATGGAGTGCTTGCAAAGCAGTTAAGGCAGAATACTTACGACAAATATCATCAGTTCTCCAGTCCACGCACACTCCTTCGTGTTGGCAAGCGCGAGCGTAACCAAACATCGCCTCGCAGTAGGTATAGTTGCCGCACTGTGCCGTGTCATACCTGCAGATTTCATAGAATCTTTGTGGGTCCAAAACCGCGTGACAATCCTATAAAACAAAAACAAGGTAACGGTACGTTATCAAACATTGCAAACGGTTTGTAAATAATTGCAAACAAAAACATATATTTATGTGATATGGTATACCGTCTCATTTTTGATACCTTAAATAAGTCTGACAGAATAATTTCACACTCTGTTGCTGGTGGTTGACATATCGTTCCGTTATTATTGAAGCAACGTTTGGATTCGTTGAAAACAAGCCAACTTCTGCCAAAATCTTCAACGTCATCTACAATCTCTCCAACACGGTTTGTCAAATCATCCGACTGATCGTTGTTGCATACACCTATTGAAAATTATGTTTCAGGTCAAAAACGTTGTGGCGAAGAGTACGTTTACGGCAAAAAGAAAATCCTTCTGTCCTTTATAGAACCTAAAACAGATTTGCGGCGACAGCCAAAATGTTTTATCGTTAGTAGGTTGTTTACGATTGTAGATTCTGCACAAGAGTGTTTGCACAAGAAACTAAACGCGTAACTTACCACAAAGACCCTCCGTGCGATTGAAGTAGTAGGAATACGGGACGATCAAACTCCAACTGTAGTCGACTCCAGTGTAGGTCAGAGTGAGCTCGAGATCCGGAATTGTGAGGTAGAAGAGACTGATACCCCTCATTTCGACTTTAATGCCACCAAACTCAGCAGGAAGAGACGATTTTTGTTGCAGGTTGCCACCGTTTACAGTGTACTACGAATGATAAAAATCCAATTAGGGTAAAAGTCTATGATGTAAACAAGAATTGCGGCAGAACAGTTGCTATATCCAGACTAAAACTTTTGGTTTACCAGCAGATTCTAGTTAAATTACATTCGATGACTGCAAGCTTTGAAGTCGCCTTACTGTGTAATTCTGGTACAGGACGACGCTCGTTCCATCGTATCGGACAGTCATTTTTCTTGTGCAAGTCGTGTCAGGGGCATCTTCGCATGGTACATTGTCCATCCAAATCTGCAGCAAATGGTTGGTTTAACTTCTGATTAGAACTAGCAAATAACATAATGCGGCTATTGATAACTCACCTCATATTCATGTGGGTGATTACTGCGGTGTTCGTTGATGTCACGTGACAGCACGAAAGTACATTCACCCTGGAAGGGGAAGTAGTAACCGTCGAACGAGAAAAAGTGGGGATCGCCCTGACCGAAGCAGTAACCTGAATACAAACAGTTCTTGTCACACCCATCTGTCTTGTTTTGTAACGAAAAGGATGTAAAATGTATGACACTCCTTGCGTCCTCTCAGAGATAAACTAGTTTATAGTAAACTCACATTGGCACTCCCAGCGGCACTCGCATCCGTCTTGAACAGCCACGGCAGGGAATCCGTTTTGACAGACCGGCTTGTTAGCTGCTGAACAAACCACAGTCTTGTCATTTGTCGTGGTGGTGCACACACCAGGTTCCAGTTCTACACACGTCAAATCGACACACAGCTCTTCATCGCCCCTTAGCGGCCAGGTTTCACCAGGCAGATGAGCAATGCCCTGAAAAAGGTTGAGTACGACATGTACTGTAAAGGGCTTGTCGTGTCTACTCTGTTTTTACCACACCCTGGTTGGGGTTAAAAGCTCTAACGTTTATTTGTTCCCGTGGTTTTCTTTTGCTCAAACCAAGGCTATTACAAGCTGGTCACCTGGCTGTCGATGCAGTTGCAAGGTTTTGGTTTCGGTGTGGGGGTGGTCGTGTCGACGCGCGGTACAGTGGGTGTTGGAGTCGTAGTAGGTTCAGGAGTTGTCGTGGTAACGGTGGTTGTTGTGGTTGCTTTTGTTGTGGTGGTAGTTGGAGGTGGAGGACACGAGCTCTCCGGGATGCACTTCATGTTGACATCATCCCATACCTCGTCTAGAAAAAAAATGGATTACATATATCGCACCAACCAAGAAACCCTACATGATACACGTCTAAACTTATTTTTATGCACTAAACAATTTATTTAATAACCTTCTTTGCATGTAACGTAGCATCCTTCAAGTTGTTTCCACGCGCAGTCAGTTGGATTTCTGTTGTCGCAAGTGGGCGGGCATGGATTGCCACAAGGATCATACTTCCACTCGCAAGTTTCGTTGGATCCGGTTCCATAACCGGGGTTGTAAGCCTCGCACATGATCGGACAAACGTCGTTGCTTCGCCATGTCACACATACTCCTGCCTCAGCACAAGCCTGAACAGTTGACAGAGTTTGATAAGTGATAATTTGTCATTGGGCTAAATCTTTTAAGTATTTTGACTAAACATTTTTTTCAAAAACGGACTACATGCTGGTTGCTCATAGCTAATTTCGAAACGATTAAAGAATGTTTTGGGTGGTTTAAAGCAGTGGTTCTTAACCGGTGTTCGATCGAACCCCAGGGGTTCGGCAACGCCGAATCAGGGGTTCGACGAAGGTCTTTTTGAAGTACAATACAAATACTCGTTTTTGTCACACTTTAGGGTCTATAGTCGCTAAAAACGGCAATTTGTATTTGCCCAATATCAAAACACTGGAAGGTTAAACTTAGGCAGGGGTGTTTTAAACTGCTCTAAACAGTTTTTGTGGAACTAAAAAGAGTATTACCAGCCTAATAACCATATGTGTCAGACTTTTTGTACGCCTATTGTGTGCCAACAATGCGAACAAAACAGGTACCACAAGCATCACAATATAGTTAAGACTGATCTCCTCGCTGTGCAGCTCAAATCTATGCACCGAGCTAGAAATTAATCTGGGCTTTTGGGGCGCATTTAGATGGTAAATACATGATATAAACCAAGTATTTTAAACCAAATATAAGCAGGTAAATGGCGGCCGTTGGTAAAATAAGAATCTGCGACGCGGCCGTCCTAGCAAAATGGTTGTGCAACCGTTTTCTTTTCTTTTTTTGACGTAACAAAGAGCATTGTTCGCGTTGTTCGGAAGCAGAAAAACAACGAAATTTTGTTGGCAGCAAAAACTTATACTTCATCTTTTTCATGTTAGTGTACAGATGCTAAAAATACATTGCTTCGTTTTGGTAAAAACTATAAATTGCCGGAATTGAAGCAATCCTGAAACAAGTTGCTTGTATTATGATATCAGAATTTAACAAAATGACAAACAGTAACTGTTGCCACTACGTTTAAACAAAAACTAATTATGACCCACCAAACAAAATGGGTTAAAAACCTAGGATGGAACTTGGGGTTCGACCAAAGGCTGAAGAATTTCGTAGGGGTTCGGCCGTTATAAAAAGGTTAAGAACCACTGGTTTAAAGCAAGTAGAGAAAATGTATTGTAATGGAAGCTGCATACATTACGGAAATATCAGCATTTTCGTTTTTACCTGGGCGTACTCGGCCACAGCAGTGCAGAAACATTCACAGTCACCGCCGTTGTCGCATCCACAGGTGTCGTACAAACATCTTTCGTAGTAGGTGTTGGGGTTGACCTTGTTATGGCATTGCATGAATGCGTCACTGTTGATGATGTTGCACTTCTTTTCCGCCCATGGTTCCCTGTTAGGGTTCGCAGTACACGGGTACTGGGGAGGTGGTGCTTCGGGGCAAGTGTCCATGATCTACAATTAGGGAACAAAATGTAGCATATAGTTAAAGTTGGCGTGGGCTTTAACGTCTTTGAAGGTAATCGTCCGAGGCATGGAGAGGTTGACACTGTAAGTTAGTAAGACTCTTTAACACAGTATAAACAAAGAGTGTCTCACCCTCCAGTCGTTTCCGAACTCGTTGGGATCAGCAGCTACGTCTCCTGCTCTTAGAGTAAAATCGTTGCTGGCATCGCCGTTGAAATCACCGCAAAGACCACAAACCTATGTTACAAGTACAGACATGACAAAATCATGCTTTAAAACTTTAAAAATTAAATCCCATAAATTCTGTAAACGTTATATGTTACGAAAATCTTACCTGTGACATGTGTTTTGGTTGAAGTCGGACTTTTACTGCGTTCTCTGCGTTCCATCGGATATCAATTCCGTCAGATGTTTCAATAATGTGATAAATACTTCCTTTCCTGATCTGATACGTCACGCCATCTGGTGTGGCGGGTCCAGAATCGAAACTTGATACTGATATAACCTACGTAACACAACACGTTAATACATGCCGTATAATACTATCAAACCAGTATTTAGGTACACGATTCACAGTTGTAAAGGTTATGACATAAAATAGGACAAGCCAATATATTTGTAAACAAACATTTTGGTTTGAAAACATAAGGATTTTCGAAACGTTACATTTTTACAAGTATTTTGCCTTGTTTGTTTCATGTTGCAAGTGTTTAAGTCTAAAAAAATAAGCGTTTTGTCAGCGTTGTGTCTAAATCAACGTTCGAGTTAACATTTACCGGTTCGTCTTCTCCTTTGGTCATCAGAATCATGGTGTCGTAGAAATAGAAGGTGACAGCTTTAGTGCAAGTCACTTTGCCGCTTCCGCATGGAATGTTCTCAACGATGATACGGAACGTTCCTGTGTTCGAGTCGCCACATCCATTTTCAACAAGAGTGTATTCGCAGTCGCCCTATAAATGCAAAAAAATGGTTCTAATTTAACCAAATGTTCACAATTCACATACATCGTGTTTTTTTAGAAACTACAACAATAAGATACTCGTGAAACTAAAGTGGTGATTTTACAACATGGGTTTCAGTGTTATTTCTGTACTTCAGAAAACAAGCAGCAATTTTGAAGATAAAAGTTTGAACTTGCCTGGAAAGTGTATTCCAAACCATCAAAGGTCGTGTAATGGGGATCACCCACAGCCGAACATTCGGCAGGACAAGCCTTCTCCGTACAACTCCAGGCTCCGCCCGTACAAACACAAGTGTTGCAACCATCCGACTCAATGACCGCGCCTGGGCTGAGGACTTTGCCGTTGTATCTACATGAGCATTGGAGGGGTTCCACACATGTCTTCATGTCCTCGTCTGTAATACAGCATCGTTTTTTTAACTGCAAGTTAGGCAATTTTACACTCAAGGCCAGTATAAGACCATTGGGGCCGAACTGACTACATTTGAATTACTCAAAGGCTCAGGCAAGGAAATGCTACGAAAGTGTTTGAACGGTTCACTGCAAAATAGATAATAATATATTCACCCAGTATTTTGCCTTCGGGGCATTTGCATCCTGATACGCAAGTATCAGAACTGCAGAAAGCTTGTTTTGTTTGACAAGTTGCAAGACAGGCAACACCCTTGGTTCCTTCCACGGCACAATCAGCGTAAACCAATTGGGGGTCACATTGGCCAGATCCGGTTTCTTTCGTCTCACAATACATTAACCCGTTGGTGCAGGTACTGAAATCAAACGTGAAAAATAGATTCAATGTTTTATAACTTATGTATATACCAATGTATTTGTTTTCGATATTTTTTCCCCTTGTTCTCACTCCAACTAACGAATCATAAAAAAATCGGCGGCACGTCTCAAGCTAAATGCAACATTATGGGAGACACAAAAAACTTGGTAATTTACCCTATCTTAATGGGGTATTTTTGTTTGTCTCGGCACAGCTTGCAATTTTCAGGTTTAAATTACCACGCATGTGTATACCTACCAAGTTTGAATGGAAGAATCAAGAACTGTGCCAGCTGGGTAAGATTCGCCGTCATAGAAACAACTACAATCTTCAACCTCGACGCAACTTCCTTCGTCGCTGAGATAGAATCCATCTTCGCAGTAACATCCGGGATGGCAAAACTGGTCACACGTTTCGAATGGATCACCGATGGAACGGCAAGTGGTCGCGCAATATCCTCCGCATTCTTTGTACTCTTTGCCCTCACCGCACTCGATAGCTTAAAATTAATTTTGATTGAGTGATTTGGCAACAACTGGTTGTTTGTCGTTCAGGTTTGAATCGGTTGTAGGTAAATAGTTTCCAAGTATAATAACGAATTGTGCTCCAATTAACCATATAACTTCGTATATAACTTCGATTATGAATTATCGTTAAGTGTTACTTGGTTTTTGAAAAGTTGAGCTGATTGGTGTTTTTTATTCAGTTGGGGGGCACATTAAAAATAACCCTTTTGTTACAATTTTCCTCAAACATTTTTTAACTCGAAACTCAAGAAAGCAACATGCTTACGACAAGTAGATGTGTTTCTCCACTGTACTATTACACCCTTGGATGAGCACTGTCGGGCATAGTCAGCCAAAGCTTCACACATGCATTCCATTCCTTCTCCACATTCACAAACATCGTTTCTGTACAATAAAATCAAAATATCAAATTATTTTTTTATCCAAAACTAACGCTCGTAATTGAAACTTAAAGCTGGAATCACCCAGTCCGTTGCTTGGTGGATGAAGACTAAAAAGCCTCAATGGATGCAGGTTCAGAAAAACCTATAAAACTAATTTTTAATTACCTGCAGTTGTAGAAGTATGCGCCCCAATCGACAAACGGATGACAAGCTTTGAAAAGATCACCACGCACTACATCACACACGGAGTTGGCGTAGTTCTGCTTGTGTTGGTTTACCATACAACTCTCGGGCAGGATCGGTTGACGGCTGCAATCTACATCTGCACATTCAGCGTTGACCTGTGATTAAATATAAGTTATTGTAGCTAATCACTTTTACTTTACACGATAAAAATGTTTTAAATGTATCAAAAATGCAAATCAGAGTATAGTCTGTGTTACGATGGTTTAATGCTGTACATGTAAGCTTAGTTTCAAGTTAATGAGTCTTTTCTTTACCTTCCATGCGTTACCGAAACTTCCAACGTTTGATTCGACCAAGCCTTGTGGGGTTCGCAAATCGTCTGTAGATTTCGAGTTGAAATCACCACACATACCACAAACACTGCTCTTCCAAATTGGATCAAGCTTAATGACAGAAAACAATGTGAAATATTTTCAAGTTGAGCAGCAAACGGGATTACGAAATAACTTATATCGAATCACTAAAAGTTAACGCACTAATAAGATATCTTGAGGTTTAGGAGAATCTGTCAACAAAAGATTTCAATTCAAATACCTTCACGTAAAGACGCATTTTTCCGTCCCACTCAATTGTGATGCCGTTCGAAGTCTTTAGTTGAATCATGAGGGAAGAAAGCGCACGAATTACAACCGTTCCTAAGAAACAGTAAATGTGAGATTCACGCCAAGGCGCGTCGAATTGCCATGTGAATTCCACTTAAGCTGGTAATGCGTATTTTGTGGGGTAATTTGCCAGGTGACTAACTCCAAACTTGTGTGGTGCGCGCTCTATTTTAAACCGTGGTTTAAGTTGGAATATCACGTATTTCTTTGCCACCTCTCAGAAGAGTGAGCAGAATATTTATGAAAAAATAAAAAACTTTTAAAAGAAAAAATCACAAGTCATTAGGTTCTGAAAAACAATTGAGTCTTAATATATCATTATTCAGGGTTCATTCAGTTCATACCGTGACTGTATGGAAGAGACACATCCGACCCGCCGACAGATACGATGCCGCCGTGCTTCAGTTTGTAATCTGTGGTCGCCAAATCATTTTTGATCCTTAACGTTGCAGATTTTGTGCAAGTTCCAGCACCATCGATGCCGCATTTGATGTTTTCGGTTATAATCTAAGCGAAACGAATATAAAAATATATAAAAAAAATTACAACCTTTGCCGATATTGCAAAAACGGCATCTCAGTATAGTTTACTTAGGCCCAACTTACGGCAAATGTGTAGTTGCCACTTTCGTCACATCCATCAGTAGATAGCACATACTGGCAGTCACCGGCGAACGAATAGGAGAGACCGTCAAATGTGCGATAATGGGGGTCACCAGTTGCGGCGCACTCGCCTGGACACGGGGTGGCGCTGCACGACCATGAACCACCTTCGCACAAGCTGTAGAACAACAAATATGTTAATCTGTTTGTAAGTTTACAAATTTGAATAATTTCTGTTGGTAAATAGGCCTACTGTTTTTGTTTTTTGTCTTCCAAACTGTCAAAACAATAAAATACACAAATACAAAAAAACAAGTGATATTTCATCGAAAAAGGGTCTTTTTTGGAAAACAAAGTCAATATCAATCCAAACTATCAGGGCTTACAAAAACTTTTTTTGAATGAACTGACGCATGTAAACACACAAAACTCGACGAACCAACGTATATCTCATCTAGACTTAACGACCAGAAAACTGGTAAGTTTAGTGCTATAGTAACGGTGCTTGCATCAGACCCACCGGAAAGAACAATAGCCTTTCTTGACATTTGCACAGCCAAGAAAAATAGCCGAGAACCCTTGGGTAAATACACCGAAGGCGTACAGCGTTTCACCTCACCAGCTCTGTGAAAGCTTTTTTCGGTCTTTAGGGTCGGTTTTTAATTATGACCCAAGAATGATATTAGATCCATCACACATTCATATTTGTAAAGCGTCAGTGCTGGGTCTATCCCAAGTTTGAACACAAACTTTGGGAACGCGCATTCCGCTGGGGGCAAAATCACGCTCTAACTGCATGGCTCTAGCGTGCTTGAGAAATAGACTGGCGATGACTGATAGCTGACAAGTGAGGCACCTTCACACAATACTTATTGGTCCATTCGTCACTACGCTTTTACGTACAATGTGTGTGTTTGCGTTTTTAAATAATCGGCATGAAGTAATTGTAAGAAAAGTGATGAACGATTGAAACTATTTGAAGGTTGAAAAAATGCGATGCTGATGCTTAAATCGAGACAAGTAAGTCAAACCCATTTAAGTATGTTTCGCTTGCTCTCCAACTCGAATGCCAGAAAAGGCCAGAGAAACGTTTCAAACACATTTGCACTGTATACAAATCGCTTAAATATGGTCCAACCAAATCGTAGAAATTTTAATATGTGCATTGGGCCAACACATTCGGATATCGGGGTAAAAATAACTCTTTACATAACCCAATCTTACCATTCCTCGCATTCAGTTGATCTCGTTTCTCCAGATGCAAAGGTGGCGCCTTGATGTGTGCAAGAGCATTCGGATTCAGGTACACAGTGTTCGCCATCAAGGATAGTTCCTTCGGGGCAGAAGCACCCATCCACACACTGCGATGAGCACAGAAGATTTTGGTTCTTGTTGTGACAGGTTGATGGACAAGTTGTTCCGCACTCCTTATGCACAAGGTTTCCGGGGCAGGTTTTGCCTGTAAACATTTATTCAGTTGATGTTACACCACAAAAGTGTGACCTGGTGATCATGGTTTAAATTCATACACAAACGTTGCTTTTCTTAAACTTTCGCGGTCAGTCATGAAAATTAGGATCATATTTGACAAATTTCAACATACCGCAAAAGTTTTCGCTTCTCCATTCGGTGAGGTTGGCCCCAGTTGCAATACACAGCTTGGCATATTGTGAAACTGCGTCACACAGACAAGCTTTGTAGTCACCGGATTCACACTGGCAAAGGGCTGTCACACAACTGTCTTCAAGGACTGTCGTTGGAACTTGGCAGGTATCAAAGGAAACTTGAGAGGCAATATCGCTACATACGTTGGTCACATCCTTTGATGTAAAACAAGCACATTTCATGATAAGTTAAAGCACGGAAAAATCCAAGATTTTGAAGGTGAGGTCAAATCGTATTTCAAAAAGTCTAAACTAACATGTTACTTGTTTGTCATAAAAATTTGGTAATCCGTACAGCCGAAATGTCAATAATTTACCAATATCCGTAGTTATACGTTGAAAGCAGTGTTTTGGGTAAAAAAACACAACATTAAAGGTTGTGTGGTTTTCATGGGAGCATTCGATTTAGTGAATCATTAATTTGACAACTTGTTTCAGCTTACCGTAAGTTGCTCGGTGGTGAGGAATCCGCAGTAGTCGGTGGCTTCGCTGGTGGTGCAAACCTCTCCTTCGTCTCCGCTGGCAACAGCCCAGCTATCCATGAACCGCTTCACACTGTTGGTTGACTCACCTAAGCATGGAAAGTACTATTATCTGACTCGAAAGACAAAAAGTGTATTTTTGTGACAATGCAATGGTCGGGTAACTTTAAAAACAGTTTTGTATGACATCCCTTTGTCATAATGTTCATTTTCAGTCATTCACAAACGTGCAGTACTTCGAGGTATGCTTATTACCAGTGAAGCATTCATGACAGGAACCCTGATCTACAGATATTTTATCACCTGTACAAAGCAAGATTATCGCTGACACAATTCATGGGCAGCGTTGCGATAAGCGATAGAGGTCACGAAAGATATGCAACCCTCGCTCGCCCAAAATTTCACGTTAACGCCCCTAACGCAAGCAACACCATGCGTCATTAAGCGTCATTGTAGTGACATCATCCATAACGAGACACCGTTAAGTTATTAGTGTGAAGTTTACATATTTCTAACGCGGTAAAATTTGGAAAATGTGAATTATTGCGCAACAGTGGACACTGGTTTCATTGTTAAATACGCAATTCGAACGTCTCAGAAGTAGCTACACAACTATGGTTGTATACAACCATATAGGTCCATAGGAATTTTGTAAAATTCAGTGGTTGGGACGCACTTTTATATTGAAACACAACAGATTATTATCTATTGGGGCAAAAAGCTTCTTATTATCGAACAAATCACGTAAAAATGAATCGTTAATTAAAAATGTTGAGAAGCTCAGCTGCAGGTGAACTCAATAGACCTTCATTGCTATACCATGAGATTACGCATTACCAAAACGATTCAGATTTTTTTCATTGCGTCGGTTATATATCTTAAAAGAAAAAGTCTGGTTTACAATCCCTTGAAAAGTCGACATGTACTCACTTGCGCCCTTTGGTGTCATATCGTCTTTAGCATCTCCGTTCATGTTGCCACATACACCACAAAGGTTGCCCGAGTATGGTGCGGTCTTAGAAGTAACCAGGAAGTAGTTATCCTGTCCGTCCCAGCTGATGACGTCACCAGAATGTGACGAAATCACAATATACTCGGTGTTGGGAATACGGAAAATATGGAAACCTGATGTCACTGTTGGGATTGGGACCCTGTAAGGAAAACACGAGTATGTGTAACATAAGTGTTGTATTGGTGTAGAAGTCTTTCAACAATCGTTTTAATTAACTTTATTGCTCAAGTTTTTTGTTGTTTGCCACTTTTTGTTGCAATTGAACTGCCTTTTTTTAAACAATATCCAGTAAGCTGATTCCAAAACAAATATTATTTACAATTTTAGGATATCAATAGACTTTTAAAAACGATTTGTTGATAAAACTCGCCTTATCTTACACTAAACAAAGGATGTACATTTTAATAAAACTGTGGGAAACGTAGTTTCTGTTTGCTATTGGACTCGTTAAATTGAATTTAAAACAACGAACAACAAGTAATCGTTCTTACTCGTCGTCGTTCCAGAAAGCTTTTCCGTCGGTAAGACGCATCAAGTTGTCACCGACATGAACTTTCAAAATCGACTTGTCGTCTTCACTGTAAGCCAGGTTGATGGAGAAGGTATTGTCCACACAATCGGCAACAAGCTGGTAATTACATCGCCCGTTGGATGAGAACATCGCACCATCAAAAGTGTAGAAGTGTTCCTTGGCCCACAGAACACACACATTGGAACTGTAGAATGGTTTTTCGACTGATGGAGCTAAAAATATAATTAGGAGATGTTAGGTATGTTATAGAACATATGATGTAGGATTATGACAATATATCACTAGGCGAGAATAAGGCATGCATTTAGAAAGGTTAGAGGTATTGGCTGGTACGAACTGTAAATCAATTTACTGCAACATGTAAAGATTTTTGTAGGACAAAAAATTACATATCTCAGTGAAAAATTACGTATCTCGTTAAAGCGTTATAATGCCAATATTCAAAATGTCACATTTTATGTGGGA
This sequence comes from Phallusia mammillata, assembly GCF_965637545.1. Taxonomy (NCBI): domain Eukaryota; kingdom Metazoa; phylum Chordata; class Ascidiacea; order Phlebobranchia; family Ascidiidae; genus Phallusia; species Phallusia mammillata. The sequence goes on from NC_137258.1 coordinate 10,376,610, forward strand.
AAGCATGTTAAAAGATGCTGATTAAACGTGTTAGCAAAACTAAACAACGTAACCAATATTTCATACTAAAAAATGAAAGCGGTAATAACTAGAGATGTACCGAATATTCGGTTTGCCGAATTTATTCGGCCGAATCAGTCATTTTTGCAAAGATTCGGTTTCGGCCGAATAATTTGTTGCGATTCGGCCGAAACCGAATCTTTTACGAACATAAATTTAAAGCGTTAAACGTGTCTTCTCTGCTTATTAAGGTGCCACGCAATCTTTCAAAAGCCCAAACATAACGAAAATTGCGTTAATTTTTATCTTTTTCAACACATTGTCGTTTTTCCCAATGTAGTCAACAAAAGTATTTCATTGGGAGGTTGCCAATCATGCTTGGGGCAATTTTAAACCCCACAGAACTGAAATGAGGACGAAACACAACTATTCTGCGCTATAGCTGTCTGGTAGATAAACATTTTTTATTGTTAAACGCATAGCGTACGACTTCGCGTGACGTCATAAAAGATTCGGTTGATTCGGCCGAATTTATTCGGCAAAACCGCCGAATATTCGGTTTCGACTGAATCGAAATTTAGCCGATTCGGTACATCACTAGTAATAACAGTAAAACATGTTTACAATAAAATATGTCAGTTATGGAGTTCGAAACGGAAGACGCAAAAAAGCATTGAAACACACTACACATTTGGTATTACTCGTAATCAGCAAATCTGCAAATCAAGCAGATATAGTTTTTTTCTGTTATGATTTTGTCTGCTACATTTTGTTCTTACTTATGGGGATTTCCCCAGAGGCTTCGCTAACGGAACCTTCAACCTCTTCACCTATCCAGTCAAAAAATATGCGTCAGTACAGTTAGATGGAGAAAACAATATTAACCAATCAAGCGCTTCTAATGAAACTAAAAATCAATGATTTCTGAGCATTTTCTGTCTGCATTGGGTAATTTGCTTGCCAGCTAAATTATACTTGTGCTAATGGAAGAAGGGACAATGATTTGTCACCAAATATGCGTTAAAATGATTAACTGTTTGACCGTTAGAAATTAAAGAAACATATGAGCAGGCTAAAAGCCAATCCAAAGGAATTGTCAAACTGGAATTGTTATTGAAGAAATTATGTTTCGAAAAATCGAATATCTGAACTAGTCATTAAAATCTTGAAACTAGGCAAATATTCGTTTTTTAAGATTTTCTGTATCGGAAGCCAGCCTATACGTATTGCTCTTACTTATGGGAATTTCCCCAGAGGTCTCGAACATTGCTGACCCTTCAACACCTTCACCTACCGTTATATGTACAAACATTACTTTGGGCGGACATAAAACTAAATCGTTACTTGAGTACAGAGTTGCAAGTCGGGCCTTTCGGGCCGGGTTCGGGCTTAGGTATTTGTGAGAAAACGGGCTTAAAACGGGCCTGACTTAACGTTCCGTGTCCGCCACTGTTTTTTAAATAAAATCACTCAGCTAAGTAACAATTCTCTAGCTTTGACCTAATGCCCACCCTCCTCTAAAACGTATTGTTTACCCCATTGTCTACTATTGTTCATTGTGTTTGTTGTCTTCATCTGTTTTCTTTCTCATCCTTTGTTGCAAGGCTTTCGTGGATAGGCCTGTCAATCAAAATTTCGGGCCTAAACGGGCTTTGCAAAAACGTTTCGGGATCGGGCGGGGCTTCGGGCTTATACTTTCGGGTTCGGGCCGGGTTCGGGCTCAAATTTCGGGCCCGCTTGCAACTCTGGTTTAGTAACAACAAACACCAAACATATTGTCAGTGCTGAGCAATGTAATATGTGGTAAACGTCACTGGGTAATTCAGCGGTTGACGAGCAACCAACTGTAGAAAACTTGGGTGAAATTCAAGTCAATCTTAATTTCAACTCAGAGGTTTATATTTGAGGTTTTTTGAGCAAAATCTGCGCGACGTGAGGCACAAAAGCGCCAGCAATAAGGGCCAAGCGGAAGCGTTTCTACATGCTTACGTGAATTGCCTTCTCCCGAGGCGCTTTCCTCAACTTCTTCCGCTGTTACATATTTGCAACAAAACCCGGTTAAAACACAGTATGTAATTTTGTTGCTTATTTGGGGAATTTGCATTGATCCTATTTACTGCTATTAGTGTGCGAATTTACTTACCAGATGTTTCGCAAGTCGCGCCTGAGAACCCTTCGGTACATTCACATGTGTTGGTGCCGACGCAAGCTCCACCATTCTCACAAGTTGGGTTGCATGTAACTAGACAGAACGAAAAACGTAAAATACTTTTCAAACACTCTAAAGTAACAGAAGCTTACATTGGCACTGTGGTGTGTTCGCTGGGGAGTCGCATCCTTGGCTGAAAACGTTGAACACGGAACCCGCAGGACATGGCGTCAACGAGACCTTGCCGTCGGACATGCATGTGTAGTAGTGGATACAATCCCCTGGTACTTCGATATATTCTCCAGGTGCGCTGCACAGCGACGAGACTGCGAAAATAGCAATGTATCTCAGTGGATTTTCTCAAACACATCGGTAAACACGTTTGTCTTTTTAAAAGAAATTGCGCGTGAATGGGAAGTTTACAATATGGAAATAAAATATGAATTCTTTTGTAGATCTTGTTCAACGCAAAGGCAATTGAATTAGCGTGTCTCTAATTCTGCTTTTGTGCCAGGTCAAACAATGGCCAAGACAAGACCTGTGAGTTCAGGATACGCCAAGGTAAATGACAACAGCAGCTAATGTGACAACGCCTATTGTGTCTCTAACGTGCGGGGCGTCGCAACTTTTGCCACCAGCGGTCTTTCGCAACTGCGACTAAACTTTACCTTGTGGGTCGGAACTTTAAGCGTGACCAAACAACACAAGTTATTGTATTCTGACGGTTGTTCGGTTCATAGCAGGTCTGGGGGCAATTCAGGGGCATTGCGGTGAAGAAAGAAGGAATCACGTACATTTCACGGCAACGCCCTCATAAAATAGCAGCTCGCCATACACTTTGTCAAGGGTTTGTGTGCCTAACCTGCTGATCAATTTGAACTTCACCTTTAACTTTGCTGTTACGTGTTTAAACATAATTTGCAAAACATTTGATAGGAAGCGTCTCTAATTACAGCCTTTCCATTTATACATCCAAAGGTCCTGACTTTGATGCCATGTCATTAAAGTTTGTTGAAAAAATGATTGTCTTGTAATTTTTGCCTGTTCCTAAGTGGATTCACAACACAAATCTGTCCAAACGTTGGCCGGATAACATTATTTCTATCGCTTCAAAGCCGGTTTTATTTCGTGTATGTTTAATTAAAAAATCTAATGAAACATAAACTTACAGTCACAGGTGATTCTGTTTCCTTCAAAGGATGTAGTGGGTGAACACCATGGACGTTCATCAACCGAACCGTCAAGAGTACAGGAAGAATATATCTTTCCGTCGTACTCGAAAGGAAACTTGCACGTAGACGGAAGAGCTAAAACGTAAAAAATAAAGACACCGTTTTATGTCATTAATTAGCAACAAGACAATGGGCTAATGAGGACAATGGTTTTGTGTAAAAGTTAAGGCCACCTAGAAATAATTATCTGATTTGTATGTGTTAATTTGTATGAAAATGGCTGGGAGACCATATTTCTATTCTTTTACAGCAAAGAATGCTAGCGTTTCTGAAATATGCCCCACAACAAAATATGAAACACAATTAGGCAATTCAACTCTTCACATGTAATAATTGGTTTTGTCAAATTGGTTGAACAATCACAGACACGAATAAAAATGCATCATGTGTAGTGGAGATAAAGAGTTGACAGTAAGTTATGTTTTACACAAACGAACAAAACTTACGTATTTGACAAAGGGTTCCATCAAATCCATCGGTACACACGCAGGTGTTTGGCGCCCCGCAGTGGCCTCCATTGTTGCAAGTGATGTCGCAAACAGCTAAAAGGGAATAATTTTGGTGGCACCATGTTCAAAACACGTAGGGGTAATTTTAACTTACGGGTTTCACAATGATCGCCGCTCCAGCCATTCAAACATGTGCACGTATTAGGGGCTGTGCACGATCCGCCGTTTTGGCATTCCAAATCACACAGACCTGTAAAAATATATATAACTAAGTGCAGAAAAGAACAGCGTGCCATGTGATGCTTCACTGCTTTAAAACTCCTTTCATTCTCAATATATTTCTCCCTTTTCAAATCTTTTAAGTGACGCTATTGACACAAAAGATGACTTTTACACACCGGGACAGGCGACAAATGGGGTGAAACGAAATGCTTTTGACGCCATGTATATCCTGTATTCGATTCATAGCTTTCAAATACACATTTAATCCGAACTGATATACTATCTTCATTTGGACTATATTTGTCTTGATTTCTTATAGGGTTTCAGATATTCAGATATGTTATGCATGTTTTGCATTGATTTGTTGTAGCGATTTGTGTGTCGGGCAAAGAAGTACACAGTTAAATTAAATGCTTTTACATGTTTGTATTTGATCCGAATAAGAACATTTCATGCACCTACTAACTACAAAGTGACATGGGCCTTAAACCTAACCATAATTAAGTATCGGTTGTTTTGGAAACAGATTACTAACAGCATTCTTACCTTCTTCGCAAGATTCTCCCGACCATCCGGTGTTACACTCACACTCGTCAGGTCCAACGCAATGCCCGTGAACGCACATGTTTGTGCACTCAACTGTAACCAAAGCAACAGACGATAAAGGGAACGCCCAAATAATTTGATAGTTAAGGCATAAAAAACTTTTTGACAAAATTTTAAAACTTTACGAATTGTCTCAGAGTTTATTTAAAACGCATTGCTCATAAAGTAAGTTTAATGCTTAAATTCTTTAATGAGTAAAACGATTAAGAAACTATATCCGTGCAGGATTTCCGGTATATCATAGCCTCGGCTATTGAAAACTACACAAATTTTATCCAACAATATTTTTACGGTTCTTTCAGCTACAATAGGCGCACGGGTCACTAAAGCTAACTACACACACTTAGGTAAACAAAGGTCACTATAAACGCTTAAGCAAATCGTTATCGTGCCTATGATGTTACTCACATTCTTTACAGGCGGGACCGCTCCATCCGGTCAAACATGCGCATCTGTCTGTTGCGACGCACTCTCCATGTTCGCATGCTGGATCACACGTGATGGTCACTTGGACTTGCGATTGAGATTGCGACTGAGACTGTGATTGTGACTGAGATTGTGACTGTGACTGTGACTGATGTTGGATAAGGTCCAGCGATGTGGGTAAAGAAGGAAATTTTCTAAAAGCAGATTTTGCGTGAATAAATCAATAAATACAGGACATTGGATTAAATACGTTTTCCAACAACAGTTCACCAAACGCATCTTTCTGAAGTCAAGTCCAAATGTTTTCATATAGGCTACGTTATTATAGTGTTTGTAAATTTTACATCGCGGGACAAATCTCACGAAAAAAATGACAACACGGTCATTCATATGGAATATGTTTATCGAATAAAAGGTCAATACGAATTCGATCCCCACAAAATAGAAATCTAACTATTATAATAATCCATGTTTGCCAACTGCAAACATGAACTGGACTCACGATACGTTTCTTCTCTTTCGCAGAAGCTTTTGTTCTTCAGTTATTCCTGTCAAATACAAAAACAAGTCAAATACAAAATCGCTTTAAGTTTGAAGTGGATCCACCCCTACAACAAACAGTAGCATTGGTACAGGTGTCAACCAAAGCTTGGATCAGCCGGTATTGTTTGATAATCAGGTGTTACGCGTTTGCGGACAATTTAAATTTTTGGACAAGGAGTGTATGCATGGAGAAGAAACCGCGAGAACACTTCCAGACGATTCGGAGTGAGGGTTAAACGCCCAGTTAACAAATATGTGCATAGCAGTCTGGCTCCGCACACGCCTGTGTTGTGTGCGAAATATTGGATCTCACCCGAAGCAAAACAGTACAAACATTTTGAGGGGTTGATTTTGTTCTTTTTTTGTTTAACTTCTAATTTTATTCCATGTGATCTAAACGCTGTCGAGCGGTTTAATTCAATCGTCTCATGCCAACGATTTGACACTTACTTTACACCGAACACTTACAGCGGCAGATTGTAGCACAGTATGGTATATAAGCTGGCAAGATGGGCAACTAACGTCAAACAAATTTTACACCCCAAAAATTAACTTTTAAAACAGAAAGTGTGTACCTTGAACTGTAAGAACGACGCTTAGCAGCCCAGCTATTAAGATCAGCCGGGTGTCCATTTCAATCCGCTAATCTAAAACAGAAAAAGTAGGACCAAATTAGGCATTCATTCATAGTAATTGTAAACAACAACAAACAGGTATCAGTAAAACATATTAGGCTGCGTAAAAAGTTAGTCTAAAATCATCTGAACAGTATTAATATCAGAAAACAGACACACACACAAAGGACAACTATACATAACGCATAAATTGCGAACAAACGAAGTGAGTAGACGAAACGTAAATCATAGGGATCAACTTTGCATCATTATTACCAGCAGGCAAGTTACAACTAGCTTACACGTCTAATTTGCAAACACAGATGTTTTATGCTTTATGTTATCATCACATCGTTTTGTTTCATTTCCATACAAATGCTTATTATGTCCTTTGTTGATGATTGATCATGTAGATCAGGGCTACTCAGTTAGGTTTGTCAAAGGTTCAGATAGAAAAGGTAAAAATTACCAAAGGCCCGGACACTTCTGTTCGAAATGCAAATGCGGCATGTCTTAGCCAATTTTGGTCATAGCGAATGGGGAGAATAGCGGTCAAAAATGGAAGGTTGAACTGGGCACTAAACGTGATTTTACTCCTTGCTGCGAGAGTATATTGGCACAACGTCATACAGATTACATTTTATCTGGTTTTGCTGGACTGCTTCGTAAGGTAATAATTTGAAATTCATTTCATTACATCACAGATACAATTGCGCAAACAATCGCCGCTTTGTTAATTGTATAGCGGAATAATCTATTTTGTCGTAACAGTTGGATTTAGGCAAGACTTTAGGCTTCTCGCAGATCAATCGCTATGCGGACCTCAGTTTAAAAATTGCCTTTACATAGCAATGTTTAATTAAAACACAAATGATAGTCTATATGTTGCCGTAAAGACTATCGAGGTCTACATTCAACGCCTCAAAAGGTCTGGATGTGGACCGTGGTCCGTCATTTGAGTAGCCCTGATGTAGATTGTTGAAGAAAAACATAGAAACAAAAGGTAATTAGAGGTGTTTTTCTTACTAACGGTTTCATTTCTTTCATTATTTTATCCAAACATCAAATTGCTTTCTACCCTGCTTAGTGGTAAAATGCGGAGATGACTTTTCGAATACAGGGGTTTCAGAATGTTGTCATTCAGCGATTTACGAGCGAGTTTCACGGAACTGTGAATCTTTAAAACTTATGAATAGAAAGGTGTGATCTTACGATGCGCTGGCTGAATCGCAAAACACAACTTGACTAGACGCCAGATTGTAGCTATATATTTGTGTTTTGGTATGTATCTTTGTTGGCGACAAACAAGGCGATAAACACAAGACATTGCGAACATAAAAAATATGTATATTTATTACACGACCCACGTTGGTTGTTCGGTTCCAAAAAAACAGAAGCTAAAATTTAAAGATTCTTGATAACTAAGCTATGATAACTCAAAACCAATTTTTTACCTATCTTTTTCTTACTTCTTCTTCTCTTATTTGTTCGAGTGCATTCAGCGTCGTTTCGATGCAGAAAAAAGTACTTCCTGACTTCGAAGAGCTGTAACTCGAATAAACGACAATTCGTCGGTGACCCTCTATTTGGACCTTAAGCTTTTCTGACGGATGAGCAAGTTTCCATAATCGTTTCACCGGCGTAAAGTTTTCGACCACAGAGCACGATCTGCGATATTTGCTCTCTTTGGCAATTTGGTTGACGCCCGAATACGCCGCTCCTTCCACACTTGTTCCTAAGTCTCCTTTTACCATCTTGCCAGAAGACGACGCAATAGGTCAACATTCTCAAAAAGTAAAATCAAGCCACAATAAAGTTTTGATGTGTGCGCCAGGTTACGACTTACGCAAATATAAGAGCGAGTCAAGGAGCATGTGTGAGCTGTTTTAAAAGATGATTTTCTCAACGAAAAGTTGCCACTGTTACGCACGTTTATTGGAACACGTCAGGGTTTCCATGCCATAATAAAATCACAAATACATTGCGCGCAAACCACTTGCATTTTATCTGTAGTATTATCCCCATTACGCCAAGTTCGAACCCTAGTTTGTGGTCTAAAGCTTTACTGGTTTGAATTAAAATTACTATCTTTGCGCATTTGAAAGCGTAAGTGGTAAATGTACAAAGTTTGTTTCGGACCTTAGCGCCGAAAAGAGTTGTCAAAGCTAACGCGTTATGCAATTAAGCGGCATTCGACTTGCTTTTACTTTGGAGTAAATCCTTAAAATGCCAACGACTTTCCGAAGACAAACATTGCAAGCATGTTTTAAACTTTAGCTGAATTGTCATCTTGTCAATTGACGTTCACTGACTTTTGTTCGAAAGATATGACGTTAGAATAATGCATAGCAATGCCTTGTTGGTCGCCGGGTGGGATATGTAGCATGAAAGGATTACTCAGTGGGCGAGCAAACACAAGGACACAAAAGCACTTCGAATCAGCAGTTTAATGGTAACTTGGGCGGACTCCTGGATCTTGGGCAAATAGAGTCATCGAACAGAAATCAAGTTATTTTTCTTGAGAAGTAATGATTTGACGCAGAACATCACCCTGGTGACGCAGGGTTAGAATTGAATGAATTCAATTAAAACGTCAAGGCATGCCGAGTGCAAACATTTGTCTACACGCACAAACGCTAAGAATACTTTCGGGAGAAACGGGTGTCCAGATCGGGCTTTTGAACTTTACTGCTACTCACCTTCTGCGTGAAAACGATTTTGTGCTTGCTTAGGGAGGCAACACTGTTTAACAATTTTTCGCGGTATTGTTTTGTCCTTTCATTGCCACCGACGTTGCGCAATTAAATACCGTTCTTGCGCTCCTACGAAACGACCCCGAAACGAAAAGGTAAAAGCATTTTGCAACTATAACAAAAGTACACACTGCCTTTTTACTTCATCTAAAATTCAAACAAGCCTAGTTCCAACAATAATAAAATACATAAATTTGGCCGATTTTAAAGCATAGAACGAAACTATTTCGTTGCGAAAACAACTAGATCTGTATGCTGTAAAATGGGACAATCTTACTTTTTCCTCACAAGTTTTATTCGTAAATCATTTTCATTAGGAATTCACTATTTATTGAAGACAATGTCGATGAACAATACACAGTATTTTTCATAGAAAACACAACGGCATTCGATAAAGTATTAATGGCGGTTCGAACAAGGTTTCATTAAAATACGGTAACACGACATAGCAGTGGCGCAACAGAGAGAACAAATCACCAAACAATATTTCAACACATGGACGAGATTAAACCACTTACGCGAACTTCAGAACGTCGCAAAAAAACTAGTGGACCGATATTTTACCAGTAAATAGGTATTAATTTATTTTAAAACTTGTTGTGGCGTAAAAATAAAATTGCACATTTTGTAGATAACATTATTGTATCCGAGTAACTATATAACTGGAACGATTAAAATGTTAAATAAAAACAGAAGTATACACAACAGGTGGACACAAGAGCTTTGGTTTCTGAAGCTATACTTTACTAAGTTCTAAAACTCACATATCATACCAATGACAAATGCTTTTTCGTTTAAACGTCAATGAGTTTGGTTTGTATGCAGCGACCGATATAGTATAACAACTGGTAAAAACGGAAACGACATCATAATTGTTACACGAAACCACAACGATATAAATATTTTACCGGTTATCGGGTATGTGGGTACAGAAAAATAATATGACAATTTTTATTTCACGCGAGAATCGCCACGTGATGTACTGTTCTCTCGAGCGACCTCTAGGAATTGCATAATCTTGCTGCGTTGATCAACTTCAGATTGGTGTTTCCTATGTCAGCTGGCTTGCGACAATCGAGATGATTATAATGAGAAGGATGACGCAGCAAATGATCATGCATATTTTCTTCTGCAAATTTGCATCAAAAACAATGTTATAACATACAAAGACCTGTGGCGCCTCCTAATGGCTAAAATAATAATTTTAGTAATTCACTACAAATATTATCAACGTGATTATGATAAAAAACTAACATTCACAATAGCATGCCTTTCGTTTTATACACAAAACGAAATACACTAACATTTACGTACCTGTGTGTCTACTTGCTAAGGTCAAGTACATAACATAGATGCAACGAACAAAGAACGTCAACGACAACTTCACGATACAAGGCTAAGGGTGAAAAAGGCACAAAATACAACATTGCAAAAAACGGAACCTGTAAGAAACTAAAACTGGCATGTAGCAAACTAAAAATCACTTTCGATCACATTATTTGGCAAATACTATCGCCTATCACTTTATAATTTAAAACGAAAATCCGGACACCAACAAATATTCTACAACAGTATACAAGTTTTTCTTTTAGTCCTTCAGTTTTAAGTAATATTCCAACATGGAATAGTTGAATATAAAACACACTTAATTTTTGGACATTTTCCACGAGAGAATTTTCCATGTGAAAACAAGGTTTTACGAAGTTTGCGTGACAGCCACGACAACTGCAATGATGACAATAACGACCACCAGTATGGCGCATAGGATGACGAGACAAATCTTCTTCTGTAAAAAAGTAATTTCTCTGCGAAATTGTAACGACCCAAAAGTTAATTGACCACATTAACAACGTAATTTTCCCACATAAAACAATAGATTAACTTGTAATTGACTGCAGAATTAGCGTTTTAGGATAAATCCATGCAGATTTTATAAATTTATTGACTAATCATTATGCGAGTTATATGGGGCTGAACGATTATTTAAAATGCACACAACGATCTTTAACAAACATCAATTAATCGAAGCAAGATTTTAACATGATTGGGAACATGCAATTGAAACCGATTGGACACAAAAAGCCGTTGTCAGAAGGCATTCAATTATTAACATCCGTCGCAAATGAGCAAATTATTATTTTTTGTTTGTTAAACTTATCATGCGTACCAATCCAATATTCAGTTTGTAAATGTGCTGGATATATGAAAATGTTTGAAAAGAAACGATTGGACCAACAAAATGGCCAAACATCGTGGCTTGGTTTTAACTTGATAGTATCGGCTTTACCTGTATTGCTGTGAGAAAATTAGAAACCGTCTTGTATGCACATCATGTTGTTGGCCTACTTTGCATATCGACCAGTTAAATAGCTGGATCGAAGTCACTTAATGCCAAGGACGTAGCCTACTTGTACGAGCCGATAGCTAAATGAATTTCTCAAAAAATATCACATCAGTTTGTCGCCATATTTCAGTGATAATGCATTGCTTGATAATTTTTTTACATGTTAGTGCTGTTCGTTTGTTGTCACTATCTGTGGCAAGAAAATCTAAAAGCGTCTTGTGCTAAGCTATACAAACTGCCTGAGCAATGGAGTTATTCCGTTTGGATTAGAGTTGCAAGCAGGTCCGAAATTCGAGATCGACCCCGTAACTATGAGCCAAATGCCTTACCAAAACCAGATTGGTTTTTAAGAAAGCATGTTTAGGCCCAAAAGTTTTGACAGACCTATAATAAAGTGACATTCACAATGATCTAGGCCTACACAAGAAGTTTTACTGCTGTCGGGCGTTAGGAACTAGCTACCATGCTCGGTAATTTATATTGAAAAAAAATTAAGGACACAGAATGTAAAAGTCAGGCACGAATGAAGCCAGATTCTTTTAAAAACAAATCTCGAACCAGGCCCGAATGACAACCACTCGATTTTAAACATTCAAGGAAGGACATTTTTTAACTGACTCAGACGGGAAACTTGGGTCTCAACCAACTTCCATCAAACAGAAATCGCGCGCACAATACATCCCATTCATATTGCTAAGTTCCCATTCATATTGCTAAGTTTCACTTCCTATTAGATGATTAGTCATGCACTGCCACGACGCGAATCTAATAGGACCTTCATCGATCGTGGAGAATGAGATACGCGAATTTTGGAAATAAGCAACAGCTGCGGAAAAGCCACGTTTGCAAAGGCGATTGATTGCGCGGCAAGAACAGGGTTTCAAGTGCCCGGCCCGTATTGGATATGCGTCCAGTGATTACTTGAGGTCGATACTCTTACGACGCCGGTAGTAAACATGATTGTGACGTCACAATGGTTTTTAACTGCCCCAACTCGAATCACATTACGCCATTGTTTAATACCATCAATCGTGGTGACCTTTTTGAACAGTTTTTAACTTCTATTCACGTCGATTGTAGGGGTAAAGCAGAATAATAAAATGCTTTACCAATCATACCAGAAACTCTCCTTTATTGACCGTAAACGTATTTGACAAAAATACTTCAGATGGTGCATACACGTTTCGTGAATATCTTTTCCGTTTGTTGGTCCTAATGCAAAGTCTTTGCGTAGGAGTCCAAACTGCCACATCGCTTAATTTCTCACTTAAACAATTCGTTGGCCGTAGTCGTTGACAACAGAAGCAAACTGATTTTTGAGTGAAACAGATGACGACAAAAAAAAACTAGCCACTGTCTTAGACAACAGGCTTCGTAAAATAGTTTTTGTGTCTAAAAGGCGTTAATATGGCACGCAACCACACGGTAGCCTACGCACGACGTCATATAAGCATGACGCATTCTTACAGAAACCGGTTGCGTCACAGACAGCATCACACAACGTAGTTTCTTGTAATGTAATGCGATGTTGCGTTACAGAATCGACAACAAACATTAAATAAAGAGAACAATAAAGAATTTATGTGCACGTAACATGTGACGTTGTAACGCGTCCGTCAACGCAAAACAGAGAAACGAGCATCGAATAAAACACTGCATCCGTTATTCCATGCGTAAACTTGGAAGGTCGTCATTATGTTAAGGCACACAAGTCATGCAATACAGGCTTAGTAACTGTTGCATTACGAACATATCTATCGCATATGACCTGTTTGTGGCCTGTCAGCTAATCGATGCGACCCTCCACAAAATTAGCGGCTGGTTTACGAACACACGGCTATTTGGAGTTCTAATAAATCATTTTACCATTGATTTTTCTGACGGATGTGGAAATTCTTTCTTGTCAAAGCGACCGCCGTAGTTTGGTATTGGCTATGTAGCGGCGTTTCGCATGATTTACACAAATCGCAGGACAATGTTGTTTAATATAATCAGTGGACAAAACTTGGTTCTTTCTTGCGATGTGTTATCCGAGGCGAAAAGGATTTACAAATTACAGGGACGATTCATATTTCTAAACAATTGAAATGTGACATATTGGTGTAATCGTTGCGAACATTCAAAAGTTTCCACGTGTTACAGTGCTCTCCGCTTAGATGGAAGTGCTTACAACTGGTTAAGTCAAGCAAAATGGAAAGGGTAGAAACTATACGTAGTTGTACATATATTAGTCGATACATACATTATTGCTAACACGACTTTTGCCGTAGCGCTGCGTTTTGTGATCTGCGTAAAAGTTGGGTTTACAGAACAAAAACAATTCATTTGGAATGGGTTCTCCGCCTAAAAAATTGCTTTTTCGGTACCAAAGTTGATAAACAATCAGCCGATGATACCAATACTTACAAGCAAATGCTTAACAATGTAAAATTGCCTATAAATACAATAAATTGCAGTAACAGGGTCATGCTGTTAAGTGAATTAATCTACATGAAGCACAACAATATGGGTTCAGTATGATTAAGCTGTACACTTTTCGATCACTCCGTCAAAGGAAAATCTTTCATTTTTATGTTTGGGTTTTTTGGACGGAATATTATTTCGAAAATACACACAATGAAAAGACTAGCAAAGCACAAAATAATTGCAGTAACCGAAGTTGGGTTAGGCAACAGAAAATCAAACCGATAAAAAAGGCGAATCAAGGCACAAAACAAGTCGGTGGTCTCAGGCGCAAGTGCATAACGATGTACATGAAATAAACGTTGAAGAAAGATATCGGGAGTGTATGCCAAAGTTCAAATATATATGCAACTTAGCAAGATCCAACAAATGCATTCAAAGTCATTACGGTTTATTGTACAATAGGCCAGATCTTAGATTGACAATACTGCTAACATTTGAAAGCGGTTGCTTGTTTCTCAGGTTATCTAGTCCAAAGTGACATATGGTCTGCAGTCGCATAAGTTTGGTCTTTGAATATTTGGAAATTGGCAATTACTCCGGTCCTTGGTATGTAGTGCGATATAGCTCTTTCAATAGTTCAGGCGAAATGCAAAAACAGCCAACCCACAATAGAATACTGCTTTAACATTGCGCTTCGTTCATACGATAGAATAGAAATCAAAAACAAACAAAGAGTTAAATCAAGTGTGTGACCAAAGGAAGAGGAATCGTCACAATCAATATTTTTCAATATATTTTTGATTGGTTTAAGTGACTACAACGCTGCTTGAATGGACTTCGGCTGTTCCGGGATCCCACATCTACAGAAACAACAAAATAATGGTAAAATGGGTAAAAAAGCTTAATAGCCTGGAGACCTGTAAGTTGAAACAAGGATTGTTTAGTCGGATGGTATATACTAGGGTTCGACTTGAACTTTTGAGATAATACTAGGATGCCGACTCGGGTTCCTAGAAACATTTCTTCGATTCCTACTCCTCACGGTGCCCATTTCGGTTTATAAGTTACAAATTTTAATACATTTATCATTTGGCGTTGGCAAGGGTGCCTGTTTTGAAGCTTATTTATAGACCTGTCGTCAGTTTTATATAGGGGCAATTTTGCAATGCGTTCGTAAGAACATCGTGTATTGGAGTGTAAGCATTGAAATGCGATGATTTTTTTCAAGTGTATGTAATGTAAATAAATTATGGGTAAACAACTTACCAGACGAACATAATGGGATCACCAATCTTACCATACGTAGGGTTAGAAAAAGTATACGGCAGTGTAACTTAATACCTTTAAACTGGATAACGCCAAAAGAATACTATTGCATGACCCGTGCTAAGTGTTTAGAACAGTGGTTTTCAACCATAAAGGACACGTAGAACCACTATATGTTATGTAGATTTTCACCAGACATTAGAAATTGGCACAATCTTTTTTTTAATTTTTGATAGAAGCTCCGGTCAAGAGCCGCTGGTTTAAGAACAAGGCAAATCTTTAATGTAAGGTAATCGCTTTCGATGCTTGCTGTAAATAATTTAAAGTGGAAATTCGCGTAGTACTAAGGTCCGCGAAAGATAGTTTGTTTTAACTGGCTTTGTACGTCCCTAAACATGGCAGTGATGGACACCGTGGTTCGATCGGCAGTTTGAGAAGGGGACAGCTTGAATTCGCGCACTCGGTTGTGCGGTTGACGCCATGGCACTCTTTGCTCTGTTCGTCTACTTTCCATCCATTAAATATTCATGCAAAGATTGCATTACGCTCAATACAAACTGATTACACCGAGGGGCGGTTATGGCTAGTTGCAACTTGCCGCTGTAAGTTTTCAGTAACTTTACTTGGGGAGAAAAATTATCTGTTTTGTTAGAAATAATATCAGCTAATACCAAAGTTTTAAAATATCGAAAGGGACCTGCTACCCAAATCACATTAAGCTATTTAATATTAATAAGTGGGTAATCACGAAATGGCAAAAGCATGAATCACACAACGTTGCGCAGTATCCCCAAGAGCCGCGACAACACCACTGTTGAGGAAACCGACAAGAAATAACGCACTTTAAAACAAGATACAAAGTGAAAACAAATTATAGCGGCGTAATCCTAATCTACAGACGATTGCATTTTGAAAAATCGTGCCAAAATCGGTCCAAACATAAAAAATTGGAAAATTTAAAATAAAAGAGCTTACTTTCCACCACGCGTAATAATAATAATAGTTTTGTTTTTATGGATGCAACACATTTACTAGTAAAGCCTTAAGTTTATTGATTCATCTCTGGAATCCAATATTGTTGCCGACACTAAGGTATTATGACATATAGCATTTACATAAAAGGAAAAAGGGCCGTAATAATTTCCTAATGTTACGTAATTACCAGCACGAATTCCAATTGTACCTATTCTGGGTTGGTTTATCCCTGTTTAAAAGGTCGCACTTCTACAACAGAGCACAATGTGATGTGGTGCGCTTTGTATAAAGTATGGGGGCTTTGAACCGGAGATTTGGTTTGCAAATGAGGTAGCTGTGACGTAGCCACTCGGCAGCTATGACCTAGCCGACGATATGCTTAATATACCATCTTATGCTAAAGCAGTAATCGATACGTGGCACAAGCTCCCACGACCGCGTTAAACATGAAAGACAATACAATTCTGTCTTCCACATAAGCACATTGGTATAATTGATCTTAGGTTGCGCTGTTCTATATTCTCACGCATCAACACAAAAGTCTTACCTTTGCATGTAGGCGAGGTGGTGGTGTTTAGCCTTTAGGAACACTGACCCCAATAATAATTCCAATAATAGCCAAAATAACAATAACAAGAACAATGATGATGATTTTTTTCTGTTGATAAAATATAAATAAATTCTTCTGATTCCGTCACAAATATACATTGCAAAGTAAAAACAAAAGTCACATTATTATACATCAAACCTTTAATATTGCAACACAGCTGTTCAATAATTAACTACCTGTTACTGATGGATTTGAACAGTCACTTACTGCATATTAAAAAACATATGAGTAAACCTATCTGTCACTTCTCTGCCACAAGCAACTGAACAACAGTTCTTACTGTAAACTACCTTGCCACCTAACTGAATGTCTTAAAGTAAGATAACAGTGTGTTCTAATAGAAAGGAATCTTTCCGAAGTATAATTCATGGGTTTAATGCTAAAAACTTGCTAAAAAAACCTGGTTGGTACACAACAAGAAACAGCATCATCCAGTCAAACAATCGAAAAAATAAAACACACAACCAGCGTTACCCAAAAAACATTTCAGTCTAATAAGTTAAAGCTAATCTCCTGCAGCAATCAAACTAGGCCTACCATATTTCCATCCCCCAAAAGGAGGACACATTGTAAAAAAATCATGAAAAAAATACTTTAAAGACCCCTAAAAAATAAAAGCCTAAAAAATTAAACGGTAAAATCAAAAGTTTAACATTTATTACAAGACTAAAATAAGCTTATATTTTCAATAAATGTAAAATCCACTTGTATTCTTTAAAAAATCAGCCGAAGATGCATATTTGGCTGTTTTTAAAAGCATAATTGTCACATATGTATTTGGTAAACCAGAAATTCTTTTAAAAGGAGGACATTTGGGCACTTTTTCTTGTTCTCGGAGGACAACTTGTTTTTTGTTAAAAAGGAGGACATGTCCTCCAAAAAGAGGACGTATGGTAGGCCTAA
This sequence comes from Phallusia mammillata, assembly GCF_965637545.1. Lineage (NCBI taxonomy): Eukaryota > Metazoa > Chordata > Ascidiacea > Phlebobranchia > Ascidiidae > Phallusia > Phallusia mammillata. Next base: position 10,394,108 of record NC_137258.1, read on the forward strand.
TCAAACAAACCAAACAAAAACTTTTTTAAACATTTTTTGGTACTGAACAACCAGATTATTTTTTAGTGTACACGTTTGAAGATTATAAACCTCCCAAACTATGCACAGCATGTGTTTACAAAAATTTTTGAACTAAAAATTAGCCAACCTTTTTCTAAATGAGTCACAAAACCAAGGTTACAAAGGCTAACTTTAACATTGCTGTTGGGAATACAAAAAAAAAAAAACAGATTAGCACTTTTGCTCCAATTTACATGACCTACAGATTTTAAACAATGTTTAAGTACAGGTTTAGAATATTTTCTAGGTACTGCTTTCAAACAATGTGGGAAAAAACCGGGAAAAACCAGGAAAAGCCAGTTGATCCTACTTAGTCCAAACAATCCTTGTTTGCCAAAGATGAAAATCATTTGAAGCTTTTTAACACACAGAATCAACTTTAGACACTAAAAACCGGATTTTGAATTGGTACAAAGTGATAAAAGACAGCATGCACACAGCACAAGCAGGCAGACATAGTGAACATGACAAGTGGTTACCACAGACACAAACAGGCCTACCACACATCGACAGTGCAAGATGACACAGACATATAGCGTGCTGTCTTACCCTTCTTGCTTTGCTTTGGTACTTGACAGCTTTCTTGGTATCTGACACTGCACGCTCGACATAGCCGACTGAGTGTTCAACATTGTACTCTATTCTGTCGATCATTTCGCCCTTTTTGGGCACAACAAACATACAAAAAAACATTAGAAACTTCGTACCTTGCGCGCTTTGCTTTGATATAAAACAGCCTTTTTAGTTTCTTGTTTGGCAGTTTCTATGTAACCCTGGGCATTGGTGACATTGTATTCAATCTGGTTTACCATTTCACCCTAAAATAAAAAAATGTGATTAGTTATTTGTTAAATATGAAGGTTTTGTAACACTGTGTACATTAAATTGTAAAATTCTGTAGATGCCATTGACATTACAGCTGAAGATTTTACTGTTAAAATATATATACATTATTTATAAATGAAAGTAAACAAACACAATCACATTTGCAGACGACACCAAACACAAAGTACTTTATATTTTACTTTTAAACTCAGCATGCATTGTGGGCTTAATCAAATTAATGATGAGTATTTAACCAACAATATGATAATAATTGTCATTGGTTTGAATTGACAATTTTATTCCACAAGAATTTACTGACAACATCAAAATACCACATTTGATTTACCTTAAAACATACTGTCGGTACAACAGCATGTATTGTGTTTCGTCGCCACATGTTATGCATTTTAAAACACAAAAATCAAGTTAAACACTGGTTTGGACATTGAAAAACCGACTAATGTTTTGGAGCATGTCGAAAGACAAATTAACAGCAAAGCAACTTGGGTTTTTAAATTTTCCAAGTGAATAAAACTTATGAACAAAAAGTAACACTAAGTTGCAAAACAAAACAAAGCAAAAAAAGGTATGTATCCAAAAAAGGATACATAGTAAAAATAACATTTAAAATCTTAACAAAAAAGGAAATAAATGAAAACATTGAAAAAACATAGTAGTTTGGTAAGCAGACATTTTTTATAAAAGTATTTAAAGAAGTCATAGAGTTGTTTTAGCAAAATACTCAACAGTCTTATATATATATGTTCTTTAACATAGTGGGATTTGATGAATGTATTACAGTAAGGCAACAAAAGAAAAACGAAAATAGTTTACCTGCTGTTCAACTAACATGGCCATGTCCATAAACATGTCATGTAATTCACGGATACTGCTTTCAAGTTTAATGATGTCATTGTGTCTTGCTTCAATATCATTAAGAGCCTGTTTTGTTTGCTGAGTGTCCATGATAATCTGCAAATATGTATTGTTTTTACCAAGTCTTGCCAATTTTTATGAAAAGGTCAAGGGTCACCAATAAAAAGGTTAAAAATAAACAACCAATTTTACCATGTACATGTTAGACTCATTCCCTATCATGCACATTACCATGTTTATCATGTTGCATCAGAAGCATATGGAGAGCAATATGAATGACACCCCACAATACCACTGATTACAAATCAGACAATGTATTATATCATTTCCTATTTTGCGGCATGGAACACAGCACAAGTAACTGTCGAAAGTATGACTAACCGATGATGTGAAAATGGCAGGACTGCCATCTTTACTGTTTTCCAGCATGTCCTCAAGTTCATTGTCAGACACCTGACGTCCAGTAATTTCAAGCTGCCTCTGTATTCTGGCTTTGCATCTTTCTCGGTAGTCATTTTGTGTTGTGTTATACTCTGTCATCACAGCAATAAACTTCCGCGACAAAGTGGAGTGCTAAAAGTTGTTAGAACTATTTAGTCACCTTCAAGTCAAAACACATTTTAACTTTATTATTACTTTTATCAAATATCTATATTGCATAATGGTGTTTGTTATTATATTGCAAGTCCCAGAAAGTCTACCTTGTTAGATAGAAATATACATTAGAAAATTTTAAATGTAAATGATGGCAAGCATATAGTGCACATATTTGAAGCAAAATGTCTTGTAAGCAAATAGTTGGAAATCCCAGACAAAATCACAAATGGAAAACATAAATATTTCTTGCACTGTTGCCCACATCGATTTTGTCAGGTACTTTGTATGTAAATTATTTGCTGAAGACTTGTTTCACCTGTGTTTTCTGTATTCTTTCATCAGCTTGTGGTAGGTTGGGATTTTCTTCAAAGTCTTTCTGGATTAATTTTAGCTTTGCCCTTACTTTGTTGGCATTTTGTTTGATATCAGCCATGCATGCTTCCATTTCTTCTTTGGTTTCTGTAAGTGCACCATGACATTAGAAAATCCTTTTTGAGTATGTGTATTACACAGTAAAAGGTCAATAGATATTTATAGTATTTTGCCTGGTTAGTTAATAAAAAAGTCAAACAATTTTAGTTGGTTGGTAAAGTAAAACAAACTGCAATCATGCTATGTAGGACAGAAAGTATGTATTGATTAGTTTGAATTACTTTTGGCAGGGCAAAATTGGAACAAGACAGTTGGCCTAAAAAGCTTTTTCAAGGACAATAGTCATAGTTTGCCCTACTTGCAGCAGTCATAAATAATTCACTGGTCATGGTAAGTCTGGGTGCAGAAGATACGCTGCCGCCCATAAAACCACAAAGCATATGTTGCAAGAGTTTTGGTGTAATGCTGTACCTTGGACAGATAAAATGTTGCCTGCTTTGCATCAAAATATTTCTTGTATTTGGGTTTACCGAAGGGCGTGTGCTTATTTACAGTGGGTTTAGAATAGATCTTCCATTCCTTATCATTCCACGGCGTTTGTTCAAGTCGCCAAGCATTTAGCTTTCAAATCATGTCCAAAAGGCGCAACTGAACCCGCCCGTTCTGATAATATTTGCATCAGGCGCAAAGAGAACTAGAGAGGATAAAAGAAACAAACGAAGAGGGAGCGACTGCTTACGCGTAGAGGATAATCGGTAAACATACGATAATACGTCACAATGAAGAAGGCCGATTGGAAAGGTATATAAGCGCCGTGGACAGAAAAGGGCGGAGAATACTTTGGCTGTCACAATTACTTTGAGCGCATTTAAACATAAATTTTTCACGTTTAAAAAAACAAAATATGATAAGCGGACGATAATAGACCAAAGTCAAAGTTGCTAAGTATTTTGTAGTTGGCCAAATGTTGCGTCCGTTTTCCTTAATGTTCAAAAAAACAACAGACGCGAAAAATCAATATAACCACCATAGAAACCACGCGAAAAGATCCATACACTTCCCATAGCAGGCAGATATTGCACCGCACCAGTTTAATGGTGACTTGTAATTTCCCTTTAGTCAATACACGGGGCCCAGGCACAAGAGGCACAGGGGAATAAAGTCACTACCAGAATAAAAAAGGGAGGTAATTAAAGTTAATGAGAACAGGGCCACAATGAAATTCAGTGCAAATGCAACGAATAAAATATTAATGTTCTAATAGAAATTAAAGTTAATTTTATATCATGTAGCCAACATTAAATTATTTCTGAAAGTATGAGTGTAAATTAGAAACATGGTGAAAAAGTTATGGCATATTGATTGTAAATCAACTCAGTTTGTTTAAAGGCACTGTTTGAAAGCATAGTAAAATTTTTTTATACTAGCGGCACATCAATAAACTATTTAGCCAAGAAAAATGTAACTTACTGTCATCAGCTTGAGGTGCTGACAGTATATCACTCTGTTTAACTTTCACTTCTTGAACTTTGGTTGAAATTGTGTCGATGTAGCTACGAATTTCATCCACCTATCAAACAATGTATTCAAAATGACAAAAATTGTACTTTTCCAAACAAACAGTTATGTAGGATTCATAAGGACATTTGATAGACAAATATTCATTAATAAGGACGGTGACACATGAAATGTAACAAACTGATACATTTCTTGTGTGTGGTTGTGTATAGATCATGTGAGAAATATATTGCTATTAATCCAACATACACACCCTGTTAATAAGCCTTCTGTTATTATTATTATTATTATTATTTTATGTAAAGAGCATAAACAATTCACTTTTGACTAACCAGCAGAGCACTCAACCATTACCTGGATGAAAAAATCTTTCATGTTATCAGGTTCAACAGTGACAGAAACAGCATCATCATCTTCATCATCTATTGTCCCACTTCTCCCCTAAAACAGAATCTTCACTTTAACACCATAGATTTACACATTTAATTAATACGTAGTAAATCAAAATTGCCCAAAAGTCCATAAACTAAAATGCAGAAGTTAGGAGATGTTAGTAATATGGCAAATAACATAATTAAAAATTTCCCTTGCAGAACTAAAAATTCTATTATAAGACATTAGATTTTCAAACAATTGCACACCTAACCAGCAAGGAGTGTTTTCTTACAAAAATTGCATGTAAAAGTTGCTCTAAATTATCACCATGACAAGATAAACAATTTGTTATAAAATTGTTAAATTTGTAGCAGAGTAGATTTTAATTATATATTGTCTAAACCAGGGATGTCCAACAAGTGGCATGGATGCCAAAAGTGGCACGCAGAGCATTTGAAAATGGCACACAGGCTATTGAAAATTCAGATGGTAAACATTAGGATTTGTCCCGCAATTAAATTTGTTTCTGTTGATTCTTCTTGGCTTTTATTCTAACTTCAGTAAAGATTACCAGTAGTAAAGTTACACAACCCACTAATTAATTTGTTTGTTTGTTGTTTGCAAAACTTAAGACCCATTGCAAACTATTTGTATCTTGTGTCGCTTAAACATAATAAAAGGTTTTTGGAGTATCATAAACTGAGCCTGTATCGTCAAGACGTTTAAGAAAGGGTTTGGAAAAAGTACCAAACATTGGCACGCGAAAGTATTTTAAAACTAAATTTGGCATGGCGGTGTTTGAGTTGGGCACCACTGGTTTAATCCATTTTTGAGTGATATGTATGTTTTTAAACAAAAATAAAATACAATCCTCCTCCTTAAAATACAGAAAAGGTTAACGCAGGAAGTGTAATAACTCATTAAAAAAAACAAAATAAAAAAGGTACATTTCAATACTTACAGTTTTCAAATCTGCTAGGCGATCCCTCATCTTTGTTTGTTGCTGTTTAATCCACTTGATAAGGTGATGTCAATTGTTAATATCCAAAGCAAGGTCTCTTAGCACAAACTACTTTATTGCACACAACACAATGCGGTCTGTATCAATGTCTTTAGTCCATCAGAAAAAAATAAATACATATGGCATACCAAAACTCTGCAAGTAAACAATTATTTGATGATTGTTATTTTTAAATAAAACTCAAGTCATAAATCCCCTTTTCAAAACATATAATAAGAAACAATATAAATTTAAATAATTTTTTTTTCCACTCTTAACTAGCGATAAGGGGTTAATTTTGGTTTAGGTTGATCTGCCAAGAAAAGTAGCCACAAACAAAGTTGTAATTCATAATTTCAGAACATTATCAGAATGAATAGCCATGTAAAGCAACGTTTTAGATAAATATATATCACAAAACAATTGTAAAAAAGCAAACAAAAGTAAATTTACTTTTACCCTTTCAATAGACAAGTGTGTGCAAAGGTTAATCTTTATATGTCTGATAATAATGCAAGACTACCAAGTGGTGATCAATTCCCAACAAACCTGGCGAATCGCTTCATCGACGTTACTTCCCACTTGCGAAAAAAATTGCTGTTACGTCTTGTAGTTGTACTGTGCCGAACTAATAATAAAACAAAACGCTATGACTTATGAGCAATGATCTGAAGAGGGTGTACTTCGGAATAAACTTTGGGTGTACCATACCGTACTGACAGTGACAAGTGGAACTGGCTGGCACAAAAGTTTCAAAAACACCAAAATGTTACCACAATGTGTAAGGTACCACAACCAATAAATCAAACATGACAACTACGGTACCTTTACTATTATTAGTACAACAATTATTACTTATGTATATTAGTATTTGTATCAACACATTAAATTTATTATATATATTAGAGAATTAGTGTCCTAATGCTGACAGACAGAAGATTTACTCTTTGTCCCAGTTGGTGTACACAATCCGAATGCACGAATACAGGTTGAATCAGTGATTCTCAACCGCGGCTCTCAGGGCCGCATGCGGTTCCCAACTACTCATTTTGCGACCCTCACTAGACCTTACAAAATCAGTAAAGATTATTATTACCATAAAAGCTATACAATTGTTACATCGCCATTGTAGCCTACATATTATTATGTTTCCCGCCAGTAGCAGGGTTGCCATATTGGCTTTTTTGACGCCAGATTCTTCGAAACTGGCTTTTTTTATTACTGTTTGTTTGGCTTACAAAATTTTGTTTGGCTTTTTTTTCGGCTGGGGAATATCAGACTATTATTGAAGAGCAGTAGGCCTACCGAAAATTGCCCTTTATTGATTGGAAAGAACAAAAACAATTTAAAGAAAATGGGATACCCCAAGACACAAGGCAGTTTTGGAAGGGAGTAATGCAGCATCCACAATTTAAAGAACTTGCTACATTTGCTCTTACTTGCCTTATAACACCTATAAGCAATGCCGTAGTGGAGAGGGTGTTCTCTCTATTAACTTGCATAAAAACTAAAGCAAGAAATAGACTTCAGCTGTCTCCATTGGAAGCAACAATTAGAATCAGAGCAGAACTCTTGACTTCTAATAAGTGCTGTAAGGAATTTGTTCCTTCAACCAAAATGTTGAGTAGATTCAAAGCTGACATTTTATATTCTAAGAAATTCTCTACTGAGTCTGTCAACAATGAAGAGGACAACCTTTTTGAAGAAGAAATTTTTATGTAATTTATGTGTAACTTGTGATTAAATTGTAATTTTGTGGTTAGTAAAATTATTTGGCTTTTTTGGCTTTTATTTTTTCTCATCTTGGCTTTATTTGATCACTGGGATCTGGCAACCCTGGCCAGTAGCCTTAACTCACTTGTATGGCGCAATGCTTCTAACGTCTGAACATTGCGCAGCTATTTCCGGCCTGGTGGATATTTTAGCGCAACTGTGCTGCTACGATTTTGCCCGGCGAAATAAACTCAACTCATGTTGTGCAACCTGGTGACATTATCTATCACACCATCGGTGCTTATGATGTCACAACCTTGGCATTGTTTTACTGAAGTCACGTCTTGTAAGCGTGGCTGGCTCGTGTTTATTATTAGCGACTAGATGTTATAGAGCAGGGGTCACCAAACTTTTTTCACTGCGGGCCGGATAACTTTAATAATGATTCACGCAGGCCGCATAGTTCACATGCCCTAGCGCCGTCTTTCCAAACTTAGCCCGCGAGGCGATTTTGTAGGGGCACCAAGATATGGTCTTTCTACAATTCCATTTTATGTCTGGTGATGCGACAGTTAAACTGTCTTGTTTGTCTCATCTTACGAGCAATGGTTGTATATTACGTCACAAGTAGCAAAAGAAGGCAATGGGGCAGTTAAGGGTCGAAATTTCCGCATGGTGTCGCCACACAACAGTTATAGTTGTCATAACGGCACAAACGCGCGCCTGGCGAGCTTGACCCATATACAGACATAAAAAACCTGATCGGGATTCGTCCCCGGGAGTGTCCTGGGTTCGAACCCCGTGAAAAAAAAAAAAAGAAAAAAAAAAAAAACGCGCGCAAGTTTAGAAGCCTCAACACAACTCCACTCCTTCATATTTTTGAAAATGGATTATTCTAAATGGACAACATACAGACTCAAATCTGAGTTAAATAAAAGATGTGCCAAAACAACTGGCAAGAAAGAGGATTTAATTTTAAGATGCGTTGTATTTCTGTGTTTTTTTGCAACAGCTTCTTGTTTTTTTTCTCTGCATAACTACTTGTACACCAGGCTTTTGATAGGAATGACAACTTCACTTGGGCTGTGAGCTTGATGGAGAATGTAGGCAGCAGCTCTGAGTTACGGTGGCCCAAAGTAGATACTCAAATAACCAGCTTGGATCAAATACCACACACAACTGAGGAACAAGTGAAAGTTTATTTTCATTTCAAGTCCACATGTGACAAAAACAGTGATGTGAAGGTTATTGTGAAAGGACGCCTAGTCTGAAATGTTTATCTGAGTTTTATTTAGGTGGCATTGTACATGCTTCACTGAAAAAAAAATGTTATATATAATGTCAAAATGAAACTTGAAAACAGTGGAGAAATTGTAAATTCAGAATGTGAGTGTGCAGCAGGAAGAGGACATGTTGCTACATGCAAACATCTAGCAGCCATAGCTCTTATGGTTTCCAAATTTCACATCACAGGAGAGCTATCTGTTAAGAAAACTTGTCCAGATCAGCTTCAAACGTTTCACCACCCTGCAAAACAATTAAAAAGGAATCACTCACTTTATTTATTACATGTACTGTATAGTGGTGACTTGTAAACCTTGTTTTCTACAAATTAGAAAATTGAATGAAACACAACTGAACAAAGTAAGTGCAAGGAATGTTAACCAATGAAAGTTTTGCATAACAGCACCAAATTTAGGGATATTATTTTGGCAACTGAAAGAAGAAATATGCAAAACTATGTGACTCTAAGTTTGCACTGTCCACAGAAGCAATATGCCATAGCAAAATGTATGAAAAAAGGGCACTTACTTTGTTCAGCAAAACAAAAAATATTCACTAGAGTCCAGCAGGTCTGTTTATTGACAACCAACAGCCATACCTTGCTGTAACACCAGATGGAAAGGCAGATGAAACTGGTTTGGTTTAGATTAAATGTCCATGGTGAAAAGTTGAAATTATTACCGAAGGTGCAAACTTTCCATATCTGAATTTGTGAGTGACAGTCTTCAATTAAAAAAGATCATAAATACTACTTTCAGATTCAAGGACAAATGGGCATTGCTAATGAGCAGTACTGCTACTTTATGGTGTATACATTTAAAGATGTATTTGTGCAGAAAAAATTTGAATGGGTCATTGGTTTAAGTAATTATATACTAAATGTTTTGTTAACATAAGAAATACATTATCATGTACTTTTTGGGCTCTTGATTTACATTTAAAATCTTTTTTAACCCACCTTTATTGTTTTTGTTGCCATTTGATAGAATAATGTAAGAAACAAACCACAAAAAACTATTCACAGAGACCAAGTTTGTTGGTAATCATAATTACTGTCAAAAATACACACACCTAAATAAAATAAAAACATGGATGTTTTAATGCAAAAGCCAGATAGTCCTACAGACAACCTATAAACAAAACACATTATCCTGGACAGAACTGCCATAACCTAACTGACATACACAAAAAAATGTAAGCCTAACATTTGTCCACATAAAACAAACAAAAATAAGTTTATTTGACAGGCGCAGCATAATGAGGCATGGATTGCTTTATTATCTTGTATATTTTAGCTATATATTATTTTATATGTAGAGTCCTATGACTCTCTTAACATGGACCATTTCTGATGCAGTATGCCTAACCTTTAGTTACTACTGAAATATTTTCAAGCTGGCTTTTTCCTTTTAGCATTGTTAGGGATGTTAACAAATACATCAAATGATGTAGACCAGGGGTGTCCAACACGTGGCACGCGTGCCAAAAGTGGCACGCAGAGCATTTGAAAATGGCACGCAGAGCATTTGAAAATGGCACGCGAGCTTTTGCACATTCATATGGTAAACATTATCATTTGTTACGCAATTAAATTTGCTTCTATTGATTCCTCTTGGCCTTTAGTCTAACTTTGGTAAAGATGATCATTAGTAAAGTTATACAACCCACTGATTAAATTGCATTTTTAAAAGCAATTCACGTTTTTCAAATATAGCTGACCGTGTATTGTTGACGCCTAAACTTAGGTCATCTTGGATCAAATTTAGGCTGTTGCAGTGCTTTGCAAACGGACATTAAACACGGCTTAGGAAACCAAACCTACATAACAGCATCTAAAAGCGGCTCGAAGCACCTTGTATTATTGTTTGATGTTGGCCCAATGAATTGATTTAACCAAGAAATTTAGAATTATTTTATTTCAGAAAGTAGCTGTGCCACATAATATTAAAACGTGAGTGTACGTGCCATGTTTATGTTGCAATAAAATGCCCGTTTATTTCGAATCAATTGTAATTGTTGCGTTTCAATCGATGTCAATTCAATTAATTACGTGACTACAAACGCATTTGTGGTTAGTTGGAAATACGTTTTAAAACCGACGTAACTTCAACAAAGATGCGATTTCGACGTTACACAAAGTACTCTCGCCAGCAAACTATTCGTATCTTGTGTCGCATAAACAGAATTAAAGGTTTCTGGAGTATCATGAACAAGTTTACTCGCATTTGACGACATATTTTTTTCTAACCATCTAATATGATTCTACATATTGGCCAAATATGCGGATTGAGCCCGTACCGTTAAGACGTTTTAGACATGGTTTGGAAAAAGTACCAAACGTTGGCACGCGAGTGTATTTTAAAACAAAAATTGGCAAGGCGGTGTAATCGAGTTGGACACCCCTGATGTAGACAAATCTTGCACTCTGATTCCTCTATCTGCCATAATGCTGTCTTTGGGTTAAGAAAACTCTGATTGATCAACAACTTCTCGTGCTGACCATGTATTAATTTCTTCCATCTGATAGAATAAATAAATTATCGGTTTCCACAACTTTTCAGTTTAAGGGTCATAACGCTTGATAGCCACCTTCCTTTTCTCATACAGTTGACTATTAAGTGGAGATTTATGGCCACCTTTATTTTCCAGGCAATTTGGCACACAACAGTATTGTGACATTGTATCAGCAATATGATTAATTTCTTAAACTTTTCTTTCAAACGTTCGACTTTATCAGACAACAGTAGCCCCTCAATACAAATCCGCCGCTAACAATAACTGTTGCGTGGCGACATCGTGTGGTCATTTAATATTTTAATTAACTGCCCCATTGTTTGGGCACATTTAACACTCGTTTTCTTGTTTGTGACGTAATAAACAGGTTTGAATCAATCCTGGGCGTTGTAATTCTATGAAACTAGGCAATATCAATTCTACATATCGCGACAACTTTCGTAAGGAGTAGATTAATTTTTGAATGTCACGAAGTTATCAAAACGATTTGACAAACCAAAAAATGTGGTCGCGGGCCGGATCCGGCCCGCGTGCCGTAGTTTGGTGACCCCTGTTATAGAGGCAGCATGCTTTATTTAATTGACCGGTTATGTTTGTTTCTTCGGTAACGAATAGGAAATTTGTGCTAATTGAACTGTTGTCAGTCGTCCAATGTGCAATTTGTGCATTTCTGGACCATGGATTTCACCGTCATCAGCCAACGTGCTGTTGCTGTAAATAACTGTATTATTCCGGTAAGCTTTGATGCTTAAAGTCTCGCAGTTCATTACTAATGTGTTTGGTGATGTTTGTTAAATTTGATGCTGTTTTTGCAGAACTTAAAATCTACTGATCGCTTTGAATGTTACTGTTACATTGGTCCTATAATAGTTCGGTAAGAGTCAATTTTACTGATAATTTATTGTATATTGCCGTAACTAAAGTAGTGCCTATTTGCAGAAACCGCATTTGCCTTTGTGCTCGTCTTGCTGCTGAACCCTCGAGCGCCATCTCTGTCCTTAATTGCCTTAATAAAAGAATTCGTTATTTTGGCTCTTGGTGCCTTGGAGTTGTTGAGCGCGTGGAAAGGCGCGTTGCGAACCGTTCTAGGAATTTAAGCGATCGCCTATGCTGTGCTGTCTGGGCGCATAGAGTCACGCCCTCTACCAATTAAAAGACAGCGCAACAACAATAGTAAAAGAACTTATGTTTGCAAATTTACTAGTTTTAAAAGTTACAATGCAGTATATTTAAATACTAGCCTATAATTATTCAAACCAATCAATATTGTTTGCTGTTATCCTGCATTATTTTTTAAGTTCTTTTTTTGCGGCTCCTTACACACTTGAATAACTACCTTTTGGTCCCGACAATAAAAAAGGTTGAGAACCACTGGTTTAAACTTTAAATAGTGTAGGCTTGCACTGGTAATTAATAAAGTTAATATTGTTATTAATACGCGTATGGGCGCTTGGATGTTCAGTGAACCTCAAATTTAACATATTTTGTTTGAAAAAACGGATGAATGAGCAAGTATCATGCTCGCAAGGGCGTCCGCACATAGGGGCAAATGGGGTCAGCTGACCCCCCCCCTGGAAAATTGTTGGATGAAAAACGATTATACGCTTGCTGTTCAATTTTTTTAGTTTTTTGACAAATGAAGCTATATGGTGATTTGTGGTTCGTAGATATCAAAATAATTGATTTTGGGGATTTTGTCCCGTTGCCTAAACCAGGGTTTCTCAAACTGTGGGTCGCGACCCCAATTGGGGTCGCGGAGTATAATTTTAGGGTCGCGAAACATCGTCCGTTATTATGTCATTCAGGTATTGTCACAATAAATGCTATATGTGCGTAAATTTATTGTTTAAACGTCATTTCCGTGCTGTATAGTCTATGCCAGGGGTACACAAGTGCGGCGATAGAGACGAGTTTGTTCGGCTGTGAACATGTTTATTAAAATGTATGTACTGGCGACCGTGACACAAATAAAAACTCTTTTGCCAAATAGTTTGATTTTTAAACTGCTCTAAACACATTTTGTGGAACTTAAAAGGTATTATCAGCCTAATAGCCATTTGCGCCCACTTTTTTGTGCCTATTGTGTGCAAACAGTGCGAAAAAGCAGATACCACAAGCGTCACAATGTATATTATGACATCATAAAAGCTAAGACTGTCAGTTTGTGTATCAAGTTAGAAACTAATTTAGGCTTTTTAGGCGCCATTAGATGGTATATATATAATATAAGTATTTCTCTACATCAGTAATTTTAAAACACAAGCAAGCAGGCAATTGGCGGACGTTGGTACAATAAATAGCTGCGATACGGCCGTCATAGCAAAATAGTTGTGCACCACTGGGCTATACCCATCAAGCGGTCGCGTAGAAATTTCTGTTTGAAAATGGGGTCGCAGAGCAAGAAAGTTTGAGTAGCCCTGGCCTAAACTACCACTCATTTGTCCCGAGCACTTTAACCCGAAGGTACAAGACGGAAACCTAATCCAACTTTCGACTTTGGCGGTTTCTCTATCCGTTTAGTTGACAGAAATAACAAATAATTTTCGCGACAGCTTTGTAGTTTCCTGATTTCGCCGCTGCCATCTAGCTTACTCGGCAAAACTGCAGCTGCAAGATAAGCGATATAAGCGCCAGGTAAGATTCTCAATGAATGAACGCCTTTCTAAAGCGATAATGCTACTGTTAAGTTGCACAATGTCAAGAATGCACTAAAGTTGGTAACTGTAGAAGGCTTAAATTCAATGAACATCGATCTAATGTTCGTGACAAACTATTACGTGTTTGGCGAGTCGAAACAATACAATATTAAACGTTTTTATCCATTTTTTACTCATTTTACATTTTTAAAATGCAAAACAGGTTGATACGTTGCATTTAGTGCAGTTAACAACCAGCGTCTCAGCCGGAATGTAACTTTCCGATTGTTAGCGCATAAAACTCCTTATTCAACCCTTGTTACGTCACAATTGGCGTTAGATAGCAAGCGAACGCAAGAGATTAAATCCTCGCGGCTTTGAGATAACGACTCCCTGTTATCGTGTAGCGGTAAACTAAACGATTTGGGCCTATTTAATTTACGCACAACTTTTTGAAAAGGGCGGGTCTGGACCCCCCAATTATTCCCCCTAATGTATATATTACACCTTATGCAAGGTTCACTTCAGCACGATAATAGTATGCAATAAAACGATTATATAACTCTGATAATTTTGTGCTCTTGCCAATTTTGATAAAAATCCGTAGAAATGTAAACACTGATAAAAATGATAAATTGTCTGGATGGTGTAATGGTCAAATTTTCAAAAAAAATTTGCATCCGGCCGAAAGGGCAGAGTGAACCTACCTTGACCCCCGCTAACCGAAAACCTGCGGACGCCCTTGCATGCTCGATTAAATAATTAAAGGGGAGAAAGACAGTGAAGCATAAACAAGCAAATTTAACGATACCTGCGTTATTGACGTATCTTGTGTTGCTTCCACAATCTCCGTTTTACCATATTTCGAACAAACAAAATGGTTTACATGATAACGTTTTTTTTTATATTCATACATGTAAATAGGCCCACAGCCTAAGTACGTGTCAACTCTTGCCCCCTCTTGGAATTTTCTGCCAGCGCCAATGAATATGTACCTTTTTAGTGTTAAAACATTGAGTGTTATGCCTGTAATTACCAATTATGTCTTGTCATATTTCCTAAACAATTTATTCAAATATATTGACAAAACTAATGAAGCAGGGAAAAATAAGTGCAGTTAAGCAGGTAAGAATAAGTGCTGCTATGGAATCACCCGGCTTCAGTTTTTAGCAACCGAAAATAGCGTGTAATCAGCTGAAGGGCGTTGGTACATTTTCTGCCCAAATATCAGTAAATTGTTATGGTACCTTATTTTCTACAGTCAAGCGTTTTGTTGTTTTTGTAAACATTAAAGTCCATTTAATCAGCTGCAAATGCATGAAGCAGATGTGTAGAATGTACCATTTCGTTTTTCGCAAGTTTTTTGGCGTTATTTTGCAAAATACTTCCATAAGATGTTGGAGAGAGATATTTTTAGAGGTTTTCTATTTGTCAGGCATTATTGCAACTGCACAAGTAGTGTTAATTGAACTCCTTGACTTTTCTGATCAAGCTTCACTTCCGTACGATAACCTAAAGTGCATTTGTAAAGTTTCTTTTGGCAATATTTGTATGAAACAAATCGAACAAACGCACCACAAAAATAGAAAATGTCAACGAAAGCAAGCCAACTGATAGAAGCGGCTGCCTTAAAATAAACGTTACGTACAGTGCCCTGCGGTACAGATAAAATAAAAAACTTCACATAATAGAAAAAAATACTATATAAAATCCACAAATTGATGAACGTAGCTACGTGTCCGAGGTAGATGAATTTGGTAACGGATCAAAGCTGTCTCGCGATATGCTGCGTTTGCGCGTGATCATTGCATGAAGGGTGTTGTCTTTCAGTTTGGAAGCACTTCGTGAGATCCGAGCTGAAACTGTTAATTGGGGAGACACTGACTCCGTTGGAGAATCAATGTCCAGTTTTCGGTTTAGCGAACGTCGTTTGGTCCGGGGAGAAAGTACAGGCGACGGACTCCTAATTGCATTAGGATTTGATTTCGGCGAGTTTTGCTGGAACGTTTTTGGCAATTTATGTCGCACCGAAGTGGCACTGGCTTCATTTGATGTTTTTGAATGCTGAAGTTCTTTTCTTGGAAACTTTCGCGGACTTGTGCGGCGTGTGTTAATTGCTGGAGTGGTAACTGTACTAGTTTCCCCTGTAAGCCTGCGGGGGGACACCGAGGTCCGTGTTCTAGACAATTTTTGTTTTTGTCCAAACGAAGGCTTTTGGGGACTCAGGGAGCGGCGCCGTGTTCGAAGTATATTCGCGTTGTTAAGGGTTGGTGTGCTGCAAATACCAAGTGACTGATTGGGCTGTTTAAACCGCACTGCAGCCTTAATCGGTGATTTTTTTGTGACTTGCATGTTATTTTGGGGCAACGATTTTTCTTGAACTGCAAGACTAGCTCGTTTTAGGAATCTGAAAAAAAAACGGTTAACACAATCAAGTTCAAAGTGTTTTTCACTTAAAAGCGTGCAGATAACTTACGACTTGAGATGTAAATCGTTATTTGAAACGTATTGGTCAAGCCTCTGATAATTGCTCCTCAACTCTCCATAGCTTTTATGTTCCACACTTCGACAATGCTATAAAAGTTATGTTTGGTAAAAAAATATAAAATATGTTAAAGCATAACGTCAGGTTGGCAGCATATCTTACTTTTGATTCGTTTAGATAAGAGCATTGGCAACATTCACAAAAACCTTTCTGGTTGTCTTCTTTTTTCTTCTGTGATTTTCTGCAGAAATGGTAAAATCATGAAATAAATTACACCTAAAAACAACTAGAAGGGTGGCTTAGCACATATTGCCCTTGCATATACACTATAACCTATTTTAAAACATAAATATATTTCCTATTCTGATTTTGTATTGGGTCCCATATTAGTCACCGTCTTTTATAACCTTAGTCGTTTCTGCAGGCAAAAACTCATGGGTCCCCACACATGCAAAGTTGAAAATAATGCAATTCAAGAGATAACCATGAGGAAGTCGGGTGTTGTAAGGTAAAACACAGTGATCGGCACTGGGCTTAAATAATAATACTATGTAGAATACAAACTATAAAATTAGATTCACCCCAGATATTGTTTGAAGTAAGTCCTATTTAACGTTTTAAAAAACTGACCCATTTTAGGGGGCTAGTAGGGTAACTAATTGGGTTCGACACACAAACTAAAAAAATATAAAAAACACAATGACTCAATCAATAGTACTGCAAAATTTCAGCCCAATCCGCCAATGTTTAAAATTTCGACCACTAGAGGTGTTTGAGCAACAACCGTTAATGTTTCTGACGGCATAGGGCTGTTAACAAGTCCCTAGCTGCCATGGCGCAAAAAAGACCACCAAGCAACCCACCAACGAGCAACATACAACTGGTTGCCCTTGTAACACTATTACGCCAAAGAAATCTTTCGTTTGTGGTGCCCAGTAACATACAAATACGTTTTACACTTTAGGGGCTTGTGGGGTAAATGTTAGGACTACAGGGTTGAACACAACAATCGACACCTATAAATGGCATACTATACAAGAAATCCAAACTTCAGCCAATTCTGACACTGTTTGAAAACTCACCCATTTTAGCGGGGTAAATACTAGGGTTATCAACAAAAACAAAGCGGAATGCACATCTACATGAATATATCTACCATCTGTGTAAATTTCAGCCAAATCCATCAAACATTTGATGGAAAAACGAGTCGGACAAACTTTGGGTAAAAACACCCATTTTAGGGGGCTAGCGGGGTAAATACTGGGGTTATCAACAAAAACAAAGTGGGATGCACATCTACATAACCATATCTACCATGTGTGTAAATTTCAGCCAAATCCATCAAACATTTGATGGAAAAACGAGTCGGACAAACTTTGAGGGAAAATACCTATTTTAGGGGGGCTAGCGCGGTAAATACTGGGGTTATCAACAAAAACAAAGTGGGATGCACATCTACATAACTATATCTACCATCTGTGTAAATTTCAGCCAAATCCATCAAACATTTGATGGAAAAACGAGTCGGACAAACTTTGGGAAGAAAAAAAACAAAAACAATTTGAGTAAAATCAATATGTGTCCCCTTCAGGGAAGGGGACCCATAATTATTATTTAATGCATGCAGATAAGGAACATCAGCAGTTGTATTGACTTACTTTGAAGCTGGTGAAGCTGAAGGGTTTACAAATGGACAACGATTTTTTAATCCTTCAAAATCAAGATATGTCACACTTTCCATCTCTTCATAAATTGGTTTACTTTGAAACAAACATGACAAAATGTTTAACTGAGCATTTTTTTTCAAATAAAATACCCACTGTTTTAAATCTTCAATTTTAATGCATGGTTCTCGCAAAACAATTGCTGTTGGTCTGGTTGGGTGGTTAATATCTGAAATAAACAACATGAGTATATGAAAAGATTAACTGTTTGTGATTTATAAAATATGTGATCATGTTTAAATGTCAGAAAATCTAATGTATTAATTTTGCATACCTGTCTTTACAAGTTTTTCTTTTGTTTTTGAAAGCCATTCCCAAACCTCTAAAACCAAAAGTCAAACAGAAATATCAGAGTAAAACATATCAGAATTATTGGTCAACAATTTGAAATAAATGCAATTTTAGTGAAATGAATCTTACCTTTAACATAACGAATTTTTATGCCGAGTTTCCTTGCTGTTTCAATTAAACTTGTTGATGAAGCCCGTTTCGACTTTGCTTTGTTAGCAATCTTTTTCCAGCGTACAGACTAAAAAGTAACAATTACTACAATATTTTTGTACATAGCAAGTCAAACATTTTTCCATGGTTTTTTATTAGTAAATTGTACCAGAGATGGGATTGAAAAAGAACTAAAAGTGCAACTGTAACTTACAGATGATGGTTTGTGTTCTGCAATATGAGGTGATGGAACACTTGTGTTGAATGGACTACACATATTTGATGGTGATGGTTGTTCAGCTAAAAATACACATTGACAATAAGCATATTAGTACAAACATATGGGTATATGTTTCAGACCAACCAAAAAAAGCTTTTTAAAAATTAGATTATTTCTTTGTGCATCGAACTATTTGTTCTAGAAATTACATTTTTGTGGAGGTAGCAAATTTTCCTCATTTGTCAAGGCAAAGTTTATGTTTCCATCCAGAAAGTCCTCCACAACCTAACAAATAGAAAAATCTTTGATGTATTGTAATAAATGAGTGTTTTAACAGAGGAATATGGTTAATATAAAGTGCTTCATTTAAAAATACAAGATCAGAATGAGATTGCTGGGACAAGGGTTCTAAATAAATTTGCTTTGCTAAACCACAAGCAACCATAGCTAAACTACACCAAGTTCATCCTGTGTATGCATAAAAGTGCTGTCACATAAGATACCAAAGTAACCCGTTATGTCATTGTATTTTACAAAGAAATGCATTGACTGTTTAATAGAATCACGAGTTTCCACAGAGCTGTTTAAAAACATACAATGTAAAAATGTACAAACCCCTCCAAGAAGCAGCAAGTTTTGCTTTAGTTTGTTGGCCATTCCCTTTTCCACTTTCGGATCAATGAAAAAGCGCTTCCCAGCCAATGGTAAACGACTCGACTTCGCTTCCTCGGCCATTGGTGAGCTTATAAGATTTTCGCTAAAAGTTTGAGATGTAAAACACTAAGCTTCATTTCATTAGAAGCAAAAAGCTGAGCACAGAAACGTATACGTAGGCTCGTACTTCGGTAATTGGCCCGAGTGTTTTTGAATGGTTCACTGAACACGATTAGTACACGCTTCAGTAAGCCGCAAATCTTTTTTATTGACGTACACAGACATCATAAATTCGGTTGTCTAATTGTTAAATATAAGCCGGTATGGTGATTTAGTTCATTTAATTAATGAAAGTTATGTATTATAAAGCATATATATTTATTTTTGTTTGTTTGGAGAATTTTTCCTTGATGAAACGTTTGACTTTGACGTTTTGGTTGAAAACAAACCAAACAAAACGCACGTGGGTGGGTGGCAGTGGCAGTATGTATACACAAGAACGCTTGCATGCATCAAACACTGGTCTACTATCAACACCTGTGCTATATTATATATAGTTAGGTACTATGTCAGGGTTTTCTTCGCAGCTTCGTGTCGTTAGTTAATTCTATGTGCCTAATTTTACAGAACATAATGTCGAGTAGCACTATTGTTATAAAAGCTCCATCAAAAAGAAGGAATAATCCCATATATGCCCATGCCAGCGAAGTGTTCTTAGTAACGCCGGGAGATGTCATTACAGAAGATGCTGACTACATGAGAGGACATGGTACCTACTTGCATGCCTGTTTTTGCAATTCATTTCTTACAGTTATTTTTTAATTAACACAAATTTTGCTTTATCAAAGTAGTTACTTCCTAACTCAATCTATGTGGCATTGCAAAGTTGTGTCAAAACATTTTAAATTTTCAACCTTTTTAATAAAAGCCAAAAAAATCTTGGTTCTGGTAGGTTTTATGGTAAATGTAGAATTATGCTTTAATTAAATCCCCTCAACATTTGAAGTTTTATAAGGCACCATTTTTTGTGTTGTAAACTTGTAAGCAATCTGGCAATAGCTTGAGCCTTGAACCTTAGTGCAATAATTAAACCTAAAATATTTCTGAACAGGAACATATACCAATGCTGGAGATGAAGATAACAAGCTGTATGCGTCTGTTGCTGGTGTTGTAGAGCGCATTAACAAGCTTGTTTGTGTTAAAGCCCTAAAAACAAGATACAATGGAGAAGTTGGAGATGTTGTTGTTGGTCGCATTAAAGAAGTTCAACAGAAAAGATGGAAGGTTTGGTTATTAGAATGTTTTATGTTTATACCCAGTTAAAAACAAGCAAAAATACACACTCCAATTTTAACAAACTTTTTCAAATTACACCATATATATACATAGTTAATGTAAAAAGTATTAATGATTGGTTATTTTACATATATATTGTACAAATGTATCTTATTGAATTGGCATATTTTGTTTACATGTAGGTTGAGACTAATTCTAGATTGGACTCAACACTGCAAATATCATCTGTTAACCTTCCTGGTGGTGAACTAAGAAGAAGATCTGCCGCGGATGAACTAACAATGAGAGAATATTTGAAAGAAGGTGATCTAATAAGTGCCGAAGTTCAACAGGTACAGTGCACTGTCAGAAGGTCATTTTTTGCTAAAGTATATACATGATCCAGGGCCTTCTTATGTTGTTTTTGGTACACAAGTATTTAAAAGCATTGTAACTTCACTTTAGTTGAGAGTTGAGATCGTCCATTTACACCATTTACCCCCCAATATTCATTTGGTGATTACATACTCTTCAGGTCAGGAATACTAACCCTAATGTTAATTTAAACTGTTCCTTTCAGTCTTCAAATAGTAAAACTAAGAGAAAAACAAACTAGCAACTGAACAGAGCAAATTTTTTAATAAAAAATATTTCTGGCAATATGATTTATATAGCACCAACATTTTAACAGGTTCATAATGATGGTATGTTGTCTTTGCACACAAGAAGTCTTAGATATGGCAAACTTGGACAAGGCTGTTGTGTTGTTGTTTCACCTTCATTGATAAAACGCAGGAAAAATCACATCCACAACTTGCCTTGTGGTGCTACAACTATTTTAGCCAACAATGGATACATTTGGATTTCTATTACATCTGGAGATGCATGCAATGAAGGTTTGTGCCTGTTTTAGTATTTGCAATTTTACAGAAAAGTGAAAAGCATAAAGCACCAATTTGCTAATCTTTTTTATGAAATTAAATGTCTTGTGCAGTTAATGGGACGAAGTGCTGGACAATGTTTTCTTCATCCTTAAGCGCTAAGCTGACCAGCTCAAACTTTAACAGATTAAATAGTTTCAAAACCACTTGTTTTTAGGCCAATGGAAAGATCAAAACATAAGTACACAATGTGTCTACTGCAGGGATAGTGAACCTCAATAAAGCGAACAAACAAAACATGTTTGCATTTTACTAAACACTTAGTATCACTTGACTGCTTTATTCTTTTTTAAGGTGATGGGGGGTTCAATGTAAACAAAGAACCGGTGCCATTAGAAGAGCGAGAAGTTGTTTGCAGACTAAAAAATTGCATTCAATGCTTGGCAAAATCGTCAGTGATGTTATATGACACAAGTGTATTGTATGCATATGAAAGCTCACTGCAATATCAGGTTTGTTTGTACATTGTTTTTATCTATCCAAGTATATATGGATTGGTCTCTTACAGGTCAAAGAGATTATGTCTGAAAAAGTTTCACTTGAAATTGTGAATCAAACCATATCACTACTTGAAAGAGAAAAGACTGGAGATGGTTAGGTGTCAACATTGTTGCTTTTGTTATTTTTTCACAAAAAAAATAAACCAGTTTGTGTTATTTCGTTAATATTAATTGTCATTTGCTTCAAGTTGGTATTAAGATGGATGCCATTTTAACCATCTTTTTTTACATAGTTCAAAAAGAATGTAACATTTTCTGACAAGTCCAAAGCTAACAAAAACATGTTTGCACTTTATTTGTTGAAAGATAGCAAAAACTTAAAGCATACAGTTGCAGCAGGCATATTTTTGCCCCTCTGATTACACCTGCAGTAAAAATTAATTAACTAATATTCAACTGCTCATACACATTTTTGCTTGCTTGTTTTTTTCATGTGACAACATATTTTGGAGACCAGTGACTTATAAGAAACCAAACATCTTTCATGAATTGATTGGTTTACAGAACTGCAGTCACAACAGAAAACCGAATTTGTTATCCTTATTATTGCAATAGGATATCCATTTGTTACAGAGTTTTGTTGAGGTCTGTATTTCTAGTAGTTCATAACTAATGTGTTTGTATGAGCAGAAACTAATGGGTCCCACACATGGTGCTAATTGACACCAGTATTAATAGGCTTCAATCAGTTTTTGATTTAAATGATTATTTGGTGGAAAGAAATTATATACTGTTAAATTTCAAACATCTGTTTGCGAGGTTAATAGAAATATGGACCTGATTCCTTGAAAAAATCAGAAGTATTTAAAGTTCTGTTGCTAGAACCAAAGTTACAAAACAAATATGCTGATCTGCAGTAACCTCTGAATCACATAGCCTTGCTTTTGTTGGAAAACATCCATAAGCACTGCATATGACAGTGGCCTCATATAAATGAAAATCTTTCAAACAACAACTTAAATCCCACCCGCAAAAATATTTGCCTTGGTGCATGAGAGTCATTGCCTGAAATAGAGGATGCACCACCTGCTGCACAGATCACAAATCTACCAGTCACTGGTAACATGTGTGGTGCAATGGAGCAACTAGCAAGGGCACAAGTTGGTGATTTGACACATATTAAGAGATACAATGGTAGTTAAAATGCCCGATTTTAAATGACACACAAGCAACACCTTGCTAACAATTTTCAGCACTAGGATTTTTTTCAAAGGGATAGCAAATATCAAAAATGACTTCTGGGGGTTCATTTTATCTGATTAAGATACCTATTACTTAGGTGAAGTATTTGATATTTTACTGATTTGTAATTATATACTATAATTCACACATTTTAGCAGCCTGTTGGTAAACAACTGCTTCAGCCTGGGTCAAGATTTTCAGTGCACAACTTCAGATACTAATTAATTAAATTTGATTGATTTTAAACAAATCCCGGACCTAAACTTGTGAACAAAATTGAACTAGAAAAAAATAGGGATAAAAACGCCACATCTTCTTCAGGAAAGGGGACCCATGAACAGCACTATACACATATTCATATTATTTTGCTGTACTCAACACACTAGAATTAGTTTTGTGTACATGTTTATCGGTCTTCATTTATTCATAATCACTTACAATACATGGCATTAAGTTAATTGCAGTGTGGATGATACATAGAACTTCTATTGATTGTGACCCTTATAAACATACTCTCATGCAGATATATGTAACAAACCACAACACATTTTCCAGGAAGGAAGTGAGTCACAGACATGGCAGGCGTGCATTTTTAAATGCTGAAGAATCAACCTCTATGGTTTTCATTAAAGACAAATTATACTTTTCAAAAATTCAAAACATGATTAGGACTGAAACAAAAGTTTAGCCAACTTTTGATGAATACAGTGTAGTATTTGGAAGGGTTTGCCCTGTGCATAATTAAATGCCCTGCTGCTTAATAGGCTGAATCTTGAATACAGGCAATTGCTGAAAAACTATACAATAGTGCACTTGAAGTTTGCGAAGCTACTTCCAATTTTTGGCAATAGTCATCGCCCAATCCCATTCCAGATAAATGTTTTTGTCATCATCTGTGAATTTGCTGTGAATATTGTAGACCCCCCTTGCTATCATGCCACTTGGTGCATCTTCCATAGGAGCAAGAAATGAATGTTCCTCAGTTTTTGGTCCATAACTTCCAACCATATGATTTGAACTATCGACTAAAATCAAAAAAATATGCCTTCTGTGTGCACTAGTTCACATACACAGAGAATACATACCTTTTATTCCTTTCCTTTTTACTTGACTGAGGAATCTTAATCCAGAAACTATTTCACGTTGCACCTAACAGACAACATAGCAGTAAAAAGTTACATGACGAAAATACTGTTAAATTACATTCCAGAATTCTGTGACGTACCCGAAAAACAATCTTCAGTCTATACTTCACACCTTCTTTCATTGTCACTTTTAAGTCCGAAAGATTACCTATAAAGGAAAATTTTTTTTTATAAAAGACACTTATTGCTTAATGCGATTTTGCTTCTTTCTAAGGCTGGTTTCTTTTATGTATTTGGTCACGAAAGGGTGCTTCAAACTTATACAAATTTACACACATGCTAGTTAGTATTCCAAAGTTGATCCTCCCAAGGTTTGACCCTGGATGACCCAGATGTTTACCCACAGGCTTGAAAATTGAAAAATGAAGTTTGCTTCCTAAAGTACATGATTCAGGAGTTGTATGTTTTATTGGTTGGTGTATTGTAACATATCCCAAAGTATTTTGAAACTTTTAGTTAGATTCACCGCTTAACCCTGCAAAATTTTTCAGTCCTGTAGGTTAGAAATATAAGCCTGAATGTGCTGAAATTTGAAACCGTTATTTGTAGTGGGTTTCTTGTTTCTGATTTAAAATGTTAGCCTTAACGGCCTGGTGGTTACCTTTACAGCCCATAATATGTGTACACTGGACATTTAATCCGACAGACAGAAGTCCTTTACGATTGTGTTGGTTTAATGCAGAGCAGGAGCTCTCTGCTACATGTATAAACAGCTGTTTTACTAGGCACTCTTTTGGGTGGTTAGAAATCAACTTTTTTTGGGAAGCAATGCTATGTGGTACATTAACACTAAGCATTTTCAGTTTTAGCAAAGGTTTCGCACCTTAACATGATTTCAACTCCAAAGGCATTACTGCGTTTTTGTGTATGTCAGGCAAAACGTTGCTGATATACATGAAGGTAAGATACTCTATATTATAGTTAAACACGAAGGACTGCATGCTACTGAAAATCGTGTCCAAAGGTCACGAAACCATTTTTAGCTGTGCACCATGAAACGCTAATATAGGTCAATGGTATAAGTTTAGTGAAACAAAGTTTTTTCTAGAACAGTTTGTTATATGTACGTTTTTTTGCAAAATATCTGTCTTGGACAGCTCAAAAACTACAAATATAATTGGGAATATTTTTTCCTGTTTTTTTTACTACGTTTGTAAATATATAACAATATAATGTATATGGACAAAACCTTTTTAAGTTCGTGTTGATGATTTGTCCTAATTTTTTCTTGAGAATCTAAAAATATTCACACTTTCACCGTAACCAATTCACATGAACAGTTGTGTGGGGACCTATTTCTTCTTGCTTGCAAAAACAATCATGATAGTAGGTCAAATGGCATAGAATACGATATAGAATATATACATATATATATATAACTGAAATATATGGGAAAGCCACCTTTCTAGTTTATATCTGAAAATAGAAACTGTTGCAATATGGGTAGCTGACTCAGGAGCAAGATTTGCAACCGGGCTCATAGAGAATATTTGCACAATGTGTGTAAATTAGAAACAGTTAATCTCCAAAAATGCCCCTGGTTGGGACTCTTAGGGTTTGGGTAAAGTGTTATCATTAAAAATATAATAAAACTAACTAAAAATTTAGCTCCTTATAGTGGTGTTGAGGGTCTACCATTCTATTTTATTTTTGTGTTTGGGCAAGTTTAAAATAACACTCTTTAAACCCTAAACATGCACATTTTGACCTGCATTTACTCTTGCACATTTCACAAAAAAAGTTTGCATCTCCATCTCTAGACTTGAGATGTGGCATCACCCAAAAAGTTTTTAGATATTGTCAAGTGGGGTAAAAAATGTTTTTTAGAAACTTCATTACTAAACTTAGTTTTTGGCTACAGAAAGTTGTTTTTTCTCTTTAAATTAGCTGATGGGACTACTGTTTTACGTATATATGTGAAGAATTTCAGATTTGACATTTTTTATTTGCAAATACTGTTGTTGTTGTTTTAAATCTGAATCAGAACAGTGTCAGAATACAAAAACAAGTGTACATTGGAACCATTTATAAAAATCTGACAGGTTTGACTTAATACATAACAATTTTAGTCTGAAACTAAAAATGTGGCTTCCTACATACCTGCATCTTGTGTATACTATATCTTATTTAATGGTTATTAACTTTAATTATCGGCATACTTTCAAGAGATGTGCATTTGTAACCTAATCATGTGATCCCTTTCCCTGGTTTATGATCATAAAGTCATGAGGGGGAAATCATATCTTTGCTTTATGTATGGGTAAGTAGCCTTTTCGATAATATTTTAATGAGCTGTTTGTTACATTGGGTGCAGTGGTCAAGTGCTTTTAAACACAAGGAATGTCATGCTTTCCACATAGGAAACATCATTTCCAAATCGGGAACATAGTCATTAAAAAAATGGTGTTTTGTGAGGTAGGGTTTCATATTGAAGTAGTTGCTGACAAACAAAAACCACACTTAAAAGTATTTTTGTGTGACAAGTAGTTACCAACAATTTAGAGAAATTTAACACATCACCTATAAACAAATGTACACAAAAAGTTAGAATTTTTAAAAAAGCCGCATGTGCATTGAAGCAAAACTGGTAGAGGTTCTATTTTTGTCACAGTCTGGCAGGATTTCTTTTAAACCTAAAATAAAATTCTCCACACAAAAATGTACTTATCAATTTGGTAAGTAGGAAAGTAACCACTCTGTTTTCGTTTGGTTCGTATCTTTAGATCATAATCACCAATATATGGGGACAAAAGAATAAAAAAATGGTTACATAAAATATATATATACTTGTGTGGTACCAACCAATAAAGTATAAGACTCCTGGGTTATATACAGTATATATATATGTAGTTTAGCAAATATGGATGTTTTGAACATTGTGTGTTTCAGGGATCAGTGGGCGAACTGCTGGATCATCTGGGGTCAAACTTGTAAGGATCAAGTGCGGATAACCAAATATGATACATTTTTTTACCTCAATGGACTATGCCAAGTATGCTTTTTGCCAAGTTGTGAGCATTGAAAACTTGGTCGGTTAATAAGAAAGTTATGGGTATATATAGGAAACTCAAACGGTCCCACCTGTGAGATCAATAACTAAATCTTCTCTGCCCTCAACTATGATTCTTAGAGCTTTGACTAAAACGTTGTTTCCTCCTTCATCAAGAATATCTAAAAACAAACACATTTGTTTCTAACTTAAGTTTTTCTGATAAGTTTGTGATTTTTGATAAGGATTTATGAGTTCAAGTTCTCGTCAATAAAAGCTAAACTATTCCTTCGCTTGTTTTTAATTAGTCATGTTGTAACTTGTAATAGTCATTAAAAGTCGTCTACACATGCAAAGCTTTATTAAATTAGCTGTTACAGACCACAACGTAAAATCAAAATATTAGCATGCAAAACCATGCAAGTGGACATGAGGCTTTTGATGGTTGTTGACCCCTACACTGGAACTTTTCCGAAAAAAAATCTAAAGCTGGAGCAGAGGCATGATCTTATGTCAGTTGTCAATTGTCATTTTCAATAACAGAGCAAGATATCACCTTGTTTTCCTCCCAGTAGTTCCTTTTTGTATTTTTGAAGACTTTCGTCGTCTGCATCCAAGTCTTGTATTGTTTGAAGGTCAACCTTAGCTGGTGCTTTGTAACCAGGTGTTAACTCATCACCATCTTCAACTTCTAATTTTTGTAATTCCTCCACTGGAACAGTATCTTCTTCAGCCATTACTAATTTGGCGCACAGCAAAATGAGGTAAATAGTATGTTTTACTAAAATTGAAAACAAATATTATTACGACTCTCTAACAAAATGTTTCAAACTTTAAACCTTTTCTTATGTGCCGTAACATAGCGATTCGCAAAACTGAGCAACGCGTTTTGGGAGCGGCACAAAATCGGGAAGTGGAATCCGCTGCCACTTGCGGCACCAGAATACAAAACCTAAAAAAACAAAAAATGTTCAAGCGAACAAGTTATTCTGCTTTCACAACACAACGCAGTGTTGTTGGTTGGGTTGAGTTAAAAAAGACCAGTGAACCACCTAAAGAGTGGGGCTTGACCATCATCACTTAAGGCAGTGCGGTCCAACTGTTTTTTGTTGTTGCGGGCCATTAAAATCGTTAACTTACCGGTTCTACGCTGGCCAGAGGCAAAAAATGATGTTTCTACATTCGAGAGAACACACTAATCCAGACATCACATTTGATAGGCATTGGTTGCATAGAATTTAAAACGTTTAATTTTCGCGGTGCTACAAAATTATTTCTCGGGCCTGCAGTTGGATCACGATGGTCCAAAGAAACCCTACTGGATAGTGTCGAGCGCCAGATGTAACGGTGCAGAATAAAACATTTTGATCATAATTTACATAGCTGAACATATTCCTTACCTTTGTGGAATTCGAAACCTCAAAACGAGTAGACCTTTTTAGAAAATTGACTTGTTTTTTTGTCGATAAGCAACAATTCGTTACTAAGTGAATTTTTCAATGGTCAGTTGTGAAACTTGAGTTACACATCAAATTCATATACAATTGAAAGTTTACATTATTCGACCGAACTAATCTTCGGTAAATCAATCTTTATAAGCTCTTATAACCTGCAAAAGTAAAAAATATGCCGATTTTTCATTACCACAGCCCAATTGCTACTTTTTTCAATTTAGACACAACATGTAACACTACGTCCGGACATGTTTGACCGCCTTCCGTAATGCTTCGAATTTATGTCACTACAATGCACAAGCTAGCACGCTTCTGTGCAATCATATTCTTTGCGTTTTCGGAATGTACATTGGTTATTACTAGGGCAAATATTTTTTGACTTGTCAAAAAAAGTCAAAATTTTGTCAAAATTTTTAGAATAGGTCAAAAATTGTCAAAATTGTTTACAAAGTCAAAATTTTTTACTAAGTACAAATTGTTTACAAACTGCATTGTCGTGGTGTTGTAGAGGTTGCACTGCCAGCAAACTATTCGTTTTACACCTTGTAGCCTACTTTATACTGTTGTAATTGGCCCGTTGCCCCAATTATTGCGAATCACATCAAGTGAGTGAAACAATTAGGTTGATATGGCGTGATGCTCAACACACCTCAAAACGTGCAAAATTTTGGTAGGTCCCAAGTCACTTTACGGCAGCTGCAGGTTAGGTGCAGCTCTTGGTTCGGTTTTGCTTTAGATACTTCATGTATCTTTCATTCATATAAATGTATTGAATAATTTTCGTTGTGTCTTAGCTGCAGTTTTTTGGCAGTGATTTTTAATTAGCTCATTCCCTTTTCAGAATAGGTTAGGCCAATGTTAAGATTTTTGCCCTTCTGTTAGACTTTTGCACATTCTTTCGCTCTAGTTTGATTAGCCTAGCCATATTTTAACTTGGACGATAATGCGTATAATTTAACTACTTGAATTCTTCATAGGTCAAAATTTTGTCAAAAAAAAGTTTTTTAAGGTCAAATTTTTTCGTTTTTTAGGTCAAAAAATAATTGCCCTATAGTTATTACAAACAGTCAATCTATTGTTGATACGTGATAGAATGCATTGTTTTATAATCGGTTAAACAACTTGGCAAAATGCATGTTCCACTTTAAAGAGCCCCAATCAAAGACTCAAAGAGCCGCAGTTTGGTCACCCCTGCCCTATTGAATCACTGACTTTACAAACACGTACGGGTTATTTTATTAGAAGTTTAATCGCTCTGAAAAGCCATGCAGGGATTGGGAAGCTGCGGCCTGAAGGTTATACTGTTTCAAGACTATTTTACTTATACAAGGCTAAATATGAACAAATTTTCGAAGGCTACTGTTTCAAAACTGGGGTCAGCTAGGGAAAATTGTTGCGGCAGAAAGTTTTTCTTATTTCTTGTTTGATGTAAGATCCTGCGACCGTGTAAATTTATGTGGAAAGTAGGCGCTGTAGACTCTGAACGGCCGACCTGCAAGGCTGAGCCTCACAAAGGGGTTTGTCACGTTGAAACACGCCCCGCCCTTTCCCACACAAGTCACACTTCCCGAATTGCGTGTAATAATCCACAGCGACAACAGCGGCCACAACCACAACGTCGTACACAATCAGGAACGGACAGAAACAGGAATGAGAACGGAAACGGTTTTCTAAACAAGAAAACGAAAGACATTGACATATGTTCTGTGTATTGTATTGTATTAATTTTGAAAACGTGCATGAAAATGGTACATAAGAATACGCACAAAAATGCCAATGACTAACTTACCAACTATTTTGCGACACAGGTCAACAGGTACAGTACATGTATCAACAATTGCAAGACGATGAAACAATCGCTACAAGCACTATAGGAAAATACAGCATGCTATAAGTCACACGTAAAAGTCATGAATTAATTTAGGTCACAAATCGTATTAAACACTCACCGACAATCACGGTAAACAGCCTTCACTTGAAGATTGATTAGTCAGTCGTCACAATATTTAATTTAGTCTTATTCGTCTCTGAAAACGCAACACAAACGAATTTACTTAATACAGTAATAAAGTCACCTTACTCGACCACGTTGTACAGTAAAATGAACCAATCATTGCAACCAGGGTTGCCAGATAGTGTCGACTGGATTCGGACAATATTTGTCTGAAAATCGGACATTTTAGGACAAAAAAAAAACTATAGCGTATAATTGCAAACAAGGTATCAATACCGAGGTGCCAACTCCCATTTTTGTGCGCTTACGTTCCCCACACTCATAAGAGCGAGTTTTACAAAAATACAAAGTGGCGGACGTAAAGCATAACAAATTTCCTATGTTTGACAAAAAATGACATGTTTAAAATAATATTTAGTCGGCAATTGCAACACGTTGCTGTAGCGTGTATCATTGATTTAGCAACGTTAAAAACTGTTTTGTCAAGTTGCTGCTTCATATCACCTTAGATAACCATTTATTACAATACAATTGCATTGTACACAACAATGGCCAGACATTCACTGGCAGACAATTATGTGTTTAACGTCATAAACAAGGCACTAACCAAAACAAGTTGCAGTTTTAAGCCACGTTCTGTCGTAAAAAAGGTTTGCAACCTTCAAAAAATAGGATTTTCGGACATATAGCAAAATTCGGACATATTAGGACAAAAAACTAAATGTCCTAATGATTTTTAGGCGTCGGACACAGCATGTGAAATTAGGCCAATTTATCGTTTTTTGTCCGAATTTTAGGCCACCTGGCAACCCTGATTGCAACATTCAGACAAAGGCCTTCCAATTTTACTGTTGGCAATTGTAACGTCATAGCAGGGGAATAATGGAACAAGTTAGTCATGCGTAACTGAACGTGGAGATGCAACAGGCGCAATTGAGCTGTCATGATATTTTTGTGTTAATTGCCTGCTTGCTGTGTATTTTATGATCAGTTGCAAATGTCCACCTGGTGTATGCAGTAAACAACTGCCGACAGCAGATATAGTATTAAATTGTAGATTTCAAGTTGATTTGAGCTGACTGTTTTTTATTGCTAAGCCTGTGAACGCCTGCTTATTGTACAGCAGTAGTTCTCAAACTGTGGTACGCGTACCACTATTGCAGGGGTCGCCAACCTTTACCACTCAAAGAGCCATTCGAACCAGTTTCACATAGTAAATAAAACACTAGGAGCCACAACGACATTAAACTTTTTGTTGTTAGCTAGTTTCTAATTGCATATTATTGGGCACATTGGTAAACCAGCCTTATCAGCAGTAAATGCAAATTAATCTCCCCATGTGTCGTTAAATGTTCTGTTTTTTTCAGACGCTAATTTTTATTTCTTTGTTTAACACGTTTGTTTCATAACAATTTCAAACAGGTATTGTTGCACGGGCACACACACTGCAAACCAAAACAATATTTAACAACTTGCGCGCCGCCAGTTTACTTCTTTTAGTTTCATGATAAGCGCGGCTGTGGCTATTTACTAGAAGCGGTTACGCTATATTTTCGACTTTTGTTCCGGCATGATCGTCACAGATTTTGAAATGAAATGTTTCAAACATTTGGTAATTTCAAAACCTGAGCCGCATTAGAGGGACCAAAGAGCCGCATGCGGCTCCGGAGCCGCGGGTTGGCGACCCCTGCACTAGTGGTATGCCGGAACTTTTCAGGTGGTACGCGAGTAGCTTTCTGCTATACCTAATTTAGGTCCGATCTAAAATCGCAACTCAACTAACCCAATTGATCATCAGCCCCGATTGAGTCAAAACTCGTGTTTTGGACAGTCTTTTCGCTAATTATATAACTATAAATTGCTAATTATATATGCTAGCCAGGTCGAGAAACTAGGTCTATTTCTTGATCCATTTAAGCAAGGTTTAGGTCAGTGATTCAGAAAAATATTTTTAAGTTCCTCAACCGTTTTAAAATCCTGCATGCAATTGCAAACTGTTTATATCACATCCTAATTGCTTTGGGTCAATAACAAGGGTCCGCAGACCTATAAGATTATAAAAGGGGTCAGTGACTACAAAAAGGATGGGAACCATTGGTTTAGGTCAGGGGTCTTCAACCTTTTTGACTCAATCGCCCCCTTTCCAAGGCACATGGCTCGTAATCGTCCCCCTGTGAGATTGTTATTTGTATAAACGTTCTGCCTTTTGAGCAGATGCGAGCGGTTAGATTTACCTTGCAACACGAAAGCTGCAGTTAACAGTCAAAACCTAATTTAATTTTCACTACAACACGCAAGGTCCATTTCACGCAAACTTTTAACGCATCTGAGAAAAAAAATGTTACATCATAGACAAAACAATATTACGATTATGCGCAAACAATCGCTTTCTTTTGTTGAAAACAACTGGGGTCGACTAAGGGAATGGCTCCCAACTCATTTTAGGCCATAGACTAATTTAACAAATAAAAAAACAAAAGAACTGGGCACCACATTCCTTCCCTTCATTGTTTGTTAAAGTATGTAAACTAGTAACTACATCTGGGGTGGATCTTTAATTTTCGAAGACTTAATTGTTTTCACAAAATGCTAATTATTGCCTTGTATTACGTAATAATACTGCATAATCATCAAGCCAGAACCTGCTAACTTGTTTTGTATTCTCGCGATAATATCACTATCCTCCAATTATAACTTAATAGTCAACAGAACTAAAATTTAATTTGTAAAATTTCAGGCAGTCAATGATGCATCGAAAGACAAGTATTAGGAAAAGAAAGTATAGTGAGAAATAAATTTTTCGGTATTTAGAAGTCAATTTTAATGTATAGCCTACTAATTTTATCCCTGGGGTCATAGGCGCCGTATAGGCGGTGGCTGGGTGGTGGCGAACACCGTGGATATTTGGGTTTGTTTGTATCGGTATCTTACGAAACACCGTAAAATCTGAACAAATTTGGGATCAGTTTTGCTTTTGAACCAGCGTGCTGACGAAAAAGCAACTAGTTTGGTTGGTGCCTTACTTGTATGACGTCAAACACACAATTGTTGGCAGTGAATGATTGGCCACTATGGTGTACAATGCGATTGTTCTGTAATAAATGGTCACTTTGGGTGATACAAAAGCAACGACTTGACGAAACTGTTTCTAAACATTGCTAAACCAAAAAAAACGTTAAAGCGAATTGTTCCAAATCAATATTATTTTAAAAACAATTTTTTGTTAAAATTGACGAACTTTGCTTTTTATTAAAAGTATATTGGGCTTTGGGTTGGAGCTC
Organism: Phallusia mammillata; assembly: GCF_965637545.1. NCBI lineage: Eukaryota > Metazoa > Chordata > Ascidiacea > Phlebobranchia > Ascidiidae > Phallusia > Phallusia mammillata. The sequence goes on from NC_137258.1 coordinate 10,428,123, forward strand.
GTTTGGCTGCACGCATTAGTGGCGTCATAATTTAAATCCACCACCTTGCATTTTTGTAAAACTCGGCGACTATGCGTGGGGTCACCGCAACTTGGGAACTGTTTTAAGGGGTCGCGGCACCAAAAGGTTGGGAACCGCTGGCCTATGGGAAGTGTGAAAGCAAATCAAGTTTGAGGTAAAGCTCGTTACCGTTGTATTTAAAAAGTATGGCCTGTCACCATACATTGGCTCAATAAAGTGCCCACTCAGGTAAATAAAATGCCCAACTTTGCTCTCGAGATCACTAAAAGTACAAACAATCGCCATTAAGCACAATGTATTCAAATAGCAGCATGTTTAAGCTAAAGCGTCCCTTGTCCCTGGTGTTTGTTTGCAAGACGAATTGTATCTGCTTGTAAGTTAAAGTTAGCTGAGTCCCACAGTTCTTGTACATATTTTTGTTATCAGTAATGTTGAAATCGCCCCCTCTTGAAGCAAAATCGCCCCCAACTTCCAAAATTGTCACCATCGCCCCCTCGGTAGACGAAATTGCCCCCAGGGGTCGATATCGCCCCGTTGAAGAACCCTGGTTTAGGTGGTACGCAGCGATAGAAAAAGTTCTCAGATGGTACGTGATCCTACGGTGGGCCACAAGTGCAATTCAACAACTTTTTGGCAGACATTTATTTTTTCAGTGCAAACATTTATTTTTGGATGCAAACATTTTTTTGGTGCGAACATTTTTTTTTTCAGTGCAAACATTTATTTTTTGGAGCAAACATTTAATTTTCGGTGCAAAAAACATTTTTAAGTGCAGAAATTTTTTGGGTGTTCCATTACAGGGTGTGTCAAAATTTGTAAAATTGCGGAAACGTGATAAACCTGTACATTACACCGGCAATTGGTTGTAATCCTTGGCCACAAAGCAATTCAGTACTTTCTAAAATTATAATAACAAGTATGTTGTGGATTTAAAGTTAAGATGAATTGTGTTTTTTCACTTGTCCACATTTACACAGAGTTGCAAGCGGGCCCGAAGTCTGAGCCCGAACCCGGCCCGAACCCGAAAGTATAAGCCCGAAGCCCGGCCCGAACCCGAAACGTTTTTGAGAAGCCCGTTTGGGCCCGAAATTTTGATTGACAGGCCTATCCACGAAAACCTTGCAACAAAGTATGAGAAAGAAAAAAAGTGAGAAGACAACAAACACAATGAACAATCGTTGACAATGGGGTAAACAATACGTTTTATAAGTTAGTAGGCATTGGGGCAAAGCCAGAGAATTGTTACTAAAAATGGCGGAAACGGAACGTAAAGTCAGGCCCGTTTTGAGCCCGTTTTCTGACAAATACCTAAGCCCGAACCCGGCCCGAACCCGGCCCGAACCCGGCCCGAAAAGCCCGGCCCGACTTGCAACTCTGCATTTACATTCTGTCTGTAGCCTATACTCTCTGCGTCCCAAAGACCAAAACGCTGGAGTTGTTTGTCTTGTCTGCACTGCAGGACTTGAATGTTCTGTTGTTTTACATTAAAGCTTGCTAATAGGCTTCATTGTCAAGCAATATAGGCTACATCACACTTCCTATTATTGTTTAGTTTAAAATAAATGTCTAATACTTCAACTACCACTTGTGTTAACTTCTCAAAAAGAAATTATCCGTCACATCGAACTATTTTGCTCTATAATGCCAAAGTGAAGTAGGTAAACCGACACATATATTTAATTCAAGTCCCGAAAATTCAAATTTAATTCAAGTCCCGAAAAACAAAATCGCTTTTATTTGTGCCCCAATTAGTAAGTAGTCCTTTAGAAACCATTGCTGCATATGGCTTATCGAGCCCTCTTCCTCCCGGTTACGCCTACAAACTGTACTTCCGCATCGCTCGCTCAGCCAGCTTAGCGCGCTCCCAATCTGTCCACATAGCCGTTACTTAGCCCGTGTTAAATTTGTTAAGCCATTAGTTGACCTTGTTTAGCTCGCTAAGACCAGACTTAGCCCCTGTTCAATGAATTACGTCAGTGATTCTCAACCGAGGCCCTTGGGGCCACGCGTGTCGGTAATTAAGAATATGTTACAAATGTCTTGACTTTGGATTTATCATATGTGGGCGCAGAAAAAGCATTACATTTGATTTAAAAACATTTATAATGCCAGCGAGACACGTTGTTTCCATGAAAAGACAATAAATTTGCACGAATATTGCTTCTGATCAGAGTCGAACAGAAACTGAAACCGAACCCGCGGACCAGTTCGAGTGCTGATGGTTTAACTCGAACCGTAGGCTAAATTACAAACCCGAACCAGAGTTTAATCTCATGTTTTGTTTGGCGCTGAATCGAAACGGAACCAGTGAAACGCCTATATTATACTTTCGCCACTACAAAATGTGCGAGATGGCGGACCGGACATAAAGTCCCTGCTTAAAGTGCCGTAAGTGAGTACTTAACAAAATTCGTGGAGCATTACCGAAAGTTTATCCAGAAATCCTTCCAATGGCGAAATTAAGATTTGCAATGGTCGTGTTTGAATACTTGAAGGGCAACCTTTTCAACGCACCGTGATTTGAATAGAAATCAGATAGCAGACATATTGTTTATTGCTTCATAGCTAACCACAGGTGATACGGTAAGTATATTAGATTCAAAAAAAGCCACATTCCCCCCTCCCTGTGGGGAAAATCGCTCCTGATGGTAAAAAAACAGTTTTAACCAGTGGTGGGTTTCTAATTTTTTGTCAGCCGATTCTATCACAAAAGCCATATTTTTCTGCCGGTTCTATTACAAAAAGTCCGTTGACAGTAACCAGTAATGCTCACCGGTTCGCTGATCTCATAAAATCTTGTGAGACGGTTTACAGGCTGAATTCCACAACTGATTTCAACCCATAATTTCGAGTAAACGAAGGTGCTTATTTCGACGCATTAAAATCGCTTATTTTGAACCACATTGTTACTACGAAATACAAACATAGCCACTATCGCTTAAATGTATGAAAATTTCAAGAACAATTATTTTTTTTATTCTTCACCAAATATTGTCTAAAAACACATCACAATAGAATCATCTCAGCAGTTTTAAAAAGATTGTAAGTCACCATGCATGTCAACTCATTTAGTTTAGGGTTTTATAACGTGGATTCACACAGATTCGTTTGCCAGTAACACATTGTAAACGTCACTCGGGGATACCAATGTAACGTTTCTAACTAGCCGTTTTAGTCTAAATTAGTTATTTAAGCTATCATACGTTAATGTGGATTATTTCTCAAGCTTATGCTTATTATTGCGTGAGTTCACTATAGTTCGCTTATGGCTTTTGTGTAAGAGTTGTGTATTTTAGCTAAGATTAAATTATATTATGAAGAGAAAACCTGTCTATAAACAAAACCTAGTTCCACTCCACCAAGCGATTTTAATATAAGTAACACCCAAACAATTATGATACAATAGACGTAATGCTAAAACATTAAACCAGGGAGTCGAACCGCTTGTCATACGGGTTTAGGTTCGGTTCGGGTTCACATCGTTTTGTTTTTGAGGGTTCGGGTTCGGTTCAGGTTTTTAAAAACGTATATTTTCGGGTTCGGGTATTGTTCCGGTTAGGGCAAATTATCCGGTCCGAACCGGTTTGTGGTTTTTGAACCGGTTCAAATTTTCATTCGTTTCAATTTATTTCTACCTATCATCTTCCTGGCCTTCTCAAATCCCAAAAGATTTTTGACCGTGCACTGTTAGTTTTGACACGCCCTATAAGTGTTATCTCGCGTTTGCTTAAGTGCGCTGTTTTGAAAAAAAATTACAAAACATAAAACAGACTGATTTTTTTAATGGTTCAGTTCCGGTTCGGGTCCAACGCAAAACAAAATATGAGGTTCAACTCCGGTTCGGATTTTTAGAAAATCGCAATTAGCGGTTCGGGTTCGGTTCGGGTTTAATGAATTTAACCGCTCAAACCAGTTCGTGGGTTCGGGTTCAGTTCCGGTTCGACTCCCTGCATTAAACTGACAAAATAGCAATAATCTGGCACTACGCTCAAAGCAACTGCATTCAACAAGCGGACTTTACGACTGCCCGATAAACAACACTGACCAACATAACATAAAACAAAGACATATATACAATGCGGTGGGCGTAAAAAATGCAAGACGATGGCGCCAACTAATTGGCGTGCCTTCAGGGCGATACAACGGGCGAATAATTGCGATTAAATAATTACATGAAACTAGAATAGCCTAGTGGTTTTCCCATATATTGCCAGTTTATATATAGCCTACTACATCATATTTAACGATGTATCACATATACCATTTAATATATTTATAACGGATATATATATTTGGCATTGGGTCCCTATCTTTTTCCTGGCACTTTATAACATAATTGTTTCTGCAAGCATAATCAAATGGGTCCCCACACATATGCATATGCGATTTGGTAACAGTAAAAATAGGGCACAATCATTGTTAGATATTTACCAATTTACTATACACATCATTTGATCTACACATATGATTGTTTTTGCAAGCAAAAACGAATGGGTTACCACACGCGCGTTTGTGCGGATTTATGGTAAACAAACATCCTGGTTATTTTTAGATTCTTAAGGAAAAACTTAACCAACTTTAGCCTTAACCCAACTTTAAAAAATTTGTCCGTATTCTTTTTGCATCATTATTGTCATATAATTACAAAAAACAGTAAGTAAGAACAGGAAAAATACTTTCAATTTAATGTCATGCTTTGACCTTGATATTGTCGTTCAAGGTCAGTTTTTAAACACATTTTTCCAAAACTGAAAATGAGCTTGATAACTTAATAAAACGACATAGCAAGGCTGCGCAAAAACAGCTGATTTCTAATCACCAACACGACTGTCTCGTAAAACGTCCGTCCGTCCGTCCGGACGTCAAGCTGAGCACTCCCGCTGCATTCACCTGTTTTAATCGTAAACAAGTGAATTCTGAGCACTCCCGCTGTATTCACCCGCCTTAATCGTAAACAAGTGAATTACTACCTTGAGATTTGAGACTTCTATCTGACTGACAATGTACACATATTATGGACTGTAAAAGTAACTATTTGGCCGATTAAGGCAATTTTTTAAATACTAAACGAATAACCTACTGCAAACAATTGTTTAACATTTCAGCACATTGGGGCTTGTATTTCTGGCCTAAAACTTATTATTTTGGGGTTTAAGGGGAAAACATGAGGGAATCCAATAAAAAGTTACAAAATTCTTTAGAATTGCTTACATTGCACCAACCAACAAAGCATGAAACCCTCAGATTATGTACTTCGGTCAGTACAGCCGTTTTTTTCGTTTTGGGGGCCTGTGGGTGAACCGCTGGGTCGTTTGGGGTCAAACTTCAGGAGGATCAAATTCGGAACAATAACTAACATCTGTGCAAATTTGAATAGATTTAAAGCACTCTTTTTTGACCAAACGCAATTAACAAACCAGCGTTAGACATAAACGAATATTTTGGGGTTTAAGGGGTGAAAATGGGTAAATCTTTTTTTAAGGTACAAAATTCTTTGAAATACCTTATATTGCACCAAACAACAAAGCATATAACTCCTAAATGAAGTACTTTAGCTAGTATGGCCGTTTTCAAAATTTCACGTTTTGGGGGATGTGGGTGAACCCAGGGATCAAACGGGGTCAAAATTCACATGGACCATCTTTAGACCAATATCTATAATGTGTGTAAATTTGAAAAAGTTTGAACCATTCTTTCTTGACCAAAACGTGGGAACAAATCTGCGTTAGACGAAAAAAAAATATAGACAAAAACAATATGTGTCCCCTTCAGGGAAGGGGACCCATAATTAGTAAGCCTCTTTTGAAATACAACGTTTCTAGCGAGATTTGGGAAAATACGGCCACAGAAAGAGATCTCTCCTCCACGTACAGCATGGTCAGTTTTTTGACCTGCTGGAGGGCCAATTACATAACGTCTTTGTACAGACAAGACAGGTAGGAAGCCGATGAAAGTTTGTTGTAAACAACCATGTTGGTTTGACGCAACACACATCATTGGTTTGTTTGATTTAAAAATGTTTCACTGTGACATGTACATATTTCCTGAAACATAATTTTCACAAATAAATTTCATTATTATTCATCAAAACAAATTTAATTTTGAAGCAAAGAAAAAATATACGAACAATGGTTAATGGCTGTCGATTGGTCAGCACAGTTAATTAAAATGTTTACACATGCAATCACTTTACAAAATCTGCCAGTTGTTCAAACTATATTTACAATCAATAAAATAGTTTACACCTGGGTTACCATAACCCACATGCTGCATCACAATATAAATTTTATTTTAAGTTTGATTGAATTGATTTGCTATTGTTAATGACAAACAATGTTTAGATGGAACTTCCATTTACAGAATGAAATTTACAGACATCTTCAAGTTTCAAAACTTTTTAGAATGGCAGATATGCATCACAGCACCCAAGCTGTCGAATTCCTATGTATATCATGGCAACAACCAAACCGGCTAACCCAGCTGCACCATACTCGCCATTTAATCTCTTTTTAGGGTCACCAGTGTAATAACCCCAAGCATATGAAAATCGAGATGTGACATACAGTGCTCCACAGGCAGCAGCAAATTTTGGATACACAATCCCAACCAACAACAGCACAACAAGAAACAGTGGCATGCTCTCCAGAGTATTTTGATGAGCCCTCTGAATGCAGTTAAACATGTTGTTGTCAGGACTGTACATGGTTGGATACAACACTTTGTACTTCTTTCTTGCTTTTCCCACTTGTATAGCAAGATACATGTGGTTGACAACTGTATAAAAGATGCAGAGAATAACATATCCAAAGTCTTCAGAAAGAAATGAAATGGGTGCCATTTTGTACAGTCTTTTATTTATACAATTATACTGTATCTAAACACTACAGTATATATATTCAGAGATACTTGAACCTAACGATATGAAAATGGTTATTGTTAAAAATAACATTACATGGTGGCAGTTTGATTAAAATTACAACTCATAGTTAGTAAATATGCACATAGAAACACAAAACAATTAAACAACTCTAAAACATGATTAGCTTATTGAATGAAAATTATATACAACGGCTATCCAATGCTGATTTACATATTTTTTAATATCTACACCTAACACCCATATTTTGATGATACAATTTAGGTGAACAAACCTTAATTTTGATACATACCGGAATAGATAAAATATAAACAAATACAAACATGAAACAAACTGTTAAGAAATAAATGCTAATTAAGATGTTAATTGCAAGAATATAAGTGGCACATATGGTTAGTAAAGGGTGAAATTAGTGTTTTAAACTGCTTATTGAAGGCTGTTTAAAATGGCAGATATGCATCACAGCACCCAATCTGCCGAATTCCAATATACAACATGGCAAAAAGTAAAGCAAACAAACCAAGCAGGCCAATTTGGCTATTGATTCTCTTCTTGGGATCACCGGTATAGTAACCCCATGCATAAAAAAAGCGAGAGGTGATATAAAATGCTCCACAGGCAGCAGCAAATTTAGGATACACAATTCCAACCAACAATAGTGCAACAAAGAAAATAGGATGTCCCTCTAATGTGTTTTGGTGAGCCCTTTGAATGCAGTTGAATATGTTACTCTCTTTGCTGTACAAAGCTGGATAAGGCACATTGTATTTCTTTCTTGCTTTTCCAACTTGAAATGCCAGATAAAAATGGTTGACTACTGCATAAGCTATGCAAAGGATTACATATCCAAAGTGATCAGGCAAAAAATCCATGGGGGCCATAGTTTTTGGTTATTTATGTTAACCCCAAAGCAGCAGGTTAAATCAGTAATATAATCGTAGGATTCTAGTAAAAAGTTTGCTTCTGCACAAAACAATACAATATTGAAACCATTTGCTTTTTGCAAGCAATATACATGTTCAGACAAAATTAAAAAAAAATCACCCATGCAACGTGCATTCCGTTTGTTTCATAGTTTCAACAATCTTTTGCTAAGCTAGAGAATCAACATCTACCACAAAAAACTTTTTACCGGCAGGTCGCTCGCGGCGTGTAAAGTTAAGAGTCATCCGCCATGACTTGCAATTTTAGTTTGAACAAAAATTTTTCTAGAAGCATAGAAATCACCAAATATATAATTTTGTACTATTTTCTTCCGGGTGCAGGCTGTATCATTTCAGACATATACTTCCGCACAATTTGATAGAAATCATGTACGGTTGCCAAGTTAAAACAACAACAAAATTCCGATTACTTAGAAAAGTTGGGCCAAAATGATCTGAGCATGGATATTTTTTTAAAAGGATACGAAAAAAACAATGTGATTCTGTGGAATCGTTGAGAACAAAACGTACGTGTGCAGATGTACTAGAACAGACTGTCACGCACTCCTTTCTGATTCTTGTTGAAAAAGTGAAAGCCTAAGTACGCTGAACCCGGAGTCAGGATTTCGTACCTCTCGATGATGCCCTCTGTTATAGCGACTTTAGAATAAGCAAACTTATAGGTAGGGCCAGGGGGATACAGGTCTTACGGAGTTACTTAAATGAATGGGGCCACGAGGGTCGAATGTTACTTTTAGGAGGGCACGGTGCATGAAAGGTTGAGAACCAAAATTTGGGCACTATCACAACATCAAAAGGAAATCGTTGCGAACGAATGTTTATTGACCTGACAATTTCACAATTTGAAGAAAAAATTTACGCGGAATACACTTCTGCTGATTTAATATGCCTCTACTAATCAATTAAACTAAAATGTATTATTTAAACAAGACCAGAAAGAAAAGCGATTTATGACGTTGTAGAAACAATGCCCCTAGTGGTAAACGAGTTGAGTTCTTGTCTCTATTGTTTTTCACTTCATGAATTATATTTTTCAATTTCATCACCGCTGAGTCACTGGGGTTTGTGATTTAGTTTGTGAAGATCACCTATGTTTACTAAAATTTGATAAAAATTTTACTACCTAGAGCAGGGATGGCGAACCTTTTTAGTTGAATGGGTCAAACATGATGTCAAAATTTGGAAAGAAAACAAAGTGGGTCACATATTTTATTATGTGTCAATTTCAATGCTAAGATGCTTGTTGCTCCATGTTTTCTGCAAGTCTTGTAATCCTAGGTAGTTTTCAGTTTAATACACGCAGCAGTCATATCTAAGCTGAGACGATTCCTGGCACTTGATTTTATGAAATTCATGTGTGAAAACAAAGATTCGCATAAATATGTGGAACCGAACAGCGTCATCAAAGTTACAACAAATCGTTTCAAGTTGTACGTTTAAACATATCTGTTGCCTTACAATTGACTCAACAATCTGTATTTTAAGACAATAGGCAATCGTGCAAAGGGCCTAAAGTTAACTGTTGTGTTGCTTTTTAATCTTGAAAGTCTGGTACCCCTACCACTAGTAATCAGTATAAATTTTTAAAACTACAAGTGGGTCACTGGAATTCACGTGGTGGGTCACTTTGTGACCCGCGGGTCAGTGGTTTGCCATCCCTGACCTAGAGAGTACTGACCGCTGACCTATAGAGTACCGGAGTCTACCCTGGCCTACAATACTGCGTTTTTGGTCTGCATGTGCTTTGGAGGACCGAGAAGCTTTTTTAAATGTTATCATACAACACATAGCGAGATAGGTATAATATAGGGAGTTTAAGTAGGCGCTAGGTTCAAGTTTAATGCTCGTTTTTACCAATCATCACTGTGAAAGTCGTATACCCAGATTCCCAGAAGTGCGACTCGAAAACGAAGCTTTTGTCACTAAAAACTATTGTGAGTGACGTTAAGTGTTCGAGATCTTAATTCTTTAAATAATTCAATGTGTTGTGAGCCTACTTCGTTACAAATTACAATTGTGCGTCCAACCTTCTACAGACTAGGGTTGTTTTTAATATCTCATAAACTGTTTGGATCAACTGCATTGGTTTCCAAAATTCACATGAAGAGATAAGCATGTTCAAACCTATTATATTTGGTTAGTTTTGTTGCCGCAAAAATATTTATTTTTAGGCATATTTTTTAAACTGGTACCTAATTTAAATTTGTTACATAAATATAAGTATTAAAGACAGAATCAAAATGGCACCTCCTGCTGTTGGTGAAGTTGAAACCGATATGCAACAAGAAGGTCAAGATATTTGGGAAAATGCGGAGGTTAGACAAAATTTGTTTTTGTTTGTCTTTAAGGATCCACCCTTGAGGAAACATAGAATAAAGTTTACTGTATTCACAAATCAAATTTAAGTTGAAAGAATCTTAATGTACATTCAGTTTCACACAGGCTTTAAAATTAACAATTCCATTGAGCACAGATGACAGTACAGACAAATTCGGTTAATCGCATACCGCTTAATCATATATCATGTTTACATATATGTAAACTTCTGAAACAAAGATGCCTAGTTTCACAATCTGGGTAAATGTTTGAAAAATCCTTGCTAAATCATTAGTAAAAATGTAAATTTTGAGTGCATTGCAACTCTTTGACAATATTAGATATTCAAATGGTATTTAGCATCCCAAAATTAAATTTGACCTCCACCATTGTACCATCATCCTATAACAAATAACCAAAGCCATTTGTGTCTTAGTCTTACATGTATGGTATTACATTGAAGCACCTGATGTATTAAACTCTCACTGATACATGTTTTGTAGGAGGAACTGGGTGAAGAAATATTAAAAATGAGCACAAATGAAATTGCTAGTCGGACCAAGCTACTGGTCAATGAAATCAAGGTAACCATGTAATGATCTTGTGGCATTGATTTAATGCATTTTTTCTGGTTACATTCCTCGTAAAGTTAACCACCAGATTAGTTCAGGTATTTGTGCATGATGACTTGAGCCTATGTTACCATAACAAAAACCTGCTATTTTGCGGTGATTTATGACCATCAATAGACTATGTTCTACATTTCTTCAAACTAAAAATAAGCCGAGTTTTTGCAGAAAGGTGTTAAAAATATATCATTTACTATGAAGAATATGGTTCTCCTTCTCTGTGACACCAGTCAAATAAATTCTGATCTGTATTAATATTGATTTTTTGTCGTTATATTTAGATCATGAAAAGTGAAACTCTTAGAATTAACCATGAACTTCAATCAATGAAAGAGAAAATCAAAGAAAATGCTGAAAAAATAAAAGTCAATAAAACACTACCTTATCTAGTGTCAAATGTTATTGAGGTGGGCATGATTTTTTAAAACTATTGTAATAATGGAGTAACATAATGTGCTTACATTTTGCACAAACACATAGCTCATAAATGTTATTCCTTGAGTGCTGTGTATTTTGTAATATATTCACTCATTTGTTGTCTATGATTAAAGTTGCTTGATGTTGATCCTGATGAACAAGCTGAAGAAGATGGCAACAACATTGATCTTGATTCACAAAGGAAAGGAAAATGTGCAGTAATTAAAACATCAACACGACAGGTGTGTTTTTACTTATGGCCATCAACATGCTAAATAGATATACATATTTACTTTTTATTGTTGTTCACAGACTTACTTTCTGCCAATAATGGGATTAGTGGAACCAGAAGATCTTACTCCAGGAGATTTAGTGGTATGTTTATTCCAAATACTTTATCACAAGTTTCATATTATAGATTTACATGTTTGTAAATAGATTTAAAATTATGTAAAAAAGCAACATTTGATCTGCAAAAATGATTAATGTTCCAGTGATATTGTTAAAATTATTTTTTTTTACTATATGCAGGGTGTCAATAAAGACTCATATTTAATTCTTGAAAAACTGCCCACTGAATATGACTCCAGAGTAAAAGCGATGGAAGTTGATGAAAGACCAACAGAACAATATTCAGATATTGGTGGGCTGGACAAGCAAATTCAAGAGGTAATTGTGACAGTATTCGTCAAGCTAACAAGGTGGTTAAATCTTATTTAACTTTTGCCTAAATTTTGATTCAGTTAATTGAGGCAGTTGTACTTCCAATGACACACAAAGACAGATTTGAGGCTATTGGTATCCAGCCTCCCAAAGGAGTGCTAATGTATGGTCCTCCTGGCACCGGCAAAACTTTGCTTGCAAGAGCTTGTGCAGCTCAAACCAAGGTATGATTGTGTTGAATTATAGTAAAGACTTTGAATGTAGTAATGCTGCCATCTCATAATAGACTGTGCTGTTCGCGATATTCATCATTGTTTAGGGCAGTGGTTCTTAACCTTTTTGGTGTGGTTTCCCACTAAAGTAAATCACCAAGTCCGAATTTCCCACTCTGTTATTTTTATAATCATGTTTTGTGTCCGACAAAAAATGATTCTTTGATCAAAATAATTTTGTGAAGCGATTTGGTCGGAACCGTAAAGGTAAACTGAAATCTTATTTAGTGATTTCGTGGGTAAGTAAAATTGTGTGGGATTTTGAAAAGTCTCAGGTGCTTGTAGTCATTTATCGCATCACGATCAACAGACCAAATGCATTTATTCGCGAACAATAACAAAGTCATTGATGCTTTTAGTAATGTATGTGACGTAACAAACGATTTTTAGATTTTTATGCACCTTGTAAAACTAGGTGAAGTTAATCTTACATGTTGTTGCGGAAAATATTGTATTAAATTAACTTTCAATGGTTGATTTCAACTCACATAACTTCCCTCTAAAAACATTAAATTTCCCACTAGTGGGAAATTTCCCACCGGTTAAGAACCACTGGTTTAGGGCAAGTTAGTTGTAAATAAAAAATACTTTGCGGGCCATTATTCACCAACATTTCTTGTTGTACATATTTACAAAAATACTTGTAAGTTACTTGCAAGATACATGGGAAAATAAATTTCTTCAACATGTCAAATCAAACTAGTGTGCATGAATTTACATAATGGTTCACAACCAAATTCAGAACAGATCACTAAAATGTGAAAACTTGACGATCTTGTTTTTTGTTCAGTCTACATTTTTGAAACTTGCTGGACCTCAGCTGGTTCAAATGTTTATTGGTGATGGAGCGAAGCTAGTGCGTGATGCCTTCTCACTTGCCAAGGAACGAAAACCAGCGATCATCTTTATTGACGAACTGGACGCCATCGGCACTAAACGGTAAGACGTCCAACTGCGCACCAATAATATTCAAAGAATAGCACATTTTGTAGAATAGCACGTTTTGTTTTGCGATTTGAAGATGTTTTTACTGTGCCCTAAATTACCTCCTTGTCGTTATGTCGTACAAGTTGATCATATTTTGTTACGATTTGTTCTATAGGTTTGACAGTGAAAAAGCTGGCGATCGCGAAGTACAGAGAACAATGTTGGAACTTCTTAATCAATTAGACGGTTTTGAACCAAACAACGATATTAAGGTACGTTGTCATCTAAATACTGCAATCAGTCATCATATTCTGCTGTTACAACATGGGAAACATACCATATCCTGTTGCAGGTTATTGCCGCCACAAACAGAGTCGACATTCTCGATCCAGCTTTACTTCGATCTGGTCGATTGGACCGAAAAATTGAATTTCCTGTTCCAAATGAGGAGGCGCGAGCCAGAATTTTGCAAATCCATTCGCGAAAAATGAACGTTAGGTAAGGGTGTGCGCTTCGCTGTTTCTTTTTTCAATTGTTAAACAATGATTACGTACTTTAGCGACGATGTAAATTTCGAAGAACTAGCACGATGTACTGACGATTTCAATGGTGCGCAACTAAAAGCTGTATGCGTGGAAGCGGTAAGTATCACATTTAAAAGTTTTTTTAATTGTTAAAATGAGTGTAAAAGACCTGGATATTAAAAAGTAATTAACGTAGGTAAGTAAATAAATCACAGAAAAATGGACTCTTATATTTTCTTGCGCTTCTATAGGGCATGATAGCTCTGCGCCGGGAAGCTGTCGAACTGATGCACGAAGATTATATGGAAGGCATACTCGAGGTCCAAGCTAAAAAGAAAGCCAATCTGCAATACTATGCCTAGATTGATGGAAACGGATTGGAGAACATACACGCTGAAAATACATTCCCAGTCGTGTAGCTGCTTTAGGATTTGTTTCTTTGTGGGACCAATGATAACAAAAGTTCACCTAAAAATGCCCAAACCCCCCAACCATTCATGTGTTGTCTTTTTTCCCTCTAAGTTGTCCATGTCCTTTTCGAAAGCTGTTACAAATAAAAACAGTTTTGTTGTGTACGTTTAGGCGTAAATAAATAAACAATCACAGCGCGTGTAGGTGTGGTGGTATTTTAATGTCTACAACAAAAGTCTTCAAAATCGTGACCGTGGTTACAAAAATTTATTCGCTTGTGATATGCTACTTTTTATTTTCTAATCTCTGTAAATCATCCAAAAACCAAACGTGCCCAAACACAATTTTATAAATGTTGCCCTACAATGTGCCTTCAGGTTTGGTCGACAAATTGCTTTAACAAAATAACCTGCATGTCTTGTGGTTCATACCTTTCATCAGGGGTGTCAAACACGCATTCGCTTTACAATGCAAGTCCCATCGAAGAATTGCCTTTTTGTTTAGATGTACTAGCACCAGAACAGTTAATGGCGTTTTGTACGCCGATGTAGAGTTAAGTCTGGCTTGGCTTTTTGGGCGCGTTGTGCCCGTTTACAACTCTGCACAGGTGTATGTCACGAGCCGACAAACACGGGCAGGTATCTCATTTCCGCTTTCAGCACCCCATTTAGACGCAACGAATATGCACCTACAACAACGACCATGTGACGGAAATTAAAATAAATAGTAACTACCCCAATTTGGTTCTGCACGATCGATCTACGAGCTACCAAACGGACCATTGTACATAGGCTACACAAGATTTCATGGTCCTTTCTACGCACCAAAGATGACGGACGTAAAACGCCGCATCTTGGGTGAGTTTACAGCTGCGTTCGTGAAGTTTTATTTCATTATCGGTAGGCAAGAGATTATCACGGTTACAAAAATGGTTTGTTCTGATGGAGTTGAATAACAGTTTTTCTATGTAGGCTATTTGAAATAAACAGTTGAGCTTTGTTTGGTGCAAAATAGTTTTATTTTACAGCTTAATTACAGTTTACAAACACACGCTTAAGTAACTTAAGTTAAGTTGCAACTACACTGCCGTCATGCCTAATGCGGAAACAAATCGCCCGCACATTTCCACAAAAATGAAAGTTTTTAAAGGGACTAAAAACATGATTCAAGTTAAAATCGCCCTTTAATGCTCATAAGTCCGTTATTTTTGTTCTGTTAGTAATAAGTGGTGTACAATAAGTTAATATTTTGAGGTACCCTTTGTAGCATTCATTCAACAAGCCATTACTTTCACAAAGTACCATGTTGTCGTACTAGTTTGACTTCTTGGTAAGAGTATTGCATTTGAAATGCTTTCTTTTCTTTGGGTGAAATAGTTCGATGTTGGGCTTACAATTGTGTTTTTTAAAATCGAGCAGCAAACTTGTTTTTTGTTTGGGTTTGGGTTAATATTTCTGCAATCGCTTTGAAAAAAGGAGTAGTCTTATGTTGCCTAAGAGCCTATGCAGGAAGGAAATAAGTCAACGCTTCTACCATAATCTGCCAACCTTGTTTCAGTTGTTATTTTCTTCCCCGCTAGAAACTTAAAAATAAAGAAGTTTACTTTGCAGAAATACAGCAAGATAATGATACACAACTACATGTATTAAGTTCTCTATGTTGTCACGCCTATTTTGCTTTCGAACCTCGTGACGAAGTAATTCTTAAATTGTAAGTCACGATAAAATAGTAGTTAACATTTGCTGACTCAGTGAATGGGAGACGACATTCTGAATCTGATTGAAAAAGTGAAGTACCGTGAAGCACGTCGTTTTGCGGAGAAATGGACGGATAGAAATTCTTTTCCACGTCTGATATCGTTTTGTCAATTTTTGTGGTGATGGTTGACTATCTTTGAACTTTGTCAGTATATGTTTTTTGTATCGCAAAATTGAGTTTACCAGTTGTACATGACAATGAGGCGAAGCAGCAGAAGACGATCTCATAGATTTAATTACAGATATGACTTCAGAGCAATCAATGAACAACAGGTAATTTTGCGGTCACGTCTAAAACTGTGGGCGACTTGGATCTCTTGGCCCGCTTGGCCCAGCACTTGGCTCGCTTCATGCAATTTTTTCTATTGCATGGGGTGTGCCAAGTGCGGGGCCTAGCAGGCCAAGTGGGCCCGCAGTTTTAGACATTGACCCGTAATTTTGTGCGATTTGGTAATTTTAAGGGATTTTTGGTAATTTTTGTTGGATGGCGATTTTGTGGTGTTAGCAAAATATGTGATAAAAATAAATACGTTTGCAGTATTCAGGCAGATTTTAATCTAAAAAATTTTTGTTTATTTTTAGGTTGATGACATTACTTTGGAATTTTTCTATAAACCTCACACTATTACACTTTTGTTGGTCATAATTGTCATTTTGCTGTACACCGTTATGACAAGGTACATGCTGGCATATTTTATTAGTTATATGAATTTCAAGTAAAACACTTTCTGTGTGTTCTAGCATGTGCATGTCTAACTGATGTTTTTTAGGGATGAAAGCACATCCGAAAAAAATGTCTGGTATGGGTTTTGTGCAGTGATTTTTTTCTTCACAGTCATAAGTGTTCTTGCATTTCCAAATGGACCTTTTACAAGACCTCATCCTGCTGTATGTTGGAATAGTTAAAATATATTTCACTAATTTTCAGTTTCATGCAATATTTTTCGGTTTAGGTTTGGAGGATTGTTTTTGGTTTTAGTGTTTTATACTTTCTTGGCCTGGTTTTCATTTCATTCCTAAATGTAACACAAGTAAGAGCTATCTTGGTTTGGCTAGAACCATCTGTTCAATATGCAAAGCGAGAGGTGGATACAATTGAGGTATGGAATTTACACATTTTCTGTTTTTCTTATTAAAAAAGTTTTGTAAACACCCTTTCTTGAAACAGGAGTATGCAGTGAATTGTTCTGATGTAACTTGGGAAAGGATATATTCAGGCTTTGATATTTTTGCATTTGGTCACTTCATGGGCTGGGCTTTAAAGGCATTGTTACTGAGAAGTTATACTTTATGTTGGTCTATAAGCATACTTTGGGAAATGACAGAGGTTTGAATTTGGCTGTGCAAATATATTTTCTCGAAAACTTGGTTCAGTAGGCTTGTTTCTGCTAATCTCTTGTGTAAAAATTCCAGCTACCAAATATTTCGTAAATCTATTTTTTAAAAAGAAGATATGTTATGAAACTTTTTATGTACTCATTTCATATAGACCTAGTAATGCATTTCAGGTGTTTTTTATGCATTTGCTACCAAACTTTAAAGAGTGTTGGTGGGACCAAATTTTTCTGGATGTACTGCTTTGTAATGGTTGTGGCATTTGGCTGGGGATTCAGGTTTGCAGATTTCTGGAGATGAGAGAATACAGATGGGAATCTATTAAGTAATGTTTTGTTTGTAGCTATGTTTAATGGACAGTAGCTTGTGTTTATTTAAGTTGAAATCTTTTACTTTTATTAGAAAACAATTCTAGCAAGATACAATATGTAATGTTTCTTTTTTCTATTTTATTATTGTGCATATTTTTTTAGAGACATTCACACCACAACTGGAAAACTCAGAAGAGCTGCTATGCAGTTTATGCCAGCCAAGTGGATGCCAGTTCGCTGGTTGGATCCACACTCTTCAATAATGAGAGTTGTTGGGGTTTACATACTTATAGTATTTTTTGTGGTAAGCAAAGAAATTAAGTAACATTAATTTTAAAACATATTGAAATATTTTTTCCAGCAATGAGCACCAATCAGTAATGTGCTGATATTACAAAACTGTGACCTTACTTGTATATAATTGTTCATTATTGTCTCTTGCAGATGGTGGAGCTCAATACATTCTTTCTAAAGCATTTTCTCCGATTCCCAGCAAAGCATCCATTTTGTTGGGGTCGAATATTGTTAATGGGAGCAATTTCTGCACCAGCATTAAGGTTGGTTTAAAAACTGTTTTTGTCTCATTCACTATTGCCTGAATTATGTATACATATGAAGTGCACATAAACAATAGAGTTTAATGCTTTCAGGCAATACTATGTATATTTGACTGACACTCGCTGCAAACGACTTGGGACACAATCATGGGTTTTTGTGTAAGTATTATGAACTATTGCTCACATTTATTGACTCTGCTTTGGGTTACGTTAGTCCCAAATAAGTTTTTGTCATGCTCTGTTCAAAGCTGCTGACACAAACTACCCTGTTTGGATATTGCTTTTTCTTCTTAGAACATGAGCAAAACTAGACAGTTGTAGTAATTTTGTACAAAAAGTGTTGGATTGATAATTTTTTTACATTAATTCTCTTTTCGTTTCAACTGTGTCTCAAGTCTCATAAAAAAGCGTTTTAGCTTAAATCATGCAAACTGTGCACACAAGAGAATCCAAGGATTGTTCGAAGCAATTACATCAGGTCTTTTTAATGTTTTTAACAAATATATATGGTACAAAAACAGTGATATAATCAGGGTTGCCATCGACTTGAAACCAAAAATAAGGACAACCGAAAAATTAAATTTTTATGCGAAATAAAACAAACGTTTTTGAACAAACGCCGTGACATATCATATGCAATATTTTGGCAGAAACGATCTGTTCCAGCCACTCCTTGTTCGTAAAAAATACTTCGTGCATCTCGCAACAGCTCAGATCTAGGTTTACTTTTACTTGTAGCAGGGATTTGACCAGTAATTGTTGAAAATAAGACAAAAGAAGGACTCAAGTCAAAAATAAGGACATTTCTTAGAAATAAGGACAATGAACTTTTCTAAGACATAGCCCTTGAAAATAAGGACAAATCTTAGAAATAAGGACGGTATGGCAACCCTGGATATAATGCATAATACCGTTCAGTTTCCTGTGGTCTTTTATTGCACCAAATCAGTGATATAATGTTTAATATCATTATGTTTCCTGTGCTCTTGTCATTTTTTCCTGAACATTTGTATGCAGTGCTATTACCTGTGTTGAGATGATTGTTTCTCTCAAGTTTGGAGCGGAAGAGTTTACGCGAACACAGTTTGTGAATGTTGTAGGTTGGCTTGTAGTTTCGGTAAGCACTTGAAATTTTGCATTTTAGAAGAAAACTACATTGTACATTTTTTAACAGATGGTAGTTACATTGCTATGCCTATACATGATGATTTCTTTAAGTCGCTGGGGATACAACAAGGTAAAACTGTTTGTTGTATGTTTATTTCATCAAAGTGCATCCATTGCTTTGTTTGCAGGATGTTGAAGTATATGATGGAGATCTTTCTGGCCCAGAGTTTCCAACAGTTCTAAAACCTTTGTCAAAGTATGGAAGGGCATCCTGTAATGGAACTAGCAATGACGATGGGTCTAGTTGTGATGCTGATAGAGAAAGTGATGATGCAACAGACCTTAGACATCGTGTGAGGCAGCGAAATTTGATGCATGAAAGTACAAATGGATTTTAAACAAAATATTCTTGTACCTGTGATTTTTTGTGTTAATTCTAATTTACAAATTTGTCAACCTCAGTTGCATTTTTTCATGTTTATGTGCAACTATTGCTGCCAGTACTGTTTTTCCTATTTGTCAGGTGTTCTCATTTAGAATATTTTATGTGTACACAATTTTGCATTACTTTATTGTTGAAATCCAAATGGTTCATGTCGATTTGCCTTTTAGCAACTTAGTTGTCTCACTGCTACTGGAGCCAACACCATAAACTAGTTTATTAACTTATTTATTTGTGTATCTTGTTTTAACTTGCCTATATACCCACATCATTTAACCAAAACAGAAAAGATCTATTGATTTAAAAATTGCCATACTGCAGAACTATTGCTATCTTTTTTAATTATTGTTCTGTGTGTAATTTTGTTATGAATGTTATTAACTCTGCAGGATTATTTAAAGAACAAATTAAGGTTTAGCCAGAATAAATATGTCAAACAATACTGCAAAGAGGTATGGTGCTGTAATTCATCTGAAGCCAGAAAAGCTTGAAGAATACAAAAAGCTACATGCCACTGTCTGGCCAAAAGTTCTGCAAAGAATCAAGCAGAGCAATATAAGAAATTATACTATTTACCACTGCAAGGAGTTGGGTGTTTTATTTTCACATTTGGAATATATTGGTAATGACTATGAAAAGGACATGGCTGCAATAGCTGCTGATCCCACCACAAAAGAATGGTGGAAGGTTGGTTAGTTGTGTTACAATACTAAAAATGTAAATTGTTTTTTGTGAATCTACTTTTAAACTGGTCACTCACGAGGAGATTTTTAACATAAAATTAAGAGGTATTATTCAAATTGTCATCACAATAAGTTTGTGCTCCCTACCTCATATTTGCATTAGTTTTACTGCTAGTATTTGTAAGTCCTGTTTTGAAGGTTTGTGAGCCTTGTCAACGTCCTTTGCAGTGGAATGGGCCACCACCATCTGAAGGAGGTGCTGGAAATTGGTGGCAACCTATGGAAGAAGTTTTTCATGACGGTCACCCAGCATCGTCATATTCATGATGTAAAATTATATTACATGAAAAATATAATCCAAAAGTTTGCAAATCATTTTAAAATTTAGTTTGATATTCTGAATGCATTATGTTTCTGTGTTATTTTTGCCAACTTGATTATTGCAGTGTTTGTTTGTAGCAATATGAAATTTTACGTGATTGTACCATGTTTGTGGTATAATAACATGCCAAATGTGCAACATTTACTAAAAAGAATTATGCTTTACAGCAATTATTGGGATAAATCAAAATTAAAAAATTATTGTTTTTTTCAATTCCGTACAATGTGAGCAATATGTTTTTAATGTGATCAATAAATTTATGGGTGTTTGTAGGAATTCATTTAAGAAAGTCTGCAAAAAAGTGGATGTAAAATTTATGTAAAACACAAATAGTTAAAGGTTGAGAGAGAAAAGATGAAGCATATTTATTGTAGATTTATATGAAAATGTGTAGGGGATTGGTCCTGATGACGTCGTACTTATTACTACAGAAGTATCTTTCGCTGTAGATGTTTATACTCCCAAGTCCTTGCCAATCTGAGCTTCTGCTTGTCTGGGCTTAGTCCAATGAGGAAGACGGCGTTTTAATCTTAAAGTTAGTTTTTTGCGTTAAGAGAGCTATACGTTCTAAAAGTGAGAGTTACAACACATGTGAATATATAGTGGCAAAGGTGATGATGACGCAACTGTACAATCGTGCTTAAGGTGTTAACAGCGACAACTGACATTTAAGGTCGAGTACTGAGAGGGTGACGATGGCGAAATAAAACGTTCATGCAATCACAGTCACTCGTACGATATTATACGCGCTTGTGTATAACTTCAATACACGATACTCCACACATGCTTGTATTCTAGTCAGTTTTTTATTGCTGTGAAAATTTTTGTGAACATTTAGGTACTGGAAAATGATTTTACACGCACACATTGGCAGTGCCGTAGCCAGGTAAAAAAGTTGTAATGATGTAATTTTGTTGTTTTGAAACACCAAATGGTGGTATGAAAGTGTGAATTTTAAATTATTCGTTTAGTTTGGGAGTCACGGACCTTCTTATGTGTGTGCCAATCCCAATGCCATTAGAAAGGAGAAAAACCACAGTTTCATTCTCGAATCGTAGAGCACTAATACTTATGTTAAAAGTGTCCAATACTCGAATGCCCACAAAAATCGTCAACCATGTGATCACGCATGCGTGACGCTGCAAGTATTGTTTTCTTTTCACTAGTTATCCTTGTGTGAAAGCGTGCAGTTTGAACTTTGGATTGCTGTCCAAGTGTTTTTTAAACAATTATCAGGACTATTTAAAAAATGGCAACAGCTTCAGCGATATATACGAAATTATCAATGAGCAATACGTGCTGGTGCTGCTTTGCCAAATGATAATGTCTCTGTTAAAACTTTGCAACATTGTATGAAATGAATTATGAAGATAGTATAGTAAAAACAAAGAACGTGTGTCATGAAATAGTTTTAACTTGCTGTATAGATTTTTGGTTCACCAGTGGCAACTGTTTTTGTGGGAGAAAATAAGGTTATTTGTTTTTCTAACTTTACTATGTCGTATTAGAAAATCAACATTAAAATTTTGTATGTAATGTAATAGAATAGCTCAGCAATTTGAAATGGATCCAGATTTAAATTCATTGTTGGATGATGCTCTTTCTGATTTTGACAAATTGGCACCAGAAAAACAAGAAAAGGACACTACAAAAACAGATGTGCCTGCATCAAGTACTGCTTCTGCATCTAATAGTTGTCCTATGCAACCACCAACAGATGTATTTAAGGAGTTTTTTGATGATGAAACTACACAGCAGCTTCAAGCAGAATGGCATCAAGCTATCAGGGAGCTAAGTGAAGAGAGTCCTGAACTTATGGAGGAAATGAAAAAAATGTCGGCAGCACCGCAAAATTCTGAGCTTAAAAACGAAAACAAATCAACTGCTGCTTCATCCAAAAAACCTGACTTTGAGGAAACAATGAAGGCAGCTTTAGAGTCACTTTCATTGGATGCAGACAAAGAGGAGGAAGATGATGAACTTCTAAATGGACTTCTTAATTTTGGAGGAAGCAGCGCCCAAAATAATCCCATGGGCATGATGGAAAATCTAATGAAAACCATGTTGTCAAAAGAAATGCTATACCCACCAATGAAAGAAATGTGCAATCGATATCCCGACTGGTTAGAAAAGAACTCTAGCAAAATTTCTGCTACGGACAAAAATCGTTATACACAGCAGTTGCGTTGCCTTAACAGTGTTTGCAAAGAATTTGAAGATGAAAAACCCACTGACTCAGAAAGCGTTCAAAAAGAAAGGTTTACCAGAGTCATGGACATTATTCACGAAATGCAGGGTTATGGCCAGCCACCTGAAGAACTGATAGAAAGTGGTGGAAATCCAATACCTCCACCAGATGGTTGCAGCATTTCCTAAAACTGTGATGGTTGATACAAATGTAATAATTCCCTACTCCAAACTGTGGCATGAAGCTACTATGGTGCAATTATTAAATCAAAGACCACTTGCTGTAAAGCATTGGCAAGATATAGCCGTGAATGTTATGGCAAAATCAAACATTTTTAATTTTGGATGTTTGGTTTTGTTAATCAATGTCAAAACTGTTTTTTAATTGTTTATGTTATGAATTTTATTGATTCGACTTACCAGTTAATAGAAGTGTTAAGTCAGCTATGTAATTTTGTGTGCAGATAGATCAAGCATATATATACTGAATATGATCCTGGGATCAGAGAACACTTTTTTGCCTACTTGATTTCATCTGCTTGTTTTTGTTATCACTACATGTTAACAAACTATTATTTTTTTGACTGGTACATCATGTTAAAATTGTTGTTAATCATGCATTAATTTTATTTTGTTCAGAAAAATATAGGGTATGATAATGTCTGCATATTGTAGGAAACCCTGTCATGTGAAACCTAAACGCAAAAAGCAACCAAAAAAGGCATCATCAAAAACAGAGGTTGTTGACAGTAAACCCCCCCAAGAACAGTGGTGGAAGGAATTTGGCATTTCATTGAAAGACATAAAACTGTTGCCCCAAAATGATCGATGCATATTTTGTTGGTCATCTGAAGACTGTGAAGAAAGATTTGGTGAACTGCTGTGCCATTTTTACACTGGTTAGTTCCATTACACTATTTGTGGCATGCATGCAGGTGTTGCTCGACCGTTTCTGGTCGTTTCTGTTTTGCTTTGTTATTTAGTTACCATCACATTGTATTTCACGGTGCGACTATTTTTAGACCCTTTTTAGTGCTCTTGTTTAAATCAGAGGTTCTCAAATATTTTTAGCTAGCTACTTGCATTGAATGCCTCACCCTGAAAAACAAAACTTGCATTTTAGGGCCAAAAACCAGTTAATCAGATTGGAGTTTAATTTATAGGCACCCACCATTGTAAAAACGATTGTCTAAATCAGGGGTTGGCAACCTTTTTTCTACTGCAGACCGTGTTTGAAACTGGAATTTTTTTCGGGATATATTAATTAATTATTATCTAAAGCAGGGGTGGCCAACCTTCTACATACCATTTGCCAACTTTTTAACATACTGTGTTGGATGCACCATAAATGTCTCGTAACCCCACCTTCTATGACTACTTCTTGTATATAGAGAGAAAGAGAAAGAAACAACTTTTGCATGAGAAGGATAGTAATAAGAAATAAGAACTATTAAGTAAAAAATAACTCTGATAAACTATATATATATATATAATTAATAGGGCTGGCTTGGGGACACATATTGATTTTACTCAAAATGTGTGTTTTTTTCTTGTTTTTTTCTTTCATTTTTCTTCTCCCTAAAGTTTGTCCGACTCGTTTTTCCATCAAATGTTTGATGCATTCAGCTGAAATTTACACAGATGGTAGATGTAGTTATGTAGATGTGCATCCCACTTAGTTTTTGTTGATAACCCCAGTATTTACCGCGCTAGCCCCCTAAAATGTTTTTTTCTCCCGAAGTTTGTCTGACTCGTTTTGCCATCAAATGCTTGATGGATATGGCTGAAACTTACACAGATGGTAGATGTAGTTATGTAGATGTGCATCCCACTTTGGTTTTGTTCATAACCCCAGTATTCACCCCGCTAGCCCCCTAAAATGGGTATTTTCCTCCGAAGTTTGTCCGACACGTTTTTCTATCAAAAGTTTGATAGATTCGGCTGAAATTTACACAGATGGTAGATGTAGTTATGTAGATGTGCATCCCACTTTGTTTTTGTTGATAACCCCAGTATTTACCCGGCTAGCCCCCTAAAATGTTTTTTCCCCGAAGTTTGTCTGACTCGTTTTGCTATTAAATGCTTGATGAATGTGGCTGAAACTTATACAGTTTGTCCGGATAACCCTAGTACCCACTTTGTTTGTCCGGATAACCCTAGTATTTACCCCGCTAGCCCCCTAAAAGGGGTGAGTTTGTAAACAATGTCAGAATTGGCTAAAATTTGGATAGCTTATAGTGATGGGACGAGTACCCGGTACCCGGTACTCGGTATCGATGGTATCGAACGATTTCAGTGGTATCGATACTCGTACTCGGTATCGAAATATTTTGTCTCAGTTTTCGATACCAACGTGCGAGTACCGAAGGCCGATTTACACCATAAGAATACGGGCAACTTTTGGCCAATATTTGCTTCGGACAGCACAAAATTGGAAAAAAGTCCCGCCAGTTTACGTACGTCTTTTTCGCTATCACGTGGTGATTACATTTTTCGGCATGTGTGTGCGCACGCCTTTACCCCGAGCATGGCAGATAAATTAGCTAGTGATATACAACTAGAAGAGTGGCTTTCTGATATACTTCCATTTTATATATTCTATACGATATTTACCAATTTACTATACACATCATTTGATCTACACATATGATTGTTTTTGTAAACAAAAACTAATGGGTCCCCACACGCATGTTTGTGCGGATTTACGGTAAACAAATGTTGCGGTGATTTTTACATTCTTAAGGACAAATTTTTAGAAAGCATTAACCCAACAATAAAAAAAATTGTTCGTATTCTTTTTGCACTATTATTGTCATGTACTTACAAAAACATTAAAAAAACGTAACAAAGACTTAAATCTAATCTCTTGCTTTAACCCAGATATAGTCCTCCAAGGTCGGGCAATTTTTTTTAGAAAGCTGTAACAGTTGTGTTACAGACACTTTAAATTAAAAAGCAATTTGCTACAAGTGTATACATAACAAATTGTTTTTCATTTAACTTTGTTTCGCAAAATGAGTACCATTGACCTGTAGTAACCTCTCAGGGTGCACACGCCAAACGACTGTTTGACCTTTTGACACCGTTTTCAATAGCACGCCGTCATTCGTGTTCAACAATACTGTTAAGCCTAATTTATACATGCCTTGAGTATTGACTCCTAAATTGATTGTTAAAAAAACGCTACGTTATGAAGAAAGTTCTGAGCTGTGTTTGTAATACCGACTAGTTGACCTTAAGTAACCCGTGATCATGCGGCGGCCAACCTGACAGCGAGCATTTAAAAAAACATTTATTTGGCAAAAAAGTCAAGTTAATTTTTTCATCTTAACTTTTATTAACAAAGTTTTTCTTGACATATACAAAACCGAAGCACGGTTATTAGGCTTAAATCACGTCATAGGTGTAAAACCTTCGCCAAAACTAAAAATGTGAGTGATAACTTAATAAAACGACATAGCATTGCTGTGCAAAACAGCTGATTTCTAATCACTGAAACGATGTCTCGTAAAACGTCTGTCCGACGTCAAGCTGAGCCCTCCCGCTATCGTAAACCAGTGAGTTACTCTCTTGGTACTTCTGCCTACAGTGTCTTTCTTGACCAAACGAGCGTTAGACACATTTACGTTTCGGGGGCCTGTGGGTGAATCTCTGGGTCATACGGGGTCAAAATTCACATGGACCATCTTTAGACCAATATCTGTAACGTGTATAAAATTGAAAAAGTTTGAACCATTCTTTCTTGACCAAAACGTGGGAACAATAGCCGCGCTAAAAATTTCACGTTTTGGGGTGCTGTGGGTGAACCGAGGGATCAAACGGGGTCAAAATTCACATGGACCATCTTTAGACCAATACCTATTATGTGTGTCAATTTGAAAAAGTTTGAACCATTCTTTCTTGACCAAAACGTGGGAACAAATCCGCGCTAAAAATTTCACGTTTTGGGGGGCTGTGGGTGAACCGAGGGTTCAAACGGGGTCAAAATTCACATGGACCATCTTTAGACCAATATCTGTAATATGTGTAAATTTGAAAAAGTTTGAACCATTCTTTCTTGACCAAAACGTGGGAACAAATCTGCGTTAGAAAGAAAAAAAGAAAAAAGAAAAAAAGAAAAAAGAAAAAAAGAAAAAAAAAATATAGACAAAAACAATATGTGTCCCCTTCAGGGAAGGGGACCCATAACTAAGTACAACACTACACTTAAGTACTCGGTAATCGTACTCGGTACTCGGTATCGAAGGTATATACATGTGGTACTCGTACTCGGTATCGGTACTCGCTTCAAAATCTGGTATCGTCCCATCACTAATAGCTTGTAAAGTATGCCAATTATCGTTATTGCGCCATTGCAGTTCGGGGGTTGTTAACAGCCCTTTGACGTCAGAAACATTAATGGTTGTTGCTCAAAACACCTCTAGTGGTTGAAATTTTAAACGTTGGCAGATTGGACTGAAATTTTGCAGTACTATTGATTGAGTCATTGTGGTTTCCTACTTTTAAGTTTGTGTGTGTTGAACCTCAATTAGTTATCCTACTTACTCATTGTTATCTATTGAAATGCATTATCTACAACTTTGCATGTGTGGGGACCCATGAGTTTTTGCTTGCAGAAACAACCAAGGTTATAAAAGACGATGGCTAATATGGGACCCAATATAAATAAGTGTAGGAAATATATTAATGTTTCAAAATATGCTATAGTGTATGTGCAAGGGCAATATGTGCTAAGCCACCCTTCTAGTTTATTTATTAGTTTATTAATTTGATTTTCATTATCAAAAGAAGGCAATGCGCCCTTTCTAATCATGCAATGCGCCATAGGTTGGCCACCACTGATCTAAAGGTACTATTTGTGAAAAAAACGCTGATCTAAATCAACTAACCATGGTTGTTAACTCCCTCGAAAATGTTTTTATCAAAATATTTATCTTATTATGGTGTAGGTTTTTTAGAAAATTGTTTTTGGTTTTGTAGGTTTGACGATGCACTATTTTTGCTTGTTGCTTTCAAGTGGCTTACACCAAACTGTAACAGATGAAGCTGCTGATTCAAGTAATGCCAAAGATTCTATTTATGGATTCATGATTAAAGATATTGTCCAAGGTGTTGTTTTTGCTATATGTTACTTTTTGACAATACACAGCTGTGTTTATGTCTAATAAGATGATTGATTGATGTACAGAAGTGAAGCGTGCTCAGAAACTTAGATGTACATTTTGTTGTAAGCGTGGAGCATCAATTGGCTGTGTTGTGCACAAATGCAAAGTAAGTATATTTTTTGCCCAGTAAAAAAATTGTTAAACAAGATTGATTTTTTTTTCAGACAAAATTTCATTTTCCTTGTGGACTAAATGTTTCTGTTTTATCCCAATTTTATGACAGTTTTCCTTCCTACTGCCGATTGCACAGGCCAAAGCAATCTATTGAAGGTAAGGTGTAGCGTTAATCAAACTTAATGTATACAGCATATATTTAGTACTTTGGACAGGACCCTACAGAGAGATAAATCACTTAAATCACTGGAAATGACATTTCAGGAGCCTTTATGCACACTAGTCAACCTTTTATGTTTATAAAAGATAAACATATGAATGCAATACTCAGCAATTAGCTTGTGCCTAATCGCCCATTTCAGTTTTGACTGTGATATTCATATGGCCCGCCAGCTCCCTCTTGTGGTGCATGCCTTTTGGTTGCCTAAGTGCCCCAAACATTCAACTGTCTTTTTGTCTTTAGTTTCCCAGGTAGCTGCACCAACCACGCTCAAGGTAATTATCACTGATCACTATTGTTCAGCATAGATTTCAACCACCTACAATTACAATCATTTTTAGCATATACTTCAGACCCAATTTAATTTCTGAACGATTTTCTTTGTAATTGGTTAAAACCTAATTAACACTATTTAACACCACAAAGTGTGGCCTACATTTTTAAATATTATGTTGTTCTTTTAGTGTCCAATTTGCCTATGTAAGGTCCAGAATGTAAGTGATGATTACCACATTGTACGAACACCCTGTTGTGCGAACAGCGTTATTCACAGAACTTGTGTGCAGCAACAGGTATGGATGAGCTGTAACCGTTGGCTCCAGTCTTACCATGTGTTTTCTAACGCTCTTGTCACTGCAGGCGTTTTCCTGTGGCACTTATTTCTTCCGCTGCCCCGTTTGCAACGACAGCGATAATTTCTCTGACGAAATGAAGCGGATGGGAATATATGTTCCTGAGCGGGACGCGTCATGGGAGTTATCGCACGATGCTTTTACTGATCTGCTGGAGCGTCACAGCATATGCGATGTGAAACAATGTATATGTCCTCACGGAAAAGAGTAAGCTTTCTACACAAAAACACAAAGTTGTCGATTTTAAACTATGTAGGACTGCCCTGTTTGGTATCACCAAACTATTATTAAATGATTTTTCTATTGGGTTGCTAAATTAAGTTAAAAATGTACAGGCAGTGGCAGAGTTGAAAGCAGGCCCAAAATTTGAACCCGAATCGTTAAGAAACCCGTTTAAGCCCGAAAGTTTGATTGAAAGTCCTATAATAAAGAAGACTTACACAATGTACAATAATATACATCCGACAATGTATTCAATAAGACGTTTTAGGGCTGTTGAACATTAGCTCCACCCACTTAGGTAGGTAATTTGTATTGTAAAAAAGATTACGGACACCGCTTTTTATGTCAGGCCCGAATTAAGCAGGTATGTTAAAAAACTTAAGCCCGGCCCGACTTACAACTCTGGGCGGTGGAACTTGCCAGCAGCACTAAACACAGACATAGGAGTTAAAAATATTCAGATACCTTTATCAAGCCTCCAATAAATAACCACCTATCGGTTTAGGTGCGTTACTAAAGTCAATACAATAGTGCGCACTGAAGAATATTATACAGTTGGTAAAAAACGTTGATTTACTATATCGCGAGACATAACCATTGTGTTTCTTTTACTTTAATGCAACAGCTACAACTTGAAGGGCACAGAATGGGCCGTGGTTCTCTGCGATTTATGCGGCTCCTCGGGAACACACATTGCTTGCTCTGAAGAGGTTGATTCCGAAAATTCGTATTACTCGTGTGAAGTTTGTACAGAAATACACGGCACTGATGGCGCCAGAGAGATGGCTGTTTCCATGGGTGTCATTTCGCCGCCTAAGGCAACACCTCGCCGCAGCACCCGCCGGAGGGCACTGCGGAGCCCCGAGGAGTCGACAAGCAAGCGTTCAAGGCCTGCTGATGGTTTGCGTGAAACCACGGTGTAAACTTTAAAAGGTTTTGTTTTTTAACTTTTAACAAACTGCTTTTCATTGTGCTATGTGGTCAACTTTTTACTTTTCTCTAATTTTGGACTGACTTTCATATTATAAATATGCTGCTTTTTATGCGCCGGGCGCAAAACCAGATTCTCTTTTTACGTCTGTGGTGTTAGTAAGGCTTTTGTTCATGTTGTTTTGAATTAAAGAAGACTGTTTTGTGAAACTATTTAATTCAAAGATGGTGCGCTTTCTATGTAATCTGTGTTTCGTGAAAAGTGGTTCGAATATTGAGTGTTACTGCTAAGTTTAGAGTTTTTATGTTCATGTGTTATTGCATCTTGTAAAACAACTTTATGTCAGTCAGTAAAATCTCGTCAAGTTTAATTTCTTGTCACGAAAATTTGATACGTTAGCAAAACATAGACATACAACCTTATTGTATTTTGTAAACCAGTAAGTGGTACAATAACCGTTACAAGACAAGCTATTGCTGTTAGCAAAATGGCCTATTCATAGCATAGATTCAATGAATGAGAACGGCTTCTTTGCTACAACCTAACTTCCCGATGTGGTAGTGCCTTTGAATGACCGCGGGTGCCGGTAAATTTATGAATGGGAGCGCGTATTTATTTCACACTGAATGCACCCGAAGGAGAAGTGTTGTTGATAGCTTGATTCCTGGTAACCTAGTCCCGATTCTTATTCCTGTTTACAACAACATAAAGCAAGTGTATATTTTTGTTCGTCCGTCCGCAATAGGGTTCATGCTTACGACTCTGCCCCCGCAGTTTGGACAAACACATTAGCAATTCTTAAATAAATTTACAATGGCGATAGTTACGTCAGGGCTTTTTCATGCCTGGACTCCTGACGGGAAAACAAACATCCTGCAAATGTCTGCGAAAGGGCTGAGCTGTAAAGAAAAACAACAGCTTTTGTTTAGTGTGGTGACGTCACTTGTTCTGGCAAATGTTAGAAAACTGAGTCTTCGGAAATTTTAACTCATTGAAACTGTCTCACAAATTTTTTTTCACGTTTTGCTATCGTTACGTTGATCGGTGAAGACTTGGTAGTAACAAAAATACATAATTTGGTTATTTTAGGGCTGCTTTATAAAAGCGCCTGCAAGTAATGGTTAGTTGCTAGCTGATAAAGTCGTGTATCACAAATCTTTGAATTTGTTTGTGTCAGTTTTGTTTTCAACATACCCTTACTCCAGCTTTTGTTATCAGTTTTTCCAATCTGACTCAGAGAGACGCTCCTTTGTAACAAAGTCAGCTTCGGGAATCGCGATCGCCCGCATTCGGATGTAATTAATTGAAATGGATTCGAGACAATAACGGGTTGAATTCGTGACGCAATCGTCTGCCACACCTCCCTTGATTGTGATGTCGAGATCAGATCAACAGACTTCCACCTTTGGTTTCCTTAAACAAACCTCCCTTTCCTAAGGACTGTTGGGAAATACATCCACTAATCTTTCTCTTTAATATACGTCTTGCTAAAGAGGCGAAATTAACGTTCCTCAACACGTTTAAAATCGCACTTGATTAGTGCCTAATGAAGTGCTACAATGTATCTCATGACTGGGCGTTCAGGCGTAATAAACTTGGGTTAGTGGAAACAGAATGTGTCGCCAAACTGTTTACGAATACTGTTACATGACTTACAACAACATCCATACATTTTATTTACTTTAAAGTTACTGATCGAAAAAGTAGCCAGTATGTTGCTTCTGCGCTATGAACAAGCGTTTCAGGATGTCGGTATGATTGTGGATTTGAGAAAATTGACCACACTAAACCACAATGCAACCACAATGCCAATCGGTGGTTTTGTGAATAACAACACCAAGGACGAACTTAGTTTTTCCCAATGCACATTTTTCGATGTGCAACTTTTGAGACAAACGCGCAACTGTCATGTTACAGTTAACCAAGTTGTTCGCAAGATCTGACATATATGTCGCTGTTGTATTTGGTGTCACAAATGGGTCTAGATAGTTTGTTCAGAAATAGCCAGTGACGTTCCGTCCATCCCTTAAGTAGTTGTGGTTCGAATTCCTCCCAGAGAGCCTTATCACCACATGGCAACCACAGGATGCCTTTGTTTTCTCGCGCTGATTTGACCGCTGCCACTTCAGTGTCTGACGTATTGCCGTTACGTCAAGCGCTAAATACATGGCCCATGCTACTGCTTGCTACACCAAAGCTTGTTTTCATTGCTGCCATACAGTCGGGGTCTCAGAGCGCACCAAAAGCGCTGACGGATTGAAGGAAATCGTGAAGTTATTCGACTTGGTTGGTCACATGCTGTTTATCGGTCTTTCATCGCCGCCCGATTTCGTGTTCCATGCCACGCATCCTCTGTCAACTAGCCAATCAGTAGCGCCTCATCTACAAGATAATCCTTGGCAGCCCTTTCCGTAATCGGCGAAAATTAACTTATGACGTAATGATATGGTTTGATTTTACAGACCATTTCCCTTGTCTTGGGAATAGACTAATATTAAACTCTTCGTTAATGTTAAAATATCCCATTTCACCCCACAAAGTATGTGGTAACATTTGACATTTAGCAATATTTTTTTGCCTAAAATCCTTTGAAACAAATGAAATCCCGGGAACAAACAGTTTAACGCAGACTATACAAAAAGGCTATGTGAAGTGCGTTGTTTACCAGCACATATACAATCATTCTTCGTGGTACCTTCTCCTTACACTTTTTCAGGCAAGAACTGAAGCAAACGAAGACAAGTGCATAATCTTGTGCACTTAAGAGAAGATTTGTTGATGTTTTTATAGCTTCGTTCATCATTTTCAATTTGCCTGCCTCAAATCGTCTTATAGTTTCCTGTTCGTTAAAACTGGGAAACTGACAGTTAGGTTCCTGTTCTCTAAGCAGCAACATTCACTCCCGCGTTAAACCCCAACCGCATTGACAAATGACTTTTCAAGTGCTTTACTCATCTTGTCTTTCAGGCTTAGTAAGCGGTTGCACCTCTTTAACTTTCTGTTAAAATCTGTTGTTTATGTGGGGACAACAAAATTACCGTTCCTGTTGCCCTCGTCATAGTGTTTACAAAACTAAGTCGCTATGGACGTATTTGGGTAAAAATTTGTGAGAGTGCAAACTTAATAACAAGCAGTAAGATTTAACGCAAAAACCATAACAAATTTTGATCCCATTGATGATTCAGATGTGGTATTTGGTGTCATCATTCGTTCACTTGACAGATCGCTGAGTCGCGTATGTGTGACTTCATAGCTTTTGTCGCTAGGGGGTGATACGGAGGTGTTGTAATATCTCTCTTTGCCAAGGGTCTTTGCCACGCTGCACTCGCACATATTCGTCTGTTTAACGTCGTCAACTCGCGGTCACTGAGTGCTTCCTAAATGCTCAGTGAATTATTTACTCTGCCACCTGCTGCGATAGAGCAAAGTGATGTTGTCTGGCTGCAAATCTCCATTTCGTCACGGAGATTTGCGATACCACCAGGCCATGCTGAAAAAATTCGCCTTTTCCTTGTATATTCCAAAGCAGCGGGTAACTGGTGGACATTCTGTATATTTACGTTTGGCACTTTGGTAGCCGCAGGCATTCCTTAATGGTGGCTGCGAAGTCTCATTTACCAGCATCGTGCCGAGCCTTGGTAATTGCTTATCACGTGGCCCGCTGGCAGATTTTGAATGAAAACAAGTGAGGAATGTGCGGAATGGGAAGAAATTTCTCACACGGTTTGCGCAGGCGACAGATGACGCTTGACCGAACAATGGCGTGAAAGCGTTCTAGCTTGATCACGTGCGTAAGTGGCCAATCGTTAGTGATCCATGATGAACAGGTTCTTCTTCAACTCCAGGGAAATTTTCTGTTTCAGGCATTTCGTAGTGTAGTAGCTGAGCTGGGGTGACGCAAGGTTGCCTCGTGATTTCCACCATTCGTAAGGAATTTATTTTTGGAACGGAATTTGAAATCGTTGTTTGCGCCATAGTAAAATTTTTATCAGATCATGTTGGATTCGATTTCAAAAGTAATATTGGCTACAACATTTTAACAAAATATGAACGGTCAGACAATTCTTTGAAAGGTACCACAACGTGTTCCAATTCTCCCACATGCAAATATAGATTCGCTTTTATTTGTAAACAGATAGATATTAAAACGTTTTTTAAAATTGACTACTTTGCACGACGATCTATTTATTTTATCCCAGTTAAACATACAAGACGTATAAAGTAACTTATAAATTAAACGTATAAAAAAAGGTTCTGTACATGAAATTTTTTTGTCCTATATTAACAAAATTCTTGAACTGCAAACGCCGTCACAGCCCATCATCGCAACACACATCGGTGCAACACTTACGAGCAAGCGGCGACCTCTAATCGCCGGGTTGAAATGCCTTCGAAATTTTTGTATCGGATCGACCTATGGATCAGCGCAAACAACTCGTTAGAGCTGAAGCCACAAAGCTCATTTGCGGCGCACCGTTGACAAGTCCTTGGAACTGGACGAGAAAAATTACATGTCAAGCACGCTGCAGGGGACGCTGAGAGTCGCAACACGCGACTTCAGTGTCAGTCGAAATCGGGAATGACGCTCGAGTGGTTTTAAGATGCCCGCGAAACGCTCTCCTCTGCCCGGGCCCTCTGTCACTCAGGCGGTCGACTGAGGAACGCGTTAATTGGCGATTCGTGTTCGCTCGATGGTCAATTACTCCGGCGCGATTGTTTAATGATAAGCGTGACGACAGAACGCAAGTGGTTGGGTGTTGGGTGGAGAAGATTTGTGATGCGCAGTGATTGTGTTTAATGCTCCCATCGCCTCTCGAAATTCCCGTAAAATTCCATCAAGGTTGAGTGGGGGTACAGACGTGAATCCAGCTTAAGTCGTGATTAATCAGTGGCGCCTTCGTGCTCATTATTGTTTCCACACAAACACGTGGTTTACGCGATTTGAAATTTGTCTGCCTGTCTTTTTCTCATTTCCTTCTGACCGCTTTAATGCTGTTCTTGGTTGTTTCATTCCATAAGAATGCAGAAAGTATTGAAAATTGTCCTGTTTTATTAATAATCGCCATAGAGATTTTACTGACAAATATGCCCGAATAAAAAGTCGGCAATAATACGTTGATATATAGATAAACAATCTTTTAGTTATATATTGTTTACATTTGCTTGAATAATTTGGGTCGACATGACAAAATCTGTGATGTTTAACAGTTGTGCCTTTAACCTTATTGCTAAGTAACAATATATTTCTTATAGTTAAAAGGCGACGACCGCTCACTGAAAAAACAAACACTGCCCTTGTGCATAATGCGCATAAAGCAGGTGGAGGTCGGGGTGTGGGGCCCAAAGATCGGGTGCATATGTGGTGCAAATCCAAGGGGATCACCGCATTAACGCTTCACTATCGTTGGCTTCATCTCTTGCGCGTCAGCTCGGAGACACTGATCTGTTGTGACGTCGTTTCGGGCGCGTGACGTGTGCTGGAAGATCGTATTGGGTTGATGTGGGAGAGTCGCATTGCATCGAATGCATTGCGCGGTCAAACAACTGTTTGTTTGTACATGTGTGGCATAAGGAATGTGGCTAACTGACGAACTTCTTAACTTACAGTAAAACACTGAATGACGTCAAGTTGTTATATGAAGTCGTACTTGAACATTGAATTGATCCAGCCGCATACCCAGCATGCAAAGTGTACAACCTTTTTTTCCGGCATCGGTTTTGGAAGATTACGTCACAGAAATGTCTTAATTCGCCAGGGAAAATAATCAATCATAAAAATTATGCCAATTAACCGAACCCCCATAAAACTTTGCCACCAACTCGATCCTATATATTATCGGACAAAATTACAGATTTGTGATACTCTCTAAAACGACAACGCTTCTGTATCGTGTGTTGCGGAGTATGTAACGCCACATACCTGCTTTGGCATTCCGGGTGCGATTACAGGTCATTGCCAATTGCCACCATCATGTTTCACCTCCCCAGTACGTGGCACTATAAAGATAGCCGTGTTTGTTTACACGTTACACAACCGCAGGGTGTTGTTGGCGGCCAGGAGAGCAAGTTTAGATTTTCATCGCTAAATATTTTTACGCGTGCTCGATAACCGACGCGGCCCATTGCCACCTCTTGTTGCATTACCCGCGAGTATATAACCACGATACAAGGCGCCGCGGTGGAATTCCAGGCCTTTCCGGCGTTGCTTTACCTCAAGAGAAGTGATCCCGACTATCTTCCACAAACATATCGCACCTGATAGTTATTTGGACACACGCCACTCCGCACGATAGAAAAACAGACTCCGCAAGTGCTAACTGCCATCCGAGACGCGGGGCATGTGGCCTTTGCACGTGAACCCACATTGGGTGGGTAAAGCATCTGGTTATCTTGGGACGTCCCAGCCGCGCCGACGACTTTTTAATCTCGGCTGCGCGCTATCAACCGCTTCGCTTCTGTTTGCAGTGCCAGCATGTTTTGAGCGACCCTCGATCGGTATTCCAATAGCGGAATTGGGGGAGCACAAGAGGTCGACCTCGCCCTGAGTTTCCGATGCAAACCAACACGGCTCAATTAGGATTTTAGGCTTACAGATATACGTTTTTACAGAAATGCAAATAACACATCTATGGGTGAAGTTTTTGTTCTATTTTTGGATCATTGCCTCCAGCCAGAGCATACCATCAATTGCATTACCTGCTTACGTGGCGAGGATTATTTACGCTCGTTTATAATAATTTAACTATGTTACATGACGATTGCGTGCATAAGGCTCCCACGTCACATGAACTTGAATGTCAAAGTATTCTTGCCGTGGAATGTTGCAGTCATGTCATAAATATCCAACAATCAGAACCTTTGATCTTAGTACTATGCAGACTCTCATGGTTATTTATAAGATGCTTGTTGAGCAATGTTGTTGATTTGTTTTGCAAATGTTGTTTCCATCAACAAAGGGCAGAATTTTGGTGTGTTAGTCACGTTTGTTGTGTTGACTAAACTGATACCTCCCACAGTTTTCCGATGCAAAGCGATCCACTAATTACTTTATGTTCAACCCATCAATCTTA
The DNA here is from genome assembly GCF_965637545.1 of Phallusia mammillata. Taxonomy (NCBI): domain Eukaryota; kingdom Metazoa; phylum Chordata; class Ascidiacea; order Phlebobranchia; family Ascidiidae; genus Phallusia; species Phallusia mammillata. Next base: position 10,465,239 of record NC_137258.1, read on the forward strand.
TCTTTCAAGCACTTTCACACAAGCAATGCAAGTTTTGTGAACTCTTCAAGCGATTTCTCACGAAACATCTGGGGCTGAGGGGCAATCAGTGGGCAAATTACGTTTGGCGAATGTCAGTTCCGTTCTCCACCAGTCCAGAATGCTTTTACTGCTCTAACGGAGACGTCTATATTTAGAGTTCGTGATTGGCAAGCCGCAACGAACCCCACTCGTTGCGAAAGTAAAGTTGTGACGTCAAGACTTACCTTCAAGCAGATGAGCGAATTATTGCCACGCCCCTGTCAAGTCGGTGACACGCCCCATTGCAGGACTTTGCGACCGGGATTTCGGCGGGGTCTGTTTGCTTAACCGTTGATCTGTGTGGTTGGCTCAGCATTCTGGCATGAGATAAACATCGCTTTGACGATCAACGGATGCGCTAAAGCAGCGAGTTTTGCCTTTTTTGGCCGAAATCTAGCAGCTCTGTGGCGGTCAATAGTGCACAAATGCGGTGGTTTTCGGTTTAGTGTCGCCCACTACATGTCCTGCGTTTTGAGCAGTGATTGAATTGATGAGATGTTTTTGTACTTAATTTGGGCGGAGTCGTTTGCATTGATGAAGCTATTTACAATAGTTAAGCCCCTGTCAAAACGTAACGGCACATTTAAATACCATGTGCGCCAGCATGAAATTACCTTTTACGCATCGGTATTTAACCCGACCTGATACAGTACTACGGATACGGATAAATATGTTTGCACCCTGTTTGCCCTGTTGTAACCTGTTGAGATCTAGCTTAAAGCACGAAGGTGTGCTACCAAAACACCTGTGTACACGGCAGCGGCAGATCACTATTAGTCAGAGCTGACAAAACAGCAATATTCCAATCATGGATTTACGACCATCGCTGCAACACTACAATAAAACTTGAACGGAAAAGAATGCAGGCGCTAATTGCACGCACAAGCAGGCAGTAAATCGCCTCGCTGCGGGTTTAGAGTTTGCGCTGTTTCCCAGGGCAGGTAAACGCGTTCCGCCGTGTATAACCGCGAGCAATTCTTGCACACTGTGTTTGGCCGTGAACGCGACTTTGCCCAGCATCTTTGTTGTGAGTGGAGAAGCCTCAAATGTCAGACGTGACGCAGGCAACATGCCAGTGTGTATATTCTCCACGGCTAAGTCAATGCAAATCCAAATGAACGACCACGTAAACAACGCCACGCACCGCGCCGTTTGCCATATAATTACGAAATTATAATTCAAAATATACTCGTTGCCATGACCCCCAACCTAAAACAGCCTGTTTTTCCCGTCGGAACGTTTCGCCCTCATGTGACTCTCTCTTGTCACGCTTGATTGCCCTCGGAATTCGGTCGCTGGGGTGAATGAGTCCGCCAGTCATGAATGCTCGTGGACATACGTGACCGCCCCGAAAGTGGGTCCCCACAGGTTTGTTAGTGTTTGTTATCGTTTGTAACAAAACAGTGTTTTCTTGGGCCCGCTGTGCTTTATTTGACTTCGTCGTTCGTGCGACTGACGTGGGTTTGGTGCGGGACCTAGTGCGAGTTTGACGTCACGCGCCACGAGACGCTTCACTTGAATGCGGCTGCGTGACAAAGCGCTGGATCGGAGTTGGGTGACTAGTTGGTGGCCGGGCATTTAGTTACTCGTGTGGCTGACACGTAAACCTTTAGCGGACTTGTAATGCACAGGAGGAAGTTGGGGCCATCCATTTAAGCCAATGTTTTCGGTGAATTTACCCATGATGAATCGAAGGCAAAATCAACAGTGTTGGTTCGCGTGCAGCCGATGTCGACGCGAAATGGCGCGTGCTGGCATTGCGTTTATTGAATGGTCGCCAAATAAAGGGTGGGGCTGATTCATTGACCCCCAATCCCCCTGCCCAGGATCGCACATTCATTGTTTACGATCTGTTTACTTTCTCACTGAGCTGCACCCCTCGCATCCGGGGCACGCGATTTTTCTGATTGTCAAGCGCTGCGTCACAATTTATTATCGCGGCATTGAGGGTCAAGGAAAGCGTGCATAAACATATTCATTCAACCAAGCCCATGATCTTTGTGCCCATATACAGTACACGCCTGCCAATCAAGATATTTGGCCAAACGGTGGTCTTTGTATAGTTGGTCGAACTATCCCTATAATTGATAGAAAATGCGGAACGGTTTTGTCAGCTTAAAATTAAATATTTTTTTCTCTAGAGAATTAAATTTCGGTGGCGATTTTCATTCATGGCTCGTGCAGGTTCCGTACTTGTCTAAAGATTGCCGACAAAAGAATTTCAACCTTTTTTGTAATGATCGTCGTCGCGCACATAGCAATAAGCCGCAAGACGGACCATTCAAGTCCAAAGCCGCGTTACGTATTTAACGGCACATTTGCACAGCACAAAGCCTCCTTATTGCAATCGTGAAGTTAAACCCCCGAGATATCGAGACAGACCTTTTCCGGTGCCCCCCATCCCTGCAGATCGGAATCCAGCTAATGTGCTCCGTTCACCTTCCCCACTTCCGTATTTGCGGCGCAACAACAAAGAGGAGAAGATCCGCTTACCCAAGTCAGGCCGCTTTTGCTTGGGAACTTGTGTGCCGCGGCATTCGGTTGCGTCTCACTGCTGAGGTTCCCACTGTATTGGATGCGGGATGCGCACCGATTGCATCTTAAGGGTTCGGACAAACTCGGATGCGAGATATGTTTTCAGTGCAAGCAGGTGGTGTAGGTTTGGGGTTTTACGGCTGTGGTCTAAAGAGACAGCTGCCGTATTTGGAAGACCGAAATTAGCCTTGGCTTCGGTTTCAAATCAGTTACGGCGTGCTAAAATTGGCACAAGGCCGACGGGATGTCGCATTTTCTGTCTCGACTTCTTCTGGCAACCCGAGAGACGGAATCTTTGCAAAAATGTTGTAAAAAATTGGCATATATACAACAATTTCTGGTTTACATTATCATTAACCACATGAATTCCATACCATCAAAACATTACATCCCACTATAGCCTACTAATTTGCAAGCAAGTTTTCTTATCTCTGTCAATATTGTCTATTCGCCAAGATAGGCTACGGTTATCAGTAGATAAGTTAACCAGTTTTAGGATAGTTCATGTTGTTAATTGATTTTACGTACCAACGCTTTAATTAACCCGATTTTAAGTATCGTTAGAAAGTCTTTAAACAGCAAAATTGCCATAAAAAAGTCGAAAAGAGATTTTTCTATTGACCTTAAAGTAGTTTGATAAACATTATTTGCTTACACTCGCCTGTGATTAGGATTCGATCTCTCTGTCGAAACCAAAATGTTCTTATATTTACCCCAATGACATGTCAAACTTAGATAATCGTTAAGTCTGATTTTTTTCGGGCTCTCGAAAACCGCAAATTGCTTTTATCTGTTTTTGTCCTAATTTAATCACCCCGTAAGTGCAACGCCGCTCAAAATAAGTTACTTGACAACATTTGAGCAAGCAAACTCTTATCAACAAACATGAACCTTGAGGGTATTTTGAAATTTTTTGCAGAAGCGATTACTTCGTAAACCTTCATTGCGGGAAAAAGTCACGCAAACATTCTTTGTGTTTCTGATAACCAACACTTGATAGGTAAAAACAGCCGCGGCCGTGTTGACCTGAGAACGATTCTCGCCTGTACTTTGCACCCTTGCGGCCCTTCTTGACATTGACGACCCACAAGAATTTGGGTTTCACTATCACGGCCACTTTCAGTCGTTTTCCACTTACCACTTAGCACAAGACGCCGCTGGTGATTGTAAATGACAGCCAAGCGACCGCTGATCTCAATTTGAACAAATCCTCTTCAGTTAAATAACTGGAACTTTGTTCAAATTAGCAATTATGATATTGAACTGTTCAATTTAGTTAGGCGTAATTGTAATAATCACGGCGACTGTACATGCACTTTAACCTATATGACGTGTTGTTTTGTTGCAATGATTTTAAAAGAACAAAAGGAAAATGTTTGATACTTGGATGTTGATAAACAAACGTCTAATGCAAGTTCACTTTATACGTCAACCGTCAAACTATATTGTACAACAGAAGCATACCGGATGAAAGCCTTAGACAGTTTTGGGTCTTGTGGTAAATTTAGCATCAGTCACGACATCCAGTCAAATATGCCTCTATATAGGGAGGTGTTGACAGTTGTTCCCTCTGGAGGCGTAAAAATTTCCTCCTGATCGCAAAACAACTACGACCGGATTGAAAGAGCGGTTTCCGAATGGCTATTTTGGGTCGGGCCGATGTGCTCATTGTTCGTCCACCGTGTTCCGTTTTAAGAATTCACTCTGCACAGTAAACAGGATAATAGGCCACGTAATTGATGTCATTCGGGATTGCTAGTTTGCTCCGCCACCTTATCGCCACAGTTGCCGGGTTTTGATCCGGCCACCGATGACCGTATATTCCTTATGGTCTCGGCCCCGGTACAATGGACGGAGGATATTTTGGTCTTGTTGGGCGCAATGATTCATGAATGGGGATACCGCGAGTCAGCCCGTGTCCAGTGCACAATAAAAGTGACGCCATAAGGTCTACATTTACTCCCATTGCGAAACGGACACCGCTTCGGCAATTGAAACTGCTCTATGCTTATTGCTTAGGAGATTTGTTTTGGACTTTAATCAGGGTTTGTGTGTCGCGTGTTGCTGCAAAATACATGATGTAATACAGTATAAACGTCGTTATACCCCACGCCAAGGAGCTGTGAATGATTCAGATTTGCACAGGAGAATAATGCCAGAATCGCTTTCTGAGTTGTGGTAATTCATCTATTTTCGTGTTTAAAACAACCTTTGGAAGATTTAGTGACTAAATCAGTCAAATCTTAAAATTGCAAAAAAACTTCGTTTAAATACAACTGTGGCCTGCCATGTGGGAAAGCAGCGTCTGTTTTCAACAGAATGAAGAAAAACATGCACTTTGCTCCAGAGTCGAAAGGGCACAAACTCCAAATCAATTACCCATTTGGCTTTGCTTCGAACTCTGCGGATCGCCAAAAGTGTGGGTTTACTCTGTGATGGTTTCGGTCGTGCTTGTTGAATGATGCGAATCGCCCCTGCTAAACAGGAAATAACTGGGACCCAGCCACTCCCTCGACCCACTTCCGACGCGACAGTTATGTCGCTCCAAGTGTGCCGCGTGTCGCTTGATTTGTCACGTGCGTCAGAGAGATTGTTTGCGTGGATAGGAACTACCTGCCACTGTCGTTATCCATACTATATTGGTGATGATTTCATCGTTTTCCAGCTGCACGTGTAAGGGTCGGCCACAACGTGGTTGAGAACGCGAATTCTATTTGTATCACAATCTCTGTTTCTTATTATTGTTGCTGTAATGGGAAACGTTGCGTAAAATACGCCTATTTTTGCCCGTAATTATATATGACCTGCGGTAATGTGGCCACAAATCTAATATAATGGCAGAAAATGGCGGCATCAGAGTGCTGAGTGATTATTTTGGAACACGTAATATAACCATAAATACTTAACACTCAAACACATATTTCTGAGGTTAGACGAGGTCGGAGCTACTTGAACACGTTTTCCAACCACAAACAGTTTTGTTTTGGGGCGCGGAATCCAATAACATGTCCATTTTTAGTTCGTCTAATTCTAGGTGGCAGGTTGAAAGCACCTTTGACAACAAACGCGCACTCTTGACAATCGAATTCCAGGGGAAGGAATTTTTCATTATCCACATGCGATGGCATTTCCTCTATGGTGAACGCTCACGCACACAACGAACATCTGCGCACAGCTCTCGGTCGAGAAGCGATTTTGTGATAAACGTCTGTGTAAACTTCGTTTTTTGGACATCGGATGTCGATGGTGAAGTGAAGTACGCCCAAAATAAACCTACAGCAAGGCAACCTCGGTTCTAAATGCAGAGTGGACATCGAGAGTTTGTTCATGTTCTCGCACTGACCGGACGTGAAATTCCGATAAACAAATGGCGATTGACTTAGCCACATGCCGAGCCAAGAACCTATGTTCAGAGGCTTAAATCGTGTTGACCACTCGACAAGAATTGGTCATCCGAACAAAGGCGCTGTTTACATTTTATCCGAACACTAGCTCTGACTCTATTGTGTAGTTGCTGTGTAATCCGGCCCGAATAACTCGACAATATGTGGGAACATGGGTCGAGGCCTCTTCTCGTTACCTAGGAAAGCAATTACGCGTGATCCAGTAGGCTGACGGCATTCAAGGAATATTCGCCTACATATATTCACGCCAGTCAGATGATCGGATGCCATCTGCGGGCACGATATTATTCCTGATAAACCTCGCAGGGGGTAGATCCTCGGCATTTATCGCATTTCGCGGGTTTGCTCGAGGGCCTCCTCAAAGTGGTTCTATTCTGGAGCTGCCATTGTCAAAGATAAATATGGCTGCGAGTTTGGTACCACACTCGGCCGGTAAGTGGGGGACAAATATGATGACATGGTTTTATAACTAATGATTTTGAAAGTGATTCATACGGTTGTATAATGTATAGTCCATAACACAGCCAAGTATCTAATTGCAGCGCTATCGATTTTGGGCAGTAATACAATGCCTATACTCATGTAAGCCAGTATACCTTTGGCGTGACAGCCTTTCTGTTACAAACCGCAACGCGTGTAAGTCTATCATCGGTCCTTGATAGCCTACGTCATCAAATCATAGAAAGAAGAAGGTGTCGGGATCGATTCCAGTGCGAGAAACCACCGTTATTGTTCAAGCTCTGGAGAGAATAATGGAGTTGCTGGAACCAGGATCGGTAACTGAACCGCGTCGGAGCGCACGCGAATCCACTTTTCTTAACACACGCCCCGTCACTGAGGCACTTCCGTCGATAATGAAGTTGTTAATGGTGCAAATAAAGCGTGGATTGTAGTGAATGAAACATAATCCAACTGCCCGCCTTCCAGCTCCTTCGGACATCGAACATCGCCAATTAGTTGTGGAAAACAACAGGGGCGCCGGGGCACTGTACAACCAAGAAGTATGACTCGATATAGGCAAGATGAGCTATGACGCGTCACACTGGCTGGGGGAGTCGAAAATGTCCTACCGTCCCAGGGGTATGCAGTTTCACATTGTCATTGTTTTAGCCGTCCTGCCCACTATTCCCTTTCATGCCAGAACATTGTTTGCGCGCGCAGATATGGTGTCGAAAGTCACCGCAGGCTCTTTCTTTATCCGAATACACAGAGAAGGCGCGATTTAAAGATCGCATTACAGGTGCGCGTACTGAAAGGCACTGACAATCGGAAGCTGAGTTGTTGGCCATTTATATTTGCGTGTTTAGACGCGCTTAAGTGCGGACAACAAACAACCGCGGCACGCACGGGTTTCTAAAGTGGGCGATCACCTCCACGCTGGCAAACATGCAGGATCGAAGAAGACCGATCGGACTTGTCTAAAAATTAACGATCTGTTCGGAAGCAACCACTTACATTTACTCACGTCCGCATGACCGATTACGATCCATGTCATGTTACGAAATGATGTTAACATCATGGTAAACCACTAACCAATGGATTTCTTCGAGGCGACAATAATATTGTACAGTTTTGATTGTCTGTGTTATTTGAACAAAGGTTTGTGTTCTCTACTTGATAATATGTCTAAACGTGAATGATATGTTGCGTTTGTGAAAGGAACTTAAGCTCAATAAAAATAGCCCTGAAACGTTTAGCATTTAGGTCCAACATTTCTAAACAGCCATAAACGTCCACCGGTTCAGCATGCTGACGTATGTGGCTTTAAATCACTAAACTGCGCCTAAACATCGTTTCGCATGATGCGGTAAAAAACGCACCTGGAAAAGTGTTCTCCCTGATAAGGCTATTTTCGTTGCTAAACAAGCTGTTTGACATTTTGCTCCGATATCGAGCAAGTGTCTAAGCCCTGCTTGGCTGACTTTTCACGCCTGCTTATCTTTCACTTATCGCAGCTTGCTTTAACGGCTTTGCAGAAAGACTTTGTGAGCAAGAAAACCAAAGTAAGTATATGTCTTTTGGGTACTTGTCCCAACTTTTTATTTTACATCTTGCCTGTAAGGCAGGTGCAGTTTTTCATACAAAAATAAGACACTTTGAAAAAGATGAAGTTGAAGTACAAAACGAGATAAATAGATAAAACAAACAAACAAACAAACAAACAAACAAACAAACAAACAAACAAACAAACAAACAAACAAACAAACAAACAAACAAACAAACAAACAAACAAACAAACAAACAAACAAACAAACAAACAAACAAACAAACAAACAAACAAACAAACAAACAAACAAACAAACAAACAAACAAACAAACAAACAAACCAACAAACCAACAAACAAAGACAGAGGTTGTGTACTTCAATCAATGGCAAAATGGAGCATGGGGGTCTCAAAAGATTTTTTAAAGAGTTTCACCTAAACATGCTTCAAACAATCGAAATGACTGTTTACTTTTTAAACACGTGAAACGACAAGACTACAAAAACTAAGACAATGGGTGGTGCCGACAGTAGAGGGTTTGAAACCTCGTTGCCGACGCCGTCGACATTCCTACCAGTATAAGTAAAGCCATGAAACGCGTCGTTTGCAGTTAGTACATAGTTGTCAAGGGAAATAAAAACAATACGGGGCACAGTTCTAAACGAATACTACAACACACTAAAACACACACGAAAAAAGGTCACCTTGTTAGCTCGACCTGGACTCAGTCCAGCGGTTAACTGGTGTCGTCACAGAATATACACAATACACACGACGTATTAAAAAATCACAACTGTACACGCAAAAAGATACTAAGGCCAGTCACAGGGTTTTATGGGGTGTTGCTAGCGTTTTGTCCTCTTGATATTTCGAAGTAACGTTTGGCGCCGTGGCAATTGGGTGTAGGTCGGTGGTAAGGCAAACATATTTTAACTTTGGCGTAAACAGCGGATCAGGGGTGGGAGGCGAGATTCAGTGCGCTCGACCCTCTCCGTTCGCTCTTACCAAGTTGCTTCGCACGCGAGCCACATACCAGGTAGAACCGTGCAGGTCGGTTTCGCCTGGGGTGAGGTTTGTTTTATTGTCGCCGGTAGAGTGGCGCGCCACAATAACGCGAACCCGCGTACACTAGCAAGACGAGACGGCATGAAGGCCGACCTGCGATTGGTTGACGAAAAGGGGGGTCAAAGCAACTTGATTTATCTGGCACTAAAACGCATTGAAGGAACTTAGCCATTGTAACGAGATTACGCGCACCCAGACAGTGTGATTCATGGCAGTGCTATCAGCAAACTGCTGGGTTACAGGTCACCGCGGTTAAAGGCTATTAATTTCTACTGTCGCCGATGGGTTGCTTTACAGCTGTAAGTGAATGATTGGCCATTATAATTATCAAAATCACTACTGGAATTTGGTACAAAAACAAATAATCAAAAAAATAGATTCGATACATTTTGGAATGTAGGTCATTGAAAATAAAAGAAAAATCGCTTGGAGTTGAAAACTGTAGATGAAATTGCCCGTGGCGATTCGGCTAATGTTAATGTATAGGCACCCCAACATGATGCTGGCATCGGTTTGAAGGGTGGAGGAGTGTTGCTCGCTAGCTCGAGTCTCATTTCAACCAAGAAGGCTGTCGTTTGAATGTAGTCACGTCATCATTCCATTGCACTTCAAAGATCAATAACAGTGGACGTAGTCTGGGGTCCGCGCCAGGGCGGGGCGCCGAGGCCCAACCCACAGACCAACTGGTTGTCTCAACCAAGTCCACCTGATCCATTTGGATGTTGTCTCTCATCCATTCAGTGGCTGGCAACTCTTATTGCCGTCTTTCTCTTCACCAATCGCCTACAACGCTCACGCCTGCCAGGTATCACCACCCATGTGACGCAAAGCGTGGAAGATGTCATTGGGCGATTCGGCACATCGCTGGTTGCATTGGCAGGATTTAATCACCATCATTCTCTTCTTGAACTGGAAGCCATTCTCGCAGGTGAATTTTACGGCCTTGGTAACGGTGTTTTTGGGAGTACAGCATCTTCCGTCAGTGCATTTGCCGCAATACTTGGGAGTGTACACTTTTGATTGACAGCCAGAGAAGGAATAGCGAACACGACGTTGTGGCTTCACTGTGCGGACGCAACGCTTTCCACGCTGTAAACAAAAGACCAATTAGATACTTTGCCAAATGAATAGATACTTTTGCATTTACTTTACCACACGTTAGTAATCAGATGTATTACAGTGTAAGGTTTTAAAATACGAACCTTAATGTGGGCGGTTGGATCACTGTTGCAAGGGCGAAGTTGACAGACTCGCTTTTCTTTGCGGAGTTTGCAGTTTTTGTTGTCGTTGGTGACGCGTTCAGAGATTCCCCAGCCGCAAGTGGTTGAGCACGGGGACCATTCAGTGGTCTGCACCACACAACTATCTTCACGGATCGTAACCTGGATTGGTTGGCTTCGGCGAGCTGAGTAAAGAAAACAACAATGAGTGATTCGGTCACCAAACAAGCATACATTGAACTTGAATGCCGTGAATTCCTTCCTATTGTTAGCCAGTGATATTTCAATACCCTCTCCGTGATATTTTCAAGAGCCCGCGGCAACTGTGATAAACATTGTGTTGTTTCTATTAGTCGCCCTCGGCTAGTACAGAAAGGAGGCCGTTGTGCTACGCGGAGCGATGTGGAGCATCCGTCTGTTATTTACCGGTGGTCTGCTAGGCGAACGCGCGAAAACACCATATAAGGCAATTTCGCGTCTGCATACCTCTGCATGCCACTTAAAAGTATTTTTAGTTAAAGCGCGACGACTTTACAACGTGCGCGTGGTAACCTTTAGCCGAAATGCATGTAATCGTCGGCGCGTTGCTAGTTTTCCCCCTCGCGGCGGTTTGATGCGTAAACCGATGCCGCAACGTCAACGTGGCTTGTCAAACTTCTGTAAACAGCCGCATTTTTGGCCAATGTCGGTTTTAGCGGCACGCTAGCCGCACTCATGCATTTCGCGTTCAGCGCCATCAGAAAATGTCGTGACAGCGATCCCTTATTTTGTTCTGCGGCTTTGGAACCATAACTTCTTGCGTGTCGCAGCTCAATAAGTGAAGGGAGTTAGCGATTGTGGTCAATTTGATTTCCAACTCCTAATTCCGCGCAACGAATTCGGAAATTTAACGAAACCACAAGTTGCCATCACGCTTTGTACAGGAATTTGCGGTGGTTTATGCCGATCAATGCGCTTTTGATCCGGCGTAAACTTGGTCGCCCCGCGCCGTTGCCCACGCGCTGTTATTACAGCCCGTACACAGGGTGTTTGCTTTGCCAGGTCGCTCAGGGGGCCATCGAAAGTAGTTTCGCACGAGATGCGTGTTTTGGCGTGGGCCTGACTCCACTGGTGCGGCGCCGGCGACGTGAAATGATTTGTAAATCTTTGTCAACGCGGCACGCTCGACCCATTTGACTCGAACCCACACTCGCGTATCCACAAACATCGCGTGTCAATGCCTAGTCGTGGTGTTGATAGAAAGCCAGTCATTTGTATACGCGGAATGGTATAAAAGACCTTATTGATTTAAAAGATTCCAAGCGGTAGCAAACACTTACTTTCTAGCATTGATGGGCGGGCGCGGGTCACTACTCGTGGTGTGTGAGCCACCCGGTTGTGGGAAGTCGTGTTGTTGCGTCCGTGCGATCTGCAGATCCATTCAGGACAGCACTTGTGAGGTTTGGTGACCAATCGTGGATGCGGGCAATTCTGCAGAGAGTAAATAGCATTGGAATCACGACATCCGGAATGGCGCTAGCGGAAACGCTTCACATTCAACAGGAGATACTAAACGATTCTAACCGACATAAACACGAGTTGGGCAATGTTTATCAAATGGTTGTAACGTGCGTATGTGCACATAGGTAGGTGTTTACCTTTGGTGGTACTGCAGACACGGTCATTGGGCATTTTGGCTGACAACCGATGTGTCCGTCCAAGCAGGTGCAGGTGGCTTTGCATCCCATGTCAAAAAATTCTCCGTTCCTGTAGGTCTTGCTATTGGAGAAGCAGGAGCGGCCTGGCTTTGCTGTTCAAATAAAGGAATGCGTGTTCAAGCATGGGTCCGGACGTCGCGACAAACTTAATAAGCTTTGAATAAACACGCGCTCATGTTTCATGCTGTTTGTCGAGGGCATTGTTTCCGACCCGCGCCGTCAATATGATACAAGCGATTCGTATGCTCGAAATGATTACTGAAGGATTGTTTAACGACAGAAAACCCAGATCTAGTTTCGTGCTTGCGACAATGCGAGCCATTGTTCGTCCGGGGCAACACTTTCGTCACCACACAGTCTATGTTGATGTTTGCCGTGCCACAAAAGTAACTGAATATGAAAAATCACACTACACTTACATCACCGGGGCCGCACACTTCGTTTGTGATCGTAACACGAGATTTTAATTATTGCTGCCGACACAAGGGCAAAACGTTGTCAGGCCCAAACGTGTCGCCGAATGAGAATTTGCGCTATGCCTGTTTGTGTAGCTGTGTGGAAAAGCCAATTTACTCACCGACACAGATGCCGCTGGTAATGTCCACGTCCTTGTAACTACAATACAAGTTCTTGGTGTGGTCACACAGGTTGAACTCGTCGCAGGGTTCGCTGAGTTGCTTGGCACAGGTTTTGCAGCAGCCGCACTCGTCGGTCACCATGCTGACCCCGGCCGGGCACGAAGTCACCTTTGGGCAGCTAGCGCATCGTCGCCGACATGCTGGGGATGGTGTGCTCACCGCGCGGATCTTTCCGAAGGCCGAAACCTGGGAAAATCATAAAAGGGAGAGGTTTATCGAATGATCGAGCATTCTTACTACGTGTGAGGCATGTTGTGCCGCTTTCCATTAGACGTTGTTAAACCGCACTAAAATACCAACCAGCTATCGTAGGCTTTTATCTACGGGCACAATTCAGACCCCCACCAAGCACACAACCATATGTGCGTGTGATCAGTTCTTAGAAATCCCAGCATTGGCCTCGAGGTACCCAACTTTCGATAAGCAAAGGCGATGTGCGTCCGTGGATTTGGGATTCATTTGGCGTTTAGCGAAATCGCGATTTCGTCGTGATCGGACCGTCAGTGGATTAGACAACGCCAAAATCGTGTACCTGATACACACACATGGCACGGCGTATGATTTCCTGTCTGGTCGCACACAATGTCTCGGCGGCCAGCCTTCGTCTGAGCAAACCGGCCGTAGATTAGCGAGCGTAATCTAGAAAAGCGTCTCGTGCGCACCGCCTCCTCTTAACACGCTGTATATTTTCAAACCACGCGCCTGCTCTGTTTGCATTCAAATGCACCAGGCGTTTCAGCCTCAGGCGTTGATCTTGTTGACGGCGAACTCGGGCTCGTAGGTCGCCAGCTAGTGTGTGTGAAAATTCCGCTCGTGATTGCTGTCGTGTTTGGTAATCAACTCGCGCATTCTTATCGCGCCAAATAATTCGCCTTATCCCGCCCCCCAAACATAATGAACCGAGCTGAGCTGAAATCTGTATAAGTGCCCATTTGTAACTGCTTAGATTCTAAAGGCGGGAGTATTTTTCCAACAGCAGCGTCTCCTTTGTGTTTAAGCATCGCTGCTGCTTTGCATCGTTGCTTAAATACTGAAATAAAGGCGTGGGGTGTTTGGATACCCACGCGGGTCAATTGAAAGGCGACCGAGGTCGGTACGAAAGACAAGGCGGCGACGCGGCTGGTCCCGACCAATAACAGTCTGAATCTATTTAACAGCCCGGGAATGTTGCTTTCGGCTACACAAGGTGTTTGGGGGATCGACGCTAAAAATAGTAGCAGACCAGGTTAAAAACAAGACAATTAAGTGATCACTGCTGAGCGAATAACACTGCGATTTACACGCAATAGGTTTCAGGAATTCAAATGACAAAGATTAACTTGAAATTGCCCAGAATAATTGCTGCTTTAACAGCCCGCTATAGCTGTACCAGATCACGACACGACTGAATTTTCCAGTTGGTCGCAGCATGCCCGAAGGCAGTGGAATGTCGTTGCCCGATCAGTTATATCCACTGCAATTAGCCATGCGCCGTATGATTAACATTGCGATGGTAGCTGAACGCACACATTTGCCGTATCTTGTCCCCCGATCAACGATCTCATCAGCGCATACCGACAGGGAGAAACTACGATAATGGTGAGGTGTTACGGGAAGGCGAGGTAATCCGTACCGGGCCCTAGCTGGTAACGCTCGATCCGCCTTCTCGCCTAAATACATAACTTCATATCCCGTCGCGTTTATTCGGCTCCTGTGTGTTCGTAGTAGCGCTGCTTAGACAAACAATCAAATAATCCGCAAATTCCTCTCGCGACCGCCACTTCGCCAGGTGCCCGACAGCAAACACAAACGCGAAACGAGTCCAGACGAGGCCACGCGGCTAAATATAGTCGACTGTTCTGTCAACTTGTTTTTGCAGTCACCCACTGAACTCAGCATAGCTTTTCATACTATAATAGCCAATTGCCTTAAACGCGAATCACTACACATCAGCATCTGCACTTACCGTGGCCAAAGTTGCAATTGCGATGCAGGTGAAAAGGATAACGTTGATAAGACTAGACATCTTCGTTGTTGATAATAATTCTCGGCTGATTTTTAAAAACTAAGTCGCTGACTTGTTGGTCAGGTGTCAAAAAGTAAATGAGCTGATCTGCTGAAGTTTCTCAGTCGTTTTTCGCCGTAAGGCAGTCGTAGTAGGTCGTCTTGCGTACCTCGAACGTACAAGTCTTTCTGAGCAGAGTGAATGCCCTACGCTCGCGGCGCGCGTATTTATCTGCTGTCGCTGTGCGCGAAAAAAGGAGACGGCAAAGAAAGTTGAGCCGTTCTAACGTCACATGGAATTTTGCGGCCGACCGAAGAATTCGGCAGGTCATCATCATATGCGAGACTAATTTTGGGGTTAGTAACCACATAGCTTGGGTTTTGTCAGGCGAATCACAATGCATTCCAGAAATGCCGTTGATACTGTTTCGGTGATACCACAAGTCACGTAGAAATAATTCACAACACTTGAATTTACAACACGAAAGAAAAAAACCCTCAACAGTATACGCAAACGCAAACCAAAATCACTTAAGCTAGAGAAATTCTTGGTTATATGTATTGCTAATTTTGAGTTTTTATTGTGCAATTGACAAATGCGCGTGGGTCCTTGTGATGCAAACCTCTAATTACAAGTTGTTTTGAAGTTCAATTTCACCTGTACTGGTGCATTGACGTATTACAACCTATATAAGCCAAGTAGTCACTACAGAACTTACAAAGGTGCGAAGAAATATGTTAGGAATGTATCACCCCGTGGTGGGCTTTCAAAGTTGGTTCAAATCGCTCTATGACCACAGTCAAAAGATGACTGCTCTTTGGCGACACTTTGTGGAAAATGCTACTAACTTTATCAAAGTATCTACTGATCACTTAATAAATCCGAAATTATTTGAGCTGATGAGGCTTAAACATTATGTATAAAATAACAACGGCAGGAAGAAGACGCTTGAATGTGAGTTTGGTTTCTCTGTTATAAAAAGTAAAGTTGAAGTGAAAAACATATGTGGTTATTAAACTTCTGAAGTACTCGACAGAGGACAAAAACACCAGTGTTGCTATTTTGAGACACATACCGTTTTATTAATGACCGTGATGGCACATCGATTTGTACCTTAGGTTGGAATTTTGATTAGGAGTAGGGAAAGTAATCTCCGTCACATTTGAACCTGGAAGAGTTTAATTCGTGAAGGATGTGCGAGTGGTGATTGCGCCACTCTTACCAATATTCAAACCTGTTAGGCACGATTCTTCGTCTCACTGCCCTTGCCGCAGATAGCAGATTAGCGTGTAATAACCTCGGCACTGGTGATCATGAGTCTCATGACGTTTCTCGGCGCGTGTGTTGTGGTCAATGTAAATAGTTTGATATAGGTGACGTAAAATGAATCATTTTAGCACCAGATGTAGATCCAGTGAAGGATGAGTTTTGCGATATGTTTCTTTCGGTACCAATATACCTATATGTTATGTTGTGTTTTTGAAGTTTCCCCTTTTTGGTACTTGTGTTTGTTAAATAATTATAAAACATCCATAACCTTGTTGATACAATTCCTACGTAAACGGATCATTTCAGGAGAGTGATAGGGATACCTTTGCAATCAACAAAATGCAAATGCTTACATAGACGTTATAGGTAAAAATGTTTAACTGTCAGATTACGACAGTGCAAACAAAACCAACTTACTTCGCAAGCGTTTTTTTTTAAATGGGAAACTTTACTGAGCCAAATACGCAGACGACCATTCAAAGTCTATTTTCAACTGTTTGCTTTCTTCCGTAGCCCGAGCATAAACACTGTGGAAAGCTTTATGGGATGGCAATAAAGCGTTTTTTTATCGCTACTATCTACTTAATTTACTGCGCAATAACGTGTGGTGTCAGAACATGAACAATGACGCATGCGCGGTCCACCACAAGGTCTGGGTTGTGTGCGGACCGAGATTTAGTACCACGACGTATACGACTTGTTGTTGGCATCCTTTATCCAAACATGGCAACTAAGCCGACCACAAAATTTCCAAAAAAGCGTAAAAAATCCAAAATTGACACAGGGAGATGCACTTGAGACAGACAGAAGCAGTCTGCCAGCCGCATTATCGGTCCGATTAGGTGATAGTTATTGTGGTGCAACGTCTCATCGGCAACGACAAAACATAGTATTTGCCACAAGAAAGACATGTTTCCATCTCAGACCGTGTATCTGACTATCTACGCTCGCCCGTAATTGCCCAAATACGGCATTGCTCGTCGGTGCGTGCGAAATCACACTTCCAATAATCGCGCACCAGGCAATAACTGTAGCAAGTATTGTTCCCGTTGGCGCGCGGGTCCCGTATACGGGCGGCGCCGCTTCATGTTTTGCTTTTATGCCATGGGTCATCGATTAAAACCGGCGCCACGGAGTCGAAAAGCGCCAAAAATTTTGATCGAATCCGGTTGTTTCCCATTCCCATGCATAGGCGAGATCGTTGCTTTATTCTCAAGATCGACCTTTTGCTGCTGCAAGGAGGTGATTCATGACAGGCCGTACATGGAGAGGCTCCACACTTTCACCGACACAACCACGTGCCCCATAAAGTTTGTTCCTAGGACGATCCCATGGCAGGTCATCAACATCTGGGATAAACAACACAACGCCTGTGTTTATTTGTGCTTACACGACCGCGGATTCCTGTGGTTTTAAGATACCGAGGGTTTACCGCTGGCAAAAAACAGCACATCCCCAACGCTGCAAACTCTCTGCCATTTTACTAATCCTTTGTAGTAATTGCTTCGTCCGGACTTTGCTGTGTGTCTGTTTGTGCGGGACGGATAGTTCTAGATTATTCCAAAAAAGGAGCGACGTGGTAAGGGCAAGCGTTTCCGCAGTTTCGCGACCCATGTTGTGCGTAAAAGGTATGTTTTGCGCCGGAATTGGCGGCGCGTGCCGGGCGGGCCATCTGGGTCCGTAATTTTCGAAATGTCACGCATTCCGAAGGATTTATATTCGACCCGTGACGTTCCGCCCCAATTTTCATGCCTCGAGCTAAATTCTTCCAGACCCGCAAGGTGAAAAATGTTTTGGTTTCATGGAAGGTTTGAACGTAACTTGACATTTTCATTCAGCACAAACCGCGTTGCGGTTAGGTACGGATTGGCCATTTGTAAGACCCATGTAAGCGAAGCGCACTCACCAAAAATAAGGAATTACGTGATCTTAATCCATCACGACAACAGGAATTCGAATGTATGTGTCTTGTTATGAAATCCAACACGCAAGATCAACGGTGGCATTTACATTTTCTCAATAGGACACTCCTCTAGACCACCCTTCACCGGCCTGTATGGGCCACCCACTCCGATGTTGGGAACAAACATGCTGTTGGATGTTTGATTACGGTACCAATATGAGCGACCGCCACCGTCTGTGCCCCTGCTACTGTTGTTTTTCTTCTGTGCCGCCTTATCACCACAAAATGAAAGAGCAAATCTGCTCCAGGGCGCTTCGCACGTTTAATACAAAACGGAACGTCAATATTTTCTCATCAGAAACCCGTTGCCAGATCACCGCTTTCGCCCCAGCTTTTAAGACCGAAAAAGCAGATGGGCCGTCGCTTTCAATTTGCTCTTCGACCTGTCTTCGTTAGACACCAAA
Organism: Phallusia mammillata; assembly: GCF_965637545.1. NCBI lineage: Eukaryota > Metazoa > Chordata > Ascidiacea > Phlebobranchia > Ascidiidae > Phallusia > Phallusia mammillata. Next base: position 10,483,463 of record NC_137258.1, read on the forward strand.
ATCCAGCAAATGCCTGCTACCCATTTTTTACTTAACAAGGAGGCTTGCCTTTGCTTAACCCACCCTCCATAGTGATAGCTTAAACACAGATCTTTTCCATTCGAACTTCTTTATTACGTTATTTTTTGTCCTATTGTTGGTTGTAAAATATATACACATTGCCACTGACCCAGGTGAGAAAAAGTAAAACACACAAGTTTTGTTAAAATCTGAAGCTTTATTTCTATTTTTTTAACATTTGTGTGGTCCTGATTGAACATTTTTATTTTTGTTTGGTCTTGATGGATGGATTTAGACAACCGTTCTGCCTCAGTATCTTTTCTTTTTAGAGTTGAGTAACACCTACCGCGGTGTTTTATAAATCAATTTCTCATCACATATTCCATTGCGGTTTCATAAGCGAAGCTTTGCTTGCATATCATGTGACCACATCACGTGGACAGCAGCCCATGTGGTATCACGTTGCTGCCCATGTTTTCATATCAAATCCAACTTAACGTGATTGCGCTCGAGGAGAAACGTATAGTCATGGTCGGTGGCAAGGATGGTTTTGCAAATAAAAACCATGTTATCGCCTGATACAAAGTTTGTGTATTTATAAACTAACACAGGACGGCAGGTCGATGCTCTCGCTACGCCTGTGTGTCATTCGTACGTCGTGTACGGCGACAGCAACGGTGTCTTTGATGTTCATTGACGTGCAGTTGCGTAAACAACGAAGAAGGTAAGTATTAAGTTACAAGGGACCTCACCTTTTACCGGCGATGCCCCTGCTTAGTTGTTGAAAACTTTAAAACAATCGAGTCGCGTACATGAAAGCGTCATGCGATGTTTTGTCATTTGTAGCACTTTGAGTGTTTCTATGTTGTGGTTTTGAATGAGATCACGTTTCTCAACTGTCCGGTGATGCACCTGTGATCATTTCGCGAGCGTTTATCGGACGGCCAGTCCCTTAACCTTGACCGTGAAATTCGCCAACTCCCTGCAGTGGGCGCGTTTAGTAGCAACTACGTCAAGGAACAATTGCTTGAGAGACTTTTGCACTCGTGAGTCATTGCAGGGCATCATAATTGCCAAGTGCCTTTTCCGAACGGCCTTGTGTGGCGTAATATTGCCTTGGCTATTTTGGCCTTCACCTTAGCGTTGGCAGTTGTCGTGAAGGCTATTACTTTATATAGGCATTACCAATAGCATCGCTCATGATATCAGATCTATGGCCACAGTAACGTCGAAAACATTGTTTTTGTTTTTCAGAACTCGGGGCACTTCCGCTACGTAAAGCACCAAGTGCATTTCGTGATGCCCCTTTCACATATTGGTAAAATTTCGTAAACAAAGGCTTTTACCTACAACTTTGTTGAAATACATGCAGCCCTGCGTTCTTGGAAATGAAACCGACCAGAAACATGTCGTCGAGTTTAAACACCGTTTCGCTGCAGACGTGGTCAATTGACCAGTTAAAGTTGGATGTTGAATTGTTGAATTGCAGTTTTAATGACCATAAACCTGAATTTACTGACATAACTTCGTTGTCCCAAAATGTTTTTCTGTTTTAAAATCGGCATAAAAAGATTAAATGTACATTACAGACTATAGTGGGCATTGTGCGCGTCGAAGCCGGAAGCTCATTGTAACAATATACATGGTGACGTAATAATGAGTTTTATAAGGTGACGATAAACAGGGATCAGCAAATCGTTCATTTGTCTTAAATCTCTAGGGAAAGTTAGACATCAATCTGAACTAACATACATGTTTTTAGGAACAAAGGTACGTAATTAGATGTCGTTGTGTTATTTTTGATGTCGTTCGTTTTCTTCTCTTCACTAAAAAGGCATGAATGGTGAACATTGACACCAATTGAAGTGTGTAATCACTTGAAGTTATTTTCGAAGTCATTTGCAACAAAAGTTAATGATCTCTTGATAGGTAACGGCCTGAAAGGTGTATCATACAAAAGTGTGACTTCTTTTTACCACTATAGCATAGTCATTTAAGTTTAGACTAATTTTAGCACAAGCATATGAAGCGATTTGGATGCGAAATTGTTATGCAACCTGAGCGAATTACTTTTAGCTTCAATCGTAATTTCGAGATGTTGCGTAATCGATTTCGATCCTCACTGTGTGTGAAAATGCAAGTCAGCATTACTTTGCACTTAATTAAATGAGTTGTATTACTCTTTGATAACATCCAGTCATCCAATGAAAAAAAAGATGACACACAACATGTTTATTTTACCGAATTATGAGGTTAAGCCTTCTACCAACAACCTTGTTGCAGCCAAACATGATGATGAATACATTTTACATATAAAATGATTTAAAGTTTGAAATCTTAAAAAAAGGAAAAGTGCTTTGGACTTCATTACAGTTGTCATGCCCGTTTAGGAATAAAAATGAGTGTAAAGTTGCCTTCCCTACAGGCCGGTTTACCGTCAAAGACCAACTGTGCTATTGATCAAACGACCGTAAACCGTGTCACATTTTTTAGATATTGTTGCCTATTTTAGGTACTTTTGCAGCGCTCTAGAGAGCCTGGCATAAGCCGACGCCCGTCATAGCAGTGGAATGTTTGCAATGTGTCCCTCTCTGATAAGCGCAAGTGTTACCAATACATCACGTTTGCGCATTAGCACCGTGATGATGTCATACCTCAAACAGCTCACGTGATTCACGGCGTCGATCGAACAAAGTTCGTTTATTAAATCTACAACATCTACAACAGGGAAACTTCGCCGGTTGGTAATGAATAAAACCGATCCTTGATGTCATGAGGATAGTGACAGATGTAAAGTACTGTCATCATGCAGTGTATAGGCGTCCTATCATCTTCTAAAATCGTCTAAAATCCATTAAGATGGATGTGAAGTGACAAAGGTTACGCTTTGATGCATCATATATGCGTACACTTTTATAATCTGAGATGATAAACGAACAATGTTTTTTATCCACTTAATTTTGAAACATCTTAGTTTAACTTTTGTTTACAAATTCTCGGTTTTAATAAAATCATAGAATGATTACGTTAAACATTACAGAATATTGATTCATAGTTTCAGACGCGATTTTGAGTTAAAAATATTTTTCGTCATCCTATTTTGTCACTTGGGTGATGACATTCCCCTAATGTCATCGTCATGACGCACCTGGCAAATGTTTTCTGAACATTCGTCAACTACTTAGCAACACACGCACGACGTTGCACTCAATTAACGTGCCACAGCCATGGCGTATTGACGCAGTCGCATATATTGGGATGAACAAACATTGCTTTCTGTCCTTTTTTCTATCGCGGTTCAAATCAGCCTCGTTTGGTACGTACGTTGCACACGAAGCAGTAAAAAGATTCTTCGACCCAGTTATTACGGGTCTGCACGTAAAATCTAACGGCTCTGACGTCACGACTGTCGGAGAAAATGTTTTTCCGGACGCCTTGCCATAAAAGGCCACGCAAATGGATCTCGAACCGCGTGGTGCGTTTTCTCCAACTCTGTGAGATAAGTTGCGTGACGAGATAGGATGGGAATAACACGATGAATCCACCCTGTCCGTATTGCGCGTTTGAAGTGCGATAAAGTTACCGGCCTGGGGACATCAGCGTTACCGACAGTTTATCATTGGTACCAGAGGGAATGTTCCTTAATTCGCGATGGAATATTTAAACCAGCTGCTATTCTATTTCGATTTCCGACTTGGTGATTTTTTCAGTGCAATTGTGTCGCTATGTGTTTTTTTCACCAAGGTGACTTTGGGCAACTTTAAATACAACCCAATACAAAGAGTTGCAAAAGAAGTATGGCTTATTTAAACATGAAAAATAAAAATCCTTCCGACCAACTGACCTTCAAGACGCCTGACGCAAATCTCCCAAAACACATAAACTGCTCCACAGCGTCCACATGTGATAAGCGCTATTTGATCAATTTGCATTTTTGCTTTGTTTTGATCAGGAGTGTCTTGTTTTTAAGTCACGTGTCGTTAGCCACTTTTGTATTTTAGATTTGCTTTCAAATTGGTGCAAACACAAACAAAAAAATCCACACCTTAAATTCATTTTACACATTTGCGGTACTTCATTCTTACTCTTACTATAGCAAACGTGTTAATCGTTTTTAAACAAATCGCGTAAATCACTTGTGACAATATGAAACCAGGTGGTAGTTATACGAATGTTTGCACGCAAAAAGCAAGAAAACGTGTCCATCTTCGAAACGCCTGCCGCATTGTCATTGCAGATGCAGACACATAAATTGCTCCATAGCGCTCACGTGTGACTGCGACTCGATGGCTATTCGTCACTTGTTGGGCTGAGAGCAGTGTTTCCCAAAGTGTGGTCCTCCACCGCCGTTTGGTGGCATGTGAAAAGATGACTAAAGCTAAACATAAATTGTTACTTATCCTGGTCGATTTTTGAAGCATTTGTATAACTGTTTCACAAGTTGACCGGTGTTCGTAGTAACAGAAGTGCTGTAGCCCAGGGGTGTCAAACATGCGGCCCGCGGGCCGAATGCGGCCCACTAAGCCCTCTAATGCGGCCCTCAAACAATTAACACCAATTGTAGTATTTTAGTATTTTATAGATTTTTATCCAAATATAATAATTTTTAACTTTTCAAAGTTGAAGCTATTCATTAAACCAGGGGTGGGCAAACTTTTCAGTGCAAGGGCCGCATTCAGAAGTTCCTAATCTTATCGGGCCGCATAGTATTTCACCAACAGCCACCGATTACTTGCCTGTTTTTTTAAAATAACTAGTGTAAAAATTAGGTTTATATCATGTATATACGATTCAAAGCCGTTTAAAATGCTCATATTAATAATTTCCAACTTGGTGCATAAGTTTAGCTGGACGGACCTAGCTGTTTATGACGTCATCATCGGTATTGTGACGATTGCGGTGCCCGTTTTTTCGCATTGTTTGCACACAATAAGCGGTTAAAAACCCTGGCGTATGTGGTTCTTAGGCTGGTAATCTTTTTTTCTGTCTCGCGAAATCTGTTTTTGGCAGTTTAAAAATCAATATATTTGGCAAAATATTTTTAGTTACGTCATGGCAGCCTGTACATGTATTTTAACATACATGGTCACGGCCGCACAAACTCGTCTCCGCGGCCGCATGTGGCCGTACGGCCGCAGGTTGTGCACCCCTGATTTAGCCCAAAATGTTAGCATAGTATATTTTCAGCTATGTGGAAGCCGCTTTTTGTATCCATCTTAAGTGTGGTGTGGTTTGTGTTAACGACTCTAAAGCCGCATTTAATGTCCGTTTACAATGTACTGCAACGACTTAAACTTGATCCAAAGTGACCAAAGTTTTGCCGTCAACAGTACAAAGTGGGCTGTATTTGAAAACGTGAATAGCTTTTACTTTTATCGAACGAAGAAATTGTTTTAAGTGAATATGTGCATGATAACGTGGCAGAAACAACAGGTTAAACCACGTAAACATCCCCGGTAGTTTTTAAAAACTACGCCTGCGGTTATAATACTATTCAACGTTGCTCGGTAACTTTCTCTTTAAAATTTCCCAACATTTGGCGGGCCGCATGAACTCCTTTGCCGGGCCGCATGCGGCCCGCGGGCCGTAGTTTGCCCACCCCTGCATTAAACAAACATTTACAGAACTTTAATAAAAACTCACATGTCACACTGCGCAGCTCAATCTGTACATCAAGTTGGAAATTAATCTGGGCTTTTGGGGCGTCAGTTATACATATAATATAAACCTATTTCCTTACATCTGTAATTTTAAGACAAAAACCAGCAGGTAATTGGCGGCTGTTGGTGATATAAGAATCTGCATTGTGGCCGTCGTAGCAAAAAGGTTGTGCTCCCCGGGTTAAAGTTTATAAAACTAGATTAAAAATCACATGCGGCCCTTGGCATAATTACCAACTGCAATGTGACCCTCGAAGCCCCATGAGTTTGACACCCCTGCTGTAGCCCATTTATTAATCGTCCTATTGGGTAAAAAGATTTTACAACCATATACCAATCTTCATTGTATACTTACTATAGTAAATTTCATGATATTTTTAAGTTTTGAATTGTTTTACGAAGTGTTCCAAACCTAAAAGTAGAAAAGATTTGCGATCATAGACCACAGGTGCTAAACTTAGCTTATTCTTATTCTTCATATCTTGACGTGTTTTGGGGGCTTGCCAGTGTGTTCAAAAATCTTTGAAAAAAACTTAAAGTGTGGTAAAGTGGTTATTTGGCTGACAAAACTCAAGAAATACTGGCCGAGAACAAGGTTCGTTAATGTGGGTTCCATGGACCCTCTTTGGATGCCATGAATTTGTTTTACAAGATTTTTACACCGAAGTAAAGAAGTTCACATTTTTATGCACTGATTTGCAAGAGCTTCTCTCCGCCTTAGCTAAATGACGACCGGCCTGATACCGGCGACAGTTCCTTGCAAGGGGCAACATGTTGTCTCCCGTTTTTATCAATTATAAAAATACGAATTATAAATCAGAGCAAATAAAAAACCCACCAAGAAAATGCCTAAAACTCCTTCAAAGCTTTTCCTTCTTAAAATAGTACCTTGAGGGGTGACCGAACACACAAAACAGATCAGACGCAACCATACAAATAAATGACCTGCGACTCAAATATCCAGTTCATTAGAAATTATTTCGTGAGCAACATTGTTCACTGGATCCGGAACAAAACGACGAGTAATTATTATAGTTTTACTTAACGCTTCCTTCGAAGGTTTTAATCTTGGGTAGTCTTAAAGTAATTCTTACAAACTCTGGCTTTGATTGTCTACCACCAGTTGTCGCGCAAGAGCTCTATTTACGAAATTTAGGTCTAAAAGTCGATTTGAAAGATTGTTTTGTTCTGGAAAAGTCTGCTCTCAAGTTCTGTTAGATTTTCCTCTTTAAATATTTGTGAACAAAACGCCTTTCTGTCAAACAGTTACTTCAAAAGGGGCAGACCAATGCTGTCCTTGTGACCTTGCACTCAACCACAAACAATAAAAGGTCTCGTACAATGTTGACTAAAGGGAACAGAAAGTGTGAAAAACATAAAAAAGTTCACACCTGACATTGTGAATATGGAGTCAAAACAGACGATAAGAACCTAGGTGCTCTGAAACCGGTTTAGTTTTAACAAAACCGAAAAACACCTAAAATGCATTCATATTTCATCTTGTTTATATAGCGATACAACGCATTGTGCGTAACCCATATATGCATATATATATCTGTTTTTGCATAAGGTAGTTTTTGTTTTTAAATGCTTTTTTACTGGGTTTACGTGGCTTCGTCGAGTTTGTGATGCTGTCGTTGACTTTTGGTATGCAGGGGCTGTTGTTTACACAAGACATGACTTGTTAAAAATCGAAGACAAACACTTCACTCCATACCATCGTTTGCAGCACCATTTAGTAAACTGTGTTTGTCCTTCAAATACAGTTGCGTGAGAACACCTCGGGGGCGCCCGGAGCCTCCGCCCCACTAAGGCGTGTGTTTGCTTCTTAGTACGTTTAGTCCCGGCCGCCACCCACAAAGCTTTGTGGATTATTTACGATCTGCAACAAACACCCATATTGTACGTAATTTTGAATTCTTGACCTTTTCACCAATTGTGACATTGCGCAACAAGCTGAGGTTAAGCGTATTTGTCAAGACTTTATTTGCTTCTTTTTGAGCGACCAATATCAAAAAGCAGGTTAAAAGCTTATGGTTATGGCAAACAAAACCAAGTTGATTTATAACCGGGCAATAAAAGAAATTGATATAAGGCACAATTAAAGTACAGTAGCTTAACCTTCATCATGAGTTTCAAGAAACCAATAAATTGTAAAAACCAACATTCGTCGTGGATTGATTTCTTAATTTTGTTTACGTATAACTTAACCTTTAAATCCTCAACATTTAACTGTTTTGCATTGGAAAACTTTGTAACATTGACACGAGCGTGACTTAAAAATCGTGTGTAAACTGATAATTTACGTGACGTGTTGCTTGTGTTCGTTTTTGAGTTAACTTGATTTCCAAAACCTCTACAGCTTTTTTAAAGTCTGGAAACAGTAGGCTGTTTGATACATAACTGAATAAATTTTGCCACGACCTTGGTTGAAAAAGAAGTTGAAAAGAACCTCTAGGGCAAAAACTGTATTTCAAAGATATGTACAAGAAAAGTAAAAGAAGCAAACGACAAAGCTCTACGAATTTCATTTGCAAAGCGTGAAAAAAAATTAATAGTTAATTGGGAAACGTGCAGGTGTCAATTACAACCAAACAAAAAAGGGCAGTAAAACGTAATGTTTTTGTTATTGCTTTTCCTTCTCGTCTTTGTGTTCAAATTCCGGCGAAAGCTTCAATAGTTTTGGTCCAGTAAGGCCTATGGCGGCAGCTCCTGTGGGTGCGGTCATCAGGATTGATAAAACTGCTATGGTTAACACCTGAATAAAAACAAAAGTTGATTGTATTTTAAGTTGTTGATTTGACTGTAATTTTTTAACTCTTGTTTTATGCCTATTCACAAAAACGTTCTAAAACATTCTTCGTAAAGACTAGTTTGTATAGCACCGACAACATTATACATAGTGTTACCTTGGTGCCGTATTCAATAACTTCTGGAGGTGCGTTGTTTGCGATGGCCATGTCCAGTGAAATAGCTCCGATAGCAGCCTAAAAATGACACAAGGTTTAAAAACAAGTTTTTAAAAACTATTAAAAAAATTTCCATATGCTTACCTGTACAGTTGCTTTGGGCAACCATGCAATAGTAAGAAAACTTTTTTCCTTCATATTGAATGATTTCGACCAGTAAACAGCGAGAAACGCAACGACACTTCGAAATGCCAAACCTATCAAAATTAATGCCGCTCCCATGCCTGTCGAAACAAAGTAGCATTACATTTTCCATTTCCTTTTTTGCTATTCAAGATTGTTGTAATCACGCACCGACAGTTGATGGTTGCAGAGCGTCGATTGTTACCGAAGCACCGATTAAACCGAAAAGCAAAGGTTGAAAAACTACCCACAGATGTGCAAACGTCTTAGCTACCGGTTTCTTTTCTGGACCCCACCTGTTCAAAACGTTTTTGTGTTAAAATTCATGGTTTACCTGCTACAAATAAACCCGTTACAATTTAAACACGCAAGAATCTACATTTAGTGCAATAATGTTGCAAAGTAAACACGACGCTTTGTTACCTTATCGCTGCTACAAAAGCCATGACTAAAGTCGCAAGCGCCCCAGCTCCCGCAAAGTGAATAAATTTGCTTGCAAAACCACAAAACAGCGCCAATCCGAGAAGCATTCCTGTCCTGTAGCCTTGTCGCCCTTTCTGTAATATAGAAGTTGGGGTAGATTTCAACATCACAAAACTTAAAACTGAAAAAGGCCTGAAAATCGATGAGATTCACACCATGCATGGTGTCTGGATGCTAATTTCCATGTAACTGAGCTATCTATATTTTGACAAAAGAATAATTGTTTTGTTCATTTTCTTACCATTGTTTCTGATGGAAAATACCATAGAAAAAGTCCCAATACAACTCCTACTCCGATTCCTAGCACAAGTTCAAGAGGTCCGTGAATGATTTTCGCAATGATGTCACCTATGTGAAAATAGCCTTTAAATTATCAAAATAAGAATGCTTCCTCAAACGCTAAAACGTATGTTGATCTACCTCAGCAAAGAAGGCCAAATTAGCTTTTGTGCAAAAACACTGTAATCCCTTTATAATTAGTTTCATTAATCAATCACTTTATAAGCACCCGGCCAATAAATGTTTTAAACGGGCAGTCGCGTCTAATCTTGTTTACGAGGTTTTGTCAAATCAACCGGTTGATTACACACAAACCTTCTGAAAATATCATTCCCAGAACCACGTTAAAGCCTGTGATGCCAATGACATCATTTAGAGCAGCCCCGGCAATGAGGAAAGTGGGAATTCCCCCTTCTACGCCGTAACCCTTGTCCTGGAGATATAGCAGGGAAGGAACGACCACGGCAGGGGAGACGGCACACAGAACGAAACTGCTCAGAAATATTTGTATTTTAACAATAGAAGTATGTGCAAAAGACGACATAGTCAGCTGACGGAGAAACTGACTGTTTGCCAGTTTTGCCCTTTTTGTCAGTCTTTATAGTTTGACCTTTGAACTTGTATGCAATTCATATATGAAACTGCCTGAGAGTCTCAATTTTATGTAAAAATTGGTTGGCAATATAAGTCACGTAAATTAGCAAGCACACATTTGCACCATGTTTGGTTAAATTTAACGTTGCACAGTGTTAATACAACCGCCGAAATACCATTTTCATTGGGTGGGTCCCAATGGGTGACTTACCCGATGACGAATCCCCAGTCCCACGGAAAGCTAATCATTAATGTGGAGAATGCAGCCACAACAATACATTCGATGATAGATGTCGAAATAGCAAATCCCAGCAGAATCCACTTAAGCTTCAAGAGCGCCTGTGGTTTCAAGTACAAGTCAAACAAGTGACGCGCAAACTCTGGCCGCAAGATAACCTTTTGACCGCTATGCTCATTTGGCAAACTCTCGCCTTCCAAGTAAACGTCAAAGCGCATATTGGGGAAGCACACAAATGTCCAAACCAGCTAAAGTTTCAAGGAGATTACATATTTGACCTGACGCAAGTCATGTGACTGTTATTGTGCACGAAGGGTAAAGGTCGAAAAGAACAGTCTTGCATTTAGTTACATTAATGGATCCGCAAATCGACGGTTTGTCATTTTTGTACACGTCATTATTCCCATTTTTTTACCTTGCCGTCCAGTCCGATTCCAGCTCTAGTAAGTATCACTGTAAGGGCGATCAGACGTAGAGAAGATGACCATTGTGGGTCAATATCCTTAGCCACATCTATGTACGGCACGTTCCGAAGCAAGAAACCCATTACAAGCATTCCTAAAAAACGCAATGTTTTACTTCTGTGCAAATGTAAAAATCTTGCGTAAACTACAAACGTCTATTTCGTTTGGGTGACACATGGGATCAAGTCGGACCAAAGCGACTCTCTGTGTGACTTTTAATATATATTCATATTCCGTATGAAAAAAATAAAAATCTTACCTAGAAGTGGTGGTAGGGGTGGAATTCCAGGCAAAGGGATGTGGCTTACCAACCAACCTGCTGCCATGCATGAAAGTAACAAAATAATGATACCGAACAAATTTCCTCCAGGAAGTGCGTCTTCCTTTGCAATGCTCCACGGGACTCCCCATGATAAAAACGCCAGTACCACTACAGAAAAATTGTTCGATTACCTTGACAACATCACCTAATCTGCTGTGTCAAACTGGATCAAAGTGATATAATTGCTGCCAACTTAAAAAATGTCTGTTTAATACAGAAATTTTTAGTGCGGGGATTATGGGCAAATAATGGTGTTGTTCTACTTCGTATGTTGGGCGTTAGGGAAGTTTTTTAGACTGGGGGGTATAGCTGGGAGTAGCGGGGGGGAAACGAAGAGGGGTGTGGTTTATACTAATTTTGCATAAAGTATAAAACCTCATCTCATTATGCTTGGATTTTCTATGTAAAAATATCTAACATAATGCAAAGCATAGCATAAACAAATAATCCAAAAACCTTAAATCGGCATAAAGACAGAAACGAACGCTTCACGGTTTTAAAGCAGCTGGAAGTTTTTGCTATGTTTCATTTTAGCAGTTTTACAGTGCCATAAAAGTGCTCAAGTAATTTTATGTTTAAAACGTTTGACTTTCACCATTTGGAAAACCCTAGGCTTGGATCAGAACATGAGAATACGCATGGGCTTGAAGGCGAAAATATCAGCGATTTTGAAGCAGTGCGTTTGTGAGTTAACTTGTCAACGTCGTTACATGACAACTGAAAAGTTTTAATTAACCACTGAGGTCGATTGAATACCTTCGCGATAGGCGCTTGTCTGGTTGTTAACAAATATTTGACCTCATCAGGTAAACCTGATTGCGAAATGTATTAGCAAAAAACAATCATATGAACACACAAATGGTAGTCACAGCGTCGGTCCTGGCAATAAACAAGGCAAGCTGGTGCCAGACTCTGGCATTTTATTTTTCAAAATCGATCTCACGTGAGCTGCGGTCAATTGCGCATGATCATGGCCCGCCAGATTTAATCTCGTAAACAACGAAATTAAATATATTTTACACTATCTAACTTTATTTTCTTGATTTAACAACGAAACGAACTTTATGTTTATGCCACGAGTGGTACTTACTGATGCAAATAAACTTTGCAAGTTTTCCATGAGGAGGACAAAGAAATAGCCATCTGCATTTAGTTCCACAGGAGTCTTCTTCGTGGGGGTGGTCAAAATTCTGGGTCATGCAACATTGGCAAAGATGGGCCAGTCTATCGCAGAACGACTCTAAACAAACAAATTCTTTACCATGACTTTGGCTTATTGTGTTACATGGCACACGTAGTAAATAGTATCTCACTTCAAACTTAATATTTTATTTTATTTTTTATGAAAGTAAACTAAATCTACCTGAAACATTGTATCAATATTACATACCTTTGCTTTGTCTTATGGATCCTGAGCTGTAGGAAGAATCGGAATCTAGCTTTAACAAGGATTTTCTTTCCTCTCCACCATTGCTGATCACAATCGCATTTGTTGAATTGTCTTCTAGGGGCTTTTAAAAGGCGACATTTAAAAATAGACCCCAAAATCGAATTTACGAAATTCGGTGTTTACAAATACCTTTCTGTAGGGTTTGTCTTCAACGTCCAGCACAGTTTCTTTGATTACCGCGTCTTCGTGCATGTACCCGTTTCCGGAATGTTCTCCCGACACAGCAGGGCTTGGATACGGGGGCATAACGAATCCCTCGTCTCGGTTCATAGTTATTTCGGTGTCGTTTGAACCCATTTGCTTCGACAAAGTTATGTGAAAATGTAATTCTATTTAAACGCCGATATAAACAGTTTGGGTGCCCGCTAACAAACTAGATAAAAAAATATTGTCGTTAAAACATTCAACAAAGTTGAGCCCTGTTAAAAATCGAAATAAGATTTGAATAGCGGATTGACGTTTGGTTTAAACATCAGCTGTCGCTGCTCAAACAATAAGGCACGGATATGCTAAAAAAATGAAGTCAAAGTGTACACTGATTTGCGCACTGTCAAAGTATACGGACGTTCGTAGTATGACCAGTTGTCAGGTCAGAAGAAGGATCCGTGTTACAAGATAAGGCCCAATCAAATAAACAAATAACAAAGATATGTTTGCTTCAAATTTGTTAACAACGAAAACAAACTTGTCGCTACATATATAGGGCCTTACGATAGATTGGACATCAAACCACGCGTGACATAAAGGCTATTTACTGTTTCTAGCTATATTGAAACGTCAATACAGCTGAATAACAGCTATAATAGTTAAACAGCTAATAGTTACCCACTGAAGCCCTATTTTTTGCATGAAAACAAATAAAAGAAAGCGACAAATATTCTCTTAGCCTATTTCTACAAGTGCAATTATCAAACACGTATGAGCGAAAAATATGAGCCTGCCTGCTAAGCGTCACTTTTATACTCATGTGGTTTCCTAAATAATTACTTAGCAAGAACAACAATTCGCGCGATACATGATCAAATGTTGGTGCAACGCAATCATGGTGTTTGACTTGAACACCGACAGACGCAGACAAAATTCTACCTCCTAGATTTCCTGCGCCCCTGTTGTCAAGAGTAACGTTTTTTTGACAGTTTTTCCAATTAACGCAACTTTTTGTGCAAACATATTACGAGCAGTTAGTTTACTTTATTGAAGGAATACTTCCTTACTTGTTATTCTAAGCGACATATTCGCGATGGAAGTTTCGCATACTGTTTAAAAAACCCTAGTCACCAACAAGTTGCGCGTCCTTATCTGAGTAGACGCAACGATCGACCCGCATTTATATTTGACCTTCGATAACCTCCGACCCGCTAACCTGCGCGCAATATTTGCTAATACGTGTGTACGATAAGTGACTGGCAATAAAGTGGAGAGCGGGAATTTATATTGTTTTTCTCCGGGAAACAAAGGCACTGTATTGGGCGGCGTGGAACGCAATTGCTGTCAGATATGAAATAATGATTTATTTGCCATGGTCCAATCAAAGGCAGCGAAGGATCCAGGCGGCTGCGAAGTCATGAGACGTGTATGTTATTTCACATAAGCTCATCACGTAAAGTTACTGTCGTCACTAGGTGATGATAACGAGAAGTTTTCCTACCATTTTTCTGATTTTGAATCTTAACGTGTAAATAGCTTTCAAATCAAAGGTTTGGTTTATAAAAAAATGTTTATTTACATTGAATACTAACAGATGTGTAACTTATTGCTTGCCAGAAAAAAAACGTACTTGCAACGTAATAAATCGCACAGAGAGTGTTGCAAGGGCGTACACAAATCGAAATAAGTGTTGTGTTTTTCATTTTTAGTATGTTTACCCGTTTTTAATTCTACCTTCTGTAGTAAGGTGTAATTTATGAACTAAAGGTATTTGCATCATGCTGAGGTAGTTTGGAACCACGACGGAATTGCCCGGAAAATACACGCATAACTGAATAAATAGCGCCAACTAGTGACATTAAATTATACATGTATCAAAATTTTAAGGACAATAAGACTGTTGTTGTGACCGTCAGTCAATGTTATGAACATTTGCTTTACCGAATGAAGGTACATCTATGTAAATTTTATTGCACAGATGCACATTTTTAATACAACACCTTATTGCCAAACGTTTTAAACACATGCACTAAGATAATAAATACAAATTCGAAAACTTGCACTAAATATACTCCTAAACAGCAAGCGTAGGCTACAGGGTGTGGACACATTGCAGAGAATTATATGACAACCGATACGTAACGAAATACACGTTTCATCTCAATTTAGTAACTTAGTAGAAGTTAAAATGACGTTAACTTGTTGTCGATTCTTTGTTTCAGGAAAGTTTCTCCTTTACCTGGTTGCAATGTGAAGTCGTACAACAACAAAAACTATAATGTAGGTGGCAGCGATGAAGAGTTTTTACGCTTTAAACAAAACAAACTTTTTTATGTTAAAAAATGTTGATTCTGCTAAAAAAATATACAGCTAAGTTAAATACAGACTACATTTGTTATGCTGCAACATTTAAGTCTAAGGGTAATCATGACCGTAAAAGACCTTTTGTTTTCGGTTACCACGATCAGTCACACAGTGCGCGTGATGACGCATTATGACGGAAATTGCGTTAAACGTGGAGTGCGTGTGCGTTTCTTATACATCTACACTTTAGTTAGTTTCCTACTAACAGTGACTTACTGTGAAGTAAAGGAGTTGAATATAAGATAAACAGAAAAACTGTTGGAGGGTTAGAACATATTTCAGTATACAAGTGTTATACCATTGAAATTGATGCCAAAAATGGTTGCCTCATATAGCTGACTAATGGCCGAGTTTGTATGTGCGTTTAAAACCACTGTTTTATTGATCTTTTAGCACGTAATTTTTAAAAGCAAGTAAAAAGATGGTTTTTCCATAGACATGTTTTATTAAAGTTAGTTGTTTGATGAGTTTCTACGTGACATTAATAACCCGAGTAAACGTCGCGCGAAAGAACGAGATTTAACATACCTTACAGAATTCATTTCAATATGTTTGGTCAAAACACATCCTTGTTAAAAGTGTTTTTTGACATACAGATATTTATTCAGCAAATAAACTGCAATTTCTTTTGGATGTGTTGTGTTGCGAGATTAAATTTATTTTTGACCTAAAATGCTTGGGCTTACTTTGATGTTTGTAGTTTTCTCTGCAAATCAGTGTAGCATCGGTCTGGCATCAGCACAGGGTAAGTGTTATATTGGTTTGTTATTTCAGTAATGTACAATCTTCTCATTATTGCCGTCCGCATTACACGTTTTTGTTTTCCCAAATGTCCCCAGTCTGTCGAAATTTATTTTTATGGAGTCAAGATTTTTGATAAAGCCTACTTTATCTGCAAATATGTGTTTAGTTTATTTCACTTAGTTAAAGAACGCTTAGCGACACATAGAACGTTGAAAGGTTATAGAGATCCCAAAATAGATGGTTTAGCGCAGGGGTCGGCAACCTTATTCCTACTGCGGACCGTTTTTGAAACTGAAATTTTATCGCGGACCGTCTTTTAAAAAACTAGAATCATTTAACATGTAAAACGCTTAAATTAGTTGATCATCCCCGGGATACATGGGCAAAATGATTTAAAGCATTTAACCTAAAAATTTATACGGCCCGGTAACGAACTCGTCGCGGACCGGTACCGGGCCGCGGCCCGGCGGTTGCCGACCACTGGTTTAGCGCACTGTTAGTAAAACACGTCTGGGGGAAAACGTTGGAGGCACCAGTTGAGGGCCCTACCCCTAGAAGCTAGCAATCCGTGATAGGAAAGTGGGTGGATTGCTACCAGATAAAAAAAAAATCACCCATAGAAACCCAATTAGATTCGTTGGCCATCAAACTTCTGTTTGTTATCTTACAAAATATTATCGGTCGCAGGTTGTGCACTCGTGTTTTTTTTTGCACGGTGATATTGATCAAGCGACCAATCAAGGAAATAAAATAAACTTTAACAAATCTCTTTTTTTACCGACGTAGGCATGGTACTATAAAGCAAACCACTGAACAGTGTATAGCATCTGCAAATATACGAAAGAACTGCACAATGGCAAATTTAAATTAGAGTGTGTGTGTTCAAATGGCAATGTGTCTAAAACACAAAAACGATTTTTTGGCATAAAAGATGAAAAAAAGTTAAATGTTGAAACAAACACACATCGGTTACGTACAAGTACTGACAATTGATGGTGTTTTAAGCCGCGAAGAAGCTTGTCTTCTGACTGTTCAATCGGTAAATTTTACCGGGTAAAATTCACAGTACAGTTGCAATAGTACAGGTACAGCAGTACGTTCTCTGGAACTTTATTTAACATGGCGCGATGACAATATATGTCAACCACTGTTTTTGCAAACAAAATATAACCTATGTTTATTTATTTTTTGTTAAGGACTCTTTGCGGTTACTTCTGTCGAAAATTATGGCTTGTATTTCTTCAACAAATCCTTGTCGAAAACCAAGGCTAGCTCGGAGTGTGGACGTCAAGAATCCTACCTCGTTCGAATAAAAACTCAGAGAATACAAACAGCGATAGAAGATGTTATTCGTCCTTTGGTAAACTATACCGAGGCGACTGCACCGGCAAACAGGTTCTTTTCAAGTTATTGGTGTGGAGCATCAGACCCGCGTGCCAGTACTACAGCCGTCTGGGATGACTCCACCCCTTTTACTTACGCAAACTGGTATGGAGGGGAACCAAATTCTGAAAACGAAAGGTGCGTGATCGTTTGCGCTGTTAACACATATGGAGACCGTCAGAATTTATTGGGAAAGTGGCTGGATTTTTCTTGCTCTTATGAACTAAAGTACATTTGTCAAAAAGGTAAATATTTTCGAAAAAAACTAAACCAATTTGCTGCTGTAAATTTAATAGTGTGCTTCCTCTTTGCAGAGTTACTTGTGAAAGATTTCACAGATGTGGTAGCTGAAAAATTTACTCAAGTGTTTTTCTCGGGAAAGGCATGGTTTGTTGGAACTATTCAGGCTACTGTTCTCCATGCCAACACAACCACCAGTAAAAATAATTTGGCATTGCCATCGGGGACACACATATTTAATTATTCCATTGCTGTTCAATCTATCAGTGATGCTGGAAACTATTCATTGACTCTAACTGGGAGACTTTCTTTTTCATCATCACCAGTTTCAAAATCAGTGGCTTATTCTGTTTATGGTATGTGTGTGGGATGTTAGCTTTATTGGCATAATTTCTTTTTTATAAAAAAAACAACTTAATGTTCTAGTGCCAACAAACATTTCTTTGACTGCTTCCAACATCACTGTTGGAAAAAATAGAACTAATGTCTTTATTGATTGTGTTTCATTTGGTTACAGTATTCCATCAGCTTTTTGGTACAAGTAAGTATCATCTGTGTTGCTCAAAATTCATTTTTGTGATTTGCATTGATTTTATATGCAGAGGATCAACTCAATTACCACAGTGGTCTTCCTCACCTGTGTTTCAAAGTGTGACAACTTCAAGATATTCTGTAGTTTCTAGGCTGAGTCTTAGTAATGCTACAAGAGCAGATTCAGGAATGTATGTATGCAAAGCCAAAAATTTTGTTGGATCTAATTCCACTGCTGTAAGGAAGGCAGAAGCAAAAGCTCATGTTTTTGGTAAATGTGTTTTTTATAGAGTTTATATGTAAGCATTCAATACTAAGTGGCACTTTTTATTTTTCAGTTGAGTATGCACCAATTTTCAATTTTTCCGTTCCCCAAAACAGGAAAGATGTCCCTTTTTCCAAACAACTAAACCTAAGCTGCACATTTCATGGTGAACCTTTGCCAACAATCCACTGGAGTGTTAATGGCATAAATGTTGCAGCAGGCAACCCCGGGATGCCTATTTACACACTTATGAACCACCAGGGCTATCAAACAACATCCATGATTCTCATGTACAATTCTGTTATTGTGGGCTCAAAAGCAAATGTGTCATGTTATTCAAAGAATGTGTATGGAACAACTGCTCCAGTATATTTTACATTAGGTATAAAATGTAAAACTGACTTGCTTAGAAATATTGTAACTTCAAATTACTTTCTGATTTCTGTTTTTGTAGATTTGGACTATTTTAATGCAAATTATTACTGGTTTGCTCAAATTAAAATAAATTTTACAAATGCCAGGAGGGTGTGCCAAAAATATGTGGGAGATCTGGCAATTATAACAGATAATAATACTCAGCAGTTTGTCCAAAACAAAGGAACGTTTTATGCTAATCGTGATGGGTGGATGACAGATACTAAATCAGGTTTGGTTTATAAAATAATTGACTTCCAGCATAATAACTGATAGTTGTAAATAACATGTTCATTATAGAGCAAAAAAGTGCATTTTTCTCATAATAATTACGGTCCAAATCCAAAGAGTGGCATGTTTTATATTGTCTCTGTTTTTTACCACTGTGTTTGTTTTTCAATAAAAAGTACAGCAAAACAGCTTAAGTTGGTTGTGTAATTACAACTTGTTACATTAGCTTTTCATGTTGTAAATCAGGATTTTGTGGGGCGTCAAGGGTTTTATAAAATAAAATTCGTAGTGACCTCAAGTGCAAACATAGTGTAACAACAGCCAAATTGTACAACAAGTATCAAATTGTTAGTATTTATTTAAGGATTCCACAACCTGGGGTCACGAATACAAAGTGATGCGGCAGAACACTCAGTAACTAATCCTATGCATATCCTACTTACTTACAAAAGTGGAAAGTGCATAAGTTTCTGTGAACCTTTTGCTAACCATCAGTAAATATTATGTCATAAATAATGTAATGAATACAATACTCTAATACCTTTTTTTGAAAAAAAGCTACAGTGTAACTCACAGGTATTTCCCCACTGTCCTAGTTCATTGAAACTGTGATTCCCAACTTGTGGTACGTAAAGTCCTTCAAATACATTTTTTTGACAATACGCTGTACAGTGTTTACATTTTTGTTTTTGTTGCTGAAATATGATCATCAGTGCAAAATCACCATGACATTGTTTCCTTTTTTTAGTTCGTTATGTTTGCCTCTATTAATTGTATATTAATTGTCTGCAATTTTTAAGACATCTATCATTATGACACACTTGTTTGCAAGTATCAAATACACTGTTGGGAACTACTGACAAATAAAATCTGATGCAGTAGTGTAATCAAACTGCTTTCTTTTAGATTTTTTGCATGATAAAAAAATAAAACTGTTTTAATGCAATTTTGTTTTACAGCCTTTATAGGAGCTGAGCATAGGAATAGTAATTTGGTTTGGTTTGATGGCACACCACTAGGTAATTATTCAACTTATAAAAGATACAAATAAAAAGTTAGCCAATATTAGGTTTTTGACAATTTTTGCGAAACTAGTTTCATTTTCAACTTTTGGTTTATTTGACTAAATTATGTGCACAACTTTATTTTTATGGTGCCTTCCCAGTCTATAATTCTTTTTCAGATCAGACATTTACACAATGGTCTAAAGGAGAACCAAAAGGCTTCCACTGTGTATTTCTTTCAAACAGAGATAACGACAACCCAAGATTTTCATGGCGAACTGGCTATTGTACCAACAAACGTCACTTTGTTTGTCAGATTAAAGGTAGTGGTTCGAAACTGAAATAAAATACCCGATTACATGCTGTAAAGTGTAAATCATGATTATTTTCCTTTAGATGACTTAATTGGTTTTCTTATACATGACACTTGCTTTTATTTTAAGCTCAACCTGTTACATTTTTACCATCACATCCTGTAAGTTGTGCTGCAAATCAACTTTCAATTAGATGGAAAGACATGACAGCTTTTACTGGTAGAATTACTTTTAACTTGCTTGCAATCACGTATGCCTCAGAAGGGATCCAAACAATTTACAATAAGACAGAAACAATCCAATCTACTGGAAATCATGAATACCAAACTTTGTTAGGTAATTTAAAAACACAGGATTATCACATACAGGTAATTTCACATTGTAAGATTTATTTGTACTCATTGACTTATGCTTGATCATGCTTAGGTGGTTTTGTTTCCACAAATATGGAATTTTCCTGTGCCTATGGAGACAGTTTTGCCAACCAGAATATCTCTTGCTGACAAAGCTAAAAACCTTTCTCTGACATTGAATACACAAACATGTGTGATCACATGGATGTGGCCAACAAACATTAACAAGATAGAAATTACAGGATACAAGGTAGGTTGTTAGGTCATTTTACTACTGTTGTCAAATTAGGTTGACTGCTTTTCTGCTGGGAAATAACAAAGTGAGGATGTTCTGGATGTATCAATTTAGTTTGTGAGTACAGCACTAAATACTGATGATAGTGTCCCTGTTTGTGATTGTTAATGCAACAAGACTTCACAGTAAGGACAATCACATTTATCAAATGCACACACAAAAAATGGAGAGAAGGGTATTGCAATATCACAATTGTTTCATGGGATATGGGTCTTTAACAGATCTATGTCAACCATTTCTGTGTTAAAAGAAAAACTTATGTTGAACTTCTGTATTTCAGCATCATCACATAATGATTCCACTTTTCACTTGCTTATATATTTGGTTGAAAATGATATTTTAATGAAATGTTTATGAATTTTAACAGCTGAACATAACAAAAAAACTGAGTTTGTTTGCATCCAACTCCTCATCACTTGCAACATGGCAAGAGCAGCAAATTTTTAATGTATCTATGAAAAACATAACGGATCTGAACCACAGTCACAATGTTACTATGTTGCCAAATCAAATGCTTTCTATAACTTTACAAGTAATGACTTGTTCCAGTGATGGAGTGCCAGTGTTTGCACACAGAAATTGTGCAACTTCACCAAAAGGTTTTTTAATTTTGTTTTATTTAGCCCAAGTGGTGTGCTTGCTACTTTAATAAATCTTTATTTTCCAGTGAAACATAGTACTTTAAGCACCATTTTGGTACTAACTTCTTGCACATAAAAATATGAATAAATATTTATTGAAACAAATAACTTAAAATATTTTTTGCAGAACCAGATTTTGTTCCTTCAATGAAAAGATCCAATTCTGCATTATCAGTAATTGTTTCTCCTGTGAATGAAATTAATGGACCTGTCAGGTATTTAAAAGTTGCTTTCTCATAATATTTGTGGCTTGTAAATATAAAATCAGCTTACATTTTATTAAGCTGCTACTTTGTTGTTGGTATGGATGCTGAAAGTACAAACAACTCATTGCAACAAATACTTACTTGGACAGAGTTACAAAGTGTTTTATTAGGAAACATCCCTTATTGGCATTGTGCTTTTGCTATACCAAGGCAAGTTTATTATGTTAGTGCTTACACATCATTTTAAAACAGTTTTCTTGTAGATTTACAGGTGATCCTGTCACAAAAATTATTGGGGACAAATCAATTTCAACGTGTGGTGTCAAAACTGACTTTAACTCCAACCTTATGGAGACACACACATGCAAAAATCCAACTTTGACCCAAAACAAGTTGTACAAGTTTGTATTTTTGAATATTATTCTACCTAGTAAGTTATATTGTATTGTCTGACCAATTCATATATGTAGGTTTATGGTAATCACCACAACTGCAGTGGAAAGTTCTGTTGCAGTTAAAGCGAGTCCTTTTGTTGAAATAAGTGCAAATATCATGAGTCCTTCAATGCCCATAGGTTAGTAATGCTCCATAAACTTATGTAAGCTAAATACGTCGTTAAAACATTTATTTTTCAGGGCTAATTGTAGGAATTTCCATTGGTGTCTTCTTACTTATGCTTATTATTATTGTAGCATTGATTTTTTTAAGGTGAGTTTTAGTTTAATTTATTTTTACATATATATATTGTAGATATTGTGGGATCGTTTCATTCTTGAATGTGGTGTCTTTGGTTGGTTGATTCTTGGAAAATAGTTAACTAAACATAATCTCCTTGCTTAAAGAAAGATGGTTGTTGACTGTTTAGGCAGACCAACCTGATTTATTAACACTCTATTCCTATTTGTTTTTGGTAGGAGACGAAAATCTTCCAAAACACCAAACAATATCATTGCCCTTGACAATAGAAACCAAGACCGTTCTGACGGTAAGACTCGTCACAAAAATGGCCTTTTACCGTTTTTCTAAATTGACTGAAATGCTCTTTACTTCCGCATTTAGAATTGCAACCAAACGAAACGTTGTATGAGAATGTGTCATCTGACATCGGTCGACCTATTGCACTTTCTAAATTACTGGACAGATATAACACCTATTCACGCGATGCCGTGACCTACAATACCCAATTTAAGGTAAAACTTTCGTGTTGTTCATTCAACATGCGTCGTTTCCTTATTATTGTGTTATGTCAACTTTTAATCACGTAGTAACTAATAAACAAAAGTGTGTGCATGGTTATACTTAATATACAATTGAAAACTAGTGATGCACCGAAGTTTCGGTTGGCCGAAACATTTCGGCCGAATAAGCTGTTTTTCGATGTTTCGGTTTCGGCCCGAACTTTTTTGAAAATTCGGCCGAAACCGAACTTTTTGATTGCATGGAATTAATACCCAAACTTTCATTTTCGCCAATACGAAACATCATAAATTAACTATTTGTTGTATCTATAAAATACTTGCTACATTGTCTGCGAAATATTACAAGTTTTGTGAAGTATTCGCACTGTAAAAGTAGTTTTGGCTTTTCATAATTGAGTTCACTTGCATCAACAACACACGGTTCAGTTAAAAACACCCATAAGAAATGCGGTTTTAGGTTCGGCCTGATTCGGCCGAATTTATTCGGCCTCGTGGCCGAATATTGGGTTTCGGCCCGAACCTTTTTAGGCGGGTTCGGTGCATCACTATTGAAAACCATAACTTGGACTATTTAATGTGTACGTATGTTCGTTTACTGCTGTGAATTATGCTCTTTGTGGTTGTCCTGTTATCTTTTGTGTGTAGTCGTTAATTTTGCATGTACCCATTCTTTCCCGTTAGGAGTTGAAGGAAGCCCAAGATAGAATGTCACTGGATCAAAGCGTCGCAACCGATACACGGAACAAGGAGAGAAACCGATACAAAAATATTCTTCCGTGTGAGTTCAATCTCTTATTGTGTAGTCTTGGTTATAAATACATCCAGCAAATATCCTTTGTATATTCACATTAATATCACTTACCACTATGGCATTCGACAAATACATTTAAACAGTAAAAACACAAAATCAGGTGATTGCCTTTTGTAAGATAATTGCAGTAGTGGTTTACCCGTTTCCAACTTTTTTACAGATGACTTTAATCGTGTGAAGCTTAAGGGCGGAAATCCGGAAAACAACGACTACATTAATGCCTCTTACATCAATGTAAGTTTCTCGTTTGTAAGTGAATTCTGCGTAATATACGCAACTAGCAGTGGTATAGCACTTCTGTGCAAATATGAATTTGAACTTAAATAACAAACAGTGGATTTAAATCATTGTTTCCTTGCATGGTGGGGTGATTTAATCTTCCCCATTCATTCTATTGTCTGCAATCGGTTATATAGTTAAACGAATAGTATTTTGGTTAACTTAAGAAATCTTCTGGAAAATTATACATACTTCCTTGTATGTGTTGCACAGGGTTACAATGGAAATGTCAAGTTTATAGCAGCACAAGGACCTCGTCCCGTCACTGTTCAACATTTCTGGCAAATGATTTGGGAACAAAACTGCAAGACAATTGTAATGCTGACAAACGTTTTAGAAAAAACAAAGGTAATACAGTGTTATAGCCCAGTGCTCTTCAACCTTTTTTGGTCTGGTGAACCCTTAGAGTTGTTGTGACGAACTCATGCACCCTGTTTACTTAAAATCAAAACTTTTGACGAAAACATTTTTGATCAAAAACTTTTGCCGTTAATTAATGTGAATCTGCACGGTGCGCAAAGCGTCTTTTGAAGTAGATATTCCTCGACTGCACTGAAAGTGTTAGACATCAACATTTTTTAAAAATAAAAGGTTCATTTATATATCAATTGAAACCTACACCCTAATATCCTGAAGGTCAAATATTAATGGTTCATTAAAAGTTTGTGATGCACCCTTGTATACCCTTTCGTACTGGTGCACCCCATGCATATTTTGGTGCACCGTGCACACCGGTTGAAGAGCACTGTTATAGCCTACCAATGAAATAGAGCACACCAAAGCAAGCGACGTTTTGTTTGCTTGTCCTCGTTTTTAGGTATTGTGGTGTGTATCTTATTGCTTAAATCAACACAAGATCTCAAATTAATTTATTGTCCTGATCTAAATTAAAATATAGTTTTGGGACATTAATTCGGCCCGAGGGGTAACATATTTAAGCCAAACTAATACCCGAAATTTATGTCAAAAAAGGAAAATTACAATGAAATATACTAGAGTAATTCCGACCTCCCGAATCTGAACCGCCTTTTTTTCAAAACATCAGTTTACCCCATGAACAGCTCTGATCTTATGTATCTTTATGGCGCACTGCAAAAATATATATTTGGTGTCACAGCAAAAGTGCGAGAAATATTGGCCTGAACCCAACGAAAATCTTCGTTTCGGGAAATACGCAGTGAAGACAGACCAGGAAGAAAGTTATGGCAGCTACATCGTTCGTTCCATATCCATCACCAGAAGCGACTTATCGGTAATTTCAGTGCTGCTATATTTTACTTTGCGTACTGGGTTAGATTAAAATATACTCAAGTTTTTAACGACCCAACATTTACCACAATATGTGTGTTTAAAATATTTTAACTTTTGTTACGTAATTATATAGTATTGTGACGCCATATTTTTTGCCCTTAACCATTGCTCTTCTGTTTTACCATATTTGATATTTACTCAAACAGCAAACAGTGTGTAGTTATGTTTGTACAAGTTGTCTTGACCTCATGCACGAGCTGTTGTGATAGCGTCGTTTGTCATAGAATATGACACATAGGGTCATTGCACGTGCACTGAAACCCCCATTGGAAAGTTTGTAACACTGTAATGCCTTATGGGTGTAAAACGTTTTTTTCCTGAAACCTGGAAAATCCCTACGGGCGGTTGTACACATTGAACAATTAGTAGCTTCACGTAGAGTAAAGAAAATACACCAACTGACGCTTTATTGTGTCGGGTGCACAGGAATGCCGCTACGTGACTCACTACCACTTTGCTGCCTGGCCCGACCACGGAGTTCCTGTTTGCACGACTGGATTGCTTCGGTTTCATCGCGTCATTAAACAATCGCAATCTGAAGACAGTTCACCGATACTTGTTCACTGCAGGTGGAAATGCTTTTGTTTTTTTAATCGATTTATATGTTTCTATAGTGGTATACGACATAAGGTTATTGATCGATCATTATGTAACATGACTCTTTCCGAATACTATTGTTTCAAACTAGACATAACTTTATTGACTTCCCCGACCTTCCAAAGCAATATCTGAAACCTTTATTGCCTAATTTTGTTTACTCACTGAAAACAAAATCTTGTATACTTGACACCATAACTCTTTGTACTAATGCATTTTACTATGTAGCGCTGGTGTTGGTCGGACTGGAACTTACATAGGCTTGGACATTTTGGAACAACAAATGATTGCAGAGGGTAGAGTGGATGTATTCAGCACTGTACTGAATATGCGTCGACAGAGAATGGACATGGTGCAAAACATTGTAAGTGTATGAAAGGGAGGTTAGCAATGAACAATAACGCAGTAGGTGGAGTTTTACCAAATGTAGGTGTATGTGCCTACTTTTTGATCTGACCAACATATCCGGAACAACAAATAACGTTAGTTTTACCTCACTAGAGTTTAATACTATCTATCTCCATGTAGTGTCTATCAATGTATTGACCCTTGTCTGCAGCAAATCTTAGTCTTGGGTTTAAAAATGCTATACTGAAATATTTAAATTTAAATACACCAATTGTCAGTTTAAAATATAAGGGACTCAGTTATCCTTGAAATACTTGTGAGCAATACCTAAACGGGAATTGTGTATGGGTTATCGTAGTGCTAATAAATTACCAAAGTAAGTCTAGTTTCAATTACTTGGTAAGCAGTCTATGTAAAGTTGGATTGTTATCAGGGTTTAAATGTTCTTGTTTCGTTCATTTTCAGTCGTTTTTTGGCGTCACTTGATTGGTTGACATAATCTAGTAAAAACATCACGGTTCGAGAAAATACTGAATATCACCTTTTTCTAAGCACTTTTTGTGTCTTAAACGGACAATTTTCTTTGCAGAATCAGTTTATTCTCATGCACAAGCTGATTGTTGAGATTCACACTACGGGCGACACAGACCTTCCTTGCGACATTTTTGCAGAGCACTGTTCCCGTCAACAAACGTAAATCTTTTCTATTTTAGAAAATTTTGTCCTAGACCGGATATGTTAGGCTCCAGGGGAACATGTTTTTTTCATCAAACTTTTAGGTTAACTTATGTTGTTGATAAAGATATGAACCAAAAGGTTTTTATTTCCCCTTTGAAACATCAGCCAACATTGGCATTAATTATGGGTCCCCTTCCTTGAAGGGGACACATCTTGATTTTACTCGATTTCTTTTTTTTTTCTTTTTCTTTTTTTTCTTCCCTGAAGTTTGTCCACCCCTTTTTGCCCTGAAATGTTTGATGGATTTGGATGAAACTTTCACAGATGGTAGATATAGTTATGTAGATGTGCCATCTGCTTCGTTTGTCATGATAACCCCAGTATTTACCCTGCTAGCCCCAAAAATGTAAAATGTGGTTTGTGCGCACCACAAACGTTAGTTTTGTGTGATGTTATAAAGGCAAATATATTCATTCCTAGTGTTTGTGGGTTGCTTGGTGGATGTTTATGCAGTTGACTAACAGCCTTATGACGTCAGAGGCTGTGGATTGGGTTATTGTGATTTGATATTTTTTTAGTTTTGGAGTAGAGACCAATTATTTACCCGCTAGCCCCCTAAAAAAGGGGAATTTTTTAAACAATGTCTGAATTGGATAAAATTTGGAAAGCTTGTAGAGTATGCCATTTTTGGTGTTGATTCTTGTGTTCTGCCCTGTAGCCCAAACCATTACACCTGGCCCCCCCAAAAAAGGACAATTTTTTAAACAATGTCTGAATTGAATAAAACTTGGGCAGCTTGTAGTGGGTGCTATCTATGGTTGTTGATTGTTGTTTTCCAACCTGTAGCCCCAACATTTACCCCACTAGCCCCCGATGGGTGAATTTTTTTAACAAAGTCTGAATTGAATGAAATTAGGACAGCTTGTGCCATTTTCCAATAATAGCAGCTGATTGTTGTGTTTTAGTCTAATTTTTCGCTATTTACCCCTTCATTTTTCAGATAGAACATACAATAGAAAAACCTTTAAAAATACCCAAATGGAAGAAAATTTAGATAGTTTGTACTCCACATAGCATGTTTGTTTATGCTCAGTACCAATCATTGTGTTTGACCTTACAATACCAAACTTTCACATGGTTATTTCTTGAAATGCATTATTTACAACTTTGCATGTGTGGGGACCCATGAGTTTCTGCCTGTAGAAACAACTAATGTTATAAAAGACACTGTGTGATATGGGACCCAACATAAAATAAGTGTAGGGAATATATTATTTTTTTCAAATAGGTTATAGTGTATATGCAAGGGCAATATGTGCTAAGCCACCCTTCTAGTTTGGACATACAATAGGGCTCATTCTGGTGTATTTGACCAATCACATATGAATCGTTACTTGAAATCTAAAATATTACCATTTTAGAATGTATATTGAAAAAATGTATCAAAAAACTATTTGCTACTAAACGCAATTGGTGATTACTAATCATCATCTGTTTTAAAAGTCTCAAAAAGGAATTCGAATGGTTAAATCTGATCCCTCCCCTGGAAACTTCGCAGTCGAGGGCATGCCAATCCGCAAATCGACAATCATGCAGAGATGACACGGTTCTGCCTTGTAAGTTTGTTGGTTTTTTTCTACTTTGGTGGGACAGTATCAACCTAGTCTTACTCAATAACGCGAGAGCTTAGAAAAAGAAAGTTCTCGTATGATCGGTTTAATCTTATAATCGAGAGTTTAATTTCTGTTCTAAAATTACATTAAAATGTCAATGTAAACGGTATTTTAGCAAACTAAATTTGTAGAGGGGGAATTAGATTTTAATATCGACTAAAAGGGGGCACAGGACAAAAAAGTTGAGAACCACTGGTCTATATCATGGGCTGTGTACACATGAGACCTTTTTCCAGAAACTAAATTATGCTTTTAATGCCCGAAACACCAATTTCAAATGTTTTTTTTACAGATAATAGGTCACTGGTGACTTTAAGTGGAAACGCAGCAAGCTTGTATGAGAACGTCTTTATCAATGCATCATTTGTCCAGGTAAGTTGTGGTGTCTCAGGAAAAGGCAAATATTAGGAAACTTTAGTGAAAACTGTTATAGCTTTGTCAACATTTGTATCTTTCCTCCTAAACTTGACCCAGTGGTAATTTGAATCATGTACTGCACAAATTATCTCGAATTGTAAATTGTGCAAATAGCAAATTGCAAAAGCTACTAATTTTACCCAACGACATGTCGAATTGAACTTATTCGTGCCTGGTGTTAATCGATTTTCAGAAGAATTCATTTGAGCAAACCTTACAATGCAACCCGCCAAACTTTTGCACGTAAACTGGTCGTGCAACGCATTATCGCTTGATTTCGTCAATGCTTTCATGCGTTGTTCAAAAACCTGTCGATTTTGAAAGGTCCAAACACTCTACTCCAACTATACGTATAACTAAGAATAGAAAAGCATTTTCCATGTAACGAAATCAGTCGATAAAATCTTGGAATATATATATTTCGCCTAATGGCATCTTCAGTTCCTATAAAAACCACAAGATAATACATCAATAAAAGGGAAAAGAAAGTAAAAACACAACAAAACAAAGTGCGACGAAAACACTAAACTGAAAACAGAACACCACAGACATAGCTGACACTGCCGCTTTCGAATTGGTTTGTCAAGCAACGTTAGACTGCTGACCCAACAGCGAGCCACGTCTTATCTTTGTCAGGCGCGCACGGCAAAGCTTTGGGCACAAAGGCGCAGATAAAATAGAAACACCTGGCAATGTAAAATAGGCAACAGCAGGAGAATAGAAATCGAGCATTTGTTGGTGCAGCATATGCAACAGGGCGCACACTAGCGGATTTGGGGCAATAACATTTTTACGTAGGCACGATCCTCACACCTAATCGAATTTAAACTTCAATTTGTTTACCGGATAATAAAACTTTGTTCATGTTGTTTAGGACTATGAAGGAGCTAATTCAATAATCGTCACACAAGGACCGTTGTCGTCCAACATTAACCAGTTCTGGCAGATGGTATGCGATCACAACGCAGCTGCGATTGTCATGTTGACTTCTGTGGACAATGTAAGGTTTTAAAGAATAACAATTTATTTTCTCTGTCGGAATCGTTGCACGACAGAAATCACATCGATTTTTGTGACTCGAGTTTTGTTATTAGGACCAAAGTTGTGGATATTGGACAGAAAAGTTGAACTCCCCGCTTCAGTTGAATTACATCAATGTGACTATGACTGCAAAATCTGACTTAGGTCAGGATATTACAAGACGGGAGTTTTACGTCGAGGAAGTTGAAGGCTCTGTAAGTTTGATTTATTATTGTTAGTGACACATTCGGATACCCATCGAATTTGACCTACCTGTTTTGGCGACGATGTTAATTTTTTGGTCAAATCCGAGCATTGCTTATATAAAACCAAGTACATTGGTTCTACAATGTAACCTAAGGCACCAGGCAACCCATTACGTATTTGTCCAACGCCACCAAGAGAAACAAAGAAGTTTCTAAACCAACTACCGACATCCTATTTTTGGTAACTGAATGATAATCTGAAACCGAAAAATGTGCGCAGGCTTTTCCTGCATTTAATCAAGTCATATAAATAATGGCGTGGAATTTCGGTAAACAATAAGAACTATCTATCAAGCTCGTCTTTACAATGAAACCCATTCGTTTGTTTCTCACTACTATAAATAAAACAATGACATGAAAAACGAAGGTATCGGTTCAAACCGATTGTTTATTGTAACACAGGTTTCAGTAACGCATCTTCAATGTGACGTAAGCAAGCAGGGTGACGAAAGCACGGTGGTTGAACGTTTCCTTGAACTCGTTTCTCAAGCTCATTCCTTGAGGCAAGAAAAACGTCCGATAGTTGTTCATTGCAGGTGAACTACTATATACTTCTGTGCTAGTTGTCACAATGTTAACTATTGTCATTTTTCTATTTAGTTTGTTTTTCGCCCAAACGCTTTAAGGTTCGATTGAAACGGTATCGATAGAAAGAATAAAACAAATCGATCTTTGCCCAAGTGCTGTACGCATAGTTCCGGGCTATATTTAAACTTATACTTGCTACTAGGCCAGGGCTTGAAAGAATATGTTAAAAATCTCCTAGCTCGAGTCTCATTTCAACCAAGAAGGTTGTCGTTTGAATGTAGTCACGTCATCATTCCATTGCACTTCAAAAATTAATAACAATCAAAATCAATAACGTGACGCAAAGCGTCAAGTATAAGTAACAACGCAAGACTCTTCAAAACTTTTTCTCTTGTGACCATCTACTTGAGGGTGCTTTTTTGTTAAACATCGTAATTTTGTAGAGATGGAGCTGGTCGTTCTGGTATCGTCTGTGCTCTCTTCAACCTTTTGGACCGCTCCAGGATTGAAAACAGAATCGATGTTTTCAAGACAGTGAAAGATTTGAGAGACGCCAGACCTTTTATGGTCCGATCACTGGTAAAAGATATTTTTCCCATTCCTGACATGTATTGGAATGTTATTACATTTATTATCATATATGTAGGCTAATGTTTTTTTACTTGTTTTACAGGCCGACTACTTGCTTTTGTATAAAGCTGCACAAACCCATGTATCCGCCCGAAGTATTTATGCAAACGTTTGATGCTGTTGATATTTTTTACAACAAATCTACAAACTAACTCGAATATATGTAATATTTCGATTTTTGTTGAAAAACTATATTCGCTTTAATTAATTTGATTTTGCTTGGAATCACGTTTTCCGTTGGAAACCCAAAACGGTATGACATACAAAGTTGCATGAAATAACTTTGCATGTAGACGTTTATTTGTGCATCCTGTTGGGCTGGACTTTAATATGTATCCTGTTGGGATAACGTCACTACTTAATTGCTTCCTTTTTCAATGAATATGTATACGTGTTCTCTGTCGTATAATGGATACATATGGCAATTAGCGAATAAATTTAGGGATTGTACGTATATACTTGTGCGCAACGCTCAAATTCGTAAATCCTATCCTATTAATTCCTCACAAATATCATGTGTGAATTTTGGAAGTCTGAACCATCTGGTAATCATGCAGTCTACAGATCACAGCAGGGACGGCCCCTTAAACTTATTGGCGCAGTTCTTAACGCGCCTTTCCTCGCGCTCCAAAACTCCAAGACATGTAGCGCCAAAATAACGAATTCTTTTGTTAATGCAACATGGGCAGATGGTGGCGCTCAAGAGACCATCAGCAAGATATGCACAAAGGCAAAGGCGCCTTCTGCAAAGATGTTTTAATTTAATAACGACAACAGACGAAAGACAACAGTGGCATTTACTCGTACCAAAATATTATAGGACCAGAGTCACATTTATATGCTAGCGATTAGTAGAAGGTCTGTAAATACAGCATCAAATTCAATAAATGTCACCTAACCACATTAGTAGCAAACGGCAAAATGTTAACCAACAATATTCTTACCGCAAAAATAATACAGTTAGGTACAGTAGGAATGCGTAGGTAGGTTGACGGCGGCGGCATCCACTTTTGAATCAAGGTTTCAAGCAAATGCTTTTAACAAGCATTAATCCACCTTATAAATGCGTGCAGCCTCTATAATAGCGGTTCTCGAACCGGGGTCCTCCAAGCGATTTCAGAGGGATCGCAAGGAGCTGGAAGTACGCGTTACAAAAGAGGCGATGATTAGCGCACAGATTATACTATAGGTTTTGTTTCGATACAAGTGCAACAGTGATGTAATACTGGTCAGAAGAATGCAAAATTTAAAGAGGTTGTTTTGCAATTTTTTGCATGAGCCGAAATATAGGCGTATGTAATTTTGGCATGTTCAGCGTACCGCGCAATGCGTAATACACGTGTGGTCCTTCGAATAGCTGATGTCAAATTCAAGGTTAAACAATTTAGGCGTCTATCCAGATTTTGGACTACGAAAACGGTTCGTATTTGACTGATCGATAATATACGGACAAAACAAATCGTGATCGTTATCAATTTCTGATTTAGTGGTACATATTCTTTTCTTGTTGCAGCGTTTCATAGGGTAGCCTGCTAACACCTTACCTCGCGGCAGGCTCTCATTTAGCCAATTTGTAATAGTTGACGCAAAGAGCTAAACTAATGTTTATTAGGCAGGCGAGAGAGGTGTATGGTTTGGACGTAAATTTATTTAAAAATTAGGATAGGAAGTAAGTTTTAAAGTTGGTTTTATTGCATTTTGAATGATAATACCTTACCCCAAAAAATAATCAACATCACAATTTAAGATGATCCGACCGATCACGAACAAGTGTCTTCAGTGATCTTTTAGGTAAAAAAAGTGTCGTTGTTGAAAATGATTTGACCGATACAAGGCGAAGGCATAGCCAGAATCAAATTTCTTGGGGGTCCAATCCTACATTAATGTAGCCAAGTCTATCAGTTGGTTTGAAACACTGCCACATGGTACCTAAAATGTGCATTTTTAACATTTCATGTCCAAGCCCCTTGGTTATAACAATGTCCCGCTGACAAAGCATTATATGTAGGTTACACCTTATATTTGAATATTTCGCTTAGGTGACTAATACACATTCAGTTGCAGCAGACAGCAGTTTGTCATCATTTGCCATAAATCCTACCCATGATTCGAAACAGACGATCACATTTGACAACAAGGAAACTTTAGACTGTGTATGATTCCTACGTATGACTCAAAACAATTACAAAATTGTCCTTCTTAAGGTAAAGCCGTCCTTCTTAAGGTAAACCAAATGTCATGTTGTTGTTGGAGGGAATGACTAAAGTCGCAAGCGCCCCAGCTCCCGCAAAGTGAATAAATTTGCTTGCAAAACCACAAAACAGCGCCAATCCGAGAAGCATTCCTGTCCTGTAGCCGTGTCCCCCTTTCTGTAATATAGAAGTTAGGGTAGATTTCAACATCACAAACTTAAAACAATAAAAGGCATGAAAATCGAGGACATGCATGATGTATGGATGCTAATTTTCATGTAACTGAGCTATTTATATGTTGACAAAAGAATAATTGTTTTGTACAATTTCTTACCATTGTTTCTGATGGAAAATACCACAGAAAAAGTCCCAACACAACTCCTACTCCGATTCCTAGCACAAGTTCAAGAGGTCCGTGAATGATTTTCGCAATGATGTCACATACGTGAAAAAAGCCTTTAAATTATCAAAATACAATGTTTCCTAAAACGCTAAAACGTATGTTGATCTACCTCACCAAAGAAGGCCAAATTAGCTTTTGTGCAAAAACACTGTAATCCCTTTATAATAAGTTGCATTAATCAATCACTTTATAAGCACACGGCCATTAAATGTTTTAAACCAGTGGTCGGCAACCACCGGTCCGCGGTCCGGTGCCGGTCCGCGAGGGGTTCGTTACCGGGCCGCAGAAAAATTTCTGAAGGTTCACATTGTATCAAAGTTTTAATAATTGTAATTAGTTTTCAATGCTGAACATTTGCAGTTTTTTAATACCGGTCCGTGATAAAAACTGCAGTTTCAAACCGGGCCGCAGTACAAAAAAGGTTGCCGACCCCGGTTTTAAACGGGCAGTCGCGTCTAATCTTGTTTACGAGGTTTTGTCAAATCAGCCGGTTGAATACACACAAAACTTTTAAAAATATCATTCCCAGAACCACGTTAAAGCCTGTGATGCCAATAACATCATTTAGAGCAGGGGTCTCCAACACGCGGCCCTCGGGCCACATCTGGCCCGCGAGGCAATTTTCCGTGGCCCGCGGCGCGTTATTAGCAAATGAAAAAATATTATTATTTCGTTAAATTGGACCAACTTTTTTTGTTTTACTCATCCGTCGAGTGTTTAAGAAAGGAAAAGTAATGAAACTTTAACTGGACACACCCATATATCACTATACGTTAAAAAAATGAACCTTTGTGATACATAAATATGATGAAATAATGCGAACTTAGTCTGCTGGTCATCAAGTGTAAATTTAGAAAACCGTTTAGTTCTTGTTTACTGTGTAATTTTATTTTAATGGTTGAGGAACGTTTATGCCTTTGAAGACCAATCAACATTTTATTAACATTTGAGTAGGCCGCCTATACTGTTTTAGGTGCTTAGGACGATTTTTATAAGAAACAGATTGAACTCGCTGTCAAAGATAAATCCAATGCTAAAGCCAATCAAACGCTTTAGCAAAACTAAATCTTAACCTGCTGAAAGTAATTTTCAGTTTTACCACTACAGCTTTTATGATTCATTTCATATTATTTGCTTGGTAACGCATATCAATGGTCTAAGAGCGGTTTGTGACATCACAGACAAAACTATAAAATATGAATTATGCGCAAACAATTGCTTTCATTGTTAATTGCGGCGAAATAAAAACTCTTTGTAGCGGTTGCGACATAATTTGTGCAAACTTTGCAATAGTTGCTCACCAAAATAGCTCGGTTTTGACTCGCTAGCTCAAAGGCTGCGAGGAAGTTAAAATGTATAGCAACCAAATCCCACTGTATTGACAAATCATGTTCGGACTTTGTAATATTTCCTGTCGCAGTTAATTAGGATGCAGAGGCGACTTTGTGATCTGGTGTTTGCGAGCTTTAACCGTATGTTTTGTACCGCGCTGTGATTGGACGTTACTTTCTGTGGAAATTTGTGCCAGAGCCAATGGCCAGAGCATAGTTGTGCAGTTTAATACCACGTGTTATGAATTGATAAAACGCACCGCTAATGTAATTGGTCACAACAGTTTTAGCCCAACAGCAGTTAACTTAATTTGCTTGCTGTCCAAAATGGTTACTTAGAGTTATGTGTTTGTTGCTAATAGAACTTGAAATTATGAGTAAAGGTTGTTATTATTACTTTCTAACGACTTGTTTTGTTTCTTAAACCTTCTATTTGAATAAGCATGTTGATTGATTGAATAAACAAACTGAGGTGCAAAAACCCTTGTTGATCGAGACTCATGACATTGATTGATGAAGAAAACTCTGAAAGTGAGGACGAAAGTACAGGTAGCCTTTATCTACCACACGTAATACCGCTTGGTGTGCCACCGCGCCGTCCGCTGGTTTATTACAGAAACGTATACAGAGACTGGTGCGCTAGACTGTTTGTTCTAGCAGACTATTTTGAACTCCCGCCTAGGGAAGAATTCATTGAAAGTGTTTTGACTAAAGACATTGCCGTGCAAATAAGTTCATTCAATACCAACCGAAGGTATATTACCACAACGTATAGCTTCAATCAACTAATCATCAGAGATCCAGACGAAGCTGATCGTTATCACGATCTATACGCTATACGTAAATTTACCAACGTAAGCGCTGTGTTGTTAAGCAGGTTACGAAGGCCATTTACTACACCTTTGTACCCACACCTTGAACAAGCAAAAAAGATTTTAAAGACAAAACCTCATAAAGGTCAACGAAAAAAAGCGCCTTCAACCGTTGAAGAGCCCAAGACTTTGGTTTGGAAAGAGCCGGCCTAGAGTGTTAATAGAGTGGTGTCTAGCTTGCATAATTAAGGTCTTTGAAAGCGTTTTGACATATCAGGGCGCATGTGGCCCGCGGCTTCAAGGCAGCTCAAACATTGGCCCAGGACAAAGTTTGAGTTGGAGACCCCTGATTTAGAGCAGCTCCGGTAATGAGTAAAGTGAGAATTCCCCCTTCTACGTCCTAACCCATTGTCCTGGAGGTATAGCAGGGAAGGAACGACCACGACAGGAGAGACGGCACACAGAACGAAACTGCTCAGAAATATAAGTATTTTAACAATAGGAGGATGTCTAAAAGACGACATAGCGGCGGTAGAACTGACTGTTTGCCGGTTTTGCCCGTTTTGTCAGTTTTATAGTTTGACCTTTGAACTTGTATAAAAGTGCCTGAGAATCTCAATTTTATGCAAAATTTGGTTGGCAATTTGTGTGAACTGATTTAGCCCATACAAGTTACTTAAATGAAAAAAGCAAGGATTCATTTGCACCATGTTTAGTTCAATTTAACCTTGCGCAGTGTTATACAACCGCAGAAATATCACTTTCATTGGGTGGGTCCCAATGGGTGACTTACCCGATGACGAATCCCCAGTTCCACGGAAAGCTAATCATTAATGTGGAGAATGCAGCCACAACAATACATTCGATAATAGATATCGAAATAGCAAATCCCAGCAGAATCCACTTAAGCTTCAAGAGCGCCTGTGGTTTCAAGTACAAGTCAAACAAGTGACGGGCAAACTCTGGCCGCAAGATCATATTCCGTGTTAATAAACAAAAATCTTACCTAGAAGTGGTGGTAGGGGTGGAATTCCAGGCAAAGGAATGTGACTAACTAACCAGCCTGCTGCCATGCAAGATAGTAACAGAACAATGATACCGAACAAATTTCCTCCAGGAAGTGCGTCTTCCTTTGCAATGTTCTAAGGGACTCCCCATGATAAAAACGCCAGTACCACTACTGAAAAAAAATGTTTCAATAATTTGACAACATCACCTATTCTCCTGTGTCAAACTGGATGTAAGTGGTATAGTTGTTGTACACTCAAAGAATGTCTGTTTAATACAGAATTTTCGGTGCAGGGTTTTTGGGCAAATAGTGGTCTTGTTCGACTTCGTTTGTTGGGCGTTGGGGAAGTTTTCTAAACTGGAGGTTAACTGGGGGTCGCGCAAAACGAAGAGGGGGTTTATACTTATTTTACATGAAGTATAAAACCTCATCTCATCATGCTTGAATTTTCTATGTGAAAATATCTAAAATAGTGCCAAGCATAAATAAATAATCCACGAAACTATAAATCAGCATGGAGCCAGAAACAAACGCTTCACGGTTTTGAAGCCGCAAGTTTTTGCTTTGTTTTGTCATTTTAGCTGTTTTACTGTGCCACAAAAGTGCTCCAGGTGAAGGAATTTTATGTTCAAAATGTTTGACTTTCACCATTTGAAAAACCCCGGGTCGGAAAATAAGACTGCGCATGGGCTCGAAGGCGGAAATATAAGCGATTTTGACGCCGTGCGTTTGTGAGTTAACTTGTCAACGTCGTTACGTGACAACTGAAAAGTTTTAATTAACCACTGAGGTCGATTGAATACCTTCGCGATAGGCGCTTGTCTGGTTGTTAACAAATATTTGACCTCATCAGGTAAACCTGATTGCGAAATGTATTAGCAAAAAACAATCGTATGAACACACAAATGGTAGTCACAGCGTCGGTTCTGGCAATAAACAAGGCAAACTGGTGTCAGACTCTGGCATTTTATTTTTCAAAATCGGTCTCACGTGAGCGGCGGTCAATCGCGCATGATCATGGTCCGCCAGGTTTAATCTCATAAACAACGAAATCAAATATTTTTTACACTATCTAACTATATTTTCTTGATTTGACAAGGAAAAGGAAATGAACTTCATGTTTATGCCACGAGTGGTACTTACTGATGCAAATAAACTTTGCAATTTTTCCATGAGGAGGACAAAGAAATAGCCATCTACATTTAGTTCCACAGGAGTCTTCTTCGTGGGGATGGTCGAAATTTTGGGTCATGCAATATTGGCAAAGATGGGCCAGTCTATCGCAAAACGACTCTAAAAAAACCAAATTCATGACTTTGGCTTATTGTGTGACCTGGCACACGTAGTAAAAAGTATCCCACTTCGAAATTTATCTTTTTCTTTAGTTTTTATGAAAGTAAACCAAACCTATGTACGTGAAACATTGTATCACTGTTGCATACCTTTGCTTTGTCTTATGGATCCTGAGCTGTAAGATGAATCGGAATCTAGCTTTAACAAGGATTTCCTTTCCTCTCCACCATTGCTGATCACAATCGCATTTGTTGAATTATCTTCTAAGGGCTTTAAAAAGGCGACATTTAAAACAGGCCTCGATATCAAAT
Source organism: Phallusia mammillata (assembly GCF_965637545.1). Classification (NCBI taxonomy): domain Eukaryota; kingdom Metazoa; phylum Chordata; class Ascidiacea; order Phlebobranchia; family Ascidiidae; genus Phallusia; species Phallusia mammillata. Next base: position 10,522,285 of record NC_137258.1, read on the forward strand.
TTACGAAACTCGGTGTTTACAAATACCTTTCTGTAGGATTTGTCTTCAACGTCCAGTACAGTTTCTTTGATTACCGCGTCTTCGTGCATGTACCCGTTTCCGGAATGTTCTCCCGACACAGCTGGGCTCGGATAAGGGGGCATTACGAAACCTTCGTCTCAGTTCATAGTTATTTCGGTGTCGCTTGAACCCATTTGCTTCGACAATGTTATGCGAAACTGTAATTCTATTTAAACGCCGATATAAACGGTTTGGGTGCCCGCTAACAAACTAGATAAAAAATATTGTCGTAAAAACATTCAACAAAGTTGAGGGCTGTTAAAAATCGAAATAAGATTTGAATAGCGGATTGACATACTGGTTTAAACATTAGCTGTCGCTGTTCAAACAGTAAGGTACGGATATACGAAAACATAATGCAGTCATAGTGTACACTGTTTTGCACACTGTCAAAGTATACGGACGTTCGTAGTATGACCAGTTGTTAGGTCAGAAGAAGGAACCGTGTTACATGATAAGGTCCAATGAAATAATCAAAAATAAAGATATGTTTGCTTTGAATTTGTTAACAACGGAAACAAACTTGTCGCTACACATATAGGGCCCTACAGATTGGACATCAAACCATCAATGGTGGTATAAAGACCGTTTAACGTTTCTAGCCATATTGAAACGTTTATACAGCTTACAGCTAAATACCAGTTAAACAACAAATAGTTACCCACTGAAGTCCAGTTTTTGCATAACAACAAATAAAAGAAAGCGACAAATGTTCCTTGGCCTATTTCTACAAGTGCAATTATCAAACACGTATACGCGAAAAATATGAGCCTGTCTGCTTAGCGTCACTCTTATACTTTTGTGGTTTCCAAAAAAATTAATTAATAAGAACAACAATTTGCACGATTCTTGATCAAATATTGGTGCAACGCAATCATGGTGTTTGACTTGAACACCGACAGACGCAGACAAAATTCTACCTCCCAGATATCCTGTGCCCCTGTTGTCAAGAGTAACGTTTTTTTGACAGTTTTTTTCATTTAACGCAACTTTTTGTGCAAATATATTACGAGCAATTAGTTTACTTTTTTGGAGTAATACTTCCGTACTTGTTATTCTGAACGACATATTCGCGATGGAAGTTTGCCGTACTGTTCGATAAACCCTCGTCACCAACAAGTTGCGCGTCCTTATCTGAGTAGACGCAACGATCGACCCGCATTTATATTTGACCTTCGATCACCTCCGACCCGCTAACCTGCGCGCAATATTTGCTAATACGTGTGTACGATAAGCGACTGGCAATAAAGTGGAGAGCGGGAATTTATATTGATTTTCTCCGGGAAACAAAGGCACTGTATTGGGCGGCGTGGAACGCAATTGCTGTCAGATATGAAATAATGATTTATTTGCCATCGTCCAATCAAAGGCAACGAAGGATCCAGGCGGCAACGAAGTCATGAGACGGGTATGTTATTTGACGTACGTTTATCACCTAAAATTAATTTTGTCACTAGATGGTGGTATTGAAAAGTTTTCCCCACTTTTTTCCGGTTAAAAAAAATAACAACATGTAAACAGCCTTCAAATTAATGGTTTGTGAAGTCGTCAATCAAAAAGTCGTTTAGTTGCATTGAATACTAACAGATGCGTAACTTCATTGCTTGCCAGAAAAACCCGTATTTGCAACGAAGTAAATCTGTGACAGAAAGTGTTGCAAGGGTGTACACAAATCGAAAAATGTGTCGTGTATTTCATTTTTAGCATGTTTACCCGTTTTAGATTCTGCCTTTTATAGTGGGATTTCATTTACAAATTAAAGGTTTTGCAACATAACTAGGTAGTTGAAAACCACGACGGATTTTTTTTCACGGGGTTCGAACCCAGGACGATTCCGGGGACGAATCCCGATCAGGTTTTTTAAATGGGTCAGGCGCGCCAGACCATTTGGCCAGGTTCCTGCCCACCACGACGGAATTACACGGAAAATACACGCATAACTGAATAAACAGCGCCAACTAGAGCCATTAAATTGTAAATGTGTTAAAATTTTAATAAAAGACAATAAAACTGTTATCGACTATTGTGACCGTCAGCCAATGTTGTGACATTTGCTTTAACGAATGAAAGTGCATTTCTGTGATTGTTTTGCGCAGATGCATATTTAACTACAACACCTTATTGCCCAACGTTGTAAGCACGTGCACTAAGATAATAACTACAAATTCAAAGACTTGCAACTGATGTACATGGGGCTTTAAAAGTCAGACACAGCATGTGTACAGGGTGTGGAAACTTGCAGATAATAATCATGTGATAACCGATACGTAACGAAAAAACGTTTGATCTAAATTTAGTAGTAAAAGTTAAAATGACGTCAACCTTTTGTCGATTCCTCCGTTTCAGGAAAGTTTCGCCTTTACGTGATTGCAATGTGAAGTCAACAAACACAAAAAAATATAGTGTAGTTGGTAGTGATGAAGAATTTGTACGCTTTAAACATAACAAACATTTTTTATGTTAGAAAATGTTAATTCTGCTAAAAAATATACAACTAAGTTAAATACAGACTACATTTGTTATGCTGCAACAGTTAAGTCTAAGGGTAATCATGACCGTAAAAGACCTTTTGTTTTCGGTTACCACGATCAGTCATACAGTGGTGTGGTGACGCATTATGACGGAAATTGCGTTGAACGTGGAGTGCGTGTGCGTTTCTTATACATCTACACTTTGGTTAGTTTCTTACTAACAGTGACTTACTGTGAAGTAAAGGAGTTGAATATAAGATAAACAGAAAAACTATTGAAGGGTTAGAACTTATTGCATACAAGTGTTATACCATTGAAATTAATGTCAAAAGGCGGCTGCCTCGTACAGGTTACTAATGGCCAAGTGTGTGTATGTGTTTAAAATCACTGTTTTATTTGATCTTTTAGCATATAGATTTCAAAGATAGGTAAAAAAGATTGATTTTACTTAGACATGTTGTATTAAAGTTAATTGTTTGATGAGTTTTTACGTGATATTAAAAACTCGCTTAGCATTCATTTCAGTATGTTTGGTCAAAACAAACCTCTGTTAAAGCTTGTTTTTAAGATATTTCTTCAGCAAATAAAGTGCAATTTCCATTAGATGTATACGAGATTAAATTAATTTTTGACCCAAAATGCTTGGACTTACTTTGATGTTTGCGGTTTTCTCTGCAAATCAGTGTAGCAGCGGTCTGACATCAGCACAGGGTAAGTTACATTCCGGTATTGGTTTGTTTAATTTAGCAATGTAGCCTACATCCTTCCCACCATTGCCGTCCGCATTACAGCTTTTGGTTTACCAAATGTCCCCAGTCTGTCCAAATTTATGTCACACTATCCTCGGTCGCAGGTTGTGCACTCCTGTTTCTTTGCACGACGATATTGATCAAACGAACAATCAAGGAATAAAAATAAACTTAAACAAAATGTAGCCCTGAAAAAAGTTTCAACTGAAAAGTGTAAGCATCTGAAAATATACGAAGAACCTTCAAAATGTCAAATTAAAATTAGGGTGTGGGTGTGCGTGTGTGAAAATGGTAATGTGTGTAAAACACTAAAAAGATGTTTTCGCCATAAAAGATAAAAAAGGTTAAATGTTGAAATAAAAACATATCGGATGTCGGATGCGTACAAGTACTGATGGCGTTGTTGGGCGCGAAGAAGCTTGTTTGGGTAAGCACTTTTTACCAAGGAATGCAGCCTGACTACCATGAATAAAAATGTACGCATTATGACGTCACATACCGTTGTAAACAAACTGGCGCCAGTTTGTGTTCTTGGTTTTAGGTAGGTAAGTTATATTGTGTACGCTCTCAAAAGGAGTTTGAGGTACTTATTAAACATTAAATGCGTAAAAACACTCCCATATAAAAGATTCAATGTTAGGGTTGATTCTGATGAAGTTTTGCTCCTACTCGTGAACTTCACTGTCCTGTTTTTTTAATATATATACTCGAACTATTTTATTCAACATCGGAATTTTTAACACAGTTGGGAGACCCAGCCATATTGCGACTTAAATGACTAACAAAACGGAACTGTTCTCCCTTTTTAAATGGAAACTTTTTCTGAGAAATGAAGACCACAAAGCTGTGCAAATGCCTTTTTATTTTTGGTATAAACTCCACCCAGAACCTACTACACCATACACAATGTTTTGATCATGCATTAATATCCTAACATAAAACACAGTTTACTGGCTAGTTTGAAGCAAACATGTTTGCGATTTTCTTAAAAAAGCATTTAATCATACAATTGTAATTACAGAAGCCATATTTTTGTTTTGAACAAAAAAATCCATGTTTCACATTCTCTTTCACATTTCTGTTTTGTAACATTTTACTGTTTGTGCCAGTGCATTGCAAAAGGCTGTTTTATTCATAAATTAAACACACATAAAATATGAGTCCTTTAGTTATATAGAGTACAAGCCTGTGACTGTCATTAAAAAGGCAAATTAGGTAATCATATTGATTTTGAAATTGTATTGTAAATGAATCAATAAACAATCATCAGTTTTTCAAAAACTTCAGAAAGAAAATAAGGAATATTCATTTTTATTACAATATTAAACTGAAAGTATACAATTTGATTGAAATAGGTACAGTAAAATTTGACCGTAGTGAGAAGGTTTTTACCAACAAAAATACCAAAAACACATTTGCTGAAAGATGTGGCAGGTTTGTCAATTAGAACAAAAACCTCAAGTTATTGGTATATTTAGCTCCTGATGTTAATTAAACCTTAACTGAGTCTTCCTCACAAAATGTAAAAATAACCCAATAGTACCAAGAAAAAAATCTGCACTCAGCATGCATAAAAACAGCTTCCATTATATAAACTATCTTCAAATGTCATTTGTGGTAAATATCATACAAGGAAAAAAAACTGTTTGTGCTACTGTATTCGACAACCAAGTTCTAATTGGTTGGAGGAATGATTAATTTATCAATGGGTAATAACCAACACCCAGACAACATGTAATCTTTATTCTGACTGCCTGTAGAATGTAGACCAGTGGTTGAGTTGAGTTGAGTTTATTTCGCTTGGTGAAAAAAAAAACATAGCGACACAATTGCACTAAAGACAATCACCAAGCCGGAAATAGCTGCGCAACGTTAAGACGTTATGGGGCGCAAAAAAGTGGAGGGCACAATTGGTGGATCATGATTAAACGCGCTGCAGCTACACCGTATTATGAAGCGTTATGTGGCAGGAGCTCACCAGAAAGTGAGTTAGGCGCACTGTGAGTATAACACGACTGGGGGGGAACGTTGGTGGGACCAGTCGAGGGGGCCCTAGAATCTAACCACCCGTGTTAGGAAGGAGGGTGGGGTTCGACAGGAAAAGAAACCACCGAAAGAAACCCTGCCGGATAGTTTCAAGCGCCGGAAGGAAGAGCACACACACACACACACATAGGGAATAACACTTTACAGTAATAGTATACTTTAAACTAACTGCAGTTTGTTACTTTAACAGAGTTGGTAATTAAATCATTTACAGTAAATGAGGATTAAAAATAATTTAAACCATTTGAAATGGTAATAAAAGCATTATTCATGAGACACATCAAGAACAAAAAGAAATAAACAAAAAAGAACAGAAAATAAGCACAAAAAAGCAAAAAGAAAAAAAAAAGAAAAAATGCCGAAAGAAATGCATTTGAATCGGTTGTTGTCAGCCCAGCTTACTCGGGACGCATGGCAAAAGGACGCTTCAAACTTGTAATTACCCTGCAACAATAAAAAACACAACACGGCAGCAATTTACCAGTTCCAGGTTGTAGCCTATGCAATATAAATCAGCACATATACAAGACTAACTTATTACTTTACGGTTTGCTGTGTTTGTCTAAAACTAATGTGATAAAAGCTTGTGAAATCTTAATGAAAACAAAAACACTGCAAACTTGTGAGTGTGAGTGGTTAATATTGGCATGCAATCCATTTTAGTGCACATACAAGCATGCATGAAGACAGCGCTACCAGAACCGGTGCTAGTGGATTTGTAAACAAAGAAAGAAAAAAAACGTGCACCAAGCAAGGCATCGGCGTTGGCAAAATCATGACGCTGTATTTTTATGAATAAACAGTTAAGTTACTGTGATGTGAAAACAGGCTAAAAATACTCTCTAGATTTAGTCGCCTGAAATTGTTAAGGTTCTTAACCTTTTTTTCTTTTTTTCGCACCCCCCTGGGTTTTTTAATTATATAGAATAGATCTGACCAACCTTAATGATTCAGCATCCCCGCACCCCCTAGGAACAGTTCTCACACCCCTTGGGGGTATGAGAACCCTTGGTTAAGAACCCCTGATGTAGACATTGCTAAAGAAATACTAAACCTTTTCAATAAATTTTGTACATAGGAAGAAAATTTAGTATTGCCATATACACTGCAAAAATACCTGCACACAATTATCAGCCCGATAACACAGGCGTGCATGCTGGAGATTTTATGTGAGAGTGGGTTGCACAAAAAGAAAGTGTACTGCAAGTCTGCAACCAACAAAATCTGTATTAGAAAAAAAAAAAAATGTTTTTAAGTATTTCTAGAAGTTGCACTTTTTTCAGTCATAAACACCATGCACTCACTGGATGACAATAGTAACTGACCAAATTTCTTGTTGATGCTATCATCTTGTGTAAACATCACCTCATTGCAAGAAGCATCTTTTACTTGTTTATGAGATCTGTTTATAAATTCAGAATCAATATTGATGTAAAAACCTGAACTTTCTAAATTAGTAAAATTAATAACTAAAAGTTAAGTTTTTATGAGGAACACAGTGTGTACTATTTTGAGTGAGTATTCATTTTTTAAGGCAAGGGTCTTTGGTTAACTGGACATTTTTAATGAAGCAAAATCCTTTCAAAAATTAGGGTTTTTTTCTGTTAACTTGTGAAGTTTCTGTTATTTATGTCTGTTCTTAATCTGACACAAAAAATATGTTTGTGTTCTGCCATCTGATACCTACCTCACACTTATTGGTTGATTTCTTGCCCCTGATTTCAACACCATTTTGTTGCTTTTGTAATTGGCAGACAAAATTGTTAAAGTTGAGCAATATGTTCCCAATGGTGATGGCCATGGCATGTCAGTCAGGAAAAAAGGTTTCGCCCATCAGAACCAAATGCTTTCACCAGTGTCTGACTTGATGACTTTAATGCTGTAGACTTAAAGGGCACATGACCTGTATTATACTATTTTAGTACACTATAAAATATTTTAAAATTTTAGTAAACTATAGTACAGTGTAGCTGTTCTTTATACAGTCTTTCTAAAAAAACAAACAAAAATACATTGTGTGATATTAAACAGGTTGCAGACGATGTTCGCGACTTTGCGCAAAATTAATTACAATTCAAAATGTTATCCGTAAAGTTTTTTTAACAAAAATAGTTGGTGCAGACTACATGTCACATCATAACAAGAAGCCACAAAACCGGTATCACCACGCGCCAAATTGAAACCAACTACCATGACGGAAACAATCACCTGGCTATAGTTACCGTAGTCAGGCTGCATTCCTTGGAAAAAAGTGCTTACCGCTTGTTTGCTGCACTGATCTCTATAAACCCTGGATTGCGCTACTGGCCGTCACGGTTGAAGCAAATTGAAGCGTAATGGCGGCTGCAAAAGGAAGCCCCAAAAATGCATTGCGGGCAATGGGGAGAGAGTGGAAAAATGACGATAATTTTTGTTTTAGGCATTTGCGTAGCGATTTTTGCAGATATGATTTGTAAATTAATAGGACGCATGTATTCCAGTGTGTAATAACCTATAAATATGCGTAGATTGACTGTGATGTGTATTAGTGTAGGTGTACTGGATACACGTTATTAAGTTAGTGTTGAAATAAATCTTTACTGAGCAGTAGTAAATGTTTTTTGTGCAATATAAGAAATGTTCGTGCTTTTTTAAGTATTTTGGACTTAAATCCAACAAGATGGCTATTCTCTCCACACAAGATGATGTGATACTTTGTATGACATTACCTTGCTTATCCAAACTGCTTGTTTTTGACTGTCATCAAACTCCTGGAAATTCTGAAGAACAAGTGATTTGAACGTTTTTATTAAAAACACAAAATACTAATATAATATTTCAACTATTTTGCTCAAAATATTTTTACCACGCAATCCAGTGTTTATAGAGATCAGTGGTTTGCTGTCTGTTCAGTCAGTAAAATTGACGGTACAGTTGCAAATACGATTCTCTGGAACTTTATTTATCTTGGCGCAGTACGCAATATATGTCAACTGCTGTTTTCATAAACAAAAGATAACTCACGTTTATTTATTTTGTTCAGCACCCTTTGCGGTTACTTCTGTGGAAAATTATGGCTTGTATTTCTTTAACAAATCTTTGTCGAAAACCGAGGCCGACACCGAGTGTGAAAGTCAAGAATCCTACCTTGTTCGAATAAAAACTCAAAGAATACAAACTGCAATAGAACATGTCATTCGACCTTTGGTAAGCTCTACTGAGGCAACTGCACCGACAAACAGGTTCTTGTCAAGTTACTGGGTCGGAGCATCAAACCCGGTAGACAAACCAAACAGTGCCACCGTTGTTTGGGATGACTCCACCCCTTCAACTTACACAAACTGGTACAAAGGAGAACCAAATTTTCCAAATGAAAGGTGCGTGATCGTTTCCGCTGTTAACACATATATGTCCGCATGGGGAAACCATCAGAATTTATTAGGAAAGTGGCTGGATTTTCCTTGCTCCTTAAAACTGAAGTTCTACATTTGTCAAAAAGGTAAATATTTGCCCAAAAGACTCCAATTTGTCGTGTAAAATAAAAAGAATGCTCCCTCTTTGCAGAGTTAATTGTAAAAGATTTCACAGACGTGGTAGCTGAAAAATTTACTCAAGTGTTTTTCTCGGGAAAGGTATGGTTTGTTGGAACTATACGGGCTACTGTTCTCCATGCCAATAAAAATACCAGTAAACATAATTTGGCATTATCATCGGGTACACATAAAAGCTTCAATTACTCCATTGCTGTTCAATCTATTGGTGATGCTGAAAACTATTCATTGGTTCTTTCTGGAAAACTTTCTTCTTCATCATCAACAGTTTCACAAACAGTCGAATATACTGTTTATGGTATGTGAAGGACGTTTTAGCATTGTTGCATGATTTCTTTTACAAAAAAACATGTTCTGAATTTTGCAAAAAAATCATGTTCTAGTACCAGCAAACATTTCTCTGACTTCTTCCAACATCACCGTTGGAAAAAATAGAAGTAATGCCTTCATTGACTGTGTTTCATTTGGTTACAGCATTCCGTCAGCTATGTGGTACAAGTGAGTATTATCAATGTCGCACAGAAATAATATTGTGATTTGCATTCATTTTATATGCAGAGATGCAACTTCATTACCACAGGTTTCTTCCTCACCTGTGTTTCAAAGTGTGACAAGTTTGGGTTACTCTGTAGTTTCTAGACTGAATTTTACTAATGCTACAAGAGCACATTCAGGAATATATGTATGCAAAGCTATAAATTTGGTCGAATCCACTGCCACTGCTGAAAGAAGAGCAGAAGCAAAGGCTCATGTGTTTGGTAAACATGTTTTTACTTCGGTGATATGTAATCATACACTACAAAGTGACACTTTTTATTTTTCAGTTGAGTATGCACCAATTTTTAATTCTTCAATTCCCCAAAAGAGACAAGCTGTCCCTTTTGCCAAACAACTAAACCTAAGCTGCACATTTCATGGTGCACCACTGCCAACAATCCACTGGAGCGTTAATGGCATTAAGGTTGAAGCGGGCAACCCTGGACTGCCTATTTACACACTAATGAACTACCAGGGTTATCGAACAACATCCACAATTGTCATATATAATTCTGTTATTTTGGGATCAAAAGCAAATCTGTCATGTCATTCAAAGAATGTGCATGGAACAACTGATCCAATATATTTTACATTAGGTATAAAAAGTGAAACTGGCTTGCTTAGAAAGAATGTCACATTAAAACGTAACAATTTCTAATTTTGTAGATTTGGACTATTTTGATGCAAGATATTACTGGTTTGCTTCTGTTAAAAAAAAATTCACAAATGCCCGGAGTGTTTGCCAAAAATATGATGGAGATCTGGCTATTATAACCGATAACAAAACTCAGAAGTTTATCCAAAACAAAGGGACATTTTATGCTAATCGCAGTCGGTGGATGACAGATACAAAGTCAGGTTTGGTTAATAAAATGTTAAGTATTCAACAAAACAATACATTTTGTATTCAACAAAAAAAGTGCTTTGTCTTTGTAATGATTATAGTCTAAATCCAAAGAGTGGCAAATTTCACCTTTATATGTTTTTTTTCTACCACTGTGCTTGTTCATTGACTTTTGGCATGGAATGATTGATGAACTTGGATTTTGGCAGGAAAAGTTCATGAATTGGAAATTGTATGCCTGATGAAAATAGTTGGTTTAATTTAAATTTTCTTTGTAATCCATTAGCTCCTAACATGTTTGACATATTTTGCACACTATTCATACTACTACTCATCACCAATAGAAAGTAACATGTTTGACATATACTACTCATCACCGATAGAAAGTAAAGCAAAACAGCTTAGTCTGGTTGTGAAATTACAACTTGTTACATTAGGATGCAGCTTTTCATGTCGTCATTTGGATTCTGTGGGGTGTCAAGAGTTTTATGAAATAAAGTTCATGGTGGCCTCAAGTGCAAAAAAAATATAACAACAACCAAATTGTACAACATGTATTAAATTGTTAGTTGGGTTCGAAATTTGATGCAGTAAGCGATCCGCAGTCTGGGGTTACGAACATAGGCGTCGATTTTTTAATTATTTGCAAAATTTTAGGGGAGACCTTTCCATGTTTTGGAAACATCCATCAGCCGTTCAAACCCACAATCTTAGGAACACAATGCAGTTGCGGTAACTGCTCCGTTGTCCTGGCGAGCGCACGATCTAAGTTATGACCCTTATTCGGTTAAACCAGGGGCCACTAAACGTTTCCCATTTAAAATCTGGTGATCCGACTGTTAAATTGTATAGTTAGCATCAACTAACGAGCAATGCTCGTATATTACGTCACAAGTAACAAAAGAATGCAATTGTTCGCGCACAATTAACACTTGTAGTCTCGTCTGTGACGTAACAAATTGGTTGTGGTCTATTTTGGGCGTTGTAATCCTATGAATCCAAAAAAATGTAGGCCGTAGTTTGGTGACCCCTGGGTTAAACAAACGAAACAAAGTTTGCAGATATAGCAAACTTCCGGACAGACAGATAGTGAAGTTGCCACAGGAATTAAGTAAACATTGTTCAAGATGTTCATTTACATTGTATGTGACGATTTTTAAACAACTCAACCTTAAACTGGCAACGTCTTATTCGAGGGTTGCTTGCGTTTTGGCTGCAAAAATGCCTATAATATTTGTTTGACTAGTCATTCCTGCAGTTAACATAAAGCAAATATAAGATACTTGAACAACCAGCCAGTACTGGGAATAAAACAATCACATAACAATGCCGATTGTAACTGCAACCTATGTTACGTTACGTAACAAACCACGAGACACTTGCGTTTTGTCATTGATTGTTCTGGCAATACTTTATTTCAAACAAAAACAGGGGAGACAATACATATGTTGTCACCCCTGTTTTTTCAGGAGGGGAGACATGTCACCCCGGTCACCCCTAAATCGACGCCTATGGTTACCAATACAAAGTTATGCGACAGAACACTCAATAATTAAAACTCTGCAAATCCTACAAACTTAAGTGGAAGGTGCATAAGCTTCTGTGAACTATCTGCAAAACATTTGAATATATTATGTACTATAAATAACAACGAGTCGAACCGGAGCCGAACCCGCGAACTGGTTTGAGCGGTTAATTTCATTAAACCCGAACCGCTAATTACGATTTTCTAAAAACCCCAACCGGAGTTGAACTCCATATTTTGTTAGGCATTGGACCCGAACCAGAACCGAACCAGTAAAAAATGCAGTCTGTTTTACATTTCGCGATTTTTTTCAAAACAATGCACTGAAGAATACACGACATAACACTGATATGGCGTGTCAAAAATAACAGTGCACTGGCACGTTTCAATTGGAGTTTGATAAGGCCAGGTAGATAATGGGTAGAACTAAATTAAAACGAATAAAAATTTGAACTGGTTTAAAAACCGCAAACCGGGCGGACCGGATAATTTGCCCGAACTGGAACAAAACCTGAACCCAAAAATATACATTTTTAAAATCCGAACCCGAACCCTGAAAAATAAAACTAAGTGAACCCGAACCGAACCTTAACCCATATGACAAATGTCGACTCCCTGATAAATAATGTAATGACTACAATACTGTAATACCCTATTTGAAAAATGTAAAAGCATATAGAGCCAATAAATGATAAGCTGCAGACAGTGCACACTGTTTCGACCTATAAGGTCTCATCAGTGCAGCTGGTGACGAGAGATCGGCCGCATTGGCTATTTGAAAAAGACTACAGTGTAATTCAATTCAATTTTTTCAATTCAATGGTTTATTTTTACTCACAAACGCAAGTGATGGTAATGAGGCATCGATTAACCTTTCGGTTTTCGAGTCAAGATGCCCCCAAAAAAACGTGTGTAATTCACAGGTAATACCCCTAGGTCGTTGAAACTGTGATTCCCAACTTGTAATAAGTAAATTCCTTGAAAAACAACCCTTGCAAGAGCATAATGTTTTTGTTTTGTACAGTGTTTGCATCTTGGTTTTGTTTTTGTTGCTGAAATATGACCATAAGTACCAACTCACCGTTGCATTGTTTCCTTTTTTAGTTTGTTATGTTTGCCTCTACTAATTTTGCACACTTTTTAGGATATTTATCTTTATTAGACACTTGTTTGCAAGTGTCAAATACATGGAAATAAAATGTGATGCATCTGATGCATTCTTTGCATCATAAACAATAAAACTGTTTTCACACAATTTTGTTTTGTTTTGCAGCCTTTGTAGGAGCTGAGCGTAGAAATGGTACTCTGGTTTGGTTCAATGACACACCACTCGGTAATTATTAAACATTCTGTAAATAAAAAGCCAATATTATGTGGTTTTACACAATTTTTGCAAAACTAGTTTCATTTTAACTTTTGGTTTATTCGACTAAAATATGGGTACCGTACTACTTTATTTTTATGGTACATTCCCAGTGTATATTTCTTTTGCAGATCAGACATTTACACAATGGTCTACAAAACATCCAAAAAAACACCCATGTGTAGTTCTTTCAAACAAAGATAGTGACAACCCAAGATTTTTATGGAGAACTGGAAGTTGTACTAAAGAACGCTACTTTGTATGTCAGTTTAAAGGTAATGATTGGAAACTCAAATGGAATATTCATGCTTTAAATCAAGTTCATTTTCTTTCAGATGACTTTATTTTTTTACATGAATTAATTTCTAAAACAACATAATACTTGCTTTTGTTTCAAGCTCAGCCTGTTACATTTCTACCATCACATCCTGTAAGTTGTGCTGCAAATCAACTTTCAATTAGATGAAAAGACATGACAGCTTTTACTGGTAGAATAACTTTTAACTTGCTTGCAATCACTAATGCCTCAGGAGGGATCCAAACAATTTACAATAAGACAGAAACAATCCAATCTACTGGTAATCATGAATACCAAACTTTGTTGGGTAATTTAAAAACACAGGATTATCACATACAGGTAATTGCACATTGTAAGATTTATTTGTACCCATTGACTTATGCCTGATTATGCTTAGGTGGTTTTGTTTCCACAAATATGGAATTTTCCTGTGCCTATGGAGACAGTTTTGCCAACCAGAATAGCTGTTGCTGACAAAGCTAAAAACCTTTCTCTGACATTGAATATGCAAACATGTGTGATCACATGGATGTGGCCAACAAACATTAACAAGATAGAAATTACAGGATACAAGGTAGGTTGTTATGTCATTTTACTATTGTGGTCAAATTAGGTTAACTGCTTTTCTGCTGGGAAATAACAAAGTGAGGAATTTCTGGATGTATCAATTTAGTTTGTGAGTACAGCGCTAAAGACTGATGATAGTGTCCCTGTTTGTGATCGTTGATGTAACAAGACTTCTCAGTCAGAACAAACACATTTGTCTAATACACACAAAAAAAATGTGGAGAAGAATATTGTAATACCATAGTTGTTTGATGGGATATTGGTCTTTAACAGATCTATGTCAACCATTTCGGTGTTAAAAGAAAAACTTAGGTTGAACTTCTGTATTTCAGCATCATCACATAATGATTCCACTTTTCACTTTCTTATATATTTTGCTGAAAATGGTATTTTAATGAATTGTTTATGAATTTTAACAGCTGAACATAACAAAAAAACTGAGTTTGTTTGCATCCAACTTCTCATCACTTGCAACATGGCAAGAACAGCAATTTTTTAATGTATCTATGAAAAACGTAACGGATCTGAACCACAGTCACAATGTTACTATGCTGCCAAATCAAGTGCTTTCTATAACTTTACAAGTAATGACTTGTTCCAGTGATGGAGTGCCAGTGTTTGCACACAGAAATTGTGCAACTTCACCAAAAGGTTTTTTAATTTTGTTTTATTTAGCCCAAGTGGCGTGTTTGCTACTTAAATAACTCTTTATTTTCCAGTGAAACATAGTAACTTAAGCACCATTTTGGTACTAACTTCTTGCACATAAAAATATGAATAAATATTTATTTCGATGATAGAAAAGTGAAACTCAGAATAATTTTTATAGAACCAGATTTTGTTCCTTCAATCAAATGATCCAGTTCTTTACCCTGTGAACGAAATTAAATTAATGAAGGTTATGTTTTTTATTAAGCCTAACTAACCTGTTCGCTACTTGAATAAATCATTTTCCCAGTGAAACATAGTAACTTAGCACCATTTTTCATTTTTTTTTTTTTTTTCATTTTTTCACCATTAACTTCTGCTGCACAAAAACATAAATAAATATTATCTATTTCAAAATGAAACAAATAACTCAAAATATTTTTTGCAGAACCAGATTTTGTTCCTTCAATGAAAAGATCCAATTCTGCATTATCAGTCATTGTTTCTCCTGTGAATGAAATTAATGGACCTGTTAGGTATTTAAAAGTTGCTTTCTCATAATATTTGTGGCTTGTTAATATAAAAATCAGCTTACATTTTATTAAGCTGCTACTTTGTTGTTGGTATGGATGCTGAAAGTAGAAACAACTCATTGCAACAAATACTTACTTGGACAGAGTTACAAAGTGTTTTATTAGGAAACATCCCTTATTGGCATTGTGCTTTTGCTATACCAAGGCAAGTTTATTATGTTAGTGCTTACACATCATTTTAAAACAGTTTTCTTGTAGATTTACAGGTGATCCTGTCACAAAAATTATTGGGGACAAATCAGTTTCAACGTGTGATGTCAAAACTGACTTTAACTCCAACCTTATGGACACACACACATGCAAAAATCCAACTTTGACCCAAAACAAGTTGTACAAGTTTGTATTTCAACTAATATTTCACCTAAAAAGTGAAATTGTGTTGTCTGACCAATTTATATATGTGTGTAGGTTTATGGTAATCACCACAACTGCAGTGGAAAGTGCTGTTGCAGTTAAAGCGAGTCCTTTTGTTGAAATAAGTGCAAATATCATGAGTCCTTCAATGCCCATAGGTTAGTAATGCTCCATAAACTTATGTAAGCTAAATACGTCGTTAAAACATTTATTTTTCAGGGCTAATTGTAGGAATTTCCATTGGTGTCTTCTTACTTATGCTTATTATTATTGTAGCATTGATTTTTTTAAGGTGAGTTTTAGTTTAATTTATTTTTACATATATATATTGTAGATATTGTGGGATCGTTTCATTCTTGAATGTGGTGTCTTTGGTTGGTTGATTCTTGGAAAATAGTTAACTAAACATAATCTCCTTGCTTAAAGAAAGATGGTTGTTGACTGTTTAGGCAGACCAACCTGATTTATTAACACTCTATTCCTATTTGTTTTTGGTAGGAGACGAAAATCTTCCAAAACACCAAACAATATCATTGCCCTTGACAATAGAAACCAAGACCGTTCTGACGGTAAGACTTGCCACAAAAATGGCCTTTTACCTTTTTTTCTAAATTGACTGAAATGCTCTTTACTTCCGCCTTGCATTTAGAATTGCAACCAAACGAAACGTTGTATGAGAATGTGTCATCTGACATCGGTCGACCTATTGCACTTTCTAAATTACTGGACAGATATGACACCTATTCACGCGATGCCGTGACCTACAATACCCAATTTAAGGTAAAACTTTCGTGTTGTTCATTCAACATGCGTCGTTTCCTTATTATTGTGTTATGTCAACTTTTAATCACGTAGTAACTAATAAACAAAAGTGTGTGCATGGTTATACTTAATATACAATTGAAAACCATAACTTGGACTATTTAATGTGTACGTATGTTTGTTTACTGCTGTGAATTATGCTCTTCGTGGTTGTCCTGTTATCTTTCGTGGGTAGTCGTTAATTTTGCATGTACCCATTCTTTCCCGTTAGGAGTTGAAGGAAGCCCAAGATAGAATGTCACTGGATAAAAGCGTCGCAACCGATACACGGAACAAGGAGAGAAACCGATACAAAAATATTCTTCCGTGTGAGTTGAATCTCTTATTGTGTAGTCTTGGTTACAAATACATCCAGCAAATATCCTTTGTATATTCACATTAATATCACTTACCACTATGGCATTCGACAAATACATTTAAACAGTAAAAACATAAAATCAGGTGATTGCCTTTTGTAAGATAATTGCAGTAGTGGTTTACCCGTTTCCAACTTTTTTACAGATGACTTTAATCGTGTGAAGCTTAAGGGCGGAAATCCGGAAAACAACGACTACATTAATGCCTCTTACATCAATGTAAGTTTCTCGTTTGTAAGTGAATTCTGCGTAATATACGCAACTAGCAGTGGTATAGCACTTCTGTGCAAATATGAATTTGAACTTAAATAACAAACAGGTGATTTAAATCATTGTTTCCTTGCATGGTGGGGTGATTTAATCTTCTCCATTCATTCTATTGTCTGCAATCGGTTAGTTAAACGAGTAGTATTTTGGTTAACTTAAGAAATGTTATGGAAAATTATACATACTTCCTTGTATGTGTTGCATAGGGTTACAATGGAAATGTCAAGTTTATAGCAGCTCAAGGACCTCGTCCCGTCACTGTTCAACATTTCTGGCAAATGATTTGGGAACAAAACTGCAAGACAATTGTAATGCTGACAAACGTTTTAGAAAAAACAAAGGTAATACAGTGTTATAGCCCAGTGCTCTTCAACCTTTTTTGGTCTGGTGAACCCTTAGAGTTGTTGTGACGAACTCATGCACCCTGTTTACTTAAAATCAAAACTTTTGACGTAAACATTTTTGATCAAAAACTTTTGCCGTTAATTAATGTGAATCTGCACGGTGCGCAAAGCGTCTTTTGAAGTAAATATTCCTCGACTGCACTGAAAGTGTTAGACATCAACAATTTTTAAAAATAAAAGGTTCATTTATATATCAATTGAAACCTACACCCTAATATCCTGAAGGTCAAATATCACTGGTTCATTAAAAGTTTGTGATGCACCCTTGTATACCCTTTCGTACTGGTCCACCCCATGCATATTTTGGTGCACCGTGCACACCGGTTGAAGAGCACTGTTATAGCCTACCAATGAAATAGAGCACACCAAAGCAAGCGACGTTTTGTTTGCTTGTCCTCGTTTTTAGGTATTGTGGTGTGTATCTTATTGCTTAAATCAACACAAGATCTCAAATTAATTTATTGTCCTGATCTAAATTAAAATATAGTTTAGGGACATTAATTCGGCCCGAGGGGTAACATATTTAAGCCAAACTAATACCCGAAATTTATGTCAAAAAAGGAAAATTACAATGAAATATTCTAGAGTAAATTCGACCTCCCGAATCTGAACCGCCTTTATCTCAAAACATCAGTTTACCCCATGAACAGCTCTGATCTTATGTATCTTTATGGCGCACTGCAAAAATATATATTTGGTGTCACAGCAAAAGTGCGAGAAATATTGGCCTGAACCCAACGAAAATCTTCGTTTTGGGAAATACGCAGTGAAGACAGACCAGGAAGAAAGTTATGGCAGCTACATCGTTCGTTCCATATCCATCACCAGAAGCGACTTATCGGTAATTTCAGTGCTGTTATATTTTACTTGGCGTACTGGGTTAGATTAAAATATACTCAAGTTTTTAACAACCCAATATTTACCACAATATGTGTAGTTTTAAATATTTTTAATATATAAGGTACCTGCAGCTAACAAGGCCCATTAAAAAACTATTGCGTATAACTGAAAAACCATTCAACCGTTCCAGGCCAAATTCGGCATGATTGTTGCAGAGGTTGATATTAAACATCCATTAGATTTTGAGGACGTTTGCATGTTTTGTGTTTGTAGGATAACAGTTTAAAAAAAATTAAAACTTGGGCCTTAATACAAACCTATGCTGTTAATAAAGCCCAATATTTTCATGTTTTTAAAAAGAGTCTAGAAACCAATCAAACTCATTTATACTTTGCTTCGGTCAAATAAAAGTTTAAACAAGCAACGTTATTAACTCATATTACACATATACTGTTAACTAAGACATATAACTGTTAATCTGAAGGTACTAAAAAACAGAATAAACGACCCCTTGACATTTGATATCAAAAAATACTAAATGAAAGATTACTTCCACAAACATCTTATTCGGACTTTTTATCTCCCTAAGAAAGCATAAAAGCAAATTTTGTGCATATCAGTCGCCTTTAGTATAAAAGACACTTGAGAAAATGACAAATTATCGTTGGGCCTTATTGCAAGCAATGGCTGACAAACAAAACCGTAATAAAATTTATTTGAAGTAATTCTTTTTTCCAGATCGGATAATGCTCCAATTAAACTAAAATGACCCCATTACTAATATATCTTAATAAGTTTTCATTTCGACAACACAACCTTTTCATTTTTGCTACCAATTTTAACAAAAAATAATAAAAAGTTGAAAATAAACACTTCTCAATTTGGATTGGTCATGATAACAATTACATATAACTTGCAGGTCCAAAACTTTGTAAATCATTTTAAGTACATATATATTTTAAAATTACATCAAAACGGAAGCATTTTTTCTGGCACATAAAAAAATATGAGCAGTGGGCCTTATTACCTTCCGGGCCTATATACCTTCAGGTACCTTATAGTATCGTGACGCCATATCTTTTGCACTTAACCATTGCTCTTCTGTTTTACCATGTTTGATATTTACTCAACAGTGTGTAGTTATGTTTGTACAAGTTGTCTTGACTTCATGCACGAACTGTTGTGATAGCGTCGTTTGTCATAGAATGTGACACATAGGGTCATTGCACGTGCACTGAAACCCCCATTGGAAAGTTTGTAACAGTGTAATGCATTGGGTATAAACGTTTTTCCCTGAAACCTGGAAAATCCCTACGGGCGGTTGTACACATTGAACAAGTAGTGGCTGCACGTAGAGTAAAGAAAATACACCAACTAAACTGACGCTTTATTGTGTCGGGTACACAGGAATGCCGCTACGTGACTCACTACCACTTCGCTGCCTGGCCCGACCACGGGGTTCCTGTTTACACTACTGGATTGCTTCGGTTTCATCGCGTCATTAAACAATCGCAATCTGAAGACGGTTCACCGATACTTGTTCACTGCAGGTGGAAATGCTTTTGTTTTTTTAATCGATTTATATGTTTCTATAGTGGTATACGACATAAGGTCATTGATCGATCATTGTGTAACATGACTCTTTCCGAATACTATTGTTTCAAACTAGACATAACTTTATTGACTTCCCCGAGCTTCCAAAGCAATATCTGAAACCTTTATTGCCTAATTTTGTTTACTCACTGAAAACAAAATCTTGCAAACTTGACACCAAAACTCTTTGTACTAATGCTTTTTACTGTGTAGCGCTGGTGTTGGTCGGACTGGAACTTACATAGGCTTGGACATTTTGGAACAACAAATGATTGCAGAGGGTAGAGTGGATGTATTCAGCACTGTACTGAATATGCGTCGACAGAGAATGGACATGGTGCAAAACATTGTAAGTGTATGAAAGGGAGGTTAGCAATGAACAATAACGCAGTAGGTGGAGTTTTACCAAATGTAGGTGTATGTGCCTACTTTTTGATCTGACCAACATATCCGGAACAACAAATAACGTTAGTTTTACCTCACTAGAGTTTAATACTATCTATCTCCATGTAGTGGCTATCAATGTATTGACCCTTGTCTGTAGCAAATCTTAGTCTTGGGTTTAAAAATGCTATACTGAAATATTTAAATTTAAATACACCAATTGTCAGTTTAAAATATAAGGGACTCAGTTATCCTTGAAATACTTGTGAGCAATACCTAAACGGGAATTGTGTATGTGTTGTCGTAGTGCTAATAAATTACCAAAGCAAGTCTAGTTTCAATTACTTGGTAAGCAGTCTATGTAAAGTTGGATTGTTATCAGGGTTGAAATGTTCTTGTTTCGTTCATTTTCAGTCGTTTTTTGGCGTCACTTGATTGGTTGACATAATCTAGCAAAACATCACGGTTCGAGAAAATACTGAATATCACCTTTTTCTAAGCACTTTTTGTGTCTTAAACGGACAATTTTCTTTGCAGAATCAGTATATTCTCATGCACAAGCTGATTGTTGAGATTCACACTACGGGCGACACAGACCTTCCTTGCGACATTTTTGCAGAGCACTGTTCCCGTCAACAAACGTAAATCTTTTCTATTTTAGAAAATTTTGTCCTAGACCGGATATGTTAGGCTCCAGGGGAACATGTTTTTTTTCATCAAACTTTTAGGTTAACTTATGTTGTTGATAAAGATATGAACCAAAATGTTTTTATTTCCCCTTTGAAACATCAGCCAACATTGACATTAATTTGGACATACAATAGGGCTCATGCTAGTGTATTTGACCAATCACATATGAATCGTTACTTGAAATCTAAAATGTTAACATTTTAAAATGTATATTGAAAAAATATATCAAAAAACGATTTGCTACTAAACGCAATTAGTGAATACTAATCATCATCTGTTTTAAAAGTCTCAAAAAGGAATTCGAATGGTTAAATCTGATCCCTCCCCTGGAAACTTCGCAGTCGAGGGCATGCCAACACGCAAATCGACAATCATGCAGAGATGACACGGTTCTGCCTTGTAAGTTTGTTGGTTTTTTTCTACTTTGGTGGGACAGTATCAACCTAGTCTTACTCAATAACGCGAGAGCTTAGAAAAAGAAAGTTCTCGTATGATCGGTTTAAGCTTATAATCGAGAGTTTAATTTCTGTTCTAAAATTACATTAAAATGTCAATGTAAACCAGGGGTTCCCAACCTTTTTACGATCTCGTACCACTTGGACGCTCTGTACTGCCAGCCGTACCACTTCTTGCAGAACAATAATTTGATTGAATCACATTTTATTAAGAAGAATATTGGCCTACTAAAGTAACACTAAAACACCACAACTAAGACATTTTTGTTTACTGTCAACCAATTGGCGAACAAAACCAGATAAATAAATGATAAAGTTGTGAATCCAGGTATGTGTGAAAAAAAAACGGAAGCTACTCGCGTACCACCTGAAAAACGTTCGCGTACCACTAGTGGTACGCGTACCATAGGTTGGGAACCCCTGATGTAAACGGTATTTTAGCAAACTAAATTTGTAGAGGGGGAATTAGATTTTAATATCGACTAAAAGGGTACACAGGACAAAAAAGTTGAGAACCACTGGTTTATATCATGGGCTGTGTACACATGAGACCTTTTTCCAGAAACTAAATTATGCTTTTTATGCCCGAAACACCAATTTCAAATGTTTTTTTACAGATAATAGGTCACTGGTGACTTTAAGTGGAAACGCAGCAAGCTTGTACGAGAACGTCTTTATCAATGCATCATTTGTCCAGGTAAGTTGTGGTGTCACAGGAAAAGGCAAATATTAGGAAACTTTAGTGGAAACTGTTATAGCTTTGTTAACATTGGTATCTTTCCTCCTAAACTTGACCCAGCGGTAATTTGAATCATGTACTGCACAAATTATCTCGAATTGTAAATTGTGCAAATAGCAAATTGCAAAGGCTACTAATTTTACCCAACGACATGTCGAATTATATTCGTGCCTGGTGTTAATCGATTTTCAGAAGAATTCATTTGAGCAAACCTCACAATGCAACCCGCCAAACTTTTGCACGTAAACTGGTCGTACAACACATTATCGCTTGATTTTGTCAATGCTTTCATGTGGTGTTCAAAAACCTGTCGATTTTTTAAGGTCCAAACACTCTACTCCAACTATGCGTAGGCACGATACTCACACCTAATCGAGTTTGAACTTCAATTTGTTTACCGGATAATAAAACTTTGTTCATGTTGTTTAGGACTATGAAGGAGCTAATTCTATGATCGTCACACAAGGACCGATGTCGTCCAACATTAACCAGTTCTGGCAGATGGTATGCGATCACAACGCAGCTGCGATTGTCATGTTGACTTCTGTGGATAATGTAAGGTTTTAAAGAACCACAATTTATTTTCTTCGTTTGAATCTTAATCGTTGCACGACAGAAGTCACATCGATTTTTGTGACTCGAGTTTTGTTATTAGGACCAAAGTTGTGGATATTGGACAGAAAATTTGAACTCCCGGCTTCAGTTGAATTACATCAATGTGACTATGAGCGCAAAAACTGACCTGGGTCAGGATATTACAAGACGGGAGTTTTACGTCGAGGAAGTTGAAGGCTCTGTAAGTTTGATTTATTGTTGTAAGTGTCATATCTGGTTATCCATCGAATTTGACCCACTTGTTTTGGCGTCGGTGTTATTATTTTTTGGTCAAATCCTCCTATTGCTGATATAAAACCAACTACATTTGGTCCTACAATGTAACCTAAGGCACCTGGCAACCCATTACGTAGTTATCCAACGCCACCAAGAGAAACAAAGAAGTTTCTAAACCAACTACCGACATCCTATTTTTGGTAACTGAATGATAATCTGAAACCGAAAAATGTGCGCAGGCTTTTACTGCATTTAATCAAGTCATATAAATAATGGCGTGGAATTTCGGTAAACAATGAAAACTATCTAACACGCTCGTCTTTACAATGAAACCCATTCGTTTGTTTCTCACTACTATAAATAAAACAATGACATGAAAAACGAAGGTATCGGTTCAAACCGATTGTTTATTGTAACACAGGTTTCAGTAACGCATCTTCAATGTGACGTAAACAAGCGCGGTGACGAAAGCACAGTGGTTGAACGTTTCCTTGAACTTGTTTCTCAAGCTCATTCCTTGAGGCAAGAAAATCGTCCGATAGTTGTTCATTGCAGGTAAGCAGCTATGTAGGCTACTTCTGTGGTAGTCGTCCTAATGTTATCAATTGCAATTTTGCTATTTGGTTTGTTTTTGGCTTAACGCCTTCATGTTCGATTAAAACGGTATCGATAGTAAGAATAAACCACATCGATCTTTGCCCAACTACTGTACGCATAGTTCCGGGCTATATTTTAACTTATACTTGCTGCTCGACCAAGGCTGAATAGAATCTGTTAAAATCTCATAACGCAAAACATTAATTGTAAGTAACAACGCAAGAATCATCAAAACTTTTTCTCTTGTGACCGTCTACTTGATGGTGCTGATTTTGTTAAACATCCAAATTTTGCAGAGATGGAGCTGGTCGTTCTGGTGTCTTCTGTGCTCTCTTCAATCTTTTGGACCGCACCAGGATTGAAAACAGAATAGATGTTTTCAGGACAGTGAAAGATTTGAGAGACGCCAGACCGTTTATGGTCCGATCACTGGTAAAATATATTTTTCCCATTCCTGACTAGTATTGGAATGTTATTAAATTTATTATCATATATAAGCTAATGTTTTTTTACTTGTTTTACAGGCCGACTACTTGCTTTTGTATAAAACTGCACAAACCCATGTATCCGCCCGAAGTATTTATGCAAACGTTTGATGCTGTTGATATTTTGCAACAAATCTACAAACTAACTCGAATATATGAAATATTTCTATTTTTGTTGTAAGCTATATTCGCGTTTGGTAGTTTGATTTTTCTTGGAATCACGTTTTCCGTTGGAAACCCAAAACGACATAAGATACAAAGTTGCATTTAACAACTTTGCAAGTAGACGTTTATTTGCGTATCCTGTTAGGCTGAACACTATTGTGTAGCATGTTGGGTTAACTTTACTACTTAATCGTTTCCTTTTTGAATGGATATGTATATGTGTGCTTTGTCATATAATGGACACATATTTGTTTCTGTACGTTTCTTTTTTTGATATTTTCACATTTTTTACCACAAAACAGCAGTTTTTGCCACATTACATGACCCACGTGTTTCATACGTTATATTGCAATGTATCTGAAAGTGTTGCTGTTTGGGTGTAATATACAAACCTTAATGTGCTGAGAATGTAAACAATTGCGGTTGGATGGAGTTCTTGTTTTCTTTCGTTAACCATTTTATCCCAAACTGCCTAGTGATTATTCCTTTAATCTCCCATATTCGTTTTCAATCTCCCATATTGCGTTGCCTTTCTGATAATATCTCCACCGTAGTAGACGTGCGTAAGAGAAGTTTATGCGAGGCATATTGGGTTACATTTGTACGTTTCAGTTTTAAGGTAACCGCCAAGCACTCTTGGCAGTTTTTATCCGTTCTGTATGCATTTTTAAATGTAATTTTTACTGATTATTTCACTCTTGATTTGTCAAATAAAGAAATCTAAAATTGTTTGTTTGATACTTATTTGTAGGTACATTATCATACACCTGCGGTTATCAAACTGGGGTCCGCCACGCGATTTCAGAGGAGCCGCGAGGAGCTTAAAGTATTTCTACAATCTTATGTAAGTTTAGATCTTGGAAGTGCACATGCAAAAATGAGTCAAACGAATGAGTTCTGTGACAAGAAGTGGTATATTGCTTCATCGCCGAATGTTTAACAATCCATGTTTTAGCACTTAATCATAAATATTTTAATGGTTAATTCATCACGATACCACTAACTTCAGACAGTGCTTATTGCTTTTAGCTTGGTTCATGTGATGGGCCAAAACTGCAATTGTTTTGTTTGGTCAAGCAGCAATTAGCATCTCACGCCACGTAAACGCTCGGTGTATTGTTACGTCAGAAACATTTCCAATTCCATGTTTTTACTTTTTTAAGGCCCCCTTTTTGGCCCCCAGGGCCGTAGTTAGGATGTAGGTCGATTTTGCATAACACGTAAAGCAGGCCTGCACAACTCAAAACAACGCAAGGGCCACAACGGAACACATAAATGTTTCGCGGGCCGCATGCTAATTACGTATTTTAAATGTCCCTGTATAAGTCTATAATAACTCTATTGAAGTGTACCACTATACCAGGGGTGTCCAACTCGAACACACCACAGTGCCAAGTTTGGTTTTAAAATATACTCGCGTGCCAACCTTTGGTACTTTTTCCAAACCATGTCTTAAACGTCTTAACCGCACTTGCTGAACGTGAAATATTAAAATAATATAGAACCCTACTAAATGGTTAGAAAAAATGACGCCAAGTGCGAGTAAACTTGTTTATGATACTCCAGAAACCTTTTTGTTCTGTTTATGCGACACAAGATACGAATAGTTTGCAAGGGGCACTGGAGTACTTTGTGTAAAACACAAATGCTTTTGTATTCACGTAATTAATTGAACAGACGTCGGTTGAAACGTAACAATTACAACTGTTTCGAAATAAATGGGCTTTTTATTGCAACATAAACATGCCACGTTCACTAAACTTTTGGTATAATGTGGCGCAATAACTTTCTGAAATAAAAATAATTATAATTTTTGTTAATAAATTCCATGGGTCAACATTAAACAATGCAAGGGGCTTATATAGCCGCTTTTAGATATTGTTATGTAGGTTTGCATTAACGATTCCTAAGCCGTGATTAAATGTCTGTTTGCAAAGCACTGCAACGGCCCAAACTTGATCCAAGATCACCTAACTTTATTAAGCTTCAACGATACACGGTCAGCTATATTTAAAACTGCTTTTACTTTATTTCCCGCTGTAACAAATTCTTTACTAAACCGTTGTTAAAATTACTGATTCGCCAAATCGTCCTTTTGGTTTGTGCATACGTTATCAGAAGACGCACAGCAAACGTCCCAACCACACAAAGAAATTATGTCAAGTGACTATTTACATTTACAATTTAATGTGACAGAAACAGCCTAAACACAGAAAGGGGTTGGTATTTAGTCGCATAGACTATACTACACATGGTATAGAAATA
Organism: Phallusia mammillata; assembly: GCF_965637545.1. Lineage (NCBI taxonomy): Eukaryota > Metazoa > Chordata > Ascidiacea > Phlebobranchia > Ascidiidae > Phallusia > Phallusia mammillata. The sequence goes on from NC_137258.1 coordinate 10,548,763, forward strand.
TATACTGCACATGGTATAGGTATCGTCGCTATATTGATCAAAAGTCGCACCCCTGGTATTTTTTTTAAACTCTACGCCTGTGACAAGGAAGCTTTAAATTTTTTCAAAAACGAACATTTCAATCAGTGGGTTGTGTAACTTTACTACTGGTATTCTTTACAGAAGTTAGAACAAAGTCCAAGAAAAATCGATAGAAACTAGTGATGCACCGAAGTTTCGGTTGGCCGAAACATTTCGGCCGAATAAGCTGTTTTTCGATGTTTCGGTTTCGGCCCGAACTTTTTTGAAAATTCGGCCGAAACCGAACTTTTTGATTGCATGGAATTAATACCCAAACTTTCATTTTCGCCAATACGAAACATCATAAATTAACTATTTGTTGTATCTATAAAATACTTGCTACATTGTCTGCGAAATATTACAAGTTTTGTGAAGTATTCGCATTGTAAAAGTAGTTTTGGCTTTTCATAATTGAGTTCACTTGCATCAACAACACACGGTTCAGTTAAAAACACCCATAAGAAATGCGGTTTTAGGTTCGGCCTGATTCGGCCGAATTTATTCGGCCTCGTGGCCGAATATTCGGTTTCGGCCCGAACCTTTTTAGGCGGGTTCGGTGCATCACTAATAGAAACAAATTTAGGCTAATTGTGTGACAAATCCTAATGTTTACCATCTGAACGTGCAGAAGCTCGAGTGCCACTTTCAGATGCTTTGCGTGCCACTTTTAGCTGGCGTGCCACGTGTTGGATACCCCTGCACTATACTGTTTTAAAAACTTATCGGTCATGCTGGATATAACTGTTATAACCAAGGCAAAATTTGAAATTTGAAAAGCTTTCTTTCGTCGCTGACAAACAATATCACATGAACGAATAAATTTTCTTAAGCATCAACAACAACCCAAAGAACACAATTTGTAACTAAAATTCAATGAGAGATGTTGCATCTTTTGTTGTCAACAAGCGCGTCGTAATCAGGCACGAGGCTGGAACTTAAAATTTTTAGAATATCCTCCAAATGTCCATCAGCAAGTGAAGATCGCTGCTTGTTTTTATTAAAGTTTAATACAGAGAAAGTTTGGTTCGACAAACAAGATACATTATTTTTGTCTTCACCACTGCAAATAAGTATTTGCTTGTCCATTCCAGGTTAAACACTCTGCCCTTACTTTCAATCTTTCTTTTCTTGTTTTCCGCCATTTTGGACAATCCTAAAAAAGCCTACTTGCCCGCGCACATAAGATTAGACTAGGCTCTACTATAGATACTAAACGCTACAACCAAGCTTTGCGTGTGAAACAAAGATGGGATTGTTTCGTAATGAATAAAACAATGAACTGAAGTAAGATTACTACGGTGGCCCACAAGTGCAATTCAACAACTTTTTGGCAGACTTTTATTTTTCAGAGCAAACATTTATTTTTCGATGCAAACATTTATTTTTCAGTGCAAACATTTATTTTTCAGTGCAAACATTTTTGTTTTAATGCAAACATTTATTTTTCTGTGCAAAAAAGTTTTTTGGTTGCAAACCTTTTTTAAGCAAACATTTATGGCTACATCACCTAAGACTTACACGGCGTGTCAAAAATTGCAAAATGACATCGCTTAATTAGGCTATGCGCGGGCCAAGTGTGCTAAGTGATGGCTTAGTGCGGTGGTTCTCAACCTTTCATACATCGTTTAGCTTTCAAAGTAATAATCTTTAGTGATCTTGTCAAGGTTTCGTTTTTTGCGGCTCCCTACACACTTAAAAAATACCATTTGACCCCGACAATAAAAAAGTTTGAGAACCACTGATTTATAGGCAGGGTTGCCATACCGTCCTTATTTCTAAGATTTGTCCTTATTTTGAAGGTCTATGTCTTAGAAATATTCATTGTCCTTATTTCTAAGAAATGTCCTTATTTTTGATTGTAGTCCTTATTTTGTCTTATTTTCAACAATTACTATAGTCAAATCCCTGCTACAAGTAGAAGTGAACCGTCCTGTTGTGAGATGCACTTAGTATTTTCTACGAACAACAAGTTGCTGGAACAGATTGTTTCTGGCCAAAATTTCGCTAATATTATGTCATGGCTCATATAAATGCTAAGATTTGTTCAAAAACGTTTGTTTCGTTTCTCATAAAAATTTAATTTTTCGGTTGTCCTTATTTTTGGTTTCAAGTCGATGGTAACCCTGTTTATAGGGATAGTAATAAATTTCTAAAAAACTGACAAACGGCATAAATATTAAGACATGGGCCATGAGCAGCCTACCTTAACACGGACTGTGCTCACGTTTTACAAATTGCTATGGCCATAAAAATAGGTAAAATGCCGAATCCTAAAAATAGGTAACCGCAAATCAACTTTTTAGTTCCAGAATCGTTAAAGTTTATTGTTGCCAATAAATTAAGCCTTAATCACATCAAATAAAGTTGGTGGCCCCAATGTGTCACGAAGACCGAATGGCAAATTGTCGATTAATTCAAAAATACGAATGAACATCTACATGTGTTAAATCAACATATCCTTAATTCTGTGCATAGCGAAGAAAGGGGTTACGCCACGACCGAAAAATGACTTAATGTCTCTTGGCGAATGTTTTTAGTGAACCGACACGGGTGGCTCCGAGGGCCCCGGATGAGAATCACTGACGTAGTTCATTGAACACGGGCTAAGTCTAAGCGGGTTAAGTCTGGGCTTAGCGAGATAAACAAGGTCAACTTAACAAAATTAACACGGGCTAAGCAGTGGTGGGGTTCAAATTTTTTGTCACCCGGTTCTATTACAAAAGTCATGTTTTTAGGCGGTTCTGTTACAAAAAGTCCATTGACAGTAACTAGTAGATCTGACCGGTTCGCTGATCTCATAAAATTTCGTGAGACGGTTATATAGAACCGGTGCGAACCGGCTGAATCCCACCACTGGGGCTAAGTAAGGGCTATGTGGACAGATTGGGAGCGGACTAAGCTGGCTGTGCGAGCGAAGCAGGAGTACAGTTTAGGCGTAAACGGGAGGAAGAAGGATCAACAAAGGTATATGCAGCAATGGTTTCTAAAGGACTATAAGGCGCAAATAAAAGCGATTTTTTTATTTGAATCTTCGGGACTTAAATTAAATATATGTGTCGGTTTACCTACTTCACTTTGACAATATGAAGCAACTTAGCAAAATACTTCACTTTGGCATTATAAAGCAATAATTTTTTGATATAACGGACATTTTTTTTAGAAGTTAACTAGTGATGGGACTAGTACCCGGTACTCGGTATCGATGGTATCGATCGATTTCTGTGGTATCGATACTCGTACTCGCTATCGAAATATTTTGCCTAAGTTTTCGATACCAACGTGCGAGTACCATGGTATGCGAGTACCATCCTTTGCAAAGGCACCATAAAAATACGGACAACTTTATGCCAATATTTGCTTCGGACAGCACAAAATTGGAAAAAAGTTCCGCCAGTGTACGTATATCTTTTTTACTATCACGTGGGGATTACATTTTTCGGCATGTGTGTGTGTGCACCCCTGTACCCCGACCATGGCAGACGAACTCGGTACTCGGTATCGAAGGTATATACATGTGGTACTCGTTTTCGGTATCGGTACTCGCTTCAAAACCTGATATCGTCCCATCACTAAAGTTAACACAACGGGTAGTTGAAGTATACTTCCAATATATTGGACCTTTATATAAAACTAAACAATAATAGGTAGTGTGATGTATATTGCTTGACAATGAAGCCTTTTAGCAAGCTTTAATGTAAAACAACACAACATTTTACATGTGCAGACAAACAACTCCGGCGTTTTGGTCTTTGACACGGTGTACAGAGAGTAGGCTACAGACAGAATGTAAATGTGGTAGGGTGCAAAAAACAATTCATCTTAACTTTAAATCCACAACATATTTATTATTAAACCTTTTACTAACTATAGAAAGTATTGAATTGTTTAGTGGCCAAGGTTTACAAACAATTGCCTGTGTAATGTACAGGTTTATCACGTTTCCACAATTTTACAAATTTTGACACACCCTATAATGGAACACTAAAAAAAGTTTCCTAAAAAAAATTTGCACTAAAAAAATTTTTGCACTGAAAAAAAATGTTTGCACTAAAAAAACTGTTTGCATCGAAAAATAAATGTTTGCACTGAAAAATAAATGTTTGCATCGAAAAATAAATGTTTGCACTGAAAAATAAATGTTTGCACTGAAAAATAAATGTTTGCATCGAAAAATAAATGTTTGCACTGAAAATAAAATGTTTGCATCGAAAAATAAATGTTTGCATCGAAAAATAAATGTTTGCACTGAAAAATAAAAGTCTGCCAAAAAGTTGTTGAATTGCACTTGTGGGCCACCGTAGATTACTCATTTAGAGGTCCAATACGTTATTATTACACAACATCGAATGCATGGCGGCATAACGTTTTTTTGGTTCAATGCAAAGTATTTTAAAATCTTCTTGCGGGCCGCACTAAAAGCTTTCGCGAGCCGTATGTTGTGCAGGCCCGACGTAAAGAGAGCCAACGCCAAGTGAAACACCAACGTTTTTTATGTAACAAATTGCAACTGAGATTGTTAACACTATTTTATGTTTTTGAAAACAGTCACTTTTATTCTTGGACCCTACTTTTGTAAGTCAGCAGTAAACAAATCACACGTTCAATTGAGATGTCACAAAAACCGTTCATGACATGCCGGTTACATTATTGTGTAATGAGCAAGAAATCAACTCGTAGTACGGTTTTGTAGTGATTGTGTAACACAGTGAACTGAAGTTTTTCCCCTGCGGGCCGGATAACATTAAAAATATCTTGCAAGGACCACATAGGTTGCAAGCCCCTATGCGCGTCTTTCCGGGAACACCAAAAGTGCAATCTTTGTTAAAGTCAGATCGTGCTACTGTCAAATAGTAAAATTATTTTGAAAACTATATAGTCTTTTCTACAGGCAATACTCATTTATTCCAACACAAATAACAATAAAAAGCCGTTTGTTCGCGCACAATAATGAAGGCACTGATAGTTTTGATTTTGTTCGTGACAAACAACTTTTAGATCATTGTATGCGTTCTTTAAAATTAGATGGACTTAGTCCTACATGTTGATGTAGAAATACTTTTCCAGTTTTAACGTTTAACTCAAGCTTTAGTTTTTCCAAGATGTATATAAGGACCAAACAGTCGGCATATTTCCGAAATGTTTCCGAATTAGAACCACAGGGCTTTTTAAGCCAATCACAACGGCGGGTTTTCCCTGGTCATGTGACTTTATAACCAATCAGCGTAGTCGACTGATTGAACCAATCAGGCGACACCTTGCGTAGTAACCAGTCGAACTGGCTCGAGGTTCTATGTTTGAAAGTGAAGGTTGTGCGTGGTTTTATAATTACATTACTAATAACAGCTTTTTTAAAGGCAAATTTAATAAACAATTATAAGCTTTGTATCATCTGATATCTTTAAATGGATTCCCTGCAGCAAATTGTGGAACTTGGAGGAAAATTAGTAACCAAAGGAAATGAAGAAATGGTTTTTAGACTGGCCTTACAATCAGCAAATGAAAGGAACGAGTGGCTTGAGTCTTTTTGTGTAGTTTCTAATACGAGCTGGAATGTGTACAAAACATTTCCTAACCCTAAAAGATATATTTTTAGGAAAACCTATAAATGCCATCTCAATCAGTTTCGTCAACATGAAACCGGTACAAGCAAATCCAACACTTTGTGCCCTGTGTCTATGGATGTTAAGATCATACTTAACACCAAATCAACTGCAAAATCAGATAATTCGGTGTCCACTCATCCATGTATGGTAAGTATGGCAGGTATACCACAATCACTTGCTTCAAGCTGCCGGAAACCTCGGTCAGCTAAAGATCAGTGAATCTACAAAACAGATTTTCTTTTTGTATTTTCAGCAGGGATTGTCAGCGTCTCAAGCAATGCAAACCCATGAGACCAAGTTGCTTGTTACAGATGGAATAAGTGCAGTAGCTAACTACTGCCTTAACCCCAAACCACGCTCTGTGTACTATTTCTGGGATAAGTGGCGTATATCTAACTTTGGGGCATATAGTGGTTTAAATTTGTTTTGTGCTATAGCTATACAGAAGTATGCTGAAGAGTCTGAGGCTAAGATCTGCCTTGAGCAATTTGAAGGATCTTATATTTGTGCCATTGTAAGACCCATCATGGAAAAAATCCATAAAATGATGTTACAATCTTCTGAGATTGTGTTTGACGCGACGTAACAACAACCCGCGGAATTCCACTCTTATGATTGGCTTAAAAAACCCTGTGGTTCGAATTCTGAAACATTTTGGAAATATGCAAACAGCAGGCCGGATGAAATGACATCGTAGTTTGTGACCCCTAGTTTAATGGCTTGGTTCTGTAGTTCTCAAACTGTGCGTCGCGACGCCCTAGTGCTTAGTTTTAATTTTTCAAGGGCGTCGCAGAATAGTTCCGTTTCGTGGCCTTTTGTTGTTGTATCAATAAACACAGCTTTAATAAACAATTTCCTCATTAACTTTTATTTGCTGGTGCGTCGCAAGTCCAAAAAACTTTTCCTGGGGAGTCGCAACAAAAAATGTTTGAGAACCACTGGCTTAGTTAATGCGAGCGCCGAGCAACAAAAATTGCGATGCTCGGTACCAAGTACTCGGGTTCTAGCTCGTTTCGGCCAACCACAAGTAAATTGCTAGTTGCTACCTTCAAATTTTGCTTTCAAAGCGCAGACAAGCCCCGACAAATTGTGATTTGTACAAAATGCATTGTGACATCACCATCAAAAATACACAATACAGTAAATAGCATCTACTTTTTACTGGTCGCTGATGGAAGAGATATGACAAAAATGACTTTAACGTTTTGTTTCGTTTTACCTATCTTTTTCCAGCGCTTTTCCACATGTCAGGAAATTTAGTGTTTAAATCTGCGTCAGGGAGAAACGTTAAAGTGTATTCTAAAGTCCGGGATTGAAGAAAATACATACAAATATTTTTTATGAAATTAATGTACCAACACAGAAAGTTCCTGGCATTTGGCCACAACGCGCGCGACTATATCCTGAAGCGTAAAGAGTAAACTGGTGGCGCGCAGGATAACGCACAAAGTTACTGTTTCGTTGTGCAGTGCGCGCGCGTGACAATACCTGTTTGTTGCAATGCGTATTAAATATACAAATAAAAATTGCTATCACTAAGAGGGCCCTGGAGAATAATTGGGCGATTGGAGGCGCTGGGTAAAGGTAGAGCAGTTGAAACGCAATAAAACGACAGAATCATTTTTGTCAACCAGTGACCGGTAAAGTAAATTTGACTAGTATTTACTGTATTTGGTACTTTGTTTTGTACGTGGTTTCAATGATAATGTCACAATGCGTCATTTGCCGGGGGCTTGTCTGCGCTTCAAGAGCAAAATTTACAGGTAGCAATAGGGTTGTGCTTGACCGAACTTGATTACTTCCTTATTACACAACAATTTAACGGGCAAGTTACAAACGGGTTTGTTGACATCACAATTAAACGTGTGATTCGTTCGTTTCTGACTTGCGGCAGTAAGGTATCCAAGGATACTGTTTTTGAAAACGTTAAATAGTGGGAACACGCACACTAAAATGTGTTTTCAATTAGTTGCTTTTGTTACTTGAAGAATGTTCGTGTTTAACCTAGCGTTTGCTTGCTTTATACGTTATGCAGAAGAGACCTCTACGGCAGTGGTTCTCAACTGGTGGTCCATGATGACTTTTAAGGTGTTTCACAGGATGTCCACTAAAAATGGTGCTAACTAGAGGTGATTGCATATTATATATTGAAGGAGTGTCAAAATGTTAGCTGTTAATAATTGTATCTCACTTCTTGAAATTTGGTTTGTAAGAATTATGTTTCAAGTCCAAATGGTTGTATCGTACGCTTACTTCAATCTTGCTCGAAATTGAAATGGTCCACGATATTATTTTTACTAGGTTGGAGGCCATGGCCTGAAAAAAGAGTTGAGAACCACTGCTCTAGAGCTCGAATACGGCCTTGAGGGATACTAAGAGGCATTAAACTCAGTAAAAACACTATGTAAATGGGAACGGTGCGTGACAGTCACAATACACCGAGCGCGATCGATCAAACAGAACACTTGCAGTTTTGGCCAATCACTGGTACCAAGTGAAAAGCAATGAGCATTGTCTGCAGTTAGTGGTATCATGTTGAATTAACCCTTGGCATTTGTATATTTTAAGCTCTAAAACATCAATCATCGCATTGATATTGTAAGAGAAATAAAATCAGTTTAAGGGAGGCGTTTATATATAATGAAGAGTCATTGTAGAAGGAAAAGAATCGGTACAGGAAAAAACGATGAGAAACGCTGAGCTAAACAAAATTTTACCGAAATAAAATGAAAGACTTTAGGCGAACACTCGTGTGTGAAGCTAAGGTCATCAAAAGATGCATTATAAAAAATCGTACAAGCAAATAGGTATAAAATTTGCCACAGATCGCTAAATATATATATTGATCTTTGCGATCCTAGCTACCTTGCATAAATGTATGGTTATACATCACCTACTCGGAAGGAGACACTTATTGTTTCTTTTTTGTTTTTATTTTCTTAAATACGTGTTCTTGCAGTTTTTGTTGTTTTAGTTTCTGTTCATACTGTTTGAAAGCATTTGGCGACTAACAGCTGTGTTAAATACAGATTTCATTGGTTATGTTGCAACATCTAAGTCTAGGGACAAACATGACCGTAAAACTGGGCTTCCCAAACTGAGGGTCATTAACCTTAGTATAACGTCAAAATAGCATCTTTGTTCAAGTTACGTCGGTTTTGAAATATTCTCAGCCAAGCGCAAACGCGCTTGTAGTTACCCCATTGATCAAACATACGTCAGTTGAAACGCAACAACTGCAATTGTTTTGAAATACAGAGGCATTGTAATGCAGCATAAACATGACAAACAAAGCATGACACAAACAAAAGAGTAACGTTTATATATTGTTTGGCGCAATAACTTTCTCTAATAAAAAATAAAGATAGGTAATAAATTTACGATTTCTAAGCAGTGTTTAATATCTGTTTACAAAGCACTGCAACGGCCGAAACTCGGTCCAAGGTCACCTTAGTTTATGCGTCAACAATGCATGATTTGAAACATGAATTGCTTATACTCTTATTTTCCGCCCTGTGACAAATTACTTTGAATTAAATTGCCGATTTGGCAAACGTACGTTCTCGACGCACAGCAAACGTCTGAAACCACACGGAAATTGTTGCAAGTGCCTATTTGCAAAACAATGTGACAGAAACTAAAGGCTAAAGCACGGAAAAGGTATCGGTGTTTAGACTTTAGACGTATATAGTAGTAGACTCCGAGTAGGTTGATTTTAGTTTTCGCTCGAAATAAGCGTTTCAACAAATACAACAAACGTATTTTTTGCGCTGTTTATCATATTATTCGTGAAGGGTTGCGGAAAATTTGAAGAGATTAAAAGGGGTCGCGATCGAAAAAGTTTGGGAAGCCCTGCCGTAAAAGACCTTTTGTTTTCGGTTACCACGGTGACACATTAGGACTAGGATTGAATTATACGGATATCGGATAACCGGTTAACCGATTAACCGAAGGATTTTTTGTTACCCGATATCCGGGTATTTTTGTGTCGGTTAACCGGATAACAAAAGAATTGTGCCGCGTAAGCGTTTTATGCATTTTAAAACAATTTCAGAAAACACGCAGTTAATGTGCAGTGATAGATGCAACAGACGACTTAGGCTCTTACTAAATAATACGAATATTCGCTTTGTTGTACATATCCCCTACAGATGTTAAAATTCACGAGAAAATTGAAGTCACACTAATAAAATAGAAAATGCATCCATTGTAAGGTGATTCGCTCGGAAGGATAAATTTTGAGATTCGAAAAGGACATGTTTGTTTAATAACAATGTTTTGGGCCTATTTTCGCTCAGAAAATTAACTGTAGGGCGAAATATGAAATAACTGATGTATCGTGCTTTTTCAGAACTACACTGCTTAAGCAGTAAATTTGATATATGCTGGACAATTATAAGCACTAAAACAAAATCTGTGCCACATTTGGATGATGTTGTAATAGACTTGTTATTATCCGGTTAACCGGATAGCTAAATTCAAAATATCCGTATATATCCGTTATCCGGATAGTGGAAATTATTGATATCCGAACCAACCCTAATTAGGACGGAAATTGCGTAAAACGTGGAGTACCTGTGTGTTTTATACATTTCTACACTTTAGTTAGTTTCTTACAGTGACGTAATAGAGTTGACTTTAAGATAAACAGAAAAACTGTTGAAGTGCTAAAAACTTATTTAGGTATACAAGTGATAAAGCAATGAAATTAGTGTCAAAAGGTGGTTGCCTTATACAGCTGACTTGTGGCCGAGTTTGTTTATGCGTTTAAAATAAAATCATTGTTTTCTTTGATCTTTGGCACGTAGATTTTAAAGGCAAGTAAAAAAAGTTTTTCCATAAACATGTTTTATTAAAGTTTATTGCATGAGAGTTTTTACGTGATAAAAATAACTCGCGTTAACGTCGCGCAAAAGAATGAGATTTAACATGCCGTACAGATTTCATTTCATTATGTTTGCACAAAACAAACCCTTGTTTAAGCTTGTTTGATTTATAGATTTAGTTAGCAAACAAACTGCAATGTCTTTTGGATGTATTGTGTTGCGAGATTAAATTCATTTATGACCCAAAATGCTTGGACTTACTTTAATGTTTGCAGTTTTCTCTGCAAATCAGTGTAGCAGCGGTCTGACATCAGCACAGGGTAAGTTTACATATTGGTTTGTTTAATTTAGCAATGTACATCCTTTTCTCACTATTCCGTCCTTATTATAGGTTTTTAATTGTTTTACCAAATGTCTCCGGCTGTCCCTTATTTTCATGAAGAAGATTTCTGCTATACTTTATCTGTAAATGTGTGTTTAGTTTATTTCAATCGACAACGTTGAAACGTTATAGAGCGCCAAAAACAAATGGTTTAGCGCAGTGTTCTTTAACCTGTGGGTCGCGACCCTCCAAAACTTGAGGTCGCCTAAACTTTTCCTGGGGTCATAATAAATTCAATTTATTGGCGTTTAAATTTATTACCAAAAAGTGATATGTTTTTGTTCTAGTTCGCAACCTTTTGCTCACGTTTTGCAGTACAGCTACGTAGCCTACCTTGTCCTACAATCTATAATCACGCTGAATACTACTATTTGAAGTCTACTAGAAAATTAAGCGGGCAAATTTACATGAAATGGTTTCAGTTTCGGCATTACTTGAAACATTTCTCTCCCCATCGGAAAAAATGAGGTCGCATGTAAATGCTGATTTAATTTTCCACTGATTTAGCGCACTAAACGTTGGTGGCACTAATCGAGGGCCCTAGAAGCTAACAATTCGTGTTAGGAAAGAGGGTGGATGAAAAATGAAAGACACGATCGCGACACGATGAAAAATCACGCAAAGAAACCCTACTAAATTTTATTGTCAATCAAACTTTTGTATGTTGTCTCAAATAATATCCTCGGTCGCAGGTTGTTCGCTCTTGTTTTTTTTTTGCACGGCGATATGGATCGTCAAACGACCAATCAAAGAATTAAAATAAACTTAAAAAAGTCTCCACGCGTCTGGTACTATAAACTTTATAGTATAAAGTGAACAACTAAACAGTGTATAATTGTATATCATCTGAAAATATGCGAAAGAGCTGCACAATGGCAAATTGAAATTTGCGTGTGTGTTTTAATGGTAATGTGTCTAAAACACTTAAACATTTTTTCGCCATAAAAGATAAAAAATGATGAAGGGTTAAATGATGAAAGAAAAACACATCGGTTGCGTACAAGTTCTGATGATATTTTTAGGCGCGAAGAAGCTTGTCTGCGGACTGTTCAGTCGGTAAAATCCACGGTAGGCTACAGTTGTCAATACGTTTCTCTGGAACTTTATTTAACATGGCGCAGTGACAATATATGTCAACTACTGTTGTTACAAACAAAAGATAACCCAAGTTTATTTATTTTGTTCAGCACCCTTTGCGGTTACTTCTGTGGAAAATTATGGCTTGTATTTCTTTAACAAATCATTGTCGAAAACCGAGGCCGACACCGAGTGTCAACTTCAAGAATCCTACCTTGTTCGAATAAAAACTCAAAGAATACAAACAGCCATAGAAGGTGTTATTCGTCCTTTAGTAAGCTCTACTGAGGCAACTGCACCTGCACCGGCAAACAGGTACTTCTCAAGTTATTGGTGTGGAGCATCAAACCTGGTAGACAAACCAAACAGTGCCACCGTTGTTTGGGATGACTCCACCCCTTCAACTTACACAAACTGGTACGCAAGAGAACCAAGTTCTGCAAATGAAAGGTGCGTGATCGTTTCCGCTGTTAACACATATATGTCCGCATGGGGAGACCATCAGAATTTATTAGGAAAGTGGCTGGATTTTCCTTGCTCCTTAAAACTGAAGTTCTACATTTGTCAAAAAGGTAAATATTTGCCCAAAAGACTCCAATTTGTCGCTGTAAAATAAAAAGAATGCTCCCTCTTTGCAGAGTTAATTGTAAAAGATTTCACAGACGTGGTAGCTGAAAAATTTACTCAAGTGTTTTTCTCGGGAAAGGCATGGTTTGTTGGAACTATGCGGGCTACTGTTCTCCATGCCAATAAAAACACCAGTAAAAATAATTTGGGTTCATCATCGGGTACACATAAAAGCTTCAATTACTCCATTGCTGTTCAATCTATTCGTGATGCTGGAAACTATTCATTGGTTCTTTCTGGAAAACTTTCTTCTTCATCATCAACAGTTTCACAAACAGTCGAATATACTGTTTATGGTATGTGTAGGACGTTTTAGCATTGTTGCATGATTTCTTGTTCTGAATTTTGTAAAAAAATCATGTTCTAGTACCAGCAAACATTTCTCTGACTTCTTCCAACATCACTGTTGGAAAAAATAGAAGTAATGCCTTCATTGACTGTGTTTCATTTGGTTACAGCACTCCGTCAGCTATGTGGTACAAGTGAGTATTATCAATGTCGCACAGAAATAATATTGTGATTTGCATTATTTTTGTATGCAGAGATGCAACTTCATTACCACAGGTTTCTTCCTCACCTGTGTTTCAAAGTGTGACAAGTTTGGGTTACTCTGTAGTTTCTAGACTGAATTTTACTAATGCTACAAGAGCACATTCAGGAATATATGTATGCAAAGCTATAAATTTGGTCGGATCCACTGCCACTGCTGAAAGAAGAGCAGAAGCAAAGGCTCATGTGTTTGGTAAACATGTTTTTACTTTGGTGATATGTAATCATACACTACAAAGTGACACTTTTTATTTTTCAGTTGAGTATGCACCAATTTTTAATTCTTCAATTCCCCAAAAGAGACAAGCTGTCCCTTTTGCCAAACAACTAAACCTAAGCTGCACATTTCATGGTGCACCACTGCCAACAATCCACTGGAGCGTTAATGGCATTAAGGTTGAAGCGGGCAACCCTGGACTGCCTATTTACAAACTAATGAACTACCAGGGTTATCGAACAACATCCACAATTGTCATATATAATTCTGTTATTTTGGGATCAAAAGCAAATCTGTCATGTCATTCAAAGAATGTGCATGGAACAACTGATCCAATATATTTTACATTAGGTATAAAAAGTGAAACTGGCTTGCTTAGAAAGAATGTCACATCAAAACGTAACAATTTCTATTTTTGTAGATTTGGACTATTTTGATGCAAGATATTACTGGTTTGCTCCTGTTAAAAAAAATTTCACAAATGCCCGGTGTGTTTGCCAAATATATAATGGAGATCTGGCTATTATAACCAATAACAAAACTCAGCAGTTTATCCAAAACAAAGGAGCATTTTATGCTAATCATAGTGGGTGGATGACAATTACAAAATCAGGTATGGTTAATAAAATGTTAAGTATTCAACAAAACAATACATTTTGTATTCAACAGAAAAAGTGCTTTGTCTTTGTAATAATTATAGTCTAATTCCAAAGAGTGGCAAATTTCACCTTAATATGTTTTTTTACCACTGTGCTTGTTCATTGACTTTTGGCATGGAAGGATTAATTTTTCTACCACTGTGCTTGTTCATTGACTTTTGGCATGGAAGGATTAATGAACCTGGATTTGGCAGGAAAAGTTCATAAATTTTGTATGCCTAATGAAAATAGTTGGTTTAATTTAAATTTCCTTTGTAATCCATTCTCCTAACATGTTTGACTTTGTAATCAGCTCCTAACATGTTTGACATATTTTGCACATGATTCATACTACTACTCCTCACCAATAGAAAGTAACATGTTTGACATGTACTATTTATCACCAATAGAAGTCTGGTTGTGAAGTTACAACTTGTTACATTAGGATGCAGCTTTTCATGTTGTCATTTAGATTCTGTGGGGTGTCAAGAGTTTTATCAAATAAAGTTCATGGTGGCCTCAAGTGCAAACAAAGTGCAACAACAACCAAATTGTACAACATGTATTAAATTGTTAGTTGGGTTCCAAATTTGATGCAGTAAGCGATCCGCAGCCTGGGGTTACCAATACAAAGTTATGCGACAGAACACTCAATAATTAAAACTCTGCAAATCCTACAAACTTAAGTGGAAGGTGCATAAGCTTCTGTGAACTATTTGCAAAACATTTGAATATATTATGTAGTATAAATAACAGGGAGTCGAACCGGAGCCGAACCCGCGAACCCATTCGAGTGGTTAATCTCATTAAACCCGAACCGCTAATTACGATTTTCTAAAAAACCCGAACCGGAGTTCATATTTTGTTAGGCGTTGGACCCGAACCGGAACCGAACCAGTAAAAATGCTGTCTGTTTTACATTTCACGATTTTTTTCAAAACAGCGCACTGAAGAATACACGACATAATACTTATATGGCGTGTCAAAAATAACAGTGCACTGGCACTTTTCGTTTGGAGTTTGATAAGGCCAGGTAGATAATGGGTAGAATTAAATTAAAACGAGTAAAAATTTGAACCGGTTTAAAAATCGCATAAATAATGTAATGACTACAATACTGTAATACCCTTTTTGAAAAAGACTAATTCCCCCTAGGTCATTGAAACTGTGATTCCCAACTTATAATAAATAAATTCTTTGAAAAACAACCCTTGCAAGAGCAAGCAAGATGCACAATGTTTTTGTTTTGTACAGTGTTTGCATCTTGGTTGTGTTTTTGTCGCTGAAATATGACCATAAGTACAAACTCACCATTGCATTGTTTCCTTTTTTCGTTTGTTATGTTTGCCTCTACTAATTTTGCACACTTTTTAAGATATTTATCTTTATGACACACTTGTTTGCAAGTGTCAAATACATGGAAATTAAATCTGATGCATTCTTTGCATCATATACAATAAAGCTGTTTTCATGCAATTTTGTTTTCGTTTGCAGCCTTTGTAGGAGCTGAGCGTAAAAATGGTACTCTGGTTTGGTTCAATGACACACCACTCGGTAATTATTAAACATTCTGTAAATAAAAAGACAATATTATGTGGTTTTACACAATTTTTGTAAAACTAATTTCATTTTAACTTTTGGTATATTCGACTAAAATATGGATACTACTTTATTTATATTGTACATTCCCAGTGTAATTATTTTGCAGATGAGACATTTACACAATGGTCTATAGGACAACCAAAAAATCACCCATGTGTAGTTCTTTCAAACAAAGATAGTGACAACCCAAGATTTTCATGGAGAACTAGCCATTGTTCTAACAAACGCCACTTTGTTTGTCAGTTTAAAGGTAAGGATTTGAAACTCAAATAGAATATCTCATGCTTTAAATCAGGGGTGTGCAACCTGCGGCCCGCGGGCCAAATGCGGCCCGTTGATTAAGGGTGTGCGGCCCGCGGAGACTCAGGAAAATTTCTAATTGGCATACGAGTCCAATTATTCTACATTTTTTAGCATATTAATGCGCCCCGTGCTATTTTTCTGCGATCTTGCATTATGTTGCTAGAATCAAACGCTACTTATACTTGTAGTTAAAGCATTTGGGTATACCCAACAAAGTAAAATCACCTTGTGTTATATAAAGGTGCGGCCCGCGATCGAATCTTGGCAATTGTATTTGGCCCCACAGTGACAAATTTTCTTTCAGATGATTTTGTTGATTTTTTTACATGAATTAATTTCTAAAAACAACATAATATTTTGCTTTTGTTTTAAGCTCAACCTGTTACATTTCTACCATCACATCCTGTAAGTTGTGCTGCAAATCAACTTTCAGTTAGATGGAAAGATATGACTGTTTTCACTGGCAAAATTACCTTTAACTTGCATGCAATCACTAATGTCTTGGGAGGAATTCAAACAGTGTACAATAAAACAGAAACAATCAATTCCACTGACAATCATGAATACCAAATTTTGTTGGGTAATTTGAAAACACAGGATTATCGCATCCAGGTAATCTTACATTATAAGATGCTTATGTACTCATGGACTTATGTCTGATTATGCTAAGGTGGTTTTGTTTCCACAAATATGGAATTTTCCTGTGCCTATGGAGACAGTTTTGTCAACCAGAATAGCTGTTGCTGACCAAGCTAGAAACCTTTCTCTTACATTGAATGTGCAAACATGTGTCATCATATGGATGTGGCCAACAAACATTAACAAGATAGAAATTACAGGGTACAAGGTAGGTTGTAATTTACTACTGTGGATAAATTAGGTTAAACGCTTTTCTGCTGGGAAATATGCATGTAAGGAATTCTTAGACTTATTGATTGAGTTTGTGAGTACAGCACTTAATACTGGTGATTCTGATACCTGTTTGTGATCATTGATGTAACAAAACCCACATCACTCTAAGCAAAAAGAATGGGGTGACAGATTTTGTGATATTTCAATTGTTTAAAACGATACTCATTAGATCTTTGTTAACTATTACTTTTTGTAAATGTATTTAATTATATTTTGTATGTTTGGAATTTTTTTTAGCATTGTAAAGATTGCACTTTGCACCTACTGATATTTAGCTGAAAAGTGTTATTGCAATAAATTGTTTATGATTTTTTACAGCTGAATATAACAAAAAAACTGAGTTTGTTTGCATCCAACTTCTCATCACTTGCAACATGGCAAGAACAGCAAATTTTTAATGTATTTATGAAAAACGTAACGGATCTGAACCACAGTCACAATGTCACTATGTTGCCAAATCAAATGCTTTCTATAACTTTACAAGTAATGACTTGTTCCAGTGATGGAGTGCCGGTGTTTACACACAGAAATTGTGTTACTTCACCAAAAGGTTATTATGGGTCCCCTTCCCTGAAGGGGACACATATTGTTTTTGTCCGTATTTTTTTTTTCTTTTTTTCTTTTTTCTGTCTAACGCTGGTTTGTAACGCTCGTTTGGTCAAGAAAGAGTGCTTCAAATTTATTCAAATTTGGACATATGTTAGATATTAATCCAAACTTGGTCCACCTGAAGTTTGACCCCAAATTACCCAGCGGTTCACCCACAGGCCCCCGAAACGTAAAAATTTTAACGCTGGTTTGTAACGCTCGTTTAGTGAAGAAAGCGTGCTTCAAATTTATTGAAGTTTGGACATATGTTAGAAATTAATCCAAACTTGGTCCACCAGAAGTTTGACCCCAAGTTACCCAGCGGTTCACCCACAGGCCCCCGAAACGTAAAATTTTTAACGCTGGTTTGTAACGCTCGTTTAGTAAAGAAAGAGTGCTTCAAATTTATTCAAATTTGGACATATGTTTAATATTAATCTGAACTTGGTCCACCTGAAGTTTGACCCCGAATGACCCAGCGACACACGCTCGTTTGGTCAAGAAAGACACTGTAGGCAGAAGTCCCAAGAGAGTACGTTTACGAATAATAGGGCAGAGCGGGAAGGCTCAGCTTGACGTCGGACAGACGTTTTACGAGACGTCGTTTCGGTGATTAGAAATCAGCTGTTTTGCACAGCAATGCTATGTCGTTTTATTAAGTTATCACTCACATTTTCAGTTTCGGCAAAGGTTTCACACTTATGACGCGATTTAAACCTAATAAGCGTGCTTCGGTTTCGTATAATGTCAAGCAAAACTTTGTTAAACAAACTAAATATAAAAAAATAAACTTGACTTTTTTACAAGATAAAAGTTTTTTTAAATGCTCGTTGTCAGGTTGGCCGCTGCATGACCACGGGTTACTTAAGGTCAATTAGTAGGTATTACTAACACAGTTCAGAACTTTCTTTCGTCATAACGTAGCGTTTTTTTTTTTTTTTGAATCAAATACCCAAGGCATGTATAAATTAGGTCAAACGGTGTTGTTGAACACCAAGGACGGCGTGCTATTAAAAAAGGTGTCAAAAGGTCAAACAGTCGTTTGGTGTGTGCATCCTAAAAGGTTACTACATGTCAATGGTACTCGTTTTGCGAAACAAAGTTAAATGAAAAACTCGTTTTACGAAACAAAGTTAAGCAAGAGATTAAATTGAAAGTATTTGTTTCGTTCTTTTTTAATGTTTTTGTAATTATACGACAATAATAGTGCAAAAAAATACAACAAAATTTTTCATTGTTGGGTTAATGCTTTCTAAAAATTTGTTTTAAGAATTTAAAAATCACCGCAACATTAGTTTACCGTAAATCCGCACAAACACGCGTGTGGGGACCCATTAGTTTTTGTTTACAAAAACAATCATATGTGTAGATCAAATGATGTGTATAGTAAATTGGTAAATATCGTATAGAATATATAAAATGGAAGTATATCAGAAAGCCACCATTCTAGTTTTATTTTGTTTTTTTTTAGCCTGCCATGTTCGCTACTTGAATAAATCATTTTTCCAGTGAAACTTAGTAACCTAAGCACCATTTTTCAATGACCTCTTGTGCTTAAAATAAAAAATATTAATGAATAAATATTGTCTATTACAATCACGCTAAAGTGAAACAAATAACTCAAAGTAATTTTTGCAGAACCAGATTTTGTTCCTTCAATAAAAAGATCCAATTCTGCATTATCAGTCATTGTTTCCCCTGTGAATGAATTTAATGGACCTGTCAGGTACGTAAAATTGCTTTCCTATATTATTTGTGGTTAGTTAAAACAAAATCAGATAAACAATTTTTAGCTGCTACTTTGTTGTTGGTATGGATGCTGAAAGTACAAACAATTCATTGCAACAAATACATACTTGGACAGAGTTACAAAGTATTTTATTAGGAAACATCCCTTATTGGCATTGTGCTTTTGCTATACGAAGGCAAGTTTATTATGGGTCCCCTTCCCTGAAGGGGACACATATTGATTTTACTCAAAATGTTGTTGTTTTTTTCTTCTTTTTTTTCTTCTCCCCAAAGTTTGTCCGACTCGTTTTTCCATCAAATCCTTGATGGATTTGGATAAAATTTACACAGATGGTAGATGTAGTTATGTAGATGTGCATCCCACTTTGCTTTTTGTTGATAACCCCAGTATTTACCCCGCTAGCCGTCTAAAATTGGTATTTTTCCCCGAAGTTTGTCCGACTCGTTTTTCCATCAAATGTTTGATGGATTTGGCTGAAATTTACACAGATGGTAGATGTGGTTATGTAGATGTGCATCCCACTTTGTTTTTGTTGATAACCCCAGTATTTACCCCGCTAGCCCCCTAAAATGGGTATTTCCCCCCGAAGTTTGTCCGACTCGTTTTTCTATCAAATGCTTGATGGATGTGGCTGAAATTTACACAGATGGTAGATGTAGTTATGTAGATGTGCATCCCACTTTGTTTTTGTTGATAACCCCAGTATTTACCCCGCTAGCTCCCTAAAATGGGTATTTTTTCCCCGAAGTTTGTCCGACTTGTTTTTCCATCAAATGTTTGATGGATTTGGCTGAAATTTACACAGATGGTAGATGTAGTTATGTAGATGTGCATCCCACTTTGTTTTTGTTGATAACCCCAGTATTTACCCCGCTAGCCCCCTAAAATGGGTATTTTCCCCCGAAGTTTATCCGACTCGTTTTTCTATCAAATGTTTGATGGATTTGGCTGAAATTGACATAGATGGTAGATGTAGTTATGTAGATGTGCATCCCGCTTTGTTTTTGTTGATAACCCCAGTATTTACCCCGCTAGCCTCTTAAAAAAATTTTTTCTCTGAAGTTTGTGTGACTCGTTTTGCCATCAAATGCTTGATGGATGTGGCTGAAACTTATACAGATGGTAGATGTAGTTATGTAGATGTGCATCCCACTTTGTTTTTGTTGATAACCCCAGTATTTATCCCGCTAGCCCCCTAAAATGGGTATTTCCCCCCGGAAGTTTGTCCGACTCGTTTTTCTATCAAATGTTTGTTGGATTCAGCTGAAATTTACACAGATGGTAGATATAGTTATGTAGATGTGCATCCCACTTTGTTTTTGTTGATAACCCCAGTATTTACCCCGCTAGACCCCTAAAAGGGGTGAGTTTGTAAACAATGTCAGAATTGGCTAAAATTTGGATAGCTTGTAAAGTATGCCAATTATCGTTATTGCGCCATTGCAGTTCGGGGTTGTTAACAACCCTTTGATGTCAGAAACATTAACGGTTGTTGCTCAAAACACCTCTACTGGTTGAAATTTTAAATGTTGGCAGATTGGACTGAAATTTTGCAGTACTATTGATTGAGTCACTGTGGTTTCCTACTTTTAAGTTTGTGTGTGTTGAACCTCCATTAGTTATCCTACTAGCCCCCTAAAATGATTTTTTAAATTTAAATAGTTTTTACTCCATATAGCATATTTAAATATGCACAGTACCAATCACTGTGTTTGTCTTCACAATACCAAACTTACTTATTGTTATCTATTAAAATGCATTATCTACAACTTTGCATATGTGGGGACCCATGAGTTTTTGCTTGCAGAAGCAACTAAGGTTATAAAAGACAGTGGCTAATATGGGACCCAATACAAAATAAGCATAGGAAATATATTTATGTTTTAAAATAGATCATAGTGTATGTGCAAGGGCAATATGTGCTAAGCCACCCTTCTAGTTTTGTTAGTGTTTACGTTGTGTCATTTTAAAACAGTTTTCTTGTAGATTTACAGGTGATCCTGTCACAAAAATTATTGGTGACAAAATAATTTCAACATGTGATGTCAAAACTGACTTAAATTCCAACCTTATGCAGACACACACATGCGAAAATCCAATTTTGACCCAAAACAAGTTGTACAAGTTTGTATTTCAACTAATATTTCACCTAAAAAGTGAAATTGTGTTGTCTGACCAATTTATATATGTGTGTAGGTTTATGGTAATCACCACAACTGCAGTGGAAAGTGCTGTTGCAGTTAAAGCGAGTCCATTTGTTGAAATAAGTGCAAATGTCTTGAATTCTTCAACGCTTACAGGTTAATAATGCTTCAACCCCTTTATTTGAGCTAAACATATCCTTATATCCTTGAAACTTTCAACTTTCTTTTTCAGGGCTAGTTATAGGAATTTCCATTGGTGTATTCCTTCTTATTACTATTGTTGGATTGGTGATCTTTTTCAGGTATATATTAAAAAACAGTTTGGTAAATTGTTTATCATTTTTTTCTGAAAATAATCTCCTTGCCTAAAGAAAGTTGGTCGTTAACTGTGTAGGTCAAATTGATGTAGGCCAACCAGACAAATAGACACCCTAATCCTTTTTTTGGTAGGAGACGGAAATCTATAAAACAATCGGACCAAAGAGTAAATGCAATTGCCCTTGACTACAGAAACCAAGGTCTTTCTGAAGGTAAGGCTCGCCAGTGACAAAAAATGTAATTTTATCTTTTCCCAAATCAGCTGAAATGTTCTTTACTTCCGCGTTGCATTTAGAACTGCAAAGAAATGAAACGTTGTATGAGAATGTGTCATCTGACATCGGTCGAACCATGGCAGTTTCTAAATTGCTGGAGAGATATGACACCTATTCACGCGATGTCGTGACCTACAATACCCAGTTTAAGGTAAAGCTGTGCTGTTTACGGTATTATTTAGATGTGTCCATAGTTCAACAGCTTGGACTATTTTGAATCTACGTAATTTTGTTAGCTGCTGTAAATCATGAAATTTTAAAGGCCTGTAATCCTTTGTTTACTGTCGTGTATGTTTTGCATGTACCCCTTTTCCCGTTAGGAGTTAAAGGAAACCCAAGATAAAATGTCGCTGGATAAAAGCGTCGCAACCGATACACGGAACAAGGAGAGAAACCGATACCAACATATTCTTCCGTGTGAGTTGAATCTCTTAGCCTTGGTTGCAATTGAAAAATCTCTTAGCTTTGCTTGCAATGTAACAAACAGCTAAGAACACGTGGATCCACATTTCACACAGTGCTTCCATTGCCACTGCGAATTTCGCAGTTTAAACGTAGTTTAATAAAAACAAAAAACAAATGATTGCTATTTGAAAGTAATCGCAGTAGCCTTTTAAACCGTTTCCTGCTTTTTTAACAGACGACTTTAATCGTGTGAAGCTTGAAGGTGGAAATGCGGAAAACAACGACTACATTAACGCATCTTTCATCAATGTAAGTTTTACCTTACTTGTGGAATTTGTGTAATATACGCAACTGGCAGCGGTAAAGCACTTTTGGACAGACAAAGATGTGATTTATTTTTGACCTGGAACAATAAAGAATAATTTAAGATCACTATTTGCTTGCATGATGGGGTTATTTATTCATTTTTTTGTATGGTATGCTATTATGTAAACAGTGACACGAATATCGTTTATTCTATTTATTAAAGTTTGTTACATTAAACAAATGTGATGTACGAACGTAGCTTTGTATATCGACATGAGTAAGAGTTGCATGAACTCGTGAAGTTAATTGACTTGCGCATTGTCGGCGGTTGTGCTTGTCCTCTAACGACTTTCGATTCAACAAGCTTGGCTATCCTAATCACACAATTTCCATCTTTATTAACATAACAAGGGAAAACTCTAATGGCGATATCAAATGCACAGGGTTATAATGGAAATGTCAAGTTTATAGCAGCTCAAGGACCTCGTCCCGTCACTGTTCAACATTTCTGGCAAATGATTTGGGAACAAAACTGCAAGGCTGTTGTAATGCTGACAAACCTTTTCGAAAAAACAAAGGTAATGTAGTGGTAAACCATTAAAACATAGCATACCAAAGCACAGCAAGCAATGTATTGTTTTTTTTAAAAAAATATTGTGTTTTATATATTATTGCTTTTCTCTACACACTTTCTGTTTTCGTGCCTTGGTCTTGGTTAAGATAGAACTAAGCGGACGCAAGTTTTTGACAATTTCAACTAATGCCCGAAATTTATGACTCAAATGTAAAGTACAGTGAAGTATGGCGGAGATGAAATTTCGACCCGAATCCGCCTCGATTTTTTTTTCAAAACTCAAGTCCGGCCCCTCGTACAGCTTTGATCTTTCTTATATATCTTGGTGACGCACTGAAAAAATAAATTTGGTGTCACAGAAAATGTGCGAGAAATATTGGCCTGAACTGAACGAAAATCTTCGTTTCGGGAAATACGCAGTGAAGACAGACCAGGAAGAAAGTTACGGCAGCTACATCGTTCGTTCCATCACCATCTCCAGAAGTGACTTATCGGTAATTTCGGGGCTGCTATATTTTACTTGGCTTACTGGGTTGAATTAAAATATACTCAGTTCTCAACGAAGCAGTTCTCACCTCAAAATTTGTAGTTTTAAATAGTTTAACTTTTATTACGTAATTATGGGTCCCCTTCCCTGAAGGGGACACATATTGATTTTACTCGATTTGTGTTTTGTTTTTTTCTTTTTTTTTTTCTTGTTTTTTTTCTGCCCAAAGTTTGTCCACCTCGTTTTGCCTTGAAATGTTTGATGGATTTGGATGAAATTTTCACAGATGGTAGATATAGTTATGTAGATGTGCCATTTGTTTTGTTTGACTCGATAGCCCCAGTGTTTACCCCACTAGCCCCCTAAAATGGGTAAATCTTGAACAATGTCCGAATTGGATGAAATTTGAAAAGTTTGTTCATTGTGCCATTTTAGGGCATCGTTTGTTGTGTTTTACCCTGTAGCCCCAATATTTACCCCACTAGACCCCTAAAATGGGTGATTTTTTAAACAATGTCCAATTTAGATGAAATTTGGACAGTTTGTTCATTGTGCTTTTTTAGGGCATCGTTTGTTGTGTTTTACACTGTAGCCCCAATATTTACCCCAGTAGACCCCTAAAATGGGTGATTTTTTAAACAATGTCCGATTTGGATGAACTTTGGACAGTTTGTTCATTGTGCTTTTTTAGGGCATTGTTTGTTGTGTTTTACACTGTAGCCCCAATATTTACCCCAGTAGACCCCTAAAATGGCCGATTCGGATGAAATTTGGACAGTTTCTTCATTATGCCATTTTAGGGCGTCGATTATTGTGTTTCACCATGTAGCCCAATATTTACTGCTTAAGCCACCTATTTTTTAAAAAACGTCCGATTTGGATGAATTTTTGATAGTTTTATGAATTTGGCATTTGTAGCTGTCGAATATTGTGTTTCACCCTGCAGCCCTATTATTTACCCTACCAACCCCCCAAAATGTGTGAATTAATCAACAATACATTTTGACAGTTTGTATAATATGCCATTTTGAGATGTCAGTGTTTTATGCTATTTAGGCACACAAACTTATAACAATGTCTCAATTGCATGAGATTTAGACAGTTTGTACTTTACATAACTTTTTTTTTAGGAACACTACCAATCACTGTGTTTGACTTTATAGCACCGTTTCTTATGGTTGTCTGTTTACAACTTTGCGGTTTTGGGGACCCATGAGTTTCTGCCTGCAGAAACAAATCAAGATTATAAAAAATGTTGGCTAATATAGGACCCAATATAAATAAATATAGAGAATATATTACAGTTTGCAGAATAGGTTGTAGTGTATATGCTATAGTAAAATGTGCTAAGCCACCCTTCTAGTTATATACTATTGTGACGCCATACTGTTCGCCCTTAACCATCGCTCTTCTGTTTCACCATATTTGGTAATTACTCAAACGGCAAACATTGTGTGCAAGTTATGTTTACCTCATGCACAAACTGTTGTGATAGCGTCGTTTGTCATAGAATATGACACATAGGGTCATTGCACGTGCACTGAAACCCCCATTGGAAAGTTTGGAACAGTGTAATTCATTGGGTGTAAAACGTTTTTTCCTGAAACCAGGAAAATCCCTACGGGCGGTTGTACACATTGAACAATTGGTAGCTGCACGTAGAGTAAAGAAAATACACCAACTGAACTGACGCTTTATTGTGTCGGGTGCACAGGAATGCCGCTACGTGACTCATTACCACTTCGCTGCCTGGCCCGACCACGGGGTTCCTGTTTGCACTACTGGATTGCTTCGGTTTCATCGCGTCATTAAACAATCGCAATCTGAAGACAGTTCACCGATACTTGTTCACTGCAGGTGGAAATGTTTTTGTTTTTTTAATCGATTTATATATTTCTATAGTGGTATACGACATAAGGTCATTGATCAAATGTAACATGACTCTTTCCGAGTACTATTGTTTCAAACTAGACATGACTTTATTGACTTTACCGAGCTTCCAAAGGAATATCTGAAACCCTTTATTGCCTAATTTTGTTTACTCACTGAAAACAAAATCTTGTATACTTGACACCATAACTCTTTGTACTAATGCGTTTTACTATGTAGCGCTGGTGTTGGTCGGACTGGAACTTACATAGGCTTGGACATTTTGGAGCAACAAATGATTGCAGACGGTAGAGTGGATGTATTCAGCACTGTACTGAATATGCGTCGACAGAGAATGGACATGGTGCAAAACATTGTAAGTGTATAGAAGGGAGGTTAGCAATGCACAACAATGCAGTGGGTGGAGTTTAACACGGGTGTGTATGTGCTTCCTTTTCAGATTGACAAACATACCCGAAACAACACATAATGTTAGTTTCACCTCACTAGTGTTTAATACTATCTATCTCCATGTAGTTGCTATCAATGTATTGACTCTTGTCTGTAGCAAATCTTAGACTTGGGTTTAAAAAATGGACCCAGTCCCCCGTTTAAATACTTGTAAGCAATGCCCTACCGGGAATTGTTTATTGTTGTCATTGTGCTAATTAAATTACCAAAATTAAATTTAATGCTTCAATTACTTGGTAAGCAGCCTGTGTAACACTTTATTGGTTAAAATCAACTTATCCAGTTGGATTGTTAGTGGGGGTTTAATGTTTTGTTTCGTTTATTATGGGTCCCCTTCCCTGAAGGGAACGCATCTTGATTTCACTCAGTTTTTTTTTCCGGTGAAATTTGTCCATGCACTTTTGGCATGAAATCTTTGGTGGATTTGGATGAAAATTTCACAGATGGTAGATATAGTTATGTAGATGTGCCATCTGCTTCGTTTGACTTGATAACCCCAGTATTTACCCCGCTAGCCCCAAAAGTGTAAAACGTTTTTGTATGTTGCTGCGCACCACAAACGAAAGATTTCTGTGGTGTAATGGTATAATAAAGGCAACAGAACATTTGGTACTTGTGCTTGTGCATTGCTTGGTGAACGTTTTTGCACATGCCAGTTGTAGGGGTGTTAACAGCCTTGTGACGTCAGAAGCGTTAACGAATGTTGCTAATAACACCTCTAGTGGTCAGAATTTTAAACCTCGGCCGATTTGGATAAAATTTTACATTAATGTTGATTGGGTCATTGTGGTTTCATATTCTTTAATTTTGGGTGTAGAACCCAATTAGTTGCCCCGCTAAAATGGGGGAATTTTTTTAAAGAAGTACAGAATTAACTGAAATTTGGACAGCTTGTAGAATTTGTCACTTTTAGGTGTCAATTGTTGTGTTTTACCCTGTAGACCCAATATTCACCCTCTAGCCCCCTAAAATGGGTGAGTTGTTTAAAGAATGTCGGAATTAGCTGAATTTTGTAAAGCTTGTAGAATGTACAATTTTAAGATGACAGTTGTTGTGTTTTACCTTGTAGCCCCACCATATACCCCATTACCCCTAAAATTGGTAATTTTTTTAAACAATGTTGAAATTGGATGCAATTTGGATAATTAGTAGATTATGTCATTTTTAGATGTCAATTGTTAAGTTTCATCTTATAGCTTAAACATTTACCCAACAAGCCCCCTAAAATGGGTGAGTTTTTAAACAGTGTCGGAATTGAATGAAATTTGGACAGCTTGCAGAATTTGTTATTTATTGCTGTCGATTGTTGTGTTTTGCTTTATTTTGCCACTATTTACCCCTTTCTTTCCTAAAAATAGAACAATAAATAGGACAATGTGTGAATTGAATCAGATTTGCATAATTTAAACAGTTAGTAGCATGACAAGAAGTGACCACAGTGTTTTTTAAAACTCCAAACTAACTGATGGTTATCTCTTGAAATGCATTGTTTTCAACTTTGCATGTGCGGGGACCCATGAGTTTCTGCCTGCAGAAACAACTGTGGTTATAAAAGACGGTGGTTAATATGGGACCCAATATAAAATATGTGTAGGGAATATATCAACGTTTGAAAATAGGTTATAGTGTATGTGCAATGGCAATATGTGCTGAGCCACCCTTCTAGTTTTTAGTCGTTTTTTTTGGCGTCAATCGGCGTCACTGCATTGGTTGAAATAATCTGGTAAAAACGTCACAGTTCGACATGAGATGATGTTATTGCGAGAAAATACTGAATATCACCTTTATCTAAGCACATTTGTGTCTTAAACGAAAAATTTGCTTTGCAGAATCAGTATATTCTCATGCACAAGCTGATTGTTGAGATTCACACTACGGGCGACACAGACCTTCCTTGCGACAATTTTGCAGAGCACTGTTCCCGTCAACAAACGTAAATATTTTCTATTTTAGAAAACTTAGTCCTGGACCGAATAAGTTGGGCTCCAAGGCAACATTCTTTTTCATCAAACTTTTTTGTTAACTTATGTTGTCGAAAAAGATATAAACCAAAAGTCTTCATTCCCCCTTCGAAACAATAGGCAACATAGGCATACATTTTGGCCATACAATGGGGCTCAGAATAGTGTATTTTACTTGAAATTGAAATATTACCATTTTTGAATGTATATTGAAAAAATGTATCAAAAAAAATTATTTGCTACAAAACGCCGTTAGTGATTACTAATCATCATCTGTCTTTGAAGTCTCAAAAAGGAATTCGAATGGTTAG
The DNA here is from genome assembly GCF_965637545.1 of Phallusia mammillata. Taxonomy (NCBI): domain Eukaryota; kingdom Metazoa; phylum Chordata; class Ascidiacea; order Phlebobranchia; family Ascidiidae; genus Phallusia; species Phallusia mammillata. The sequence goes on from NC_137258.1 coordinate 10,577,018, forward strand.
ATCTGATACCTCCCCTTGAAACTTCGCAGTCGACGGCATGCCAACACGCAAATCGACAATCATGCAGAGATGACACGGTTCTGCCTTGTAAGTTTGTTGGGATTTTTTACTTTGGTGGGACAGTATCGACTAGGAACTGTTTTGTTTGGTCGAGCACGCTCGGTGCATTGTGACGTCACGAACATTCCCAATTCCACGCTAGTTTTGTAGTTTTCCAAAGTCCCTTACGTCACCAGCGGTGTATTAAGCTGTTGTACAGGCCCCAGAAGTACGCGTTTTTTACCATCTAACGCATTAAAAAAGTCATTTTTGTTCTTTGATACCATTTCGATTTTCGGACACTGGTTTCGTATGTTAGCATTGCAAATTTAATGCTCGGGTCAGTTTGTAGGCCTACAACCGCTCGACCGAGCACCGAGCATTAAAAACAGCGATGCTCGGTACCGAGAACTCGGGTTCTGGTTCGGCTCGGCCCATCCCTAGTATCGACCTATATAAGACTATAGTCTTACTGAAGAACGCGTCCAGCAAACTCTTATATTGTCATGTTCTGACTGGCTGATATATTTTCTAACGCTTAAGTCCACTATGTGGTGAAGTCTAATAGTTTGTGTCATATATCACGGGCTGTGGACACATTCCAGAAACTAAGTTATGCTTTTAATGCTCGAAACGCCATTTTCAAATGTTTTTTTTACAGATAATAGATCACTGGTGAATTTAAGTGGAAACGCAGCAAGCTTGTATGAGAACATTGTCTTTATCAATGCGTCATTTGTCCAGGTAAGTTCTGGTGTCTTGGAAAAGGGAAAATATTAGGAAACTTTAGCGAAAACCGTTGTAGCTTTGTTAACTTTGGTATATTTTATCCTAGACTTTATCCTAGAATTGTAAATTGTGCAAATAGCAAGTTGCAAAGCAATAGAGGTTACTAATTTCACCCATCGACATGTCGAATTGAACTTATACGTCCCTGGTGTTTATCGATTTCAGGAGATTTCATTTAAGCAAACCTCAGATTGTAACCCGCTGAACTTTTACACGTAAACTGGTCGTATATTGTCGTACAGCACACTATTGGTTTCATTTCATCAATGCTTTCATGTGTTGTTCAAAAACCTGTCGATTCGAAAAGGTCGAAACACCTCACTCCAACTATGCATATACGCACGATCCTTACACCTAATCGAGTTTGAACTTCAGTTTGTTTACCGGACAATAAAACTTTGTTCATGTTGTTTAGGACTATGAAGGAGCTAATTCAATGATCGTCACACAAGGACCGATGTCGTCCAACATCAACCAGTTCTGGCAGATGGTATGCGATCACAACGCAGCTGCGATTGTCATGTTGACTTCTGTGGACAATGTAAGGTTTTAAAGAACCACAATTTAGTTACTTCGTTTGGAATCGTTGCACTGAAGAAGTCACATTGATTTTTTGTGACTCGAGTTTTGTTATTAGGACCAAAGTTGTGGATATTGGACAGAAAATTTGAACTCCCCGCTTCAGTTGAATTACATCAATGTGACTATGACTGCAAAAACTGACCTGGGTCAGGATATTACAAGACGGGAGTTTTACGTCGAGGAAGTTGAAGGCTCTGTAAGTTTGATTTATTGTTGTAAGTGTCATATCTGGTTATCCATCGAATTTGACCCACTTGTTTTGGCGACAATGTTATTTTTGTTTGGTCAAATCCGCCTATTGCTTATATGAAACCAACTACATTTGGTCCTACAATGTAACCTAAGACACCTGGCAACCCATTACGTAGTTTTCCAACGCCACCAAGAGAAACAAAGAAGTTTCTAAACCAACTACCGACATCCTATTTTTGGTAACTGAATGATATTCTGAAACCGAAAAATGTGCGCAGGCTTTTCCTGCATTTAATCAAGTCATATAAATAATGGCGTGGAATTTCGGTAAACAATGAAAACTATCTAACACGCTCGTCTTTACAATGAAACCCATTCGTTTGTTTCTCACTACTATAAATAAAACAACAACACGAAAAACGGTTCAAACCGATTGTTTATTGTAACACAGGTTTCAGTAACGCATCTTCAATGTGACGTAACCAAGCGTGGTGACGAAAGCACCGTGGTTGAACGTTTCCTTGAACTCGTTTCTCAAGCTCATTCGTTGAGGCAAGAAAATCGTCCGATAGTTGTACATTGCAGGTAAGCAGCTATGTAGGCTACTTCTGTGGTAGTCGTCCTAATGTTATCAATTGCCATTTTGCTATTGGGTTTGATTTTCGCTGAAACGTATCGATAGTAAGAATCAACCAAATCGATCTTTGCCCAACTACTGTACGTATAATTCCGGGCTATATTTGACTTATACTTGCTGTTTAGCCAAAGATTAATAAAATATGTTGAAAATCTCATAACGCAAAACATCAAGCGTAAGTAACAACGCAAGAATCGTTAAAACTTTTTCTCTTGTGACCATCTACTTGATGGTGCTGTTTTTGTTAAACATCCTAATTTTGCAGAGATGGAGCTGGTCGTTCTGGTATCTTCTGTGCTCTCTTCAACCTTTTGGACCGCTCCAGGATTGAAAACAGAATAGATGTTTTCAGGACAGTGAAAGATTTGAGAGACGCCAGACCTTTTATGGTCCGATCATTGGTAAAAGATATTTTTCCCATTCCTGACATGTATTGGAATGTTATTACATTTATTATCATATATGTAGGCTAATGTTTTTTTACTTGTTTTACAGGCCGACTACTTGCTTTTGTATAAAGCTGCACAAACCCATGTATCCGCCCGAAGTATTTATGCAAACGTTTGATGCTGGTGATATTTTTCACAACAAATCTACAAACTAACTCGAATATATGTAATATTTCTATTTTTGTTTAAAAACTATATTCGCTTTAATTAATTTGATTTTGCTTGGAATCACGTTTTCCGTTGGAAACCCAAAACGGTATGACATACAAAGTTGCATTAAACAACTTTGCATGTAGACGTTTATTTGTGCATCCTGTTGGGCTGGACTTTAATATGTATCCTGTTGGGATAACGTCACTACTTGATTGCTTCCTTTTTCAATGAATATGTATACGTGTTCTCTGTCGTATAATGGATACATATGGTGATTCGCGAATAAATTTAGGGATTGCACGTATATACTTGTGCGCAACGCTCAAATTCGTAAATCCTATCCTATTAATTCCTCACAAATATCATGTGTGAATTTTGGAAGTCTGAACCATCTGGTAATCATGCTGTCCACAGATAACAGCAGGGGCGACCCCTTAAACTTATTGGCGCAGTTCTTAACGCGCCTTTCCCCGCGCTCCAAAACTCCAAGACACGTAGCACCAAAATAACGAATTCTTTTGTTAATGCAATATGGGCAGATGGTGACGCTCAAGAGACCATAAGCAAGATATGCACAAAGGCAAAGGCGCTTTCTGCAAAGATGTTTTAATTTAATAACGGCAACACACCAAAGACAACAGTGGCATTTACTCGTACCAAAATATTATAGGACCAGAGTCAAATTTATAGCGATTAGTACAAAGTCTGTAAATACAGCATCAAATTCAATAAATGTCACCTAACCACATTAGTAGCAAACGGCAAAATGTTAACCAACAATATTCTTACCGCAATAATAATACAGTTAGGTACAGTAGGAATGCGTAGGTAGGTTGACGGCGGCGGCATCCACTTTTGAATCAAGGTTTCACATAATTACAAATCCGGAAAGTGAACAAGATTTTAAACATTTGCTTACCGGTCAAAAAATGCACAATTCAGACAATGGACGACAGGCAACTAATCAGTATCTAACAGCATAATTTCCTATTCGTTATACCTGAAAAAATAATAACAAGCATTAATCCACCTTATAAATGCGTGCAGCCTCTATAATAGCGGTTCTCAAACCTGGATCCTCCAAGCGATTTCAGGGGGATCGCAAGGAGCTTGAAGTACGCGTTACAAAAGAGACGATGATTAGCGCACAGATTATACTATAGGTTTTGTTTCGATACAAGTGCAACAGTGATGTAATACTGGTCAGAAGAATGCAAAGTTTAAAGAGGTTGTTTCGCAATTTTTTGCATGCGCCGAAATATAGGCGTATGTAATTTTGGCATGTTCAGCGTACCGCGCAATGCGTAATACACGTGTAGTCCTTCGAATAGCTGATTTCAAATTCAAGGTTAAACAATTTAGGCGTCTATCCAGATTTTGGACTACGAAAACGGTTCGTATTTGACTGATCGATAATATACGGACAAAACAAATCGTGATCGTTATCAATTTCTGATTTAGTGGTACATATTCTTTTCTTGTTGCAGCGTTTCATAGGGTAGCCTGCTAACACCTTACCTCGCGGCAGGCTCTCATTTAGCCAATTTGTAATAGTTGACGCAAAGAGCTAAACTAATGTTTATTGAGCAGGCCAGAGAGGTGTATGGTTTGGACGTAAATTTATTTAAAAATTAGGTTAGGAAGTAAGTTTTAAAGTTGGCTTTATTGCATTTTGAATGATATGCCTTACCCCAAAAAATAATCAACATCACAATTTAAGATGATCCGACCGATCACGAACAAGTGTCTTCAGTGATCTTTTAGGTAAAAAAAGTGTCGTTGTTGAAAATGATTTGACCGATACAAGGCGAAGGCATAGCCAGAATCAAATTTCGTGGGGTTCCAATCCTACATTAATGTAGCCAAGTCTATCAGTTGGTTTGAAACACTGCCACATGGTACCTAAAATGTGCATTTTTAACATTTCATGTCCAAGCCCCTTGGTTATAACAATGTCCCGCTGACAAAGCATTATATGTAGGCTACACCTTATATTTGAATATTTCGCTTAGGTGACTAATACACATTCAGTTGCAGCAGACAGCAGTTTGTCATCATTTGCCACAAATCCTACCCATGAATCGAAACAGACGATCACATTTGACAACAAGGAAACTTTAGACTGTGTATGATTCCTACGTATGACTCAAAACATTTACAAAGTTGTCCTTCTTAAGGTAAAGCCGTCCTTCTTAAGGTAAACCAAATGTCATGTTGTTGTTGGAGGGAATGACTAAAGTCGCAAGCGCCCCAGCTCCCGCAAAGTGAATAAATTTGTTTGCAAAACCACAAAACAGCGCCAATCCGAGAAGCATTCCTGTCCTGTAGCCGTGTCGCCCTTTCTGTAATATAGAAGTTAGGATAGATTTCAACATCTCAAACTTAAAACAAAAAAAGGCATGAAAATCGAGGACATGCATGATGTATGGATGCTAATTTTCATGTAACTGAGCTATTTATATGTTGACAAAAGAATAATTGTTTTGTACAATTTCTTACCATTGTTTCTGATGGAAAATACCACAGAAAAAGTCCCAACACAACTCCTACTCCGATTCCTAGCACAAGTTCAAGAGGTCCGTGAATGATTTTCGCAATGATGTCACCTACGTGAAAAAAGCCTTTAAATTATCAAAATAAGAATGTTTCCTAAAACGCTAAACCGTATGTTGATCTACCTCACCAAAGAAGGCCAAATTAGTTTTTGTGCAAAAACACTGTAATCCCTTTATAATTAGTTTCATTAATCAATCACTTTATAAGCACCCGGCCATTAAATGTTTTAAACGGGCAGTCGCGTCTAATCTTGTTTACGAGGTTTTGTCAAATCAACCGGTTGAATACACACAAACCTTCTGAAAATATCATTCCCAGAACCACGTTAAAGCCTGTGATGCCAATAACATCATTTAGAGCAGCTCCGGCAATGAGGAAAGTGGGAATTCCCCCTTCTACGTCCGAACCCTTGTCCTGGAGGTATAGCAGGGAAGGAACGACCACGACAGGAGAGACGGCACACAGAACGAAACTGCTCAGAAATATAAGTATTTTAACAATAGGAGGATGTCTAAAAGACGACATAGTGGCGGTAGAACTGACTGTTTGCCGGTTTTGCCCCTTTTTGTCAGTTTTAAACTTGTACTTTGAACTTGTATAAAAGTGCCTGAGAGTCTCAATTTTATGCAAAATTTGGTTGGCAATTTGTGTGAACTGATTTAGCCCATACAAGTCACTTAAATGAAAGAAGCAAGGATTCATTTGCACCATGTTTAGTTCAATTTAACCTTACGCAGTGTTATACAACCGCCGAAATATCATTTTCATTGGGTGGGTCCCAATGGGTGACTTACCCGATGACGAATCCCCAGTCCCACGGAAAGCTAATCATTAATGTGGAGAATGCAGCCACAACAATACATTCGATGATAGATGTCGAAATAGCAAATCCCAGGAGAATCGACTTAAGCTTCAAGCCTGTGGTTTCAAGTACAAGTCAAACAAGTGACGGGCAAACTCTGGCCGCAAGATAACCTTTTGACCGCTTGGCTCATTTGGCAAACTCTCGCCTTCCAAGTAAACGTCAAAGCGCTTATGGGGGAAGCACACAAATGTCCAAACCAGCTAAAGTTTCAAGGAGATTACATATTTGACCTGACGCAAGTCATGTGACTGTTATTGTGCACGAAGGGTGAAGGTCGAAAAGAACAGTCTTGCATTTAATTACATTAATGGATCCGCAAATCGACAGTTCGTCACTTTTGTACACGTCATTATTCCCATTTTTTACCTTGCCGTCCAGTCCGATTCCAGCTCTAGTAAGTATCACTGTTAGGGCGATCAGACGTAGAGAAGATGACCATTGTGGGTCAATATCCTTAGCCACATCTATGTATGGCACGTTCCGAAGCAAGAAACCCATTACAAGCATTCCTAAAAAACGCAATGTTTTACTAACTTGCAAATTTTAAAATCTTGCGTAAACTAAAAACGTCTATTTCGTTTTCGTGACACATGAGATGAAGTTGGACCAAAGCCACCCTCTGTGTGACCTTAAATATGTATAGTCATATTCCGTGTTAATAAACAAAAATCTTACCTAGAAGTGGTGGTAGGGGTGGAATTCCAGGCAAAGGAATGTGGCTAACTAACCAGCCTGCTGCCATGCACGATAGTAACAGAATAATGATACCGAACAAATTTCTTCCAGGAAGTGCGTCTTCCTTTGCAATGCTCTAAGGCAGTGGTTCCCAACCTTTTTTTGTCGCGACCCAAATACTTCCCAAAATTTGGTTTTGTGGATTCTTGCGACCCACAAACATACATTCTTACTATTTTTGGTTGATTTTTGTTTGTAAACCAGGGAAGCTTTTCGAAAATTTCTGCGCCAATTTAAAAAATCAAACAAATAATATTCGTTTATTTTTAACCAACTTAGAGCTGGCTCAAAGCATTATCAGCCAGACAACGCTTAACAGTGATCTCACACAAACATTATGACGTCACAATCAGAATTAACCACTACCACGCCAAATTGTCATGAAATTATTATTGGGCAACAATTTATAGCCTTGGGAAATAATAAAATAACGCTACAAAACGAAGTCAAGGAGTAGATGCTTTTATTGCCACAAAAACAAGCGACCCAACAGAATTGCCAGGCGACCCAACTTGGGGTCGCGACCCTTAGGTTGGGAAACACTGCTCTAAGGGACTCCCCATGATAAAAACGCTAGTACCACTACAGAAAAAAAATGTTTCAATAATTTGACAACATCACCTATTCTGTTGTGTCAAACTGGATCAAAGTGATATAATTGTTGTACACTCAAAAATTTCTGTTTAATACAGAATTTCTAGTGCGGGATTTTTGGGCAAATTATGGTAGTTTGACTTCGTTTGTTGGGCGTTTAGGAAAGTGGCTTTTCTAACGGGGGTCGCGCGAAACGCTGAGGGGTGCTGTTTATGTTAATTTCACTTAAAGTTTAAAACCATCTCATCACGCTTTGATTTTTGATAAAAAAAAATCAAAAAAAAAAAATAGAAAAAGTCCCAACACGTCTAAATAATTTTACGTCGAAATAGTTTGCCTTTCACCATTTGGAAAACCCTAGGCTAGGTCATCAGAGCAAAAGAATACGCGTGGGCTCAAAGGCGGATATATCAGCGATTTTGACGCCGTGCGTTTGTGAGTTAACTTGTCAACGTCGTTACATGACAACTGAAAAGTTTTAATTAACCACTGAGGTCGATTGAATACCTTCGCGATAGGCGCTTGTCTGGTTGTTAACAAACTTTATCCTTTTCTTTAGTTTTTAAGAAAGTAAACCAAACCTACGTGAAACATTGTATCACTGTTGCATACCTTTGCTTTGTCTTATGGATCCTGAGCTGTAGGGATGAATCGGAATCTAGCTTTAACAAGGATTTTCTTTTCTCACCACCATTGCTGATTACAATCGCATTTATTGAATTGTCTTCTAAGGGCTTTAAAAGGCGACATTTAAAAAGGCCCCCAAAATCGAATTTAAAAAGCTCGGTGTTTACAAATATCTTTCTGTAGGGTTTATCTTCAACGTCCAGCACAGTTTCTTTGATTACCGCGTCTTCGTGCATGTACCCATTTCCGGAATGTTCTTTCGACACAGCAGGGCTTGGATAAGGGGGCATAACGAATCCCTCGTCTCGGTTCATAGTTATTTCGGTGTCGTTTGAACCCATTTGCTTCGACAATGTTATGTGAAAATGTAATTCTATTTAAACGCCGATATAAACGGTTTGGGTGCCCGCTAAAAACTAGTTGAAAAATATTGCCGTTAAAACATTTAACAAAGTTGAGCGCTGTTAAAAATCGAAATAAGATTTGAATAGCGGATTGACGTACTGGTTTAAACATAGCTGTCGCTGCTCAAACAATAAGGCACGGATATACTAAAACATAATGCAGTCATAGTGTACACTGTTTTGCACACTGTCAAAGTATACATACGTTCGTAGTATGACCAGATGTCAGGTCAGAAGAAGGAACCGGGTTACAAGATAAGGCCCATCAAATAAACAAATAACAAAGATACGTTTGCTTTAAATTTGAAACAAACTTGTCGCTACATATATAGGGCCTTACAGATTGGACGTCAAATCACGCGTGGTGTAAAGACTGCCGAACGTTTCTAGCTATATCAAAACGTTAAACAGCTAATAGTTACCCACTGAAGCCCTATTTTTTGCATACAAATAAATAAAAAAGGGACAAATATCCCCTTAGCCTATTTCTACAAGTGCAATTATCAAACACGCATAAGCGAAAAATATTAGCTTGTCTGCTTAACGTCAGTTTTATGCTCATGTGGTTTCCTAAATAATTCCTTAGCAAGAACAACAATTCGCGCGATTTTTGATCAAATGTTGGGGCAACGCAATCATTTTGACTTGAACACCGACAGACGCAGACAAAATTCTACCTCCTAGATTTCCTGCGCCCCTGTTGTCAAGAGTAACGTTTTTTTGACAGTTTTTCCAAATAACGCAACTTTTTGTGCAAATATATTACGAGCAGTTAGTTTACTTTATTGAAGCAATAGTTCCTTACTTGTTATTCTAAGCGACATATTCGCGATGGAAGTTTCGCATACTGTTTGATAAACCCTCGTCACCAACAAGTTGCGCGTCCTGATCTGAGTAGACGCAACGATCGACCCGCATTTATATTTGACCTTCGATCACCTCCGACCCGCTAACCTGCGCGCAATATTTGCTAATACGTGTGTACGATAAGCGACTGGCAATAAAGTGGAGAGCGGGAATTTATATTGTTTTTCTCCGGGAAACAAAAGCACTGTATTGGGCGGCGTGGAACGCAATTGCTGTCAGATGTGAAATAATGATTTATTTGCCATCTTTCAATCAAAGACAACGAAGGATCTAGGTCGCAACGAAGTCATGAGACGGGTATGTTATTTGACATACGTTTATCACCTAAAATTAATCTTGTCACTAGGTGGTGGTATTGAAAAGTTTTCCCCGCTTTTTTCTTAACGGGCAGGAACTTGGCCGAACGGTCTGGCGCGCCTGACCCATATACAGACATAAATACAGACAAGTAAAAAAATTAACATGTAAACAGCCCTCAAATTAATGGTTTGTGAAGTCGTCAATGAAACGTCGTTTAATTGCATTGAATACTAACATATGTGTAACTTATTGCCAGAAAAACCCGTATTTGCAACAAAGTAAATCTGGGACAGAAAGTGTTGCAAGGGCGTACACAAATCGAAAAAAAGTGTTGTGTATTTCATTTTCAGTATGTTCACACGTTTTTAATTCTGCCTTCCTATAGTTGGATGTAATTTACGAATTAAAGGTTTTGCAACATACTTAGGTAGTTGAAAACCGCGACAGAATTACACGGAAAATACACGCATAACTGAATCAACAGCGTCAACTAGTGCCATTAAATTGTAAATGGGTTAAAATTTTAATAAAAGACAATAAGACTGTTATCGTCAATGTTTCACACCGTACGGAACGAAACCAAATAACGTTATTCGTTCTGAGCATTCGTCCTGGACCGATATTTTCATTTCGTTTCGGTCTGACCGAAATAAATTTATAACGGTATTTTTCGGTATTTCGGTCTTAACAAAAGAACATTTCTACGGTTTTTGCAACAATTAAGCGAAAAAAGTAAGAAAGTTGCAACACACAAGAATTATTGTCGGTAGTTGTTATGTCACATAACATAACGGCGCAAAATTTTTAGCATTTTTTTTTTATTTTTTTTATTTTTTTTTTTAATTGTTGCATGTCAAATGTCCAGAACGAAATACCGTAAAAAAATAACGGCATTTCGTTCCGTTCCGGTATTTTGAATATTTTTATTTCGGTATTTCGTTCCGGTATTTGAGCCAAAAATTATTTATTTCGTTCCGGTATAACGTTCCGTTCCATTCCGGTATGAAACTCTGGTTATTGTGACCGTCAGTCAATGTTATGACATTTGCTTAAACGAATGAAAGTACATTTCTGTGATTGTTTTGCGCAGATGCATATTTAACTACAACACCTTATTGCCCAACGTTGTAAGCACGTGCACTAAGATAATAAATACAATATATGCAATAGCATGTGTACAGGGTGTGGAAACTTGCAGATAATAATCATGTGATAACCGATACGTAACGAAAAAACGTTTGATCTAAATTTAGTAGTAAAAGTTAAAATGACGTTAACCTTTTGTCGAATCCTCCGTTTCAGCAAAGTTTCGCCTTTACGTGATTGCAATGTGAAGTCAACAAACATAAAAAAATATAATGTAGTTGGTAGTGATGAAGAATTTGTACGCTTTAAACATAACAAACATTTTTTATATTAGAAAATGTTAATTCTGCTAAAAAGATATACAACTAAGTAGAATACAGGCTACATTTGTTATGCTGCAACATTTAAGTCTAAGGGTAATCATGACCGTAAAAGACCTTTTGTTTTCGGTTACCACGATCAGTCATACAGTGGTGTGGTGACGCATTATGACGGAAATTGCGTTGAACGTGGAGTGCGTGTGCGTTTCTTATACATCTACACTTTGGTTAGTTTCTTACTAACAGTGAATCACTGTGAAGTAAAGGAGTTGAATATAAGATAAACAGAAAAACTATTGAAGGGTTAGAACTTATTGCATACAAGTGTTATACCATTGAAATTAATGTCAAAAGGCGGCTGCCTCGTACAGGTTACTAATGGCCAAGTGTGTGTATGTGTTTAAAATCACTGTTTTATTTGATCTTTTAGCATATAGATTTCAAAGATAGGTAAAAAAGATTGATTTTACTTAGACATGTTGTATTAAAGTTAATTGTTTGATGAGTTTTTACGTGATATTAAAAACTCGCTTAAGCGTCGCGCTAAAGAATGAGATTTAACATACTGCATAGCATTCATTTCAGTATGTTTGGTCAAAACAAACCTCTGTTAAAGCTTGTTTTTAAGATATTTCTTCAGCAAATAAAGTGCAATGTCCATTAGATGTATACGAGATTAAATTAATTTTTGACCCAAAATGCTTGGACTTACTTTGATGTTTGCGGTTTTCTCTGCAAATCAGTGTAGCAGCGGTCTGACATCAGCACAGGGTAAGTTACATTCCGGTATTGGTTTGTTTAATTTAGCAATGTAGCCTACATCCTTCCCACCATTGCCGTCCGCATTACAGCTTTTTGTTTACCAAATGTCCCCAGTCTGTCCAAATTTATGTCACACTATCCTCGGTCGCAGGTTGTGCACTCCTGTTTCTTTGCACGACGATATTGATCAAACGAACAATCAAGGAATAAAAATAAACTTAAACAAAATGTAGCCCTGAAAAAAGTTTCAACTGAAAAGTGTAAGCATCTGAAAATATACGAAGAACCTTCAAAATGTCAAATTAAAATTAGGGTGTGGGTGTGCGTGTGTGAAAATGGTAATGTGTGTAAAACACTAAAAAGATGTTTTCGCCATAAAAGATAAAAAAGGTTAAATGTTGAAATAAAAACATATCGGATGTCGGATGCGTACAAGTACTGATGGCGTTGTTGGGCGCGAAGAAGCTTGTTTGCTGCACTGATCTCTATAAACCCTGGATTGCGCTACTGGCCGTCACGGTTGAAGCAAATTGAAGCGTAATGGCGGCTGCAAAAGGAAGCCCCAAAAATGCATTGCGGGCAATGGGGAGAGAGTGGAAAAATGACGATAATTTTTGTTTTAGGCATTTGCGTAGCGATTTTTGCAGATATGATTTTTAGATTAATAGGACGCATGTATTCCAGTGTGTAATAACCTATAAATATGCGTAGATTGACTGTGATGTGTATTAGTGTAGGTGTACTGGATACACGTTATTAAGTTAGTGTTGAAATAAATCTTTACTGAGCAGTAGTAAATGTTTTTTGTGCAATATAAGAAATGTTCGTGCTTTTTTAAGTATTTTGGACTTAAATCCAACAAGATGGCTATTCTCTCCACACAAGATGATGTGATACTTTGTATGACATTACCTTGCTTATCCAAACTGCTTGTTTTTGACTGTCATCAAACTCCTGGAAATTCTTAAGAACCAGTGATTTGAACGTTTTTATTAAAAACACAAAATACTAATATAATATTTCAACTATTTTGCTCAAAATATTTTTACCACGCAATCCAGTGTTTATAGAGATCAGTGGTTTGCTGTCTGTTCAGTCGGTAAAATTGACGGTACAGTTGCAAATACGATTCTCTGGAACTTTATTTATCATGGCGCAGTACGCAATATATGTCAACTGCTGTTTTCATAAACAAAAGATAACTCACGTTTATTTATTTTGTTCAGCACCCTTTGCGGTTACTTCTGTGGAAAATTATGGCTTGTATTTCTTTAACAAATCTTTGTCGAAAACCGAGGCCGTCACCGAGTGTCAAAGTCAAGAATCCTACCTTGTTCGTATAAAAACTCAAAGAATACAAACTGCAATAGAACATGTCATTCGACCTTTGGTAAGCTCTACTGAGGCAACTGCACCGACAAACAGGTTCTTGTCAAGTTACTGGGTCGGAGCATCAAACCTGAATGACAAACCAAACAGTGCCACCGTTGTTTGGGATGACTCCACCCCTTCAACTTACACAAACTGGTACAAAGGAGAACCAAGTTCTGCAAATGAAAGGTGCGTGATCGTTTCCGCTGTTAACACATATATGTCCGATTGGGGAGACCGTCAGAATTTATTAGGAAAGTGGCTGGATTTTCCTTGCTCCTTAAAACTGAAGTTCTACATTTGTCAAAAAGGTAAATATTTGCCCAAAAGACTCCAATTTGTCGTGTAAAATAAAAAGAATGCTCCCTCTTTGCAGAGTTAATTGTAAAAGATTTCACAGACGTGGTAGCTGAAAAATTTACTCAAGTGTTTTTCTCGGAAAGGTATGGTTTGTTGGAACTGTACGGGCTACTGTTCTCCATGCCAATAAAAATACCAGTAAACATAATTTGGCATTATCATCGGGTACACATAAAAGCTTCAATTACTCCATTGCTGTTCAATCTATTGGTGATGCTGGAAACTATTCATTGGTTCTTTCTGGAAAACTTTCTTCTTCATCATCAACAGTTTCACAAACAGTCGAATATACTGTTTATGGTATGTGAAGGACGTTTTAGCATTGTTGCATGATTTCTTTTACAAAAAAACATGTTCTGAATTTTGTGAAAAAATCATGTTCTAGTACCAGCAAACATTTCTCTGACTTCTTCCAACATCACCGTTGGAAAAAATAGAAGTAATGCCTTCATTGACTGTGTTTCATTTGGTTACAGCATTCCGTCAGCTATGTGGTACAAGTGAGTATTATCAATGTCGCACAGAAATAATATTGTGATTTGCATTCATTTTATATGCAGAGATGCAACTTCATTACCACAGGTTTCTTCCTCACCTATGTTTCAATGTGTGACAAGTTTGGGTTACTCTGTAGTTTCTAGACTGAATTTTACTAATGCTACAAGAGCACATTCAGGAATATATGTATGCAAAGCTATAAATTTGGTCGGATCCACTGCCACTGCTGAAAGAAGAGCAGAAGCAAAGGCTCATGTGTTTGGTAAACATGTTTTTACTTCGGTGATATGTAATCATACACTACAAAGTGACACTTTTTATTTTTCAGTTGAGTATGCACCAATTTTTAATTCTTCAATTCCCCAAAAGAGACAAGCTGTCCCTTTTGCCAAACAACTAAACCTAAGCTGCACATTTCATGGTGCACCACTGCCAACAATCCACTGGAGCGTTAATGGCATTAAGGTTGAAGCGGGCAACCCTGGACTGCCTATTTACACACTAATGAACTACCAGGGTTATCGAACAACATCCACAATTGTCATATATAATTCTGTTATTTTGGGATCAAAAGCAAATCTGTCATGTCATTCAAAGAATGTGCATGGAACAACTGATCCAATATATTTTACATTAGGTATAAAAAGTGAAACTGGCTTGCTTAGAAAGAATGTCACATTAAAACGTAACAATTTCTATTTTTGTAGATTTGGACTATTTTGATGCAAGATATTACTGGTTTGCTTCTGTTAAAAAAAAATTCACAAATGCCCGGAGTGTTTGCCAAAAATATGATGGAGATCTGGCTATTATAACCGATAACAAAACTCGGAAGTTTATCCAAAACAAAGGGACATTTTATGCTAATCGCAGTCGGTGGATGACAGATACAAAGTCAGGTTTGGTTAATAAAATGTTAAGTATTCAACAAAACAATACATTTTGTATTCAACAAAAAAAGTGCTTTGTCTTTGTAATGATTATAGTCTAAATCCAA
The DNA here is from genome assembly GCF_965637545.1 of Phallusia mammillata. Taxonomy (NCBI): domain Eukaryota; kingdom Metazoa; phylum Chordata; class Ascidiacea; order Phlebobranchia; family Ascidiidae; genus Phallusia; species Phallusia mammillata. Next base: position 10,592,201 of record NC_137258.1, read on the forward strand.
AGAGTGGCAAATTTCACCTTTATATGTTTTTTTTCTACCACTGTGCTTGTTCATTGACTTTTGGCATGGAATGATTGATGAACTTGGATTTTGGCAGGAAAAGTTCATGAATTGGAAATTGTATGCCTGATGAAAATAGTTGGTTTAATTTAAATTTTCTTTGTAATCCATTAGCTCCTAACATGTTTGACATATTTTGCACACTATTCATACTACTACTCATCACCAATAGAAAGTAACATGTTTGACATATACTACTCATCACCGATAGAAAGTAAAGCAAAACAGCTTAGTCTGGTTGTGAAATTACAACTTGTTACATTAGGATGCAGCTTTTCATGTCGTCATTTGGATTCTGTGGGGTGTCAAGAGTTTTATGAAATAAAGTTCATGGTGGCCTCAAGTGCAAAAAAAATATAACAACAACCAAATTGTACAACATGTATTAAATTGTTAGTTGGGTTCGAAATTTGATGCAGTAAGCGATCCGCAGTCTGGGGTTACGAACATAGGCGTCGATTTTTTAATTATTTGCAAAATTTTAGGGGAGACCTTTCCATGTTTTGGAAACATCCATCAGCCGTTCAAACCCACAATCTTAGGAACACAATGCAGTTGCGGTAACTGCTCCGTTGTCCTGGCGAGCGCACGATCTAAGTTATGACCCTTATTCGGTTAAACCAGGGGCCACTAAACGTTTCCCATTTAAAATCTGGTGATCCGACTGTTAAATTGTATAGTTAGCATCAACTAACGAGCAATGCTCGTATATTACGTCACAAGTAACAAAAGAATGCAATTGTTCGCGCACAATTAACACTTGTAGTCTCGTCTGTGACGTAACAAATTGGTTGTGGTCTATTTTGGGCGTTGTAATCCTATGAATCCAAAAAAATGTAGGCCGTAGTTTGGTGACCCCTGGGTTAAACAAACGAAACAAAGTTTGCAGATATAGCAAACTTCCGGACAGACAGATAGTGAAGTTGCCACAGGAATTAAGTAAACATTGTTCAAGATGTTCATTTACATTGTATGTGACGATTTTTAAACAACTCAACCTTAAACTGGCAACGTCTTATTCGAGGGTTGCTTGCGTTTTGGCTGCAAAAATGCCTATAATATTTGTTTGACTAGTCATTCCTGCAGTTAACATAAAGCAAATATAAGATACTTGAACAACCAGCCAGTACTGGGAATAAAACAATCACATAACAATGCCGATTGTAACTGCAACCTATGTTACGTTACGTAACAAACCACGAGACACTTGCGTTTTGTCATTGATTGTTCTGGCAATACTTTATTTCAAACAAAAACAGGGGAGACAATACATATGTTGTCACCCCTGTTTTTTCAGGAGGGGAGACATGTCACCCCGGTCACCCCTAAATCGACGCCTATGGTTACCAATACAAAGTTATGCGACAGAACACTCAATAATTAAAACTCTGCAAATCCTACAAACTTAAGTGGAAGGTGCATAAGCTTCTGTGAACTATCTGCAAAACATTTGAATATATTATGTACTATAAATAACAACGAGTCGAACCGGAGCCGAACCCGCGAACTGGTTTGAGCGGTTAATTTCATTAAACCCGAACCGCTAATTACGATTTTCTAAAAACCCCAACCGGAGTTGAACTCCATATTTTGTTAGGCATTGGACCCGAACCAGAACCGAACCAGTAAAAATGCAGTCTGTTTTACATTTCGCGATTTTTTTCAAAACAATGCACTGAAGAATACACGACATAACACTGATATGGCGTGTCAAAAATAACAGTGCACTGGCACGTTTCAATTGGAGTTTGATAAGGCCAGGTAGATAATGGGTAGAACTAAATTAAACTGAATAAAAATTTGAACTGGATTAAAAACCGCAAACCGGGCGGACCGGATAATTTGCCCGAACTGGAACAAAACCTGAACCCAAAAATATACATTTTTAAAATCCGAACCCGAACCCTGAAAAATAAAACTAAGTGAACCCGAACCGAACCTTAACCCATATGACAAATGTCGACTCCCTGATAAATAATGTAATGACTACAATACTGTAATACCCTATTTGAAAAATGTAAAAGCATATAGAGCCAATAAATGATAAGCTGCAGACAGTGCACACTGTTTCGACCTATAAGGTCTCATCAGTGCAGCGGGTGACGAGAGATCGGCCGCATTGGCTATTTGAAAAAGACTACAGTGTAATTCAATTCAATTTTTTCAATTCAATGGTTTATTTTTACTCACAAACGCAAGTGATGGTAATGAGGCATCGATTAACCTTTCGGTTTTCGAGTCAAGATGCCCCCAAAAAAACGTGTGTAATTCACAGGTAATACCCCTAGGTCGTTGAAACTGTGATTCCCAACTTGTAATAAGTAAATTCCTTGAAAAACAACCCTTGCAAGAGCATAATGTTTTTGTTTTGTACAGTGTTTGCATCTTGGTTTTGTTTTTGTTGCTGAAATATGACCATAAGTACCAACTCACCGTTGCATTGTTTCCTTTTTTAGTTTGTTATGTTTGCCTCTACTAATTTTGCACACTTTTTAGGATATTTATCTTTATTAGACACTTGTTTGCAAGTGTCAAATACATGGAAATAAAATGTGATGCATCTGATGCATTCTTTGCATCATAAACAATAAAACTGTTTTCACACAATTTTGTTTTGTTTTGCAGCCTTTGTAGGAGCTGAGCGTAGAAATGGTACTCTGGTTTGGTTCAATGACACACCACTCGGTAATTATTAAACATTCTGTAAATAAAAAGCCAATATTATGTGGTTTTACACAATTTTTGCAAAACTAGTTTCATTTTAACTTTTGGTTTATTCGACTAAAATATGGGTACCGTACTACTTTATTTTTATGGTACATTCCCAGTGTATATTTCTTTTGCAGATCAGACATTTACACAATGGTCTACAAAACATCCAAAAAAACACCCATGTGTAGTTCTTTCAAACAAAGATAGTGACAACCCAAGATTTTTATGGAGAACTGGAAGTTGTACTAAAGAACGCTACTTTGTATGTCAGTTTAAAGGTAATGATTGGAAACTCAAATGGAATATTCATGCTTTAAATCAAGTTCATTTTCTTTCAGATGACATTATTTTTTTACATGAATTAATTTCTAAAACAACATAATACTTGCTTTTGTTTCAAGCTCAGCCTGTTACATTTCTACCATCACATCCTGTAAGTTGTGCTGCAAATCAACTTTCAATTAGATGGAAAGACATGACAGCTTTTACTGGTAGAATAACTTTTAACTTGCTTGCAATCACTAATGCCTCAGGAGGGATCCAAACAATTTACAATAAGACAGAAACAATCCAATCTACTGGTAATCATGAATACCAAACTTTGTTGGGTAATTTAAAAACACAGGATTATCACATACAGGTAATTGCACATTGTAAGATTTATTTGTACCCATTGACTTATGCCTGATTATGCTTAGGTGGTTTTGTTTCCACAAATATGGAATTTTCCTGTGCCTATGGAGACAGTTTTGCCAACCAGAATAGCTGTTGCTGACAAAGCTAAAAACCTTTCTCTGACATTGAATATGCAAACATGTGTGATCACATGGATGTGGCCAACAAACATTAACAAGATAGAAATTACAGGATACAAGGTAGGTTGTTATGTCATTTTACTATTGTGGTCAAATTAGGTTAACTGCTTTTCTGCTGGGAAATAACAAAGTGAGGAATTTCTGGATGTATCAATTTAGTTTGTGAGTACAGCGCTAAAGACTGATGATAGTGTCCCTGTTTGTGATCGTTGATGTAACAAGACTTCTCAGTCAGAACAAACACATTTGTCTAATACACACAAAAAAAATGTGGAGAAGAATATTGTAATACCATAGTTGTTTGATGGGATATTGGTCTTTAACAGATCTATGTCAACCATTTCGGTGTTAAAAGAAAAACTTAGGTTGAACTTCTGTATTTCAGCATCATCACATAATGATTCCACTTTTCACTTTCTTATATATTTTGCTGAAAATGGTATTTTAATGAATTGTTTATGAATTTTAACAGCTGAACATAACAAAAAAACTGAGTTTGTTTGCATCCAACTTCTCATCACTTGCAACATGGCAAGAACAGCAATTTTTTAATGTATCTATGAAAAACGTAACGGATCTGAACCACAGTCACAATGTTACTATGCTGCCAAATCAAGTGCTTTCTATAACTTTACAAGTAATGACTTGTTCCAGTGATGGAGTGCCAGTGTTTGCACACAGAAATTGTGCAACTTCACCAAAAGGTTTTTTAATTTTGTTTTATTTAGCCCAAGTGGCGTGTTTGCTACTTAAATAACTCTTTATTTTCCAGTGAAACATAGTAACTTAAGCACCATTTTGGTACTAACTTCTTGCACATAAAAATATGAATAAATATTTATTTCGATGATAGAAAAGTGAAACTCAGAATAATTTTTATAGAACCAGATTTTGTTCCTTCAATCAAATGATCCAGTTCTTTATCATTCATTGTTTACCCTGTGAACGAAATTAAATTAATGAAGGTTATGTTTTTTATTAAGCCTAACTAACCTGTTCGCTACTTGAATAAATCATTTTCCCAGTGAAACATAGTAACTTAGCACCATTTTTCATTTTTTCACCATTAACTTCTGCTGCACAAAAACATAAATAAATATTATCTATTTCAAAATGAAACAAATAACTCAAAATATTTTTTGCAGAACCAGATTTTGTTCCTTCAATGAAAAGATCCAATTCTGCATTATCAGTCATTGTTTCTCCTGTGAATGAAATTAATGGACCTGTTAGGTATTTAAAAGTTGCTTTCTCATAATATTTGTGGCTTGTTAATATAAAAATCAGCTTACATTTTATTAAGCTGCTACTTTGTTGTTGGTATGGATGCTGAAAGTACAAACAACTCATTGCAACAAATACTTACTTGGACAGAGTTACAAAGTGTTTTATTAGGAAACATCCCTTATTGGCATTGTGCTTTTGCTATACCAAGGCAAGTTTATTATGTTAGTGCTTACACATCATTTTAAAACAGTTTTCTTGTAGATTTACAGGTGATCCTGTCACAAAAATTATTGGGGACAAATCAGTTTCAACGTGTGGTGTCAAAAGTGACTTTAACTCCAACCTTATGGAGACACACACATGCAAAAATCCAACTTTGACCCAAAACAAGTTGTACAAGTTTGTATTTTTGAATATTATTCTACCTAGTAAGTTATATTGTATTGTCTGACCAATTCATATATGTAGGTTTATGGTAATCACCACAACTGCAGTGGAAAGTTCTGTTGCAGTTAAAGCGAGTCCTTTTGTTGAAATAAGTGCAAATATCATGAGTCCTTCAACACCCATAGGTTAGTAATGCTCCATAAACTTATGTAAGCTAAATATGTCGTTAAAACATTTATTTTTCAGGGCTAATTGTAGGAATTTCCATTGGTGTCTTCTTACTTATGCTTATTATTATTGTAGCATTGATTTTTTTAAGGTGAGTTTTAGTTTAGTTTATTTTTACTTATATTGTAGATATTGTGGGATCGTTTCATTCTTGAATGTGGTGTCTTTGGTTGGTTGATTCTTGGAAAATAGTTAACTAAACATAATCTCCTTGCTCAAAGAAAGATGGTTGTTGACTGTTTAGGCAGACCAACCTGATTTATTAACACTCTATTCCTATTTGTTTTTGGTAGGAGACGAAAATCTTCCAAAAAAACAAACAATATCATTGCCCTTGACAATAGAAACCAGGACCGTTCTGACGGTAAGACTTGCCACAAAAATGGCCTTTTACCTTTTTTTCTAAATTGACTGAAATACTCTTTACTTCCGCCTTGCATTTAGAATTGCAACCAAACGAAACGTTGTATGAGAATGTGTCATCTGACATCGGTCGACCTATTGCACTTTCTAAATTACTGGACAGATATAACACCTATTCACGCGATGCCGTGACCTACAATACCCAGTTTAAGGTAAAACTTTCGTGTTGTTCATTCAACATGCGTCGTTTCCTTATTATTGTGTTATGTCAACTTTTAATCACGTAGTAACTAATAAACATAAGTGTGTGCATGGTTATACTTAATATACAATTGAAAACCATAACTTGGACTATTTAATGTGTACGTATGTTCGTTAACTGCTGTGAATTATGCTCTTTGTGGTTGTCCTGTTATCTTTTGTGTGTAGTCGTTAATTTTGCATGTACCCATTCTTTCCCGTTAGGAGTTGAAGGAAGCCCAAGATAGAATGTCACTGGATAAAAGCGTCGCAACCGATACACGGAACAAGGAGAGAAACCGATACAAAAATATTCTTCCGTGTGAGTTGAATCTCTTATTGTGTAGTCTTGGTTACAAATACACCCAGCAAATATCATTTGTATATTCACATTAATATCACTTACCACTATGGCATTCGACAAATACATTTAAACAGTAAAAACACAAAATCAGGTGATTGCCTTTTGTAAGATAATTGCAGCAGTGGTTTACCCGTTTCCAACTTTTGTACAGATGACTTTAATCGTGTGAAGCTTAAGGGCGGAAATCCGGAAAACAACGACTACATTAATGCCTCTTACATCAATGTAAGTTTCTCGTTTGGAAGTGAATTCTGCGTAATATACGCAACTAGCAGTGGTATAGCACTTCTGTACAAACATGAATTTGAACTTAAATAACAAACAGTGGATTTAAATCATTGTTTCCTTGCATGGTGGGGTTATTTAATCTTCTCCATTCATTCTATTGTCTGTAATCGGTCATATAGTTAAACGAATAGTATTTTGGTTAACTTAAGAAATGTTATGGAAAATTATACATACTTCCTTGTATGTGTTGCACAGGGTTACAATGGAAATGTCAAGTTTATAGCAGCTCAAGGACCTCGTCCCGTCACTGTTCAACATTTCTGGCAAATGATTTGGGAACAAAACTGCAAGACAATTGTAATGCTGACAAACGTTTTAGAAAAAACAAAGGTAATACAGTGTTATAGCCCAGTGCTCTTCAACCTTTTTTGGTCTGGTGAACCCTTAGAGTTGTTGTGACGAACTCATGCACCCTGTTTACTTAAAATCAAAACTTTTGACGTAAACATTTTTGATCAAAAACTTTTGCCGTTAATTAATGTGAATCTGCACGGTGCGCAAAGCGTCTTTTGAAGTAAATATTCTTCGACTGCACTGAAAGTGTTAGACATCAACATTTTTTAAAAATAAAAGGTTCATTTATATATCAATTGAAACCTACACCCTAATATCCTGAAGGTCAAATATTACTGGTTCATTAAAAGTTTGTGATGCACCCTTGTATACCCTTTCGTACTGGTGCACCCCATGCATATTTTGGTGCACCGTGCACACCGGTTGAAGAGCACTGTTATAGCCTACCAATGAAATAGAGCACACCAAAGCAAGCGACGTTTTGTTTGCTTGTCCTCGTTTTTAGGTATTGTGGTGTGTATCTTATTGCTTAAATCAACACAAGATCTCAACTTAATTTCTTGTCCTGATCTAAATTAAAATATAGTTTAGGGACATTAATTCGGCCCGAGGGGTAACATATTTAAGCCAAACTAATACCCGAAATTTATGTCAAAAAAGGAAAATTACAATGAAATATTCTAGAGTAATTCCGACCTCCCGAATCTGAACCGCCTTTTTTTCAAAACATCAGTTTACCCTATGAACAGCTCTGATCTTATGTATCTTTATGGCGCACTGCAAAAATATATATTTGGTGTCACAGCAAAAGTGCGAGAAATATTGGCCTGAACCCAACGAAAATCTTCGTTTCGGGAAATACGCAGTGAAGACAGACCAGGAAGAAAGTTATGGCAGCTACATCGTTCGTTCCATATCCATCACCAGAAGCGACTTATCGGTAATTTCAGTGCTGCTATATTTTACTTTGCGTACTGGGTTAGATTAAAATATACTCAAGTTCTTAACGACTCAATATTTACCACAATATGTGTGTTTAAAATATTTTAACTTTTGTTACGTAATTATATAGTATTGTGACGCCATATCTTTTGCCCTTAACCATTGCTCTTCTGTTTTACCATATTTGATATTTACTCAAACAGCAAACAGTGTGTAGTTATGTTTGTACAAGTTGTCTTGACCTCATGCACGAGCTGTTGTGATAGCGTCGTTTGTCATAGAATATGACACATAGGGTCATTGCACGTGCACTGAAACCCCCATTGGAAAGTTTGTAACACTGTAATGCCTTATGGGTGTAAAACGTTTTTTTCCTGAAACCTGGAAAATCCCGACGGGCGGTTGTACACATTGAACAAGTAGTAGCTTCACGTAGAGTAAAGAAAATACACCAACTGACGCTTTATTGTGTCGGGTGCACAGGAATGCCGCTACGTGACTCACTACCACTTTGCTGCCTGGCCCGACCCCGGAGTTCCTGTTTGCACGACTGGATTGCTTCGGTTTCATCGCGTCATTAAACAATCGCAATCTGAAGACGGTTCACCGATACTTGTTCACTGCAGGTGGAAATGCTTTTGTTTTTTTAATCGATTTATATGTTTCTATAGTGGTATACGACATAAGGTCATTGATCGACTATTATGTAACATGACTCTTTCCGAATACTATTGTTTCAAACTAGACATAACTTTATTGACTTTACCGACCTTCCAAAGCAATATCTGAAACCTTTATTGCCTAATTTTGTTTACTCACTGAAAACAAAATCTTGCAAACTTGACACCATAACTCTTTGTACTAATGCATTTTACTATGTAGCGCTGGTGTTGGTCGGACTGGAACTTACATAGGCTTGGACATTTTGGAACAACAAATGATTGCAGAGGGTAGAGTGGATGTATTCAGCACTGTACTGAATATGCGTCGACAGAGAATGGACATGGTGCAAAACGTTGTAAGTGTATAGAAGGGAGGTTAGCAATGCACAACAATGCAGTAGGTGGAGTTTTACACGAATGTAGGTGTATGTGCCTACTTTTTGATCTGACCAACATATCCGGAACAACAAATAACGTTAGTTTTACCTCACTGGAGTTTAATACTATCTATCTCCATGTAGGGTCTATCAATGTATTGACCCTTGTCTGTAGCAAATCTTAGTCTTGGGTTTAAAAATGCTAAACTGAAATATTTAAATTTAAATACACAAATTGTCAGTTTAAAATATAAGGGACTCAGTTATCCTTGAAATACTTGTGAGCAATACCTAAACGGGAATTGTGTATGTGTTGTCGTAGTGCTAATAAATTACCAAAGTAAGTCTAGTTTCAATTACTTGGTAAGCAGTCTATGTAAAGTTGGATTGTTATCAGGGTTTAAATGTTCTTGTTTCGTTCATTTTCAGTCGTTTTTTGGCGTCACTTGATTGGTTGACATAATCTAGTAAAAACATCACGGTTCGAGAAAATACTGAATATCACCTTTTTCTAAGCACTTTTTGTGTCTTAAACGGACAATTTTCTTTGCAGAATCAGTTTATTCTCATGCACAAGCTGATTGTTGAGATTCACACTACGGGCGACACAGACCTTCCTTGCGACATTTTTGCAGAGCACTGTTCCCGTCAACAAACGTAAATCTTTTCTATTTTAGAAAATTTTGTCCTAGACCGGATATGTTAGGCTCCAGGGGAACATGTTTTTTTCATCAAACTTTTAGGTTAACTTATGTTGTTGATAAAGATATGAACCAAAAGGTTTTTATTTCCCCTTTGAAACATCAGCCAACATTGGCATTAATTATGGGTCCCCTTCCTTGAAGGGGACACATCTTGATTTTACTCGATTTCTTTTTTTTTCTTTTTCTTTTTTTTCTTCCCTGAAGTTTGTCCACCCCTTTTTGCCCTGAAATGTTTGATGGATTTGGATGAAACTTTCACAGATGGTAGATATAGTTATGTAGATGTGCCATCTGCTTCGTTTGTCATGATAACCCCAGTATTTACCCTGCTAGCCCCAAAAATGTAAAATGTGGTTTGTGCTCACCACAAACGTTAGTTTTGTGTGATGTTATAAAGGCAAATATATTCATTCCTAGTGTTTGTGGGTTGCTTGGTGGATGTTTATGCAGTTGACTAACAGCCTTATGACGTCAGAGGCATCAACGATTGTTGCTCATAAGCCCCTCCAGTGGCCAAATGTTTAAACATTTGCCGATTTGGACAAAAATTTACAGGACTGTGGATTGGGTTATTGTGATTTGATATTTTTTTAGTTTTGGAGTAGAGACCAATTATTTACCCCACTAGCCCCCCCAAAAGGGTGAATTGTTTAAGTATTGTTCGAATGGGATGAAATTTGGACAGTTTGTTTATTGTGCCATTGTTAGGTGTTGATTGTTGTTTTCCAACCTGTAGCCCCAAGATTTACCCGCTAGCCCCCTAAAAAAGGGGAATTTTTTAAACAATGTCTGAATTGGATAAAATTTGGAAAGCTTGTAGAGTATGCCATTTTTGGTGTTGATTCTTGTGTTCTGCCCTGTAGCCCAAACCATTACACCTGGCCCCCCAAAATAGGACAATTTTTTAAACAATGTCTGAATTGAATAAAACTTGGGCAGCTTGTAGTGGGTGCTATCTATGGTTGTTGATTGTTGTTTTCCAACCTGTAGCCCCAACATTTACCCCACTAGCCCCCGATGGGTGAATTTTTTTAACAAAGTCTGAATTGAATGAAATTAGGACAGCTTGTGCCATTTTCCAATAATAGCAGCTGATTGTTGTGTTTTAGTCTAATTTTTAGCTATTTACCCCTTCATTTTTCAGATAGAACATACAATAGAAAAACCTTTAAAAATACCCAAATGGAAGAAAATTTAGATAGTTTGTACTCCACATAGCATGTTTGTTTATGCTCAGTACCAATCATTGTGTTTGACCTTACAATACCAAACTTTCACATGGTTATTTCTTGAAATGCATTATTTACAACTTTGCATGTGTGGGGACCCATGAGTTTCTGCCTGCAGAAACAACTAATGTTATAAAAGACACTGTGTGATATGGGACCCAACATAAAATAAGTGTAGGGAATATATTATTTTTTTCAAATAGGTTATAGTGTATATGCAAGGGCAATATGTGCTAAGCCACCCTTCTAGTTTGGACATACAATAGGGCTCATTCTGGTGTATTTGACCAATCACATATGAATCGTTACTTGAAATCTAAAATATTACCATTTTAGAATGTATATTGAAAAAATGTATCAAAAAACTATTTGCTACTAAACGCAATTGGTGATTACTAATCATCATCTGTTTTAAAAGTCTCAAAAAGGAATTCGAATGGTTAAATCTGATCCCTCCCCTGGAAACTTCGCAGTCGAGGGCATGCCAATCCGCAAATCGACAATCATGCAGAGATGACACGGTTCTGCCTTGTAAGTTTGTTGGTTTTTTTCTACTTTGGTGGGACAGTATCAACCTAGTCTTACTCAATAACGCGAGAGCTTAGAAAAAGAAAGTTCTCGTATGATCGGTTTAAGCTTATAATCGAGAGTTTAATTTCTGTTCTAAAATTACATTAAAATGTCAATGTAAACGGTATTTTAGCAAACTAAATTTGTAGAGGGGGAATTAGATTTTAATATCGACTAAAAGGGGGCACAGGACAAAAAAGTTGAGAACCACTGGTCTATATCATGGGCTGTGTACACATGAGACCTTTTTCCAGAAACTAAATTATGCTTTTAATGCCCGAAACACCAATTTCAAATGTTTTTTTTACAGATAATAGGTCACTGGTGACTTTAAGTGGAAACGCAGCAAGCTTGTACGAGAACGTCTTTATCAATGCATCATTTGTCCAGGTAAGTTGTGGTGTCTCAGGAAAAGGCAAATATTAGGAATCCTAAACTTGACCCTGCGGTAATTTGAATCATGTACTGCACAAATTATCTCGAATTGTAAATTATGCAAATAGCAAATTGCAAAGGCTGCTAATTTTACCCAACGACATGTCGAATTGAACTTATTCGTGCCTGGTGTTAATCGATTTTCAGAAGAATTCATTTGAGCAAACCTCACAATGCAACCCGCCAAACTTTTGCACGTAAACTGGTCGTCAACGCATTATCGCTTGATTTCGTCAATGCTTTCATGCGTTGTTCAAAAACCTGTCGATTTTAAAAGGTCCAAACACTCTACTCCAACTATACGTATAACTAAGAATAGAAAAGCATTTTCCATGTAACGAAATCAGTCGATAAAATCTTGGAATATATATATTTCGCCTAATGGCATCTTCAGTTCCTACAAAAACCACAAGATAATACATCAATAAAAGGGAAAAGAAAGTAAAAACACAACAAAACAAAGTGCGACGAAAACACTAAACTGAAAACAGAACACCACAGACATAGCTGACACTGCCGCTTTCGAATTGGTTTGTCAAGCAACGTTAGACTGCTGACCCAACAGCGAGCCACGTCTTATCTTTGTCAGGCGCGCACGGCAAAGCTTTGGGCACAAAGGCGCAGATAAAATAGAAACACCTGGCAATGTAAAATAGGCAACAGCAGGAGAATAGAAATCGAGCATTTGTTGGTGCAGCATATGCAACAGGGCGCACACTAGCGGATTTGGGGCAATAACATTTTTTACGTAGGCACGATCCTCACACCTAATCGAATTTAAACTTCAATTTGTTTACCGGATAATAAAACTTTGTTCATGTTGTTTAGGACTATGAAGGAGCTAATTCAATAATCGTCACACAAGGACCGTTGTCGTCCAACATTAACCAGTTCTGGCAGATGGTATGCGATCACAACGCAGCTGCGATTGTCATGTTGACTTCTGTGGACAATGTAAGGTTTTAAAGAATAACAATTTATTTTCTCTGTCGGAATCGTTGCACGACAGAAATCACATCGATTTTTGTGACTCGAGTTTTGTTATTAGGACCAAAGTTGTGGATATTGGACAGAAAAGTTGAACTCCCCGCTTCAGTTGAATTACATCAATGTGACTATGACTGCAAAATCTGACTTAGGTCAGGATATTACAAGACGGGAGTTTTACGTCGAGGAAGTTGAAGGCTCTGTAAGTTTGATTTATTATTGTTAGTGACACATTCGGATACCCATCGAATTTGACCTACCTGTTTTGGCGACGATGTTAATTTTTTGGTCAAATCCGAGCATTGCTTATATGAAACCAAGTACATTGGTTCTACAATGTAACCTAAGGCACCAGGCAACCCATTACGTATTTGTCCAACGCCACCAAGAGAAACAAAGAAGTTTCTAAACCAACTACCGACATCCTATTTTTGGTAACTGAATGATTATCTGAAACCGAAAAATGTGCGCAGGCTTTTCCTGCATTTAATCAAGTCATATAAATAATGGCGTGGAATTTCGGTAAACAATAAGAACTATCTATCAAGCTCGTCTGTACAATGAAACCCATTCGTTTGTTTCTCACTACTATAAATAAAACAATGACATGAAAAACGAAGGTATCGGTTCAAACCGATTGTTTATTGTAACACAGGTTTCAGTAACGCATCTTCAATGTGACGTAAGCAAGCAGGGTGACGAAAGCACGGTGGTTGAACGTTTCCTTGAACTCGTTTCTCAAGCTCATTCCTTGAGGCAAGAAAAACGTCCGATAGTTGTTCATTGCAGGTGAACTACTATATACTTCTGTGCTAGTTGTCACAATGTTATCTATTGTCATTTTTCTATTTAGTTTGTTTTTCGCCCAAACGCTTTAAGGTTCGATTGAAACGGTATCGATAGAAAGAATAAAACAAATCGATCTTTGCCCAAGTGCTGTACGCATAGTTCCGGGCTATATTTAAACTTATACTTGCTACTAGGCCAGGGCTTGAAAGAATATGTTAAAAATCTGCTAGCTCGAGTCTCATTTGAACCAAGAAGGTTGTCGTTTGAATGTAGTCACGTCATCATTCCATTGCACTTCAAAAATTAATAACAATCAAAATCAATAACGTGACGCAAAACGTCAAGTATAAGTAACAACGCAAGAATCTTCAAAACTTTTTCTCTTATGACCATCTACTTGATGGTGCTGTTTTTGTTAAACATCCTAATTTTGCAGAGATGGAGCTGGTCGTTCTGGTATCTTCTGTGCTCTCTTAAACCTTTTGGACCGCTCCAGGATTGAAAACAGAATAGATGTTTTCAGGACAGTGAAAGATTTGAGAGACGCCAGACCTTTTATGGTCCGATCACTGGTAAAAGATATTTTCCCATTTCTGACATGTATTGGAATGTTATTAAATTTATTATCATGTAGGCCAGGGGTCCGCAAATACTTTTTGGCGCGACCCTAAAAAAATTGCTCTAAATTCTCGCGACCCAAGCATCAAGTCTGTGGAAAATACTAATCAACTAAATAGCAATATTAAGACTGCTATTATGCCATTGTCAGTTGCTATTTTTACATAAAACAGGAGGTAAACTAACGTATTTATTCTAACAAATGAGAACTGTGGGCTCTGTGTTGAGAACACAGCTAATAAGAAAACGCATGCTTGCATAGGTGCGCCTAACTTTTTGCATTGTTACATAGACTGTATGTCACAGTTACGTAGTCATACGTAACAATGCAATCATGATTAAAAGGTTGAAAAAAACCGAAATTCATTAATACTGTAGAACAGTGGTCGGCACCGCCGGTCCGGTACCGGTCCGCGAGGAGTTCGTTACCGGTCCGTACAATTTTTAAGGTTAAATGCTATAAAACATTTTGCCTATGTATCCCGGGGATGATAAACTAGTTTAAGCGTTTTTATTGCTAAATATTTGTGTTTTTTTAAAGACCGGTCCGCGATAAAATTTTACTTTCAAAAACGGTCCGCAGTGCAAAAAAGGTTGCCGACCCCTGCTGTAGAACAGGGGCATCCAACTCAAAAGCACCGCCGTGCCAATTTAGGTTTTAAAATATACTTGCGTGCCATTCCTTAAACGTTATAACGGTATGAACTCAATCCAAAAATTGCGTCAATATGTAAAACCCCTTAAATAGTTAGAAAAAATAATATATTGTCAAATGCGAGTAAACTTGTTTATGATACTCCAGAAACCTTTTATTCTGTAAATGCGACACAAGATACAAATATGGTTTGCAACGGGGCTTAAGGTTTGTCAAAAACCGACCAACTTTATTATTGGGTTTGTGTAACTTTGATACTGATCATCTTTACTGAAGTTAGAATAAAGGCCAAGAAGAATTAATAGAAAAAATGTAATTGTCTGACAAATCCTAATGTTTTCCATCTGAATGTGCAAAAGCTTGCGTGCCATTTTTAAATGCTCTGCATGTCACTTTTGGCACGCGTGCCATGTGTTGGACACCCCTGCTGTAGAATGTAGATGCGATGCTTATATTCATGGGAAATTTAAAATATTTCGCGACCCAGACTGGAAGGTCTCGCGACCCACTATTTGCGGACCCCTGATTAAGGCTAATGTTTTTTTACTTGTTTTACAGGCCGACTACTTGCTTTTGTATAAAGCTGCACAAACCCATGTATCCGCCCGAAGTATTTATGCAAACGTTTGATGCTGGTGATATTTTTCACAACAAATCTACAAACTAACTCGAATATATGTAATATTTCTATTTTTGTTGAAAAACTATATTCGCTTTAATTAATTTGATTTTGCTTGGAATCACGTTTTCCGTTGGAAACCCAAAACGGTATGACATACAAAGTTGCATTAAATAACTTTGCATGTAGACGTTTATTTGTGCATCCTGTTAGGCTGAACTTTAATATGTATCCTGTTGGGATAACGTCACTACTCGATCGCTTCCTTTTTCAATGGATATGTATATGTGTTTTTTGTCGTATAATGGATACATATTTGTTTCTGTACGTTTCTTTTTTGGACATTTAGTCAAAGAGGGTACAGGTAAATGTGACTCCGGTTGACACAGCGGTTAGCACACAGGCTAAACAGTTAAAACAGCAGTATTTACTATACGTTACATGGCCCATGTGTTTCATACGTTGTTGTTCGATATATTGCAATGTATCTAAAAGTATTGCTGTTTGGGTGTATTATGCAATCCAAAATGTCCTGAGAATGTAAGCAATTGCGGCCGGGTGGAGTTATTAAAACTAGATTTTTATTAATCATTTTATCCCAAACTGCCTATAGTGACTGTAACCTTAAAGCCCCACATTTGTTTTCATACGTTGCCTCCCTGGACTAAAGCTCCAACGTAGTAGACGTGCGTAACAGAAGTTTATGCGAGGCATGTTGGGTTACAATTGTACCAGGGTAATCGGCTTGGCAGTTTTTGTCACTTCACTGTGCATTTTTGAATTTTAATTTTCACTGATTATTTAACACTTGATTCGTCAAATAAAAAGCAAAGATTGTTTCTTTTGTACGTTTTTGTAAGTTTATCACTAAACGGCAAAGCTATCCAAACTAGGGATCACAGCCCGAAGGGAATCGCTCGAATAAATTTAGGGATTGCAAGTATATACCTGTGCGCCGCGTTTAAATTCATAAATCCTTTCCTATAAATTCTTCACAAATATCATGTGTGAGTTTTGGAAGTCTGAACCACCTGGTAATCATGCTGTCCACAGATCACAGCAGGGGCGATCCCTTAAATTTATTAGCGCAGTTCTTAACGTGCCTTTCCTCGCGCTCCAAAACTCCAAGACAAGAAGCGCCAAAATAACGAATTCGTTTGTTAATGCAACATGGGCAGATGTTGGCGCTCAAGAGACCACCAGCAAGATATGCACAAAGGAAAAGGCGCCTTCTGCAAAGATGTTTTAATTTCGTAACGGCAACAGACGAAAGACAACAGTGGCATTTACTCGTACCAAAATATTATAGTACCAGAGTCAAATTTATAGCGATTAGTACAAAGTCTGTAAATACAGCATCAAATTCAATAAATGTCACCTAACCACATTAGTAGCAAACGGCAAAATGTTAACCAACAATATTCTTACCGAAATAATAATACAGTTAGGTACAGTAGGAATGCGTAGGTAGGTTGACGGCGGCGGCATCCACTTTTAAATCAAGGTTTCACATAATTACAAATCCGAAAAGTGAACAAGATTTTAAACATTTGCTTACCGGTCAAAAAATGCACAATTCAGACAATGGACGACAGGCAACTAATCAGTATCTAACAGCATAATTTCCTATTCGTTATACCTGAAAAAATAATAACAAGCATTAATCCACCTTATAAATGCGTGCAGCCTCTATAACAGCGGTTCTCAAATCGGGGTCCTCCAAGCGATTTCAGAGGGATCGCAAGGAGCTCGAAGTACGCGTTACAAAAGAGGCGATGATTAGCGCACAGATTATACTATAGGTTTTGTTTCGATACAAGTGCAACAGTGATGTAATACTGGTCAGAAGAATGCAAAGTTTAAAGAGGTTGTTTCGCAATTTTTTGCATGCGCCGAAATATAGGCGTATGTAATTTTGGCATGTTCAGCGTACCGCGCAATGCGTAATACACGTGTAGTCCTTCGAATAGCTGATTTCAAATTCAAGGTTAAACAATTTAGGCGTCTATCCAGATTTTGGACTACGAAAACGGTTCGTATTTGACTGATCGATAATATACGGACAAAACAAATCGTGATCGTTATCAATTTCTGATTTAGTGGTACATATTCTTTTCTTGTTGCAGCGTTTCATAGGGTAGCCTGCTAACACCTTACCTCGCGGCAGGCTCTCATTTAGCCAATTTGTAATAGTTGACGCAAAGAGCTAAACTAATGTTTATTGAGCAGGCCAGAGAGGTGTATGGTTTGGACGTAAATTTATTTAAAAATTAGGTTAGGAAGTAAGTTTTAAAGTTGGCTTTATTGCATTTTGAATGATATGCCTTACCCCAAAAAATAATCAACATCACAATTTAAGATGATCCGACCGATCACGAACAAGTGTCTTCAGTGATCTTTTAGGTAAAAAAAGTGTCGTTGTTGAAAATGATTTGACCGATACAAGGCGAAGGCATAGCCAGAATCAAATTTCGTGGGGTTCCAATCCTACATTAATGTAGCCAAGTCTATCAGTTGGTTTGAAACACTGCCACATGGTACCTAAAATGTGCATTTTTAACATTTCATGTCCAAGCCCCTTGGTTATAACAATGCCCCACTTACAAAGCATTATATGTACACCTTATATTTGAATATTTCGCTTAGGTGACTAATACACATTCAGTTGCAGCAGGCAGTAGTTTGTCATCATTTGCCACAAATCCTACCCATGATTCGAAACAGACGATCACATTTGACAACAAGGAAACTTTAGACTGTGTATGATTCCTACGTATGACTCAAAACAATTACAAAATTGTCCTTCTTAAGGTAAAGCCGTCCTTCTTAAGGTAAACCAAATGTCATGTTGTTGTTCGAGGGAATGACCAAAGTCGCAAGCGCCCCAGCTCCCGCAAAGTGAATAAATTTGTTTGCAAAACCACAAAACAGCGCCAATCCGAGAAGCATTCCTGTCCTGTAGCCGTGTCGCCATTTCTGTAATATAGAAGTTAGGATAGATTTCAACATCACAAACTTAAAACCAAAAATGGCATGAAAATCGAGGACATGCATGATGTATGGATGCTAATTTTCATGTAACTGAGCTATTTATATGTTGACAAAAGAATAATTTAATCATAAACATTACTGCCAAGGTAGTGGTGTATATAGAATACATCGTGTAGACGTTTCGACAATCTCTGTTGTCATCATCAGTACATGTTTTCAATCAAGCTGTAGAACACGGTATATAAAGCACTAAGAAAAAAAAAGGAAAAGCCAGATGTGTGAAGTGACGTCACAGACGATAACAGGGAACGACGTTTAGAACGGTGGCGTAGACGAAAAGATAAGAACCGGAGATATGGGTCAGGTGTTGAACAGACGCAAGGGCATGGAAACTGTGTCGATGTTGAGCTCGGGTTCATGCCTTTGAATAAAAAGCGATTCGAGAAACAACAGTCTCACGCGGTCTTGGTTTGCGTCCAAAATCTCCGGCTCGGCAAAATTAACTTTATGTGTCGGATTCGATAAAATGTGCCGGCACACTTCTGATTTTTGGTCCATGCGATGTTCTTTAATTCTTACAGCGAGATTTCGCCGCGTTTACCCAATATATGAAGCGCCGCAGTTGCAAACCAACCGGTAAACAACGTTAGTTCTTTTGATGTGCTCCTGGCGCTCTTTTATAGGAAAATGCCGTGAAAGTTTGTTCGTTTCATGGACAAGACGTAAGCGGATGTTGGCCCCGGTTCGATGAACAAAATGCCCCAATTCACGCGCAATGTTGTAAGATACTGGGCCGAGAAATGGAAGTCTTGCAACCACGTATCTCTCCTCGTTTGAATCGTTGTTTAATACCTTCGATTGGTGTTTTTTGTTCAGAAACCCTTTTATACACCCGTCCACAAAGTTGTGGGGATAACCATTCGCTCCAAGCATTTTCTTGACCTTCTTAAATTCTTCATGCATTTTGGACGCAAACCAAGACCGCGTGAGACTGTTGTTTCTCGAATCGCTTTTTATTCAAAGGCATGAACCCGAGCTCAACATCGACACAGTTTCCATGCCCTTGCGTCTGTTCAACACCTGACCCATATCTCCGGTTCTTATCTTTTCGTCTACGCCACCGTTCTAAACGTCGTTCCCTGTTATCGTCTGTCACGTCACTTCACACATCTGGCTTTTCCTTTTTTTTCTTAGTGCTTTATATACCGTGTTCTACAGCTTGATTGAAAACATGTACTGATGATGACAACAGAGATTGTCGAAACGTCTACACGATGTATTCTATATACACCACTACCTTGGCAGTAATGTTTATGATTAAACTACTTTTCAAGTCCGTGCATAGTGTTCAAAAGAATAATTGTTTTGTACAATTTCTTACCATTGTTTCTGATGGAAAATACCACAGAAAAAGTCCCAACACAACTCCTACTCCGATTCCTAGCACAAGTTCAAGAGGTCCGTGAATGATTTTCGCAATGATGTCACCTACGTGAAAAAAGCCTTTAAATTATCAAAATAAGAATGTTTCCTAAAACGCTAAAACGTATGTTGATCTACCTCACCAAAGAAGGCCAAATTAGTTTTTGTGCAAAAACACTGTAATCCCTTGATAATTAGTTTCATTAATCAATCACTTTATAAGCACCCGGCCATTAAATGTTTTAAACGGGCAGTCGCGTC
This sequence comes from Phallusia mammillata, assembly GCF_965637545.1. Taxonomy (NCBI): domain Eukaryota; kingdom Metazoa; phylum Chordata; class Ascidiacea; order Phlebobranchia; family Ascidiidae; genus Phallusia; species Phallusia mammillata. The sequence continues at coordinate 10,612,440 of NC_137258.1, forward strand.
TAATCTTGTTTACGAGGTTTTGTCAAATCAACCGGTTGAATACACACAAACCTTCTGAAAATATCATTCCCAGAACCACGTTAAAGCCTGTGATGCCAATAACATCATTTAGAGCAGCTCCGGCAATGAGGAATGTGGGAATTCCCCCTTCTACGTCGTAACCCTTGTCCTGGAGGTATAGCAGGGAAGGAACGCCACGACAGGAGAGACGGCACAGAACGAAACTGCTCAGAAATATAAGTATTTTAACAATAGGAGGATGTCTAAAAGACGACATAGTGGCGGTAGAACTGACTGTTTGCCGGTTTTGCCCTTTTTGTCAGTTTTAAACTTGTACTTTGAACTTGTATAAAAGTGCCTAAAAGTCTCAATTTAATGCAAAATTTGGTTGGCAATTTGTGTGAACTGATTTAGCCCATACAAGTCACTTAAATGAAAGAAGCAAGGATTCATTTGCACCATGTTTAGTTCAATTTAACCTTGCGCAGTGTTATACAACCGCCGAAATATCATTTTCATTGGGTGGGTTCCAATGGGTGACTTACCCGATGACGAATCCCCAGTTCCACGGAAAGCTAATCATTAATGTGGAGAATGCAGCCACAACAATACATTCGATGATAGATGTCGAAATAGCAAATCCCAGGAGAATCGACTTAAGCTTCAAGAGCGCCTGTGGTTTCAAGTACAAGTCAAACAAGTGACGGGCAAACTCTGGCCGCAAGATAACCTTTTGGCCGCTAGGCTCATTTGGCAAACTCTCGCCTTCCCAGTAAACGTCAAAGCGCTTATTGGGGAAGCACACAAATGTCCAAACCAGCTAAAGTTTCAAGGAGTTTACATATTTGACCTGACGCAAGTCATGTGACTGTTATTGTGCACGAAGGGTAAAGGTCGAAAAGAACAGTCTTGCATTTAGTTACATTAATGGATCCGCAAATCGACGGTTCGTCACTTTTGTACACGTCATTATTCCCATTTTTTACCTTGCCGTCCAGTCCGATTCCAGCTCTAGTAAGTATCACTGTTAGGGCGATCAGACGTAGAGAAGATGACCATTGTGGGTCAATATCCTTAGCAACATCTATGTATGGCATGTTCCGAAGCAAGAAACCCATTACAAGCATTCCTAAAAAACGCAATGTTTTACTAACTTGCAAATTTTAAAATCTTGCGTAAACTAAAAACATCCATTTCGTTTTTGTGACACATGAGACCAAAGCAACCCTCTGCGTGACCTTAAATATGTATAGTCATATTCCGTGTTAATAAACAAAAATCTTACCTAGAAGTGGTGGTAGGGATGGAATTCCAGGCAAAGGAATGTGGCTAACCAACCAGCCTGCTGCCATGCACGATAGTAACAGAATAATGATACCGAACAAAAATTCCCTCCAGAAAGTGCGTCTTCTTTTGCAATGCTCCAAGGAACTCCCCATGATAAAAACGCCAGTACCACTACAGAAAAAACAATGTTTCAATAATTTGACAACCTCACATATTCTGCTGCGCCAAACTGGTTCAAAGTGATATAATTGTTGTACACTTAAAAATTTCTGTTTGATACAGAATTTTTAGTGCGGGATTTTTGGGCAAATTATGATAGTTTGACTTCGTTTGTTGGGCCTTTAGGAAAGTGGCTTTTCTAACGTGGGTCGCGCGAAACGCTGAGGGGTGCCGTTTATGTTAATTTCACTTAAAGTTTAAAACCATCTCATCACGCTTTGATTTTTGATGTGAAAACATCAAAAATAATACCATGCATAAACAAATAATCCAAAAACCTTAAGTATACAGCCAGAAACGAACGCTTCACGGTTTAAAGCAGGTGGAAGCTTTTGCTTTCTTTTTTTTCATTTTAGCAGTTACTGTGCCATAAAAGTGCTCAAGGTGAAGTAATTTTACATCTAAATAGTTTGACTTTCACCATTTGGAAAACCCTAGGCTAGGTCATCAGAGTAAAAGAATACGCGTGGGCTCAAAGGCGGATATATCAGCGATTTTGAACTTGTCAACGTCGTTACATGACAACTGAAAAGTTTTAATTAACCACTGAGGTCGATTGAATACCTTCGCGATAGGCGCTTGTCTGGTTGTTAACAAATATTTGACCTCATCAGGTAAACCTGATTGCGAAATGTATTAGCAAAAAACAATCGTATGAACACACAAATGGTAGTCACAGCGTCGGTTCTGGCAATAAACAAGGCAAGCTGGTGCCAGACTCTGGCATTTTATTTTTCAAAATCGGTTTCACGTGAGCTGCGGTCAATTGCGCATGATCATGGTCCGCCAGGTTTAGTCTCGTAAACAACGAAATTAAATATTTTTTACACTATCTAACTTTATTTTCTTGATTTAACAACGAAATGAACTTCATGTTTATGCCACGAGTGGTACTTACTGATGCAAATAAACTTTGCAAGTTTTCCATGAGGTGGACAAAGAAATAGCCATCTACATTTAGTTCCACAGGAGTCTTCTTCGTGGGGTGGTCGAAATTCTGGGTCATGCAACATTGGCAAAGATGGGCCAGTCTATCGTAAAACGACTCTAAAAAAACAAATTCTTGACTTTGGCTTATTGTGTCACATGGCACACGTAGTAAAAAGTATCCCACTTCGAACGTTATCCTTTTCTTTAGTTTTTAAGAAAGTAAACCAAACCTACGTGAAACATTGTATCACTGTTGCATACCTTTGCTTTGTCTTATGGATCCTGAGCTGTAGGAAGAATCGGAATATAGCTTTAACAAGGATTTTCTTTCCTCTCCACCATTGCTGATCACAATCGCATTTGTTGAATTGTCTTCTAGGGGCTTTTAAAAGGCGACATTTAAAAATCGAATTTACGAAATTCGGTGTTTACAAATACCTTTCTGTAGGGTTTGTCTTCAACGTCCAGTACAGTTTCTTTGATTACCGCGTCTTCGTGCATGTAGCCGTTTCCGGAATGTTCTCCCGACACAGCAGGGCTTGGATACGGGGGCATAACGAATCCCTCGTCTCGGTTCATAGTTATTTCGGTGTCGTTTGAACCCATTTGCTTCGACAAAGTTATGTGAAAATGTAATTCTATTTAAACGCCGATATAAACGGTTTGGGTGCCCGCTAACAAACTAGATGAAAAATATTGTCGTTAAAACATTCAACAAAGTTGAGCGCGGTTAAAAATCGAAATAAGATTTGAATAGCGGATTGACGTACTGGTTTAAACATTAGCTGTCGCCGCTCAAACAATAAGGCTCGGATATACTAAAACATAATGCATCATAGTGTACACTGATTTGTGCACTGTCAAAGTATACGGACTTTCGTAGTATGACCAGTTGTCAGGTCAGAAGAAGGATCCGTGTTACAAGATAAGGCCCATCAAATAATCAAATAACAAAGCTATGTTTGCTTTAAATTTGTTAACAACGGAAACAAACTTGTCTCTACATAAATTGGGCCTTACAGATTGGACATCAAACCACGCGTGGTGTAAAGACTGTTTAACGTTTCTAGCTATATTAAAACGTTAGACAGCTGATAGTTCCCCACTGAAGCCCTATTTTTTGCATAAAAACAAATAAAAAAGGACAAATATCCCCTTAGCCTATTTCTACAGTGCAATTATCAAACACGTATAAGCGAAAAATATTAGCCTGTCTGCTTAGCGTCACTCTTATACTCACGTGGTTTCCTAAATAATTACTTAGCAAGAACAACAATTCGCACGATTCTTAATCAAATGTTGGTGCAACGCAATCATGGTGTTTGACTTGAACACCGACAGACGCAGACAAAATATTCTACCTCCTAGATATCCTGCGCCCCTGTTGTCAAGAGTAACGTTTTTTTGACAGTTTTTTTTTCATTTAACGCAACTTTTTGTGCAAATATATTACGAGCAGTTAGTTTACTTTTTTGGAGTAATACTTCCGTACTTGTTATTCTGAACGAGATATTCGCGATGGAAGTTTGCCGTACTGTTTGATGAACCCTCGTCACCAACAAGTTGCGCGTCCTTATCTGAGTAGACGCAACGATCGACCCGCATTTATATTTGACCTTCGATCACCTCCGACCCGCTAACCTGCGCGCAATATTTGCTAATACGTGTGTACGATAAGCGACTGGCAATAAAGTGGAGAGCGGGAATTTATATTGTTTTTCTCCGGGAAACAAAGGCACTGTATTGGGCGGCGTGGAACGCAATTGCTGTCAGATATGAAATAATGATTTATTTGCCATCGTCCAATCAAAGGCAACGAAGGATCCAGGCGGCAACGAAGTCATGAGACGGGTATGTTATTTGACATACGTTTATCACCTAAAATTAATTTTGTCACTAGGTGGTGGTATTGAAAAGTTTTCCCCACTTTGCGTAACTTTATTGCTTGCCAGAAAAACCCGTATTTGCAACGAAGTAAATCTGTGACAGAAAGTGTTGCAAGGGCGTACACAAATCGAAAAATGTGTTATGTATTTCATTTTTAATATGTTTACCCGTTTTTAATTCTGCCTTACTATAGTGGGAAGTTAAAAACCACGACGGATTTTTTTCACGGGGTTAGAACCCAGGACGATCCCGGGGACGAATCCCGATCAGATTTTTTAAATGGGTCAGGCGCGCCAGACCATTTGGCCAGGTTCCTGCCCACCACGACGGAATTACACGGAAAATACACGCATAACTGAATAAACAGCGCCAACTAGAGCCATTAAATTGTAAATGTGTTAAAATTTTAATGAAAGACAATAAGACTGTTATCGACTATTGTGACCGTCAGCCAATGTTATGACATTTGCTTTAACGAATGAAAGTGCATTTCTGTGATTGTTTTGCGCAAATGCATATTTAACTACAACACCGTATTGCCCAACGTTGTAAGCACGTGCACTAAGATAATAAATACAAATTCAAAGACTTGCAACTAATGTACATGGGGCTTTAAAAGTCAGACACAGCATGTGTACAGGGTGTGGAAACTTGCAGATAATCATATGATAACCGATACGTACCGAAAACACGTTTGATCTAAATTTAGTAGTAAAAGTTAAAATGACGTCAACCTTTTGTCGAATCCTCCGTTTCAGCAAAGTTTCGCCTTTACGTGATTGCAATGTGAAGTCAACAAACACAAAAAAATACAGTGTAGTTGGTAGTGATGAAGAATTTGTACGCTTTAAACATAACAAACATTTTTCATTTTAGAAAATGTTAATTCTGCTAAAAAAATATACAACTAAGTTGAATACAGGCTACATTTGTTATGCTGCAACATTTAAGTCTAAGGGTAATCATGACCGTAAAAGACCTTTTGTTTTCGGTTACCACGATCAGTCATACAGTGGTGTGGTGACGCATTATGACGGAAATTGCGTTAAACGTGGAGTGCGTGTGCGTTTCTTATACATCTACAATTTGGTTAGTTTCTTACTAACAGTGACTTACTGTGAAGTAAAGGAGTTGAATATAAGATAAACAGAAAAACTATTGAAGGGTTAGAACTTATTGCATACAAGTGTTATACCATTGAAATTAATGTCAAAAGGCGGCTGCCTCGTACAGGTTACTAATGGCCAAGTGTGTGTATGTGTTTAAAATCACTGTTTTATTTGATCTTTTAGCATATAGATTTCAAAGATAGGTAAAAAAGATTGATTTTACTTAGACATGTTGTATTAAAGTTAATTGTTTGATGAGTTTTTACGTGATATTAAAAACTCGCTTAAGCGTCGCGCTAAAGAATGAGATTTAACATACTGCATAGCATTCATTTCAGTATGTTTGTTCAAAACAAACCTCTGTTAAAGCTTGTTTTTAAGATATTTCGTCAGCAAATAAAGTGCAATGTCCATTAGATGTATACGAGATTAAATTAATTTTTGACCCAAAATGCTTGGACTTACTTTGATGTTTGCGGTTTTCTCTGCAAATCAGTGTAGCAGCGGTCTGACATCAGCACAGGGTAAGTTACATTCCGGTATTGGTTTGTTTAATTTAGCAATGTACATTCTTCCCACCATTGCCGTCCGCATTACAGCTTTTTGTTTACCAAATGTCCCCAGTCTGTCCAAATTTATGTCACACTATCCTCGGTCGCAGGTTGTGCACTCCTGTTTCTTTGCACGACGATATTGATCAAACGAACAATCAAGGAATAAAAATAAACTTAAACAAAATGTAGCCCTGAAAAAAGTTTCAACTGAAAAGTGTAAGCATCTGAAAATATACGAAGAACCTTCAAAATTTCAAATTAAAATTAGGGTGTGGGTGTGCGTGTGTGAAAATGGTAATGTGTCTAAAATACTAAAACGATGTTTTCGCCATAAAAGATAAAAAAGGTTAAATGTTGAAATAAAAACATATCGGATGTCGGATGCGTACAAGTACTGATGGCGTTGTTGGGCGCGAAGAAGCTTGTTTGCTGCACTCAGTGCACTGATCTCTATAAACCCTGGATTGCGCTACTGGCCGTCACGGTTGAAGCAAATTGAAGCGTAATGGCGGCTGCAAAAGGAAGCCCCAAAAATGCATTGCGGGCAATGGGGAGAGAGTGGAAAAATGACGATAATTTTTGTTTTAGGCATTTGCGTAGCGATTTTTGCAGATATGATTTGTAAATTAATAGGACGCATGTATTCCAGTGTGTAATAACCTATAAATATGCGTAGATTGACTGTGATGTGTATTAGTGTCTGTGTACTGGATACACGTTATTAAGTTAGTGTTGAAATAAATCTTTACTGAGCAGTAGTAAATGTTTTTTGTGCAATATAAGAAATGTTCGTGCTTTTTTAAGTATTTTGGACTTAAATCCAACAAGATGGCTATTCTCTCCACACAAGATGATGTGATACTTTGTATGACATTACCTTGCTTATCCAAACTGCTTGTTTTTGACTGTCATCAAACTCCTGGAAATTCTGAAGAACCAGTGATTTGAACGTTTTTATTAAAAACACAAAATACTAATATAATATTTCAACTATTTTGCTCAAAATATTTTTACCACGCAATCCAGTGTTTATAGAGATCAGTGGTTTGCTGTCTGTTCAGTCGGTAAAATTGACGGTACAGTTGCAAATACGATTCTCTGGAACTTTATTTATCATGGCGCAGTACGCAATATATGTCAACTGCTGTTTTCATAAACAAAAGATAACTCACGTTTATTTATTTTGTTCAGCACCCTTTGCGGTTACTTCTGTGGAAAATTATGGCTTGTATTTCTTCAACAAATCTTTGTCGAAAACCGAGGCCGTCACCGAGTGTGAAAGTCAAGAATCCTACCTTGTTCGTATAAAAACTCAAAGAATACAAACTGCAATAGAACGTGTCATTCGACCTTTGGTAAGCTCTACTGAGGCAACTGCACCGACAAACAGGTTCTTGTCAAGTTACTGGGTCGGAGCATCAAACCTGAATGACAAACCAAACAGTGCCACCGTTGTTTGGGATGACTCCACCCCTTCAACTTACACAAACTGGTACGCAAGACAACCAAGTTCTGCAAATGAAAGGTGCGTGATCGTTTCCGCTGTTAACACATATATGTCCACATGGAGAGACCATCAGAATTTATTAGGAAAGTGGCTGGATTTTTCTTGCTCCTTAAAACTGAAGTTCTACATTTGTCAAAAAGGTAAATATTTGCCCAAAAGACTCCAATTTGTCGCTGTAAAATAAAAAGAATGCTCCCTCTTTGCAGAGTTAATTGTAAAAGATTTCACAGACGTGGTAGCTGAAAAATTTACTCAAGTGTTTTTCTCGGGAAAGGCATGGTTTGTTGGAACTATTCAGGCTACTGTCCTTCATGCCAACACAACCACCAGTAAAAACAATTTGGCATTATCATCAGGTGGTACATATAAAAGCTTCAATTACTCCATTGCTGTTCAATCTATTTTTGATGCTGGAAACTATTTATTGATTCTGTCTGAAAAACTTTCTTCTTCATCATCAACAGTTTCACCAACAGTCAAATATACTGTTTATGGTATGTGTAGGGCGTTTTAGCATTATTACATGATTTCTTCAACAAAAAATATGTTCTTAATTTTGCAAAAAAATCATGTTCTAGTACCAGCAAACATTTCTCTGACTTCTTCCAACATCACCGTTGGAAAAAATAGAAGTAATGCCTTCATTGACTGTGTTTCATTTGGTTACAGCATTCCGTCAGCTATGTGGTACAAGTGAGTATTATCAATGTCGCACAGAAATAATATTGTGATTTGCATTCATTTTATATGCAGAGATGCAACTTCATTACCACAGGTTTCTTCCTCACCTGTGTTTCAAAGTGTGACAAGTTTGGGTTACTCTGTAGTTTCTAGACTGAATTTTACTAATGCTACAAGAGCACATTCAGGAATATATGTATGCAAAGCTATAAATTTGGTCGGATCCACTGCCACTGCTGAAAGAAGAGCAGAAGCAAAGGCTCATGTGTTTGGTAAACATGTTTTTACTTTGGTGATATGTAATCATACACTACAAAGTGACACTTTTTATTTTTCAGTTGAGTATGCACCAATTTTTAATTCTTCAATTCCCCAAAAGAGACAAGCTGTCCCTTTTGCCAAACAACTAAACCTAAGCTGCACATTTCATGGTGCACCACTGCCAACAATCCACTGGAGCGTTAATGGCATTAAGGTTGAAGCGGGCAACCCTGAACTGCCTATTTACACACTAATGAACTACCAGGGTTATCGAACAACATCCACAATTGTCATATATAATTCTGTTATTTTGGGATCAAAAGCAAATCTGTCATGTCATTCAAAGAATGTGCATGGAACAACTGATCCAATATATTTTACATTAGGTATAAAAAGTGAAACTGGCTTGCTTAGAAAGAATGTCACATTAAAACGTAACAATTTCTATTTTTGTAGATTTGGACTATTTTGATGCAAGATATTACTGGTTTGCTCCTGTTAAAAAAAAATTCACAAATGCCCGGAGTGTTTGCCAAAAATATGATGGAGATCTGGCTATTATAACCGATAACAAAACTCAGAAGTTTATCCAAAACAAAGGGACATTTTATGCTAATCGCAGTGGTTGGATGACAGATACAAAGTCAGGTTTGGTTAATAAAATGTTAAGTATTCAACAAAACAATACATTTTGTATTCAACAAAAAAAGTGCTTTGTCTTTGTAATGATTATAGTCTAAATCCAAAGAGTGGCAAATTTCACCTTTATATGTTTTTTTTTTACCACTGTGCTTGTTCATTGACTTTTGGCATGGAATGATTGATGAACTTGGATTTTGGCAGGAAAAGTTCATGAATTGGAAATTGTATGCCTAATGAAAATAGTTGGTTTAATTTAAATTTTCTTTGTAATCCATTAGCTCCTAACATGTTTGACATATTTTGCACACTATTCATACTACTACTCATCACCAATAGAAAGTAACATGTTTGACATATACTACTCATCACCGATAGAAAGTAAAGCAAAACAGCTTAGTCTGGTTGTGAAATTGCAACTTGTTACATTAGGATGCAGCTTTTCATGTCGTCATTTGGATTCTGTGGGGTGTCAAGAGTTTTATGAAATAAAGTTCATGGTGGCCTCAAGTGCAAAAAAAATATAACAACAACCAAATTGTACAACATGTATTAAATTGTTAGTTGGGTTCGAAATTTGATGCAGTAAGCGATCTGCAACCTGGGGTTACCAATACAAAGTTATGCAACAGAACACTCAATAATTAAAACTCTGCAAATCCTACAAACTTAAGTGGAAGGTGCATAAGCTTCTGTGAACTATCTGCAAAACATTTGAATATATTATGTACTATAAATAACAAGGAGCCGAACCCGCGAACTGGTTTGAGCGGTTAATTTCATTAAACCCGAACCGCTAATTACGATTTTCTAAAAACCCGAACCGGAGTTGAACTCCATATTTTGTTAGGCATTGGACCCGAACCAGTAAAAAATGCAGTCTGTTTTACATTTCGCGATTTGTTTTCAAAACAATGCACTGAAGAATACACAACATAAGACACTTATATGGCGTGTCAAAAATAACAGTGCACTGGCACGTTTCAATTGGAGTTTGATAAGGCCAGGTAGATAATGGGTAGAACTAAATTAAAACGAATAAAAATTTGAACTGGTTTAAAAACCACAAACCGGTTCGGACTGGATAATTTGCCTAAACCGGAACAAAACCTGAACCCAAAAATATACATTTTTAAAATCCGAACCCGAACCCTGAAAAATAAAACTAAGTGAACCCGAACCGAACCTTAACCCATACGACAAACGTCGACTCCCTGATAAATAATGTAATGACTACAATACTGTAATACCCTATTTGAAAAAGACTACAGTGTAATTCAATTCAATGGTCTATTTTTACTCACAAACGCAAGTGATGGTAATGAGGCATCGATTAACCTTTCGGTTTTCGAGTCAAGATGCCCCCCAAAAAATGTGTGTAATTCACAGGTAATACCCCTAGGTCGTTGAAACTGTGATTCCCAACTTGTAATAAGTAAATTCCTTGAAAAACAACCCTTGCAAGAGCATAATGTTTTTGTTTTGTACAGTGTTTGCATCTTGGTTTTGTTTTTGTTGCTGAAATATGACCATAAGTACCAACTCACCGTTGCATTGTTTCCTTTTTTAGTTTGTTATGTTTGCCTCTACTAATTTTGCACACTTTTTAGGATATTTATCTTTATTACACACTTGTTTGCAAGTGTCAAATACATGGAAATAAAATGTGATGCATCTGATGCATTCTTTGCATCATAAACAATAAAACTGTTTTCACACAATTTTGTTTTGTTTTGCAGCCTTTGTAGGAGCTGAGCGTAGAAATGGTACTCTGGTTTGGTTCAATGACACACCACTCGGTAATTATTAAACATTCTGTAAATAATAAGCCAACATTATGTGGTTTTACACAATTTTTGCAAAACTAGTTTCATTTTAACTTTTGGTTTATTCAACTAAAATATGGGTACTACTTTATTTTCATGGTACATTCCCAGTGTATAATTCTTTTGCAGATCAGACATTTACACAATGGTCTACAGGAGAACCAAAAAACTACACATGTGTAGTTCTTTCAAACAAAGATAGTGACAACCCAAGATTTTTATGGAGAACTGGCCGTTGTACTAAAGAACGCTACTTTGTATGTCAGTTTAAAGGTAATGATTGGAAACTCAAATAGAATATCTCATGCTTTAAATCATGTTCATTTTCCTTCAGATGACTTGTTTTTTTACATGAATTAATTTCTAAGAACAACATAATACTTGCTTTTGTTTTAAGCTCAACCTGTTACATTTCTACCATCACAACCTGTAAGTTGTGCTGCAAATCAACTTTCAGTTAGATGGAAAGATATGACTGTTTTCACTGGCAAAATTACCTTTAACTTGCTTGCAATCACTAATGTCTTGGGAGGAATTCAAACAGTTTACAATAACACAGAAACAATCAATTCCACTGGCAATCATGAATACCAAATTTTGTTGGGTAATTTAAAAACACAGGATTATCGCATCCAGGTAATTTTGCATTATAAGGTGCTTATGTACTCATGGACTTATGTCTGATTATGCTAAGGTGGTTTTGTTTCCACAAATCTGGAATTTTCCTGTGCCTATGGAGACAGTTTTGTCAACCAGAATAGCTGTCGCTGACAAGGCTAAAAACCTTTCTGCTACATTGAATGTGCAAACATGTGTCATCACATGGATGTGGCCAACAAACATTAATATGATTGAAATTACAGGATACAAGGTAGGTTGTTATGTAATTGTACTACTGTGGTCAAATTAGGTTGACTGCTTTTCTGCTGGGAAATAACAAAGTGAGGAATTTCTGGATGTATCAATTTAGTTTGTGAGTACAGCACTAAATACTGATGATATCACATTTATCAAAAGCACACAAAAAAATGGAGAGAAGGATATTGCAATGTCACAACTGTTTGATGGGATATTGGTCTTTAACAGATCTATGTCAACCATTTCGGTGTTAAAAGAAAAACTTAGGTTGAACTTCTGCAATTCAGCATCATCACATAATGATTCCACTTTTCACTTGCTTATATATTTGGCTGAACAATGGTATTTTAATGAATTGTTTATGAATTTTTTACAGCTGAACATAACAAAAAAACTGAGTTTGTTTGCATCCAATTCCTCATCACTTGCAACATGGCAAGAACAGCAAATGTTTAATGTATCTATGAAAAACGTAACGGATATGAACCACAGTCACAATGTTTCTATGCTGCCAAATCAAATACTTTCTATAACTTTACAAGTAATGACTTGTTCCAGTGATGGAGTGCCAGTGTTTGCACACAGATATTGTGCAACTTTACCAAAAGGTTATTTTATTTTGTTTTATTTAGCCTAACTCGCTTGTTTGCTACTTAAAATAAATCATTATTTTCCAGTGAAACATAGTATCTAAAGCACCATTGTTATACTAACTTCTTGCACATAAAAATATAAATAAATGTTTGTTTCAATGATAGAAAAGTGAAACTCAGAATAATTTTTATAGAACCAGATTTTGTTCCTTCAATAAAATCATCCAATTCCTTATCAGTCATTGTTTCCCCTGTGAACGAAATTAAATTAATTAAGGTTATGTTTTTTATTAAGCATAACTAACCTGTTCGCTAATAAATCATTTTTCCAGTGAAACATAGTAACTTAGCACCATTTTTCATTTTTTCACCATTAACTTCTGCTGCAAAAAAATATAAATAAATATTATCTATTTCAAAATGAAACAAATAACTCAAAATAATTTTTGCAGAACCAGATTTTGTTCCTTCAATGAAAAGATCCAATTCCGCATTATCAGTCATTGTTTCCCCTGTGAATGAAATTAATGGACCTGTCAGGTATTTAAACGTTGCTTTCTCATAATATTTGTGGCTTGTTAATATAAAAATCAGCTTACATTTTATTAAGCTGCTACTTTGTTGTTGGTATGGATGCTGAAAGTAGAAACAATTCATTGCAACAAATACTTACTTGGACAGAGTTACAAAGTGTTTTATTAGGAAACATCCCTTATTGGCATTGTGCTTTTGCTGTACCAAGGCAAGCTTATTTTGTTAGTGCTTACACATCATTTTAACACAGTTTTCTTGTAGATTTACAGGTGATCCTGTCACAAAAATTATTGGGGACAAATCAGTTTCAACGTGTGATGTCAAAACTGACTTTAACTCCAACCTTATGGAGACACACACATGCAAAAATCCAACTTTGACCCAAAACAAGTTGTACAAGTTTGTATTTTTGAATATTATTCTACCTAGTAAGTTATATTGTATTGTCTGACCAATTCATATATGTGTGTAGGTTTATGGTAATCACCACAACTGCAGTGGAAAGTTCTGTTGCAGTTAAAGCGAGTCCTTTTGTTGAAATAAGTGAAAATATCATGAGTCCTTCAATGCCCATAGGTTAGTAATGCTCCATAAACTTATGTAAGCTAAATATGTCGTTAAAACATTTATTTTTCAGGGCTAATTGTAGGAATTTCCATTGGTGTCTTCTTACTTATGCTTATTATTATTGTAGCATTGATTTTTTTAAGGTGAGTTTTAGTTTAATTTATTTTTACATATATATATTGTAGATATTGTGGGATCGTTTCATTCTTGAATGTGGTGTCTTTGGTTGCTTGATTCTTGGAAAATAGTTAACTAAACATAATCTCCTTGCTTAAAGAAAGATGGTTGTTGACTGTTTAGGCAGACCAACCTGATTTATTAACACTCTATTCCTATTTGTTTTTGGTAGGAAACGAAAATCTTCCAAAACACCTAACAATATCATTGCCCTTGACAATAGAAACCAAGACCGTTCTGACGGTAAGACTCGTCACAAAAATGGCCTTTTACCGTTTTTCTAAATTGACTGAAATGCTCTTTACTTCCGCATTTAGAATTGCAACCAAACGAAACGTTGTATGAGAATGTGTCATCTGACATCGGTCGACCTATTGCACTTTCTAAATTACTGGACAGATATAACACCTATTCACGCGATGCCGTGACCTACAATACCCAATTTAAGGTAAAACTTTCGTGTTGTTCATTCAACATGCGTCGTTTCCTTATTATTGTGTTATGTCAACTTTTAATCACGTAGTAACTAATAAACAAAAGTGTGTGCATGGTTATACTTAATATACAATTGAAAACTAGTGATGCACCGAAGTTTCGGTTGGCCGAAACATTTCGGCCGAATAAGCTGTTTTTCGATGTTTCGGTTTCGGCCCGAACTTTTTTGAAAATTCGGCCGAAACCGAACTTTTTGATTGCATGGAATTAATACCCAAACTTTCATTTTCGCCAATACGAAACATCATAAATTAACTATTTGTTGTATCTATAAAATACTTGCTACATTGTCTGCGAAATATTACAAGTTTTGTGAAGTATTCGCATTGTAAAAGTAGTTTTGGCTTTTCATAATTGAGTTCACTTGCATCAACAACACACGGTTCAGTTAAAAACACCCATAAGAAATGCGGTTTTAGGTTCGGCCTGATTCGGCCGAATTTATTCGGCCTCGTGGCCGTATATTGGGTTTCGGCCCGAACCTTTTTAGGCGGGTTCGGTGCATCACTATTGAAAACCATAACTTGGACTATTTAATGTGTACGTATGTTCGTTTACTGCTGTGAATTATGCTCTTTGTGGTTGTCCTGTTATCTTTTGTGTGTAGTCGTTAATTTTGCATGTACCCATTCTTTCCCGTTAGGAGTTGAAGGAAGCCCAAGATAGAATGTCACTGGATCAAAGCGTCGCAACCGATACACGGAACAAGGAGAGAAACCGATACAAAAATATTCTTCCGTGTGAGTTGAATCTCTTATTGTGTAGTCTTGGTTATAAATACATCCAGCAAATATCCTTTGTATATTCACATTAATATCACTTACCACTATGGCATTCGACAAATACATTTAAACAGTAAAAACACAAAATCAGGTGATTGCCTTTTGTAAGATAATTGCAGCAGTGGTTTACCCGTTTCCAACTTTTGTACAGATGACTTTAATCGTGTGAAGCTTAAGGGCGGAAATCCGGAAAACAACGACTACATTAATGCCTCTTACATCAATGTAAGTTTCTCGTTTGGAAGTGAATTCTGCGTAATATACGCAACTAGCAGTGGTATAGCACTTCTGTACAAACATGAATTTGAACTTACAGGGCCCCGGCAGCGGCGATGTGACTTTTTCTACATTTTAGATATTTAGAATTGCCAAAATTCAGGGATTCCGAATCACTAATTTTTTTTGTCCTATGATTTCTCGTTTTCGAGATATTCAATCAAACAATGAGCTCTCGAGCGACACCTTGATTTGATATGTAGCAGCGATTGTTACGTCACCTCGTACCAACTTCTAACAATGGCGTTGGTCAGCTGTTGTTTTTATTGCTTGTTTTAGCTTTGATGCGTACATTTTTTTATTGTTTACAACTGATAAAATTAACGTAGATACGTAGTTGACAGTTAAGCAATAAATAACAACTGTTTGCTTAAAAAGGCAGGTGTTTTGTTGTTGACAAAAGGTATTTCCCACGTAACAGAATTATTGTAGGTGTTTATGTACTAACTATGTGATAATGGAGGAAAGAAAATCATGCGTTTGCTGCCATGAAATTAGTAAGTGCAACAGCAGTTAGCCAAGTTCAACGAATATTCTGAGTCAAATCTGCTTTGTGTAAAAGCATATCATGGATTTGAATCTATATGTTTCAACGTGTATTAGAAGCAGCATGTTATCGATTTAAACGTCATTTGGGAAAACATGATGAGGGTAATTAACACCCGTCACGAGTAAGTTTTACTGTACTAACTACTAACATGCAATATGCCACCAGCAACCTCTATGCATTACAGATATACTGCCTACAGAAACTTTGTTGAATGGTGCTGGGGAAGACTTCAGAGTTACGTTGCCAGACTGACAGCCACTTGTTGTGACGTTGCTGCACAACAATACATGTGGTTCCATATGCTTTTCACCCAAGGTCCCAACTCTTTGCAAAATTTCTAAATTCAAAACCATAAACACAAATATACTGGTGTATGCTCATCTTTTATTTCTATCATATTTGTAGCTACATGCCAAACATAATGTTTTGTTTCTGACGATTCTTCACTAATGTATTTAATGATATGTGGATGCCTGTCAGTCACAAAGGCTTTAATAAACAATCCTTTGCTTGTGAAGTTTTCAATGCATCCCAAGAATCCTTCTTTTTCCATATCATTGCTGTTTGCCACTTTATTGCTCTAGAAAATATTATGAAATTACCATCTGAATACATGAACAAGGTTAATAGCAACATTTTTATTGTTGCAAAGATCCATCATCCATCATTGTGTATGTAGCAAATTTAGCTGAGTGTCCAGGGAAATCTGCAGTTAATTTACTTCTGGTACACCATTTAAGAGGTAAAGAAGTTTTCCTTTACACACAATGTATTTTGGTTCATAGCTTAGATTGGGTGGTTCCCTACATGAAAATGTATTGATATTATCACACTTTTTTTCATTACCACACTTTTTAGTTATTACCAAGTAAATGGCATGACAATAAACGAAATTAGTATAACATAATGGTAATATTAAAGACTATAATGTTAAATAAGATTATGTCAGAAAACAATTAACTAAAGCATACCATATGCTGCTTTTCTTGCAGCTGCTCTCAATGCCATTTCTTGCTGAAGAAGACTGTTCTCATGAATACATGGAATGGCATTTGGCTGTAACACCAGAACTTTTGCCATACCCCTGTCATACTGCATTTTATTTGTGAAACATTCATCTGTGGAATGTAGGCTACAAAGAACACTGTATTTCGTTGGTCCCTTTTTTTCACGTTAACAAATTTAATCCAAGCTGACCGCAATGGCTTTATATTTGGAAAGTGTCATATTGCTGGCCTTTTGATTTCCTCTTGAATTGCAACCATACAAAGGACACACTGCAGGCATTTTTGCACACTTGAGTATAAACATGAAAACATTTAAACACCAAAATACCTAAACTGACTAACGTAATTGGCGTCGCAGAACGTTAACAACCACCGACTACAAACAAGCTCCAAACCAAGTTGGTACGAGGTGACGTCACATGACGTTTGAGCTAAGTGACAAAATATCCGCAAGGTGTCAGTGTTTTTAGATTTAAAACGTAAATATTTGACTAGTAACTTCGATTTTTGTGGTTTTAAACCTGAAAGCGTGTTTATAAAAATACGATAAACAACATATTAAAAAATAATTTTCCGGTGCCGGGGCTCTTTAAATAACAAACAGTGGATTTAAATCATTGTTTCCTTGCATGGTGGGGTTATTTAATCTTCTCCATTCATTCTATTGTCTGTAATCGGTCATATAGTTAAACGAATAGTATTTTGGTTAACTTAAGAAATGTTATGGAAAATTATACATACTTCCTTGTATGTGTTGCACAGGGTTACAATGGAAATGTCAAGTTTATAGCAGCTCAAGGACCTCGTCCCGTCACTGTTCAACATTTCTGGCAAATGATTTGGGAACAAAACTGCAAGACAATTGTAATGCTGACAAACGTTTTAGAAAAAACAAAGGTAATACAGTGTTATAGCCCAGTGCTCTTCAACCTTTTTTGGTCTGGTGAACCCTTAGAGTTGTTGTGACGAACTCATGCACCCTGTTTACTTAAAATCAAAACTTTTGACGTAAACATTTTTGATCAAAAACTTTTGCCGTTAATTAATGTGAATCTGCACGGTGCGCAAAGCGTCTTTTGAAGTAAATATTCTTCGACTGCACTGAAAGTGTTAGACATCAACATTTTTTAAAAATAAAAGGTTCATTTATATATCAATTGAAACCTACACCCTAATATCCTGAAGGTCAAATATTAATGGTTCATTAAAAGTTTGTGATGCACCCTTGTATACCCTTTCGTACTGGTGCACCCCATGCATATTTTGGTGCACCGTGCACACCGGTTGAAGAGCACTGTTATAGCCTACCAATGAAATAGAGCACACCAAAGCAAGCGACGTTTTGTTTGCTTGTCCTCGTTTTTAGGTATTGTGGTGTGTATCTTATTGCTTAAATCAACACAAGATCTCAAATTAATTTCTTGTCCTGATCTAAATTAAAATATAGTTTAGGGACATTAATTCGGCCCGAGGGGTAACATATTTAAGCCAAACTAATACCCGAAATTTATGTCAAAAAAGGAAAATTACAATGAAATATTCTAGAGTAATTCCGACCTCCCGAATCTGAACCGCCTTTTTTTCAAAACATCAGTTTACCCTATGAACAGCTCTGATCTTATGTATCTTTATGGCGCACTGCAAAAATATATATTTGGTGTCACAGCAAAAGTGCGAGAAATATTGGCCTGAACCCAACGAAAATCTTCGTTTCGGGAAATACGCAGTGAAGACAGACCAGGAAGAAAGTTATGGCAGCTACATCGTTCGTTCCATATCCATCACCAGAAGCGACTTATCGGTAATTTCAGTGCTGCTATATTTTACTTTGCGTACTGGGTTAGATTAAAATATACTCAAGTTCTTAACGACTCAATATTTACCACAATATGTGTGTTTAAAATATTTTAACTTTTGTTACGTAATTATATAGTATTGTGACGCCATATTTTTTGCCCTTAACCATTGCTCTTCTGTTTTACCATATTTGATATTTACTCAAACAGCAAACAGTGTGTAGTTATGTTTGTACAAGTTGTCTTGACCTCATGCACGAGCTGTTGTGATAGCGTCGTTTGTCATAGAATATGACACATAGGGTCATTGCACGTGCACTGAAGCCCCCATTGGAAAGTTTGTAACACTGTAATGCCTTATGGGTGTAAAACGTTTTTTTCCTGAAACCTGGAAAATCCCTACAGGCGGTTGTACACATTGAACAAGTAGTAGCTTCACGTATAGTAAAGAAAATACACCAACTGACGCTTTATTGTGTCGGGTGCACAGGAATGCCGCTACGTGACTCACTACCACTTTGCTGCCTGGCCCGACCCCGGAGTTCCTGTTTGCACGACTGGATTGCTTCGGTTTCATCGCGTCATTAAACAATCGCAATCTGAAGACAGTTCACCGATACTTGTTCACTGCAGGTGGAAATGCTTTTGTTTTTTTAATCGATTTATATGTTTCTATAGTGGTATACGACATAAGGTTATTGATCGATCATTATGTAACATGACTCTTTCCGAATACTATTGTTTCAAACTAGACATAACTTTATTGACTTTACCGACCTTCCAAAGCAATATCTGAAACCTTTATTGCCTAATTTTGTTTACTCACTGAAAACAAAATCTTGCAAACTTGAAACCATAACTCTTTGTACTAATGCATTTTACTATGTAGCGCTGGTGTTGGTCGGACTGGAACTTACATAGGCTTGGACATTTTGGAACAACAAATGATTGCAGAGGGTAGAGTGGATGTATTCAGCACTGTACTGAATATGCGTCGACAGAGAATGGACATGGTGCAAAACATTGTAAGTGTATAGAAGGGAGGTTAGCAATGCACAACAATGCAGTAGGTGGAGTTTTACACGAATGTAGGTGTATGTGCCTACTTTTTGATCTGACCAACATATCCGGAACAACAAATAACGTTAGTTTTACCTCACTGGAGTTTAATACTATCTATCTCCATGTAGGGTCTATCAATGTATTGACCCTTGTCTGTAGCAAATCTTAGTCTTGGGTTTAAAAATGCTAAACTGAAATATTTAAATTTAAATACACAAATTGTCAGTTTAAAATATAAGGGACTCAGTTATCCTTGAAATACTTGTGAGCAATACCTAAACGGGAATTGTGTATGTGTTGTCGTAGTGCTAATAAATTACCAAAGTAAGTCTAGTTTCAATTACTTGGTAAGCAGTCTATGTAAAGTTGGATTGTTATCAGGGTTTAAATGTTCTTGTTTCGTTCATTTTCAGTCGTTTTTTGGCGTCACTTGATTGGTTGACATAATCTAGTAAAAACATCACGGTTCGAGAAAATACTGAATATCACCTTTTTCTAAGCACTTTTTGTGTCTTAAACGGACAATTTTCTTTGCAGAATCAGTATATTCTCATGCACAAGCTGATTGTTGAGATTCACACTACGGGCGACACAGACCTTCCTTGCGACATTTTTGCAGAGCACTGTTCCCGTCAACAAACGTAAATCTTTTCTATTTTAGAAAATTTTGTCCTAGACCGGATATGTTAGGCTCCAGGGGAACATGTTTTTTTCATCAAACTTTTAGGTTAACTTATGTTGTTGATAAAGATATGAACCAAAAGGTTTTTATTTCCCCTTTGAAACATCAGCCAACATTGGCATTAATTATGGGTCCCCTTCCTTGAAGGGGACACATCTTGATTTTACTCGATTTCTTCTTTTTTTCTTCCCTGAAGTTTGTCCACCCCTTTTTGCCCTGAAATGTTTGATGGATTTGGATGAAACTTTCACAGATGGTAGATATAGTTATGTAGATGTGCCATCTGCTTCGTTTGTCCTGATAACCCCAGTATTTACCCCGCTAGCCCCAAAAATGTAAAATGTGGTTTGTGCGCACCACAAACGTTAGTTTTGTGTGATGTTATAAAGGCAAATATATTCATTCCTAGTGTTTGTGGGTTGCTTGGTGGATGTTTATGCAGTTGACTAACAGCCTTATGACGTCAGAGGCATCAACGATTGTTGCTCATAAGCCCCTCCAGTGGCCAAATGTTTAAACATTTGCCGATTTGGACAACAATTTACAGGACTGTGGATTGGGTTATTGTGATTTGATATTTTTTTAGTTTTGGAGTAGAGACCAATTATTTACCCCACTAGCCCCCCCAAAAGGGTGAATTGTTTAAGTATTGTTCGAATGGGATGAAATTTGGACAGTTTGTTTATTGTGCCATTGTTAGGTGTTGATTGTTGTTTTCCAACCTGTAGCCCCAAGATTTACCCGCTAGCCCCCTAAAAAAGGGGAATTTTTTAAACAATGTCTGAATTGGATAAAATTTGGAAAGCTTGTAGAGTATGCCATTTTTGGTGTTGATTCTTGTGTTCTGCCCTGTAGCCCAAACCATTACACCTGGCCCCCCAAAATAGGACAATTTTTTAAACAATGTCTGAATTGAATAAAACTTGGGCAGCTTGTAGTGGGTGCTATCTATGGTTGTTGATTGTTGTTTTCCAACCTGTAGCCCCAACATTTACCCCACTAGCCCCCGATGGGTGAATTTTTTTAACAAAGTCTGAATTGAATGAAATTAAGACAGCTTGTGCCATTTTCCAATAATAGCAGCTGATTGTTGTGTTTTAGTCTAATTTTTCGCTATTTACCCCTTCATTTTTCAGATAGAACATACAATAGAAAAACCTTTAAAAATACCCAAATGGAAGAAAATTTAGATAGTTTGTACTCCACATAGCATGTTTGTTTATGCTCAGTACCAATCATTGTGTTTGACCTTACAATACCAAACTTTCACATGGTTATTTCTTGAAATGCATTATTTACAACTTTGCATGTGTGGGGACCCATGAGTTTCTGCCTGTAGAAACAACTAATGTTATAAAAGACACTGTGTGATATGGGACCCAACATAAAATAAGTGTAGGGAATATATTATTTTTTTCAAATAGGTTATAGTGTATATGCAAGGGCAATATGTGCTAAGCCACCCTTCTAGTTTGGACATACAATAGGGCTCATTCTGGTGTATTTGACCAATCACATATGAATCGTTACTTGAAATCTAAAATATTACCATTTTAGAATGTATATTGAAAAAATGTATCAAAAAACTATTTGCTACTAAACGCAATTGGTGATTACTAATCATCATCTGTTTTAAAAGTCTCAAAAAGGAATTCGAATGGTTAAATCTGATCCCTCCCCTGGAAACTTCGCAGTCGAGGGCATGCCAATCCGCAAATCGACAATCATGCAGAGATGACACGGTTCTGCCTTGTAAGTTTGTTGGTTTTTTTCTACTTTGGTGGGACAGTATCAACCTAGTCTTACTCAATAACGCGAGAGCTTAGAAAAAGAAAGTTCTCGTATGATCGGTTTAATCTTATAATCGAGAGTTTAATTTCTGTTCTAAAATTACATTAAAATGTCAATGTAAACGGTATTTTAGCAAACTAAATTTGTAGAGGGGGAATTAGATTTTAATATCGACTAAAAGGGGGCACAGGACAAAAAAGTTGAGAACCACTGGTCTATATCATGGGCTGTGTACACATGAGACCTTTTTCCAGAAACTAAATTATGCTTTTAATGCCCGAAACACCAATTTCAAATGTTTTTTTTACAGATAATAGGTCACTGGTGACTTTAAGTGGAAACGCAGCAAGCTTGTATGAGAACGTCTTTATCAATGCATCATTTGTCCAGGTAAGTTGTGGTGTCTCAGGAAAAGGCAAATATTAGGAAACTTTAGTGAAAACTGTTATAGCTTTGTCAACATTTGTATCTTTCCTCCTAAACTTGACCCAGTGGTAATTTGAATCATGTACTGCACAAATTATCTCGAATTGTAAATTGTGCAAATAGCAAATTGCAAAAGCTACTAATTTTACCCAACGACATGTCGAATTGAACTTATTCGTGCCTGGTGTTAATCGATTTTCAGAAGAATTCATTTGAGCAAACCTTACAATGCAACCCGCCAAACTTTTGCACGTAAACTGGTCGTGCAACGCATTATCGCTTGATTTCGTCAATGCTTTCATGCGTTGTTCAAAAACCTGTCGATTTTGAAAGGTCCAAACACTCTACTCCAACTATACGTATAACTAAGAATAGAAAAGCATTTTCCATGTAACGAAATCAGTCGATAAAATCTTGGAATATATATATTTCGCCTAATGGCATCTTCAGTTCCTATAAAAACCACAAGATAATACATCAATAAAAGGGAAAAGAAAGTAAAAACACAACAAAACAAAGTGCGACGAAAACACTAAACTGAAAACAGAACACCACAGACATAGCTGACACTGCCGCTTTCGAATTGGTTTGTCAAGCAACGTTAGACTGCTGACCCAACAGCGAGCCACGTCTTATCTTTGTCAGGCGCGCACGGCAAAGCTTTGGGCACAAAGGCGCAGATAAAATAGAAACACCTGGCAATGTAAAATAGGCAACAGCAGGAGAATAGAAATCGAGCATTTGTTGGTGCAGCATATGCAACAGGGCGCACACTAGCGGATTTGGGGCAATAACATTTTTACGTAGGCACGATCCTCACACCTAATCGAATTTAAACTTCAATTTGTTTACCGGATAATAAAACTTTGTTCATGTTGTTTAGGACTATGAAGGAGCTAATTCAATAATCGTCACACAAGGACCGTTGTCGTCCAACATTAACCAGTTCTGGCAGATGGTATGCGATCACAACGCAGCTGCGATTGTCATGTTGACTTCTGTGGACAATGTAAGGTTTTAAAGAATAACAATTTATTTTCTCTGTCGGAATCGTTGCACGACAGAAATCACATCGATTTTTGTGACTCGAGTTTTGTTATTAGGACCAAAGTTGTGGATATTGGACAGAAAAGTTGAACTCCCCGCTTCAGTTGAATTACATCAATGTGACTATGACTGCAAAATCTGACTTAGGTCAGGATATTACAAGACGGGAGTTTTACGTCGAGGAAGTTGAAGGCTCTGTAAGTTTGATTTATTATTGTTAGTGACACATTCGGATACCCATCGAATTTGACCTACCTGTTTTGGCGACGATGTTAATTTTTTGGTCAAATCCGAGCATTGCTTATATAAAACCAAGTACATTGGTTCTACAATGTAACCTAAGGCACCAGGCAACCCATTACGTATTTGTCCAACGCCACCAAGAGAAACAAAGAAGTTTCTAAACCAACTACCGACATCCTATTTTTGGTAACTGAATGATAATCTGAAACCGAAAAATGTGCGCAGGCTTTTCCTGCATTTAATCAAGTCATATAAATAATGGCGTGGAATTTCGGTAAACAATAAGAACTATCTATCAAGCTCGTCTTTACAATGAAACCCATTCGTTTGTTTCTCACTACTATAAATAAAACAATGACATGAAAAACGAAGGTATCGGTTCAAACCGATTGTTTATTGTAACACAGGTTTCAGTAACGCATCTTCAATGTGACGTAAGCAAGCAGGGTGACGAAAGCACGGTGGTTGAACGTTTCCTTGAACTCGTTTCTCAAGCTCATTCCTTGAGGCAAGAAAAACGTCCGATAGTTGTTCATTGCAGGTGAACTACTATATACTTCTGTGATAGTTGTCACAATGTTATCTATTGTCATTTTTCTATTTAGTTTGTTTTTCGCCCAAACGCTTTAAGGTTCGATTGAAACGGTATCGATAGAAAGAATAAAACAAATCGATCTTTGCCCAAGTGCTGTACGCATAGTTCCGGGCTATATTTAAACTTATACTTGCTACTAGGCCAGGGCTTGAAAGAATATGTTAAAAATCTCCTAGCTCGAGTCTCATTTCAACCAAGAAGGTTGTCGTTTGAATGTAGTCACGTCATCATTCCATTGCACTTCAAAAATTAACAACAATCAAAATCAATAACGTGACGCAAAACGTCAAGTATAAGTAACAACGCAAGACTCTTCAAAACTTTTTCTCTTGTGACCATCTACTTGAGGGTGCTTTTTTGTTAAACATCGTAATTTTGTAGAGATGGAGCTGGTCGTTCTGGTATCGTCTGTGCTCTCTTAAACCTTTTGGACCGCTCCAGGATTGAAAACAGAATCGATGTTTTCAAGACAGTGAAAGATTTGAGAGACGCCAGACCTTTTATGGTCCGATCACTGGTAAAAGATATTTTTCCCATTCCTGACATGTATTGGAATGTTATTACATTTATTATCATATATGTAGGCTAATGTTTTTTTACTTGTTTTACAGGCCGACTACTTGCTTTTGTATAAAGCTGCACAAACCCATGTATCCGCCCGAAGTATTTATGCAAACGTTTGATGCTGTTGATATTTTTTACAACAAATCTACAAACTAACTCGAATATATGTAATATTTCGATTTTTGTTGAAAAACTATATTCGCTTTAATTAATTTGATTTTGCTTGGAATCACGTTGTCCGTTGGAAACCCAAAACGGTATGACATACAAAGTTGCATTAAATAACTTTGCATGTAGACGTTTATTTGTGCATCCTGTTGGGCTGGACTTTAATATGTATCCTGTTGGGATAACGTCACTACTTAATTGCTTCCTTTTTCAATGAATATGTATACGTGTTCTCTGTCGTATAATGGATACATATGGCAATTAGCGAATAAATTTAGGGATTGTACGTATATACTTGTGCGCAACGCTCAAATTCGTAAATCCTATCCTATTAATTCCTCACAAATATCATGTGTGAATTTTGGAAGTCTGAACCATCTGGTAATCATGCAGTCTACAGATCACAGCAGGGACGGCCCCTTAAACTTATTGGCGCAGTTCTTAACGCGCCTTTCCTCGCGCTCCAAAACTCCAAGACATGTAGCGCCAAAATAACGAATTCTTTTGTTAATGCAACATGGGCAGATGGTGGCGCTCAAGAGACCATCAGCAAGATATGCACAAAGGCAAAGGCGCCTTCTGCAAAGATGTTTTAATTTAATAACGACAACAGACGAAAGACAACAGTGGCATTTACTCGTACCAAAATATTATAGGACCAGAGTCACATTTATATGCTAGCGATTAGTAGAAGGTCTGTAAATACAGCATCAAATTCAATAAATGTCACCTAACCACATTAGTAGCAAACGGCAAAATGTTAACCAACAATATTCTTACCGCAAAAATAATACAGTTAGGTACAGTAGGAATGCGTAGGTAGGTTGACGGCGGCGGCATCCACTTTTGAATCAAGGTTTCAAGCAAATGCTTTTAACAAGCATTAATCCACCTTATAAATGCGTGCAGCCTCTATAATAGCGGTTCTCGAACCGGGGTCCTCCAAGCGATTTCAGAGGGATCGCAAGGAGCTGGAAGTACGCGTTACAAAAGAGGCGATGATTAGCGCACAGATTATACTATAGGTTTTGTTTCGATACAAGTGCAACAGTGATGTAATACTGGTCAGAAGAATGCAAAATTTAAAGAGGTTGTTTTGCAATTTTTTGCATGAGCCGAAATATAGGCGTATGTAATTTTGGCATGTTCAGCGTACCGCGCAATGCGTAATACACGTGTGGTCCTTCGAATAGCTGATGTCAAATTCAAGGTTAAACAATTTAGGCGTCTATCCAGATTTTGGACTACGAAAACGGTTCGTATTTGACTGATCGATAATATACGGACAAAACAAATCGTGATCGTTATCAATTTCTGATTTAGTGGTACATATTCTTTTCTTGTTGCAGCGTTTCATAGGGTACCCTGCTAACACCTTACCTCGCGGCAGGCTCTCATTTAGCCAATTTGTAATAGTTGACGCAAAGAGCTAAACTAATGTTTATTAGGCAGGCCAGAGAGGTGTATGGTTTGGACGTAAATTTATTTAAAAATTAGGATAGGAAGTAAGTTTTAAAGTTGGTTTTATTGCATTTTGAATGATAATACCTTACCCCAAAAAATAATCAACATCACAATTTAAGATGATCCGACCGATCACGAACAAGTGTCTTCAGTGATCTTTTAGGTAAAAAAAGTGTCGTTGTTGAAAATGATTTGACCGATACAAGGCGAAGGCATAGCCAGAATCAAATTTCTTGGGGGTCCAATCCTACATTAATGTAGCCAAGTCTATCAGTTGGTTTGAAACACTGCCACATGGTACCTAAAATGTGCATTTTTAACATTTCATGTCCAAGCCCCTTGGTTATAACAATGTCCCGCTGACAAAGCATTATATGTAGGCTACACCTTATATTTGAATATTTCGCTTAGGTGACTAATACACATTCAGTTGCAGCAGACAGCAGTTTGTCATCATTTGCCATAAATCCTACCCATGATTCGAAACAGACGATCACATTTGACAACAAGGAAACTTTAGACTGTGTATGATTCCTACGTATGACTCAAAACAATTACAAAATTGTCCTTCTTAAGGTAAAGCCGTCCTTCTTAAGGTAAACCAAATGTCATGTTGTTGTTGGAGGGAATGACTAAAGTCGCAAGCGCCCCAGCTCCCGCAAAGTGAATAAATTTGCTTGCAAAACCACAAAACAGCGCCAATCCGAGAAGCATTCCTGTCCTGTAGCCGTGTCCCCCTTTCTGTAATATAGAAGTTAGGGTAGATTTCAACATCACAAACTTAAAACCAAAAAAGGCATGAAAATCGAGGACATGCATGATGTATGGATGCTAATTTTCATGTAACTGAGCTATTTATATGTTGACAAAAGAATAATTGTTTTGTACAATTTCTTACCATTGTTTCTGATGGAAAATACCACAGAAAAAGTCCCAACACAACTCCTACTCCGATTCCTAGCACAAGTTCAAGAGGTCCGTGAATGATTTTCGCAATGATGTCACATACGTGAAAAAAGCCTTTAAATTATCAAAATACAATGTTTCCTAAAACGCTAAAACGTATGTTGATCTACCTCACCAAAGAAGGCCAAATTAGCTTTTGTGCAAAAACACTGTAATCCCTTTATAATAAGTTGCATTAATCAATCACTTTATAAGCACCCGGCCATTAAATGTTTTAAACCAGTGGTCGGCAACCACCGGTCCGCGGCCCGGTGCCGGTCCGCGAGGGGTTCGTTACCGGGCCGCAGAAAAATTTCTGAAGGTTCACATTGTATCAAAGTTTTAATAATTGTAATTAGTTTTCAATGCTGAACATTTGCAGTTTTTTAATACCGGTCCGTGATAAAAACTGCAGTTTCAAACCGGGCCGCAGTACAAAAAAGGTTGCCGACCCCGGTTTTAAACGGGCAGTCGCGTCTAATCTTGTTTACGAGGTTTTGTCAAATCAGCCGGTTGAATACACACAAACCTTTTAAAAATATCATTCCCAGAACCACGTTAAAGCCTGTGATGCCAATAACATCATTTAGAGCAGGGGTCTCCAACACGCGGCCCTCGGGCCACATCTGGCCCGCGAGGCAATTTTCCGTGGCCCGCGGCGCGTTATTAGCAAATGAAAAAATATTATTATTTCGTTAAATTGGACCAACTTTTTTTGTTTTTCTCATCCGTCGAGTGTTTAAGAAAGGAAAAGTACTGAAACTTTAACTGGACACACCCATATATCACTATACGTTAAAAAAATGAACCTTTGTGATACATAAATATGATGAAATAATGCGAACTTAGTCTGCTGGTCATCAAGTGTAAATTTAGAAAACCGTTTAGTTCTTGTTTACTGTGTAATTTTATTTTAATGGTTGAGGAACGTTTATGCCTTTGAAGACCAATCAACATTTTATTAACATTTGAGTAGGCCGCCTATACTGTTTTAGGTGCTTAGGACGATTTTTATAAGAAACAGATTGAACTCGCTGTCAAAGATAAATCCAATGCTAAAGCCAATCAAACGCTTTAGCAAAACTAAATCTTAACCTGCTGAAAGTAATTTTCAGTTTTACCACTACAGCTTTTATGATTCATTTCATATTATTTGCTTGGTAACGCATATCAATGGTCTAAGAGCGGTTTGTGACATCACAGACAAAACTATAAAATATGAATTATGCGCAAACAATTGCTTTCATTGTTAATTGCGGTGAAATAAAAAGCCTTTGTAGCGGTTGCGACATAATTTGTGCAAACTTTGCAATAGTTGTTTACCAAAATAGCTCGGTTTTGACTCGCTAGCTCAAAGGCCGCGAGGAAGTTAAAATGTATAGCAACCAAATCCCACTGTATTGACAAATCATGTTCGGACTTTGTAATATTTCCTGTCGCAGTTAATTAGGATGCAGAGGCGACTTTGTGATCTGGTGTTTGCGAGCTTTAACCGTATGTTTTGTACCGCGCTGTGATTGGACGTTACTTTCTGGAAATTTGTGCCAGAGCCAATGGCCAGAGCATAGTTGTGCAGTTTAATGCCACGTGTTATGAATTGATAAAACGCACCGCTAATGTAATTGGTCACAACAGTTTTAGCCCAACAGCAGTTAACTTAATTTGCTTGCTGTCCAAAATGGTTACTTAGAGTAATGTGTTTGTTGCTAATAGAACTTGAAATTATGAGTAAAGGTTGTTATTATTACTTTCTAACGACTTGTTTTGTTTCTTAAACCTTCTATTTGAATAAGCATGTTGACTGATTGAATAAACAAACTGAGGTGCAAAAACCCTTGTTGATCGAGACTCATGACATTGATTGATGAAGAAAACTCTGAAAGTGAGGACGAAAGTACAGGTATCCTTTATCTACCACACGTAATACCGCTTGGCGTGGCACCGCGCCGTCCGCTGGTTTATTACAGAAACGTATACAGAGACTGGTTCGCTAGACTGTTTGTTCTAGCAGACTATTTTGAACTCCCGCCTAGGGAAGAATTCATTGAAAGTGTTTTGACTAAAGACATTGCCGTGCAAATAAGTTCATTCAATACCAACCGAAGGTATATTACCACAACGTATAGCTTCAATCAACTAATCATCAGAGATCCAGACGAAGCTGATCGTTATCACGATCTATACGCTATACGTAAATTTACCAACATAAGCGCTGTGTTGTTAAGCAGGTTACGAAGGCCATTTACTACACCTTTGTACCCACACCTTGAACAAGCAAAAAAGATTTTAAAGACAAAACCTCATAAAGGTCAACGAAAAAAAGCGCCTTCAACCGTTGAAGAGCCCAAGACTTTGGTTTGGAAAGAGCCGGCCTAGAGTGTTAATAGAGTGGTGTCTAGCTTGCATAATTAAGGTCTTTGAAAGCGTTTTGACATATCAGGGCGCATGTGGCCCGCGGCTTCAAGGCAGCTCGAACATTGGCCCAGGACAAAGTTTGAGTTGGAGACCCCTGATTTAGAGCAGCTCCGGTAATGAGTAAAGTGAGAATTCCCCCTTCTACGTCGTAACCCTTGTCCTGGAGGTATAGCAGGGAAGGAACGACCACGACAGGAGAGACGGCACACAGAACGAAACTGCTCAGAAATATAAGTATTTTAACAATAGGAGGATGTCTAAAAGACGACATAGCGGCGGTAGAACTGACTGTTTGCCGGTTTTGCCCTTTTTGTCAGTTTTATAGTTTGACCTTTGAACTTGTATAAAAGTGCCTGAGAATCTCAATTTTATGCAAAATTTGGTTGGCAATTTGTGTGAACTGATTTAGCCCATACAAGTTACTTAAATGAAAAAAGCAAGGATTCATTTGCACCATGTTTAGTTCAATTTAACCTTGCGCAGTGTTATACAACCGCAAAAATATCATTTTCATTGGGTGGGTCCCAATGGGTGACTTACCCGATGACGAATCCCCAGTTCCACGGAAAGCTAATCATTAATGTGGAGAATGCAGCCACAACAATACATTCGATAATAGATATCGAAATAGCAAATCCCAGCAGAATCCACTTAAGCTTCAAGAGCGCCTGTGGTTTCAAGTACAAGTCAAACAAGTGACGGGCAAACTCTGGCCGCAAGATCATATTCCGTGTTAATAAACAAAAATCTTACCTAGAAGTGGTGGTAGGGGTGGAATTCCAGGCAAAGGAATGTGACTAACTAACCAGCCTGCTGCCATGCAAGATAGTAACAGAACAATGATACCGAACAAATTTCCTCCAGGAAGTGCGTCTTCCTTTGCAATGTTCTAAGGGACTCCCCATGATAAAAACGCCAGTACCACTACTGAAAAAAAATGTTTCAATAATTTGACAACATCACCTATTCTCCTGTGTCAAACTGGATGTAAGTGGTATAGTTGTTGTACACTCAAAGAATGTCTGTTTAATACAGAATTTTCGGTGCAGGGTTTTTGGGCAAATAGTGGTCTTGTTCGACTTCGTTTGTTGGGCGTTGGGGAAGTTTTCTAAACTGGAGGTTAACTGGGGGTCGCGCAAAACGAAGAGGGGGTTTATACTTATTTTACATGAAGTATAAAACCTCATCTCATCATGCTTGAATTTTCTATGTGAAAATATCTAAAATAGTGCCAAGCATAAATAAATAATCCACGAAACTATAAATCAGCATGGAGCCAGAAACAAACGCTTCACGGTTTTGAAGCCGCAAGTTTTTGCTTTGTTTTGTCATTTTAGCTGTTTTACTGTGCCACAAAAGTGCTCCAGGTGAAGGAATTTTATGTTCAAAACGTTTGACTTTCACTATTTGAAGAACCCCGGGTCAGAACATAAGACTGCGCATGGGCTCGAAGGCGGAAATACAAGCGATTTTGACGCCGTGCGTTTGTGAGTTAACTTGTCAACGTCGTTACGTGACAACTGAAAAGTTTTAATTAACCACTGAGGTCGATTGAATACCTTCGCGATAGGCGCTTGTCTGGTTGTTAACAAATATTTGACCTCATCAGGTAAACCTGATTGCGAAATGTATTAGCAAAAAACAATCGTATGAACACACAAATGGTAGTCACAGCGTCGGTTCTGGCAATAAACATAAGGGGGGCTGGTGCCAGACTCTGGCATTTAATTTTTCAAAATCGGTCTCACGTGAGCTGCGGTCAATTGCGCATGATCATGGTCCGCCAGGTTTGATCTCGTAAACAACGAAATTAAATATTTTTTACACTATCTAACTTTATTTTCTTGATTCGACAACAAAATGAGCTTCATGTTTATGCCACGAGTGGTACTTACTGATGCATATAAACTTTGCAAGTTTTCCATGAGGAGGACAAAGAAATAGCCATCTACATTTAGTTCCACAGGAGTCTTCTTCGTGGGGCTGGTCGAAATTCTGGGTCATCTAACATTGGCAAAGATGGGCTAGTCTATCGCAGAATGACTCTAAAAAACCCAAATTCTTGACTTTGGCTTATTGTGTCACATGGCACACGTAGTAAAAAGTATCCCACTTCGAACTTTATCCTTTTCTTCAGTTTTTACGAAAGTAAACCAAACCTACCTGAAACATTATATCAAAGTTACATACCTTTGCTTTGTCTTATGGATCCTGAGCTGTAGGATGAATCGGAATCCAGCTTTAACAAGGATTTTCTTTCCTCTCCACCATTGCTGCTCACAATCGCATTTGTTGAATTGTCTTCTAGGGGCTTTAAAAAGACGACATCTAAAAGGCCCCAAAATCGAATTTACGAAACTCGGTGTTTACAAATACCTTTCTGTAGGGTTTGTCTTCAACGTCCAGTACAGTTTCTTTGATTACCGCGTCTTCGTGCATGTAGCCGTTTCCGGAATGTTCTCCCGAAACAGCAGGGCTTGGATAAGGGGGCATAACAAACCCCTCGTCTCGGTTCATAGTTATTTCGGTGTCGTTTGAACCCATTTGCTTCGACAATGTTATGTGAAAATGTAATTCTATTTAAACGCCGATATAAACGGTTTGGGTGCCCGCTAAAAACTAGTT
The DNA here is from genome assembly GCF_965637545.1 of Phallusia mammillata. Lineage (NCBI taxonomy): Eukaryota > Metazoa > Chordata > Ascidiacea > Phlebobranchia > Ascidiidae > Phallusia > Phallusia mammillata. Next base: position 10,645,002 of record NC_137258.1, read on the forward strand.
GAAAAATATAACAAAGTTGAGCGCTGTTAAAAATCGAAATAAGATTTGAATAGTGGATTGACGTAGGCTACTGGTTTAAACATAGCTGTCGCTGCTCAAACAATAAGGCACGGATATACTAAAACATAATGCAGTCATAGTGTACACTGTTTTACACACTGTTTTGCACACTGTCAAAGTATACATACGTTCGTAGTATGACCAGATGTCAGGTCAGAAGAAGGAACCGGGTTACAAAAAAGGCCCATCAAATAAACAACAAACAAAGATACGTTTGCTTTACATTTGTTAACAACGGAAACAAACTTGTCGCTACATATATAGGACCTTACAGATTGGACGTCAAATCACGCGTGGTATAAAGACTGTCGAACGTTTCTAGCTATATCAAAACGTTAAACAGCTAATAGTTACCCACTGAAGCCCTATTTTTTGCATAAAAATAAATAAAAAAGGGACAAATATCCCCTTAGTCTATTTCTACAAGTGCAATTATCAAACACGCATAAGCGAAAAATATGAGCTTTTCTGCTTAACGTCACTCTTATACTCATGTGGTTTCCTAAATAATTACTTAGCAAGAACAACAATTCGCGCGATTCTTGATCAAATGTTGGTGCAACGCAATCATGGTGTTTGACTTGAACATCGACAGACGCAGACAAAATTCTACCTCCTAAATTTCTTGCGCCCCTGTTGTCAAGAGTAACGTTTATTTGACAGTTTTTTCAATTAACGCAACTTTTTGTTTAACTATATTACGAGCAATTAGTTTGCTTTTTTGGAGTAATACTTCCGTACTTGTTATTCTGAACGACATATTCGCGATGGAAGTTTTCCGTACTGTTTGAAAAACCCTCGTCACCAACAAGTTGTGCGTCCTTATCTGAGTAGACGCAACGATCGACCCGCATTTATATTTGACCTTCGATCACCTCCGACCCGCTAACCTGTGCGCAATATTTGCTAATACGTGTGTACGATAAGCGACTGGCAATAAAGTGGAGAGCGGGAATTTAAATTGTTTTTCTCCGGGAAACAAAAGCACTGTATTGGGCGGCGTGGAACGCAATTGCTGTCAGATGTGAAATAATGATTTATTTGCCATCTTCCAATCAAAGGCAACGAAGGATCTAGGTCGCAACGAAGTCATGAGACGGGTATGTTATTTGACATACGTTTATCACCTAAAATTAATCTTGTCACTAGGTGGTGGTATTGAAAAGTTTTCCCCGTTATTTCCGGTAAAAAAATTAACATGTAAACAGCCCTCAAATTAATGGTTTGTGAAGTCGTCAATAAAAAAGTCGTTTAATTGCATTGAATACTAACATATGTGTAACTTATTGCTTGCCAGAAAAACCCGTATTTGCAACGAAGTAAATCTGGGACAGAAAGTGTTGCAAGGGCGTACACAAATCGAAAAAAAGTGTTGTGTATTTCATTTTCAGTATGTTTACACGATTTTAATTCTGCCTTCCTATAGTGGGATGTAATTTACGAATTAAAGGTTTTGCAACATACTTAGGTAGTTGAAAACCACGACAGAATTACACGGAAAATACACGCATAACTTAATAAACAGCGCCAACTAGTGACATTAAATTGTACGTGTATCAAAATTTTTAATAAGAAGGACAATAAGATTTGTAACAGGTATTGTGACAGGCAGCCAGTGTTATAAAAGTTTGCTTTAATGAAAGTAGCCTCATTTTCTGTGATTGTTTTGGGAAGATACATATTTTTAAATACGACACCTTTTTGCCAAACGTTGTAAGCGCTAAGATAATAAATACAAAGTTAAAAACTTGCAACTAATGTAGGCTACAAAGGACTTTAAAAGTTATACACATTATGTGCAAAGGGTGTGTACACGTTGTAGATAATCATGTGACAACTGATAAATAACGAAAAAACGTTTGATCTAAATTTAGTAGTAAAAGTTAAAATGACGTCAACTTCTTGTCGATTCCTCCGTTTCAGGAAAGGTTCGCCTTTATGTGGTTGCAATATGAAGTCAACAAACATAAAAAAATATAATGTAGTTGGTAGTGATGAAGAATTTGTACGCTTTAAATAAAACTAAATTTTTTATGTTAAAAAATGTTAACTCTGCTAAAAATATACAGCTAAGTTAAATACAGGCTACATTTGTTATGCTGCAACATCTAAGTCTAAGGGTAATCATGACCGTAAAAGACCTTTTGTTTTCGGTTACCACGATCAGTCATACAGTGCGGGTGATGACGCATTATGGCGGAAATTGCGTTAAACGTGGAGTGCGTGTGCGTTTCTTGTACATCTACACTTTAGTTAGTTTCTTACTAACAATGTCTTACTGTGAAGTAAAGGAGTTGAATTTAAAATAAACAGAAAAACTGTTGGAGGGTTAAAAACTTATTGCAGTATACAAGTGTTATACCATTGAAATTAATGCCCAAAAGTGGTTGCCTCGTACAGCTTACTAATGGCCAAGTGTGTATATGCGTTTAAAATCACTGTTTTTTGTGATCTTTTAGCTTATACATTTCAAAGATAGGTAAAAAGATTGTTTTTACTTAGACATGTTGTATTAAAGTTAATTGTTTGATGAGTTTTTACGTGATATTATTCACTCGCGTAAACGTCGCGCAAAAGAATGAGATATAACATACTGTATAGCATTCATTTCAGTATGTTTGGTCAAAACAAACCTCTGTTAAAGCTTGTTTTTAAGATATTTCTTCAGCAAATAAAGTGCAATGTCTATTAGATGTATACGAGATGAAATTAATTTTTGACCCAAAATGCTTGGGCTTACTTTGATGTTTGTAGTTTTCTCTGCAAATCAGTGCAGCAGCGGTCTAGGATCAGCACAGGGTAAGTTACATATTGTTTGTTTAATTCAGCAATGCACATCCTCCTCACTATTGCCGTCCGCATTAGAGGTTTTTGTTTTACCAAATGTCCACATAGTCTGTCCAAATTTATTTTTTTGGAGTCATCTGTAAATGTGCATTTAGATTATTTTACATTAAAAAAACGCTTAGCGGCCAATCGAAAACGTTGAAACGCTATAGAGCCCCAAAGAAAAAGTTCGTGGCACCAGTCGAGGGCCCTAGAAGCAACATTCCGTGTAAGGAAAGAGGTGGATCGCAACAGGACGATAAAACACCCAAACAAACCCTTTTACATTTGCTGGCAATAAAACTATCATCGGTCGCTGGTTGGTTTTGCACGGCGATATCGATGAAACGACCAATTTAAGAATTGAAATAAACTTGATCAAATCTCCAAGTTTCTTACTGATGTAGCCCCTGCCCTGGTACCATGAAGTAAACAACTGAACAGTGTAGCCTATAGCAGTAGTTCTCAAACAGTGCGTCGCGAAGCCTTGGTGCGTCGTTTTAATTTTCCAAGGGCGTCGCAGAATAGTTTCGTTTGGTGGCTGAACTCAGTTACACTTTTAGCGCGGTTGACGTATACCTACGTCCAAAGACGTTTTGCGTAGAGTGTGGATTGACGTAAATTAACGTCAAAAGTTTTTGATCAAAAATGGGGCTGCCCGTTAATGTACGTCGAGGTTAAACAGCACATGCAGCAAGTGCGTGATCGGTGGGTGTCTGCATGGGGCAGTGACGTAGCCAGGGAGGGGCCAAAGGCATGTCCCTCCCACATTTTCAAAGTTGCATATTGAGAAACTTTAATTTAGTGTAGTTTTGTCCCCCATCATTGTGGTTTCGTCTTTCAACTTTCAAAGAAATATAGAAATTAACAAAAATGACTGTTGTCACCAAGTTGTAAGCTGAAATCCATGCTTTTTATATTTATGTAGACGTGGAATAAATCAATAAAGCGTTTGGCTGTCCCGTCGAACCAAAGTTTGGCAAGTCACGTGTTTGGTAAAAGCACGCCTTACGCCGAGCATTAGCAAAAAGTTGTATCAGACAGCAGACTATTTGGCCGGTTGACCCCTCCCAAAATTTTCGTCTGCCTACGCCACGGGTCTGGAGTGACACTTGGCAGGCATTAAACTTGGTTTTAAATTCCTCTTTGACTTTCATTTGCTGGTGCGTAGCAAGTCCAGAAACTTTTCCATAGGCGTCGCAACAAAAAAAGTTTGAGAACCACTGGTGTAGCCTGTAGCATCTGAAAAATATACGAAAGAACTGCACAACAGCAAATTGAAATTAGGATGTGCGTGTTTTACTGGTAATGTGTTTAAAACAGTAAAACATGTTTTAGCCATAAAATTAAACAACAAGAAATTAAATGTTGAAATAAAAACACATCGGTTGCGTACAAGTACTGGAGGTGTTTTTAGGCGCGAAGAGGCTTGTCTGTTTACTGTTCAATCGGTAAAATTCACGGTACAGTTGTCAATATGTTTCTATGCAACTTTATTTAACATGGCACAGTGACAATATATGTCAACTACTGTTGCTACAAACAAAAGATAACCCAAGTTTATTTTTTTTGTTAAGGACTCTTTGCGGTTACTTCTGTCGAAAACTATGGCCTGTATTTCTTCAACAAATCTCTGTCGAAAACCAAGGCTAGCGCCGAGTGTCAGCGTCAAGAATCCTACCTCGTTCGAATAAAAACTCAGAGAATACAAACAGCGATAGAAGGTGTTATTCGTCCTTTGGTAAGCTCTACTGAGGCAACTGCACCGACAAACAGGTTTGTTGCGATTTAATGTACTGTTGCGATTAAGTTATATCGCTGTGTAACTAATTAAGCAACTTAGGATTAAAGAAAGAAAAGCGCGATCTGACTCCAAAAATAAATAAAAAACTCTGACGACTCCTGACTAATAACAACTAGAACGTAAGACAAGGTTTGTTAAACAAAATAAATAAAACTACAACATACGTAAAGGTAGGCGACAACCTCGTTAGTTTAAAGTAAGTTAGTAAGTTAGTGTATTATTGAATTCGCAAACGCAAATATATAGTCAAGCGACAACGTGGTATTATAACTTGGGGCAAAGTAGTGTCGCTTCGAAACAAAGCAAATGATTATCGTACACGGAAGGCGGATACAAGAAACGTTTTTACGATTGCGTAAGTGCTAGGGCGTGAAGTTTTAGAAAACGCAATCTATGAGGCCGCTAGACTTTAAAGGAAACAAAATTGTCTTGACGTGTCAGATGTACCGCTAAAATAAAAATACACAAAAATATAAAATACACATTGCTACAGGTTCTTTTCAAGTTATTGGTGTGGAGCATCAAACCCGAAAGCCCGACCTAACAGTGTTGTTTGGGATGACTCAACCACTTCAACCTACACAAACTGGTATAAAGGAGAACCAAACCTGGGTTTTGAAGAATGTGTGATCGTTTCCGCTGTTAACACATATGATAACCGTCAGAATTTATTGGGAAAGTGGTTAGATTTTCCTTGCAACTTAAACCTAATGTTCCACATTTGTCAAAAAGGTAACATTTTATAAATAAAGTTAAACTGATTTGCTGCTGTAAAATTAAAGGTGTGCTTCCTCTTTGCAGAGTTAATTGTGAAAGATTTCACAGATGTGGTAGCTGAAAAATTTACTCACGTGTTTTTCTCGGGAAAGGCATGGTTTGTTGGAACTATACAGGCTACTGTTCTCCATGCCAATAAAAACACCAGTAAAAATAATTTGGCAAATTCATTGGGTACACACAAAAACTTTAATTACTCTATTGCTGTTCAATCTATAAATGATGCTGGAAACTATTTATTGGCTCTGTCTGGAAAACTTTCTTCTTCATCATCATCAGTTACAAAATCAGTCCAATTTATTGTTTATGGTATGTGTGGGGGATTTTACCATTATTAAATGATTTCTTTAACAAAATAAATTATGTTTAAATTTCCTAAAAAAATCATGTTCTAGTACCTGCAAACATTTCCCTGACTTCTTCCAACATCACTGTGGGGAAAAACAGAAGTAATGCCTTTATTGACTGTGTTTCATTTGGTTACAATATTCCGTCAGCTTTGTGGTACAAGTAAGTATTATCCATGTTGTCCAGAAAGAGTGTGATTTGCATTAACTTTATATGCAGAGGGGCAACTTCATTACCACAGGTTTCTTCCTCACCTGTGTTTCAAAGTGTGACAACTTCTGGATATTCTGTAGTTTCTAGACTGAGTTTCAGTAATGCTACAAGAGCAGATTCAGGAATGTATGTATGCAAAGCAATAAATTATGTTGGATCTAAAGCCACTGCTGAAAGAAATACAGAAGCTGAGGCTCATGTTTTTGGTAATAATAATTCATTGGTCTGTATATAAGCATACAGTACAAAGTGACAGTTTTTTATTTTTCAGTTGAGTATGCACCAATTTTCAATTCTTCTGTTCCCCAAAACAGAGAAAATGTCCCTTTTGCCAAACAACTAAACCTAAGCTGCACATTTCATGGTGCACCATTACCAACAATCTACTGGAGGGTTAATGGCATTAACGTTGTGGCAGGCGATCCTGGGCTGCCTATTTACACACTAATGAACTACCAGGGTTATCAAACAACATCCACAATTGTCATATATAATTCTGTTATTTTGGGACCAAAAGCAAATCTGTCGTGTCATTCAAAGAATGTGTATGGAACAACTGATCCAATATATTTTACATTAGGTATAGAAAGTGAAACTGGCTTGCTTAGAAAGAATGTCACATTAAAACGTAACAATTTCTATTTTTGTAGATTTGGACTATTTTGATGCAAGATATTACTGGTTTGCTCCTGTTAAAAAAAAATTCACGAATGCCCGGAGTGTTTGCCAAAAATATGATGGAGATCTGGCTATTATAACCGATAACAAAACTCAGCAGTTTATCCAAAACAAAGGAGCATTTTATGCTAATCGTAGTGAGTGGATGAAAATTACAAAATCAGGTGTGGTTAGTAAAATGTTAAGTATCCAACAAAACAATACATTTTGTATTCAACAAAAAAGTGCTTTGTCTTTGTAATAATTGTGGTCTAAATCCAAAGAGTGGCAAATTTCACCTTTATATGTTTTTTTTCTATCACTGTGCTTGTTCATTCACTTTTGGAATGGAATGATTGATGAACTTGGATTTTGGCAGGAAAAGTTCATGAATTGGAAATTGTATGCCTAATGAAAATAGTTGATTTAATTTAAATCTCCTTTGTAATCCATTAGCTCCTAACATGTTTGACGATCCGCAACCTGGGGTTACCAATACAAAGTTATGCGACAGAACACTCAATAATTAAAACTCTGCAAATCCTACAAACTTAAGTGGAAGGTGCATAAGCTTCTGTGAACTATCTGCAAAACATTTGAATATATTATGTAGTATAAATAACATGGAGTCGAACCGGAGCCGAACCCGCAAACCGGTTTGAGCGGTTAATTTCATTAAACCCAAACCGCTAAATACGATTTTCTAAAAAACCCAACCGGAGTTGAACTCCATATTTTGTTAGGCATTGAACCCGAACCGGAACCGAACCAGTAAAAAATGCAGTCTGTTTTACATTTCACGATTTTTTTCAAAACAGCGCACTGAAGAATACACGACATAACACATATATGGCGTGTCAAAAATAACAGTGCACTGGCACATTTCGTTTGGAGTTTGATAAGGCCAGGTAGATAATGGGTAGAATTAAATTAAAACGAATAAAAATTTGAACCGGTTTAAAAACCGCAAACCGGTTCGGACCGGATAATTTGCCCGAACCGGAACAAAACCTGAACCCGAAAATATACATTTTTAAAAACTGAACCCGAACCCTTAAAAATAAAACTAAGTGAACCCGAACCGAACCTTAACCCATATGACAAATGTCGACTCCCTGATACATAATGTAATGACTATGACTACAATACTGTAATACCCTATTTGAAAAAGACTACACTGTAATTCACAGGTAATACCTCCTAGGTCATTGAAACTGTGATTCCCAACTTGTAATAAGTAAATTCCTTGAAAAACAACCCTTGCAAGAGCATGACGTTTTAACAGTGTTTGCATCTTGGTTGTGTTTTGTCGCTGAAATAAGACCATTAGTACAAACTCACCATTGCATTGTTTCCTTTTTTAGTTTGTTATTATTGCCTCTACTAATTATGGGTCCCCTTCCCTGAAGGGGACGCATCTTGGTTTCACTATGTTTTTGTTTTTTCCGTTTTGAAGTTTGTCCATGCACTTTTGGCAACAAATCTTTGTTGGATTTGGATTTGGATGAAACTTTCACAGATAGAAGATATGGTTATGTAGATGTGCCTTTTGGTTTGTTTGACTCGATAGCCCCAGTATTTACCCCGTTAGCCCCCTAAAATGGGTGAAATTTTAAACAATGTCCGAATTGGATGAAATTTGGACAGTTTGTTCATTTTGCCATTTTAAGGCGTCGATTGTTGTGTTTCACCCTGTAGCTCCAATATTTACCCCACCAGCCCCCTAAAATCGGTAAAATTTAAACAATGTCTGAATTGCATAAAATTTTGACAGTTTGTTCAGTTTGCCATAATTAGGTGTCGATTGTTGTGTTTCATCCTGCAGCCCCAAGATTTACCCTACTGGCCCCCTAAAATTGGTGAATTTCTTAAACAATGTCCGAATTGGATGAGATTTTGACAGTTTGCCATACTTAGGTGTTAATTGTAGTTTTTCACACTGCATCCCCAAGATTAATGCCACTGGCCCCCTAAAATGAGTGAATTTTTTAAACAATGTCTAAATTTAATGAAATATAGACAGTTTATAAAATACATCATCCATTGATCTCTTTTACCCTGTGAGCCCCACCTTCACCCCAGTAACCCCTAAGTGGGTGTAATTTCTAAACATTGGCCAACTTGCATGAAATTTTGACAGTTTGTGCAATATGGCATTTTTAGGTGTTGAATTTGACGTTTTACCCTGTAGTCCGATCAGTTAGCTTTTTAAACAATGTCATGAAATTTAGAAAATTTTTATAATATTATATTTTGAGGTGTTGATTGTTGAGTTTTGCTCTGCAGCCCCACCATTTACCCCATTAACCCCTGCAATGGTTAAATTTTGCAAACAATTGCCGAATTGAATGTGACTTGAATAGTTTGTACCTCATATAGCATGATTATGTCTGCAGACTTTTTTATTGCCCTGTTTAAACAGATAGCACCAAAATTTATTATAGTTTTTTTGCAAAATGCATTAGTTACAACTTTGCATGTGTGGGGGACCCATGAGTTTCTGCTTGCAGAAACAACTAAGGCTATAAAAGACAGTGTGTGATATGGGACCTATTAAATAAAGTGTACGTAGTTTATGTGCAATCACAATATGTGCTGAGCCACCCTTCTAGTTTTGCACACTTTTGAAGATATTTATCTTTATGACACACTTGTTTGCAAGTGTCAAATACATGGAAATAAAATGTGATGCATTTGATGCATTCTTTGCATCATAAACAATGAAACTGTTTTCATGCAATTTTGTTTTGTTTTGCAGCCTTTGTAGGAGCTGAGCGTAGAAATGGTACTCTGGTTTGGTTCAATGACACACCACTCGGTAATTATTAAACATCCTGTAAATAATAAGCCAATATTATGTGGTTTTACACGATTTTTGCAAAACTAGGTTCATTTTAACTTTTGGTTTATTCGACTAAAATATGCATACCGTACTACTTTATTTTTATGGTACATTCCCAGTGTATATTTCTTTTGCAGATCAGACATTTACACAATGGTCTAAAGGACAACCAAAAAAACACCCATGTGTAGTTCTTTCAAACAAAGATAGTGACAACCCAAGATTTTCATGGAGAACTGGCCATTGTACCAACAAACGCTACTTTGTATGTCAGTTTAAAGGTAATGATTGAAAACTCAAATAGAATATCTCATGCTTAAAATCATGTTCATTTTTCTTCAGATGACTTTATTGTTTTTTTTTACATGAATTAATTTCTAAAAACAACATAATACTTGCTTTTGTTTTAAGCTCAACCTGTTACATTTCTACCATCACAACCTGTAAGTTGTTCTGCAAATCAACTTTCAGTTAGATGGAAAGATATGACTGTTTTCACTGGCAAAATTACCTTTAACTTGCTTGCAATCGCTAATGTCTTGGGAGGAATTCAAACAGTGTACAATAAAACAGAAACAATCAATTCCACTGACAATCATGAATACCAAATTTTGTTGGGTAATTTAAAAACACAGGATTATCGCATCCAGGTAATTTTACATTGTAAGATGCTTATGTACTCATGGACTTATGTCTGATTATGCTAAGGTGGTTTTGTTTCCACAAATCTGGAATTTACCTGTGCCTATGGAGACAGTTTTGTCAACCAGAATAGCTGTCGCTGACAAGGCTAAAAACTTTTCTGCTACATTGAATATGCAAACATGTGTCATCACATGGACGTGGCCAACAAACATTAATATGATTGAAATTACAGGATACAAGGTAGGTTGTTATGTAATTGTACTACTGTGGTCAAATTAGGTTGACTGCTTTTCTGCTGGGAAATAACAAAGTGAGGAATTTCTGGATGTATCAATTTAGTTTGTGAGTACAGCACTAAATACTGATGATAGTGCCCCTTTTTGTGATTGTTAATGCAACAAGACTTCACAGCCAGGCCAATCACATTTACCAAAAGCACACAAAAAAATGGAGAGAAGGATATTGCAATGTCACAACTGTTTGATGGGATATTGGTCTTTAATAGATCTATGTCAACCATTTCGGTGTTAAAAGAAAAACTTAGGTTGAACTTCTGCAATTCAGCATCATCACATAATGATTCCACTTTTCACTTGCTTATATATTTGGCTGAACAATGGTATTTTAATGAATTGTTTATGAATTTTTTACAGCTGAACATAACAAAAAAACTGAGTTTGTTTGCATCCAATTCCTCATCACTTGCAACATGGCAAGAACAGCAAATTTTTAATGTATCTATGAAAAACGTAACGGATCTGAACCACAGTCACAATGTTTCTATGCTGCCAAATCAAATGCTTTCTATAACTTTACAAGTAATGACTTGTTCCAGTGATGGAGTGCCAGTGTTTGCACACAGAAATTGTGCAACTTCACCAAAAGGTTTTTTAATTTTGTTTTATTTAGCCCAAGTGGTGTGTTTGCTACTTTAATAAATCTTTATTTTCCAGTGAAACATAGTACTTTAAGCACCATTTTGGTACTAACTTCTTGCACATAAAAATATGAATAAATATTTATTGAAACAAATAACTTAAAATATTTTTTGCAGAACCAGATTTTGTTCCTTCAATGAAAAGATCCAATTCTGCATTATCAGTAATTGTTTCTCCTGTGAATGAAATTAATGGACCTGTCAGGTATTTAAAAGTTGCTTTCTCATAATATTTGTGGCTTGTAAATATAAAATCAACTTACATTTTATTAAGCTGCTACTTTGTTGTTGGTATGGATGCTGAAAGTACAAACAACTCATTGCAACAAATACTTACTTGGACAGAGTTACCAAGTGTTTTATTAGGAAACATCCCTTATTGGCATTGTGCTTTTGCTATACCAAGGCAAGTTTATTATGTTAGTGCTTACACATCATTTTAAAACAGTTTTCTTGTAGATTTACAGGTGATCCTGTCACAAAAATTATTGGGGACAAATCAGTTTCAACGTGTGATGTCAAAACTGACTTTAACTCCAACCTTATGGAGACACACACATGCAAAAATCCAACTTTGACCCAAAACAAGTTGTACAAGTTTGTATTTTTGAATATTATTCTACCTAGTAAGTTATATTGTATTGTCTGACCAATTCATATATGTAGGTTTATGGTAATCACCACAACTGCAGTGGAAAGTTCTGTTGCAGTTAAAGCGAGTCCTTTTGTTGAAATAAGTGCAAATATCATGAGTCCTTCAACACCCATAGGTTAGTAATGCTCCATAAACTTATGTAAGCTAAATACGTCGTTAAACATTTATTTTTCAGGGCTAATTGTAGGAATTTCCATTGGTGTCTTCTTACTTACGCTAATTATTATTGTAGCATTGATTTTTTTAAGGTGAGTTTTAGTTTAGTTTATTTTTACATATATATATTGTAGATATTGTGGGATCGTTTCATTCTTGAATGTGGTGTCTTTGGTTGGTTGATTCTTGGAAAATAGTTAACTAAACATAATCTCCTTGCTCAAAGAAAGATGGTTGTTGACTGTTTAGGCAGACCAACCTGATTTATTAACACTCTATTCCTATTTGTTTTTGGTAGGAGACGAAAATCTTCCAAAAAAACAAACAATATCATTGCCCTTGACAATAGAAACCAGGACCGTTCTGACGGTAAGACTTGCCACAAAAATGGCCTTTTACCTTTTTTTCTAAATTGACTGAAATACTCTTTACTTCCGCCTTGCATTTAGAATTGCAACCAAACGAAACGTTGTATGAGAATGTGTCATCTGACATCGGTCGACCTATTGCACTTTCTAAATTACTGGACAGATATAACACCTATTCACGCGATGCCGTGACCTACAATACCCAATTTAAGGTAAAACTTTCGTGTTGTTCATTCAACATGCGTCGTTTCCTTATTATTGTGTTATGTCAACTTTTAATCACGTAGTAACTAATAAACATAAGTGTGTGCATGGTTATACTTAATATACAATTGAAAACCATAACTTGGACTATTTAATGTGTACGTATGTTCGTTAACTGCTGTGAATTATGCTCTTTGTGGTTGTCCTGTTATCTTTTGTGTGTAGTCGTTAATTTTGCATGTACCCATTCTTTCCCGTTAGGAGTTGAAGGAAGCCCAAGATAGAATGTCACTGGATAAAAGCGTCGCAACCGATACACGGAACAAGGAGAGAAACCGATACAAAAATATTCTTCCGTGTGAGTTGAATCTCTTATTGTGTTGTCTTGGTTATAAATACACGTAGCAAAAATCATTTGTATTCACATTAACATCACTTACCACTATGGCATTCGACAAATACATTTAAACAGTAAAAACACAAAATCAGGTGATTGCTTTTTGTAAGATAATTGCAGTAGTGGTTTACCCGTTTCCAACTTTTGTACAGATGACTTTAATCGTGTGAAGCTTAAGGGCGGAAATCCGGAAAACAACGACTACATTAATGCCTCTTACATCAATGTAAGTTTCTCGTTTGGAAGTGAATTCTGCGTAATATACGCAACTAGCAGTGGTATAGCACTTCTGTGCAAACATGAATTTGAACTTAAATAACAAACAGTGGATTTAAATCATTGTTTCCTTGCATGGTGGGGTGATTTAATCTTCTCCATTCATTCTATTGTCTGTAATCGGTCATATAGTTAAACGAATAGTATTTTGGTTAACTTAAGAAATGTTATGGAAAATTATACATACTTCCTTGTATGTGTTGCACAGGGTTACAATGGAAATGTCAAGTTTATAGCAGCTCAAGGACCTCGTCCCGTCACTGTTCAACATTTCTGGCAAATGATTTGGGAACAAAACTGCAAGACAATTGTAATGCTGACAAACGTTTTAGAAAAAACAAAGGTAATACAGTGTTATAGCCCAGTGCTCTTCAACCTTTTTTGGTCTGGTGAACCCTTAGAGTTGTTGTGACGAACTCATGCACCCTGTTTACTTAAAATCAAAACTTTTGACGTAAACATTTTTGATCAAAAACTTTTGCCGTTAATTAATGTGAATCTGCACGGTGCGCAAAGCGTCTTTTGAAGTAAATATTCCTCGACTGCACTGAAAGTGTTAGACATCAACATTTTTTAAAAATAAAAGGTTCATTTATATATCAATTGAAACCTACACCCTAATATCCTGAAGGTCAAATATTAATGGTTGATTAAAAGTTTGTGATGCACCCTTGTATACCCTTTCGTACTGGTCCACCCCATGCATATTTTGGTGCACCGTGCACACCGGTTGAAGAGCACTGTTATAGCCTACCAATGAAATAGAGCACACCAAAGCAAGCGACGTTTTGTTTGCTTGTCCTCGTTTTAAATCAACACAAGATCTCAAATTGATTTATTGTCCTGATCTAAATTAAAATATATATAGTTTTGGGACATTAATTCGGCCCGAGGGGTAACATATTTAAGCCAAACTAATACCCGAAATTTATGTCAAAAAAGGAAAATTACAATGAAATATTCTAGAGTAATTCCGACCTCCCGAATCTGAACCGCCTTTATCTCAAAACATCATTTTACCCTATGAACAGCTCTGATCTTTTGTATCTTTATGGCGCACTGCAAAAAATATATATTTGGTGTCACAGCAAAAGTGCGAGAAATATTGGCCTGAACCCAACGAAAATCTTCGTTTCGGGAAATACGCAGTGAAGACAGACCAGGAAGAAAGTTATGGCAGCTACATCGTTCGTTCCATATCCATCACCAGAAGCGACTTATCGGTAATTTCAGTGCTGCTATATTTTACTTGGCGTACTGGGTTAGATTAAAATATACTCAAGTTCTTAACGACTCAATATTTACCACAAGATGTGTATTTAAAATATTTTAACTTTTGTTACGTAATTATATAGTATTGTGACGCTATATGTTTTCGCCCTTAGCCATCGCTCTTCTGTTTCACCATATTTGTTTGTACAAGTTGTGTTGGCCTCATGCACGAACTGTTGTGATAGAGTAGTTTGTCATAGAATATGACACATAGGGTCATTGCACGTGCACTGAAACCCCCATTGGAAAGTTTGTAACACTGTAATTCATTGGGTGTAAAACGCTTTTCCCTGAAACCGGGAAAATCCCTACGGGCGGTTGTACACATTGAACAAGTAGTGGCTGCACGTACAGTAACTAAAATACACGAACTGACGCTTTATTGTGTCGGGTGCACAGGAATGCCGCTACGTGACTCACTACCACTTCGCTGCCTGGCCCGACCACGGGGTTCCTGTTTGCACTACTGGATTGCTTCGGTTTCATCGCGTCATTAAACAATCGCAATCTGAAGACGGTTCACCGATACTTGTTCACTGCAGGTGGAAATGCTTTTGTTTTTTTAATCGATTTATATGTTTCCATAGTGGTATACGACATAAGGTTATTGATCGATCATTGTGTAACATGACTCTTTCCGAATACTATTGTTTCAAACTAGACATAACTTTATTGACTTTACCGACCTTCCAAAGCAATATCTGAAACCCTTTATTGCCTAATTTTGTTTACTCGCTGAAAACAAAATCTTGCAAACTTGACACCATAACTCTTTGTACTAATGCGTTTTACTATGTAGCGCTGGTGTTGGTCGGACTGGAACTTACATAGGCTTGGACATTTTGGAGCAACAAATGATTGCAGAGGGTAGAGTGGATGTATTCAGCACTGTACTGAATATGCGTCGACAGAGAATGGACATGGTGCAAAACATTGTAAGTGTATGAAAGGGAGGTTAGCAATGAACAATAACGCAGTAGGTGGAGTTTTACCAAATGTAGGTGTATGTGCCTACTTTTTGATCTGACCAACATATCCGGAACAACAAATAACGTTAGTTTTACCTCACTAGAGTTTAATACTATCTATCGCCATGTAGTGGCTATCAATGTATTGACCCTTGTCTGTAGCAAATCTTAGTCTTGGGTTTAAAAATGCTATACTGAAATATTTAAATTTAAATACACAAATTGTCAGTTTAAAATATAAGGGACTCAGTTATCCTTGAAATACTTATGAGCAATACCTAAACGGGAATTGTGTATGTGTTGTCGTAGTGCTAATAAATTACCAAAGTAAGTCTAGTTTCAATTACTTGGTAAGCAGTCTATGTAAAGTTGGATTGTTATCAGGGTTGAAATGTTCTTGTTTCGTTCATTTTCAGTCGTTTTTTGGCGTCACTTGATTGGTTGACATAATCTAGTAAAAACATCACTGTTCGAGAAAATACTGAATATCACCTTTTTCTAAGCACTTTTTGTGTCTTAAACGGACAATTTTCTTTGCAGAATCAGTATATTCTCATGCACAAGCTGATTGTTGAGATTCACACTACGGGCGACACAGACCTTCCTTGCGACATTTTTGCAGAGCACTGTTCCCGTCAACAAACGTAAATCTTTTCTATTTTAGAAAATTTTGTCCTAGACCGGATATGTTAGGCTATTTGACCAGTCACATATGAATCGTTACTTGAAATCCAAAATGTTAACATTTTAGAATGTATATTGAAAAAATGTATCAAAAAACGATTTGCTACTAAACGCCGTTAGTGATTACTAATCATCATCTGTTTTAAAAGTCTCAAAAAGGAATTCGAATGGTTAAATCTGATCCCTCCCCTGGAAACTTCGCAGTCGAGGGCATGCCAACACGCAAATCGACAATCATGCAGAGATGACACGGTTCTGCCTTGTAAGTTTTTTTTTTCTACTTTGGTGGGACAGTATCAACCTAGTCTTACTCAATAACGCGAGAGCTTAGAAAATGAAAGTTCTCGTATGATCGGTTTAAGCTTATAATCGAGAGTTTAATTTCTGTTCTAAAATTACATTAAAATGTCAATGTAAACCAGGGGTTCCCAACCTTTTTACGATCTCGTACCACTTGGACGCTCTGTACTGCCAGCCGTACCACTTCTTGCAGAACAATAATTTGATTGAATCACATTTTATCAAGAAGAATATTGGCCTACTAAAGTAACACTAAAACACCACAACTAAGACATTTTTGTTTACTGTCAACCAATTGGCGAACAAAACCAGATAAATAAATGATAAAGTTGTGAATCATGGGCTGTGTACACATGAGACCTTTTTCCAGAAACTAAATTATGCTTTTAATGCCCGAAACACCAATTTCAAATGTTTTTTACAGATAATAGGTCACTGGTGACTTTAAGTGGAAACGCAGCAAGCTTGTACGAGAACGTCTTTATCAATGCATCATTTGTCCAGGTAAGTTGTGGTGTCACAGGAAAAGGCAAATATTAGGAAACTTTAGTGGAAACTGTTATAGCTTTGTTAACATTGGTATCTTTCCTCCTAAACTTGACCCAGCGGTAATTTGAATCATGTACTGCACAAATTATCTCGAATTGTAAATTGTGCAAATAGCAAATTGCAAAGGCTACTAATTTTACCCAACGACATGTCGAATTATATTCGTGCCTGGTGTTAATCGATTTTCAGAAGAATTCATTTGAGCAAACCTCACAATGCAACCCGCCAAACTTTTGCACGTAAACTGGTCGTACAACACATTATCGCTTGATTTTGTCAATGCTTTCATGTGGTGTTCAAAAACCTGTCGATTTTTTAAGGTCCAAACACTCTACTCCAACTATGCGTAGGCACGATACTCACACCTACTCGAGTTTGAACTTCAATTTGTTTACCGGATAATAAAACTTTGTTCATGTTGTTTAGGACTATGAAGGAGCTAATTCTATGATCGTCACACAAGGACCGATGTCGTCCAACATTAACCAGTTCTGGCAGATGGTATGCGATCACAACGCAGCTGCGATTGTCATGTTGACTTCTGTGGATAATGTAAGGTTTTAAAGAACCACAATTTATTTTCTTCGTTTGAATCTTAATCGTTGCACGACAGAAGTCACATCGATTTTTGTGACTCGAGTTTTGTTATTAGGACCAAAGTTTTGGATATTGGACAGAAAATTTGAACTCCCGGCTTCAGTTGAATTACATCAATGTGACTATGACCGCAAAAACTGACCTGGGTCAGGATATTACAAGACGGGAGTTTTACGTCGAGGAAGTTGAAGGCTCTGTAAGTTTGATTTATTGTTGTAAGTGTCATATCTGGTTATCCATCGAATTTGACCCACTTGTTTTGGCGTCGCTGTTATTATTTTTTGGTCAAATCCTCCTATTGCTGATATAAAACCAACTACATTTGGTCCTACAATGTAACCTAAGGCACCTGGCAACCCATTACGTAGTTATCCAACGCCACCAAGAGAAACAAAGAAGTTTCTAAATCAACTACCGACATCCTATTTTTGGTAACTGAATGATAATCTGAAACCGAAAAATGTGCGCAGGCTTTTACTGCATTTAATCAAGTCATATAAATAATGGCGTGGAATTTCGGTAAACAATGAAAACTATCTAACACGCTCGTCTTTACAATGAAACCCATTCGTTTGTTTCTCACTACTATAAATAAAACAATGACATGAAAAACGAAGGTATCGGTTCAAACCGATTGTTTATTGTAACACAGGTTTCAGTAACGCATCTTCAATGTGACGTAAACAAGCGCGGTGACGAAAGCACAGTGGTTGAACGTTTCCTTGAACTTGTTTCTCAAGCTCATTCCTTGAGGCAAGAAAATCGTCCGATAGTTGTTCATTGCAGGTAAGCAGCTATGTAGGCTACTTCTGTGGTAGTCGTCCTAATGTTATCAATTGCCATTTTGCTATTTGGTTTGTTTTTGGCTTAACGCCTTCATGTTCGATTAAAACGGTATCGATAGTAAGAATAAACCACATCGATCTTTGCCCAACTACTGTACGCATAGTTCCGGGCTATATTTTAACTTATACTTGCTGCTCGACCAAGGCTGAATAGAATCTGTTAAAATTTCATAACGCAAAACATTAATTGTAAGTAACAACGCAAGAATCATCAAAACTTTTTCTCTTGTGACCGTCTACTTGATGGTGCTGTTTTTGTTAAACATCCAAATTTTGCAGAGATGGAGCTGGTCGTTCTGGTGTCTTCTGTGCTCTCTTCAATCTTTTGGACCGCACCAGGATTGAAAACAGAATAGATGTTTTCAGGACAGTGAAAGATTTGAGAGACGCCAGACCGTTTATGGTCCGATCACTGGTAAAATATATTTTTCCCATTCCTGACATGTATTGGAATGTTATTAAATTTATTATCATATATAAGCTAATGTTTTTTTACTTGTTTTACAGGCCGACTACTTGCTTTTGTATAAAACTGCACAAACCCATGTATCCGCCCGAAGTATTTATGCAAACGTTTGATGCTGTTGATATTTTACAACAAATCTACAAACTAACTCGAATATATGAAATATTTTGATTTTTGTTGTAAGCTATATTCGCGTTTGGTAGTTTGATTTTTCTTGGAATCACGTTTTCCGTTGGAAACCCAAAACGACATAAGATACAAAGTTGCATTTAACAACTTTGCAAGTAGACGTTTATTTGCGTATCCTGTTAGGCTGAACACTATTGTGTAGCATGTTGGGTTAACTTTACTACTTAATCGTTTCCTTTTTGAATGAATATGTATATGTGTGCTTTGTCATATAATGGACACATATTTGTTTCTGTACGTTTCTTTTTTTGATATTTTCACATTTTTTACCACAAAACAGCAGTTTTTGCCACATTACATGACCCACGTGTTTCATACGTTATATTGCAATGTATCTGAAAGTGTTGCTGTTTGGGTGTAATATACAAACCTTAATGTGCTGAGAATGTAAACAATTGCGGTTGGATGGAGTTCTTGTTTTCTTTCGTTAACCATTTTATCCCAAACTGCCTAGTGATTATTCCTTTAATCTCCCATATTCGTTTTCAATCTCCCATATTGCGTTGCCTTTCTGATAATATCTCCACCGTAGTAGACGTGCGTAAGAGAAGTTTATGCGAGGCATATTGGGTTACATTTGTACGTTTCAGTTTTAAGGTAACCGCCAAGCACTCTTGGCAGTTTTTATCCGTTCTGTATGCATTTTTAAATGTAATTTTTACTGATTATTTCACTCTTGACTTGTCAAATAAAGAAATCTAAAATTGTTTGTTTGATACTTATTTGTAGGTACATTATCATACACCTGCGGTTATCAAACTGGGGTCCGCCACGCGATTTCAGAGGAGCCGCGAGGAGCTTAAAGTATTTCTACAATCTTATGTAATTTTAGATCTTGGAAGTGCACATGCAAAAATGAGTCAAACGAATGAGTTCTGTGACAAGAAGTGGTATATTGCTTCATCGCCGAATGTTTAACAATCCATGTTTTAGCACTTAATCATAAATATTTTAATGGTTAATTCATCACGATACCACTAACTTCAGACAGTGCTTATTGCTTTTAGCTTGGTTCATGTGATGGGCCAAAACTGCAATTGTTTTGTTTGGTCAAGCAGCAATTAGCATCTCACGCCACGTTAACGCTCGGTGTATTGTTACGTCAGAAACATTTCCAATTCCATGTTTTTACTTTTTTAAGGCCCCCTTTTTGGCCCCCAGGGCCGTAGTTAGGATGTAGGTCGATTTTGCATAACACGTAAAGCAGGCCTGCACAACTCAAAACAACGCAAGGGCCACAACGGAACACATAAATGTTTCGCGGGCCGCATGCTAATTACGTATTTTAAATGTCCCTGTATAAGTCTATAATAACTCTATTGAAGTGTACCACTATACCAGGGGTGTCCAACTCGAACACACCACAGTGCCAAGTTTGGTTTTAAAATATACTCGCGTGCCAACCTTTGGTACTTTTTCCAAACCATGTCTTAAACGTCTTAACCGCACTTGCTGAACGTGAAATATTAAAATAATATAGAACCCTACTAAATGGTTAGAAAAAAATGACGCCAAGTGCGAGTAAACTTGTTTATGATACTCCAGAAACCTTTTTGTTCTGTTTATGCGACACAAGATACGAATAGTTTGCAAGGGGCACTGGAGTACTTTGTGTAAAACACAAATGCTTTTGTATTCACGTAATTAATTGAACAGACGTCGGTTGAAACGTAACAATTACAACTGTTTCGAAATAAATGGGCTTTTTATTGCAACATAAACATGCCACGTTCACTAAACTTTTGGTATAATGTGGCGCAATAACTTTCTGAAATAAAAATAATTATAATTTTTGTTAATAAATTCCATGGGCCAACATTAAACAATGCAAGGGGCTTATATAGCCGCTTTTAGATATTGTTATGTAGGTTTGCATTAACGATTCCTAAGCCGTGATTAAATGTCTGTTTGCAAAGCACTGCAACGGCCCAAACTTGATCCAAGATCACCTAACTTTATTAAGCTTCAACGATACACGGTCAGCTATATTTAAAACTGCTTTTACTTTATTTCCCGCTGTAACAAATTCTTTACTAAACCGTTGTTAAAATTACTGATTCGCCAAATCGTCCTTTTGGTTTGTGCATACGTTATCAGAAGACGCACAGCAAACGTCCCAACCACACAAAGAAATTATGTCAAGTGACTATTTACATTTACAATTTAATGTGACAGAAACAGCCTAAACACAGAAAGGGGTTGGTATTTAGTCGCATAGACTATACTACACATGGTATAGAAATATATACTGCACATGGTATAGGTATCGTCGCTATATTGATCAAAAGTCGCACCCCTGGTATTTTTTTTAAACTCTACGCCTGTGACAAGGAAGCTTTAAATTTTTTCAAAAACGAACATTTCAATCAGTGGGTTGTGTAACTTTACTACTGGTATTCTTTACAGAAGTTAGAACAAAGTCCAAGAAAAATCGATAGAAACTAGTGATGCACCGAAGTTTCGGTTGGCCGAAACATTTCGGCCGAATAAGCTGTTTTTCGATGTTTCGGTTTCGGCCCGAACTTTTTTGAAGATTCGGCCGAAACCGAACTTTTTGATTGCATGGAATTAATACCCAAACTTTCATTTTCGCCAATACGAAACATCATAAATTAACTATTTGTTGTATCTATAAAATACTTGCTACATTGTCTGCGAAATATTACAAGTTTTGTGAAGTATTCGCATTGTAAAAGTAGTTTTGGCTTTTCATAATTGAGTTCACTTGCATCAACAACACACGGTTCAGTTAAAAACACCCATAAGAAATGCGGTTTTAGGTTCGGCCTGATTCGGCCGAATTTATTCGGCCTCGTGGCCGAATATTCGGTTTCGGCCCGAACCTTTTTAGGCGGGTTCGGTGCATCACTAATAGAAACAAATTTAGGCTAATTGTGTGACAAATCCTAATGTTTACCATCTGAACGTGCAGAAGCTCGAGTGCCACTTTCAGATGCTTTGCGTGCCACTTTTGGCTGGCGTGCCACGTGTTGGATACCCCTGCACTATACTGTTTTAAAAACTTATCGGTCATGCTGGATATAACTGTTATAACCAAGGCAAAATTTGAAATTTGAAAAGCTTTCTTTCGTCGCTGACAAACAATATCACATGAACGAATAAATTTTCTTAAGCATCAACAACAACCCAAAGAACACAATTTGTAACTAAAATTCAATGAGAGATGTTGCATCTTTTGTTGTCAACAAGCGCGTCGTAATCAGGCACGAGGCTGGAACTTAAATTTTTTAGAATATCCTCCAAATGTCCATCAGCAAATGAAGATCGCTGCTTGTTTTTATTAAAGTTTAATACAGAGAAAGTTTGGTTCGACAAACAAGATGCATTATTTTTGTCTTCACCACTGCAAATAAGTATTTGCTTGTCCATTCCAGGTTAAACACTCTGCCCTTACTTTCAATCTTTCTTTTCTTGTTTTCCGCCATTTTGGACAATCCTAAAAAAGCCTACTTGTCCGCGCACATAAGATTAGACTAGGCTCTACTATAGATACTAAACGCTACAACCAAGCTTTGCGTGTGAAACAAAGATGGGATTGTTTCGTAATGAATAAAACAATGAACTGAAGTAAGATTACTACGGTGGCCCACAAGTGCAATTCAACAACTTTTTGGCAGACTTTTATTTTTCAGAGCAAACATTTATTTTTCGATGCAAACATTTATTTTTCAGTGCAAACATTTATTTTTCAGTGCAAACATTTTTGTTTTAATGCAAACATTTATTTTTCTGTGCAAAAAAGTTTTTTGGTTGCAAACCTTTTTTAAGCAAACATTTATGGCTCCATCACCTAAGACTTACACGGCGTGTCAAAAATTGCAAAATGACATCGCTTAATTAGGCTATGCGCGGGCCAAGTGTGCTAAGCGATGGCTTAGTGCGGTGGTTCTCAACCTTTCATACATCGTTTAGCTTTCAAAGTAATAATCTTTAGTGATCTTGTCAAGGTTTCGTTTTTTGCGGCTCCCTACACACTTAAAAAATACCATTTGACCCCGACAATAAAAAAGTTTGAGAACCACTGATTTATAGGGATAGTAATAAATTTCTAAAAAACTGACAAACGGCATAAATATTAAGACATGGGCCATGAGTAGCCTACCTTAACACGGACTGTGCTCACGTTTTACAAATTGCTATGGCCATAAAAATAGGTAAAATGCCGAATCCTAAAAATAGGTAACCCCAAATCAACTTTTTAGTTCCAGAATCGTTAAAGTTTATTGTTGCCAATAAATTAAGCCTTAATCACATCAAATAAAGTTGGTGGCCCCAATGTGTCACGAAGACCGAATGGCAAATTGTCGATTAATTCAAAAATACGAATGAACATCTACATGTGTTAAATCAACATATCCTTAATTCTGTGCATAGCGAAGAAAGGGGTTACGCCACGACCGAAAAATGACTTAATGTCTCTTGGCGAATGTTTTTAGTGAACCGACACGGGTGGCTCCGAGGGCCCCGGATGAGAATCACTGACGTAGTTCATTGAACACGGGCTAAGTCTAAGCGGGTTAAGTCTGGGCTTAGCGAGATAAACAAGGTCAACTTAACAAAATTAACACGGGCTAAGCAGTGGTGGGGTTCAAATTTTTTGTCACCCGGTTCTATTACAAAAGTCATGTTTTTAGGCGGTTCTGTTACAAAAAGTCCATTGACAGTAACTAGTAGATCTGACCGGTTCGCTGATCTCATAAAATTTCGTGAGACGGTTATATAGAACCGGTGCGAACCGGCTGAATCCCACCACTGGGGCTAAGTAAGGGCTATGTGGACAGATTGGGAGCGGACTAAGCTGGCTGTGCGAACGAAGCAGGAGTACAGTTTAGGCGTAAACGGGAGGAAGAAGGATCAACAAAGGTATATGCAGCAATGGTTTCTAAAGGACTATAAGGCGCAAATAAAAGCGATTTTTTTATTTGAATCTTCGGGACTTAAATTAAATATATGTGTCGGTTTACCTACTTCACTTTGACAATATGAAGCAACTTAGCAAAATACTTCACTTTGGCATTATAAAGCAATAATTTTTTGATATAACGGACTTTTTTTTAGAAGTTAACTAGTGATGGGACTAGTACCCGGTACTCGGTATCGATGGTATCGATCGATTTCTGTGGTATCGATACTCGTACTCGCTATCGAAATATTTTGCCTAAGTTTTCGATACCAACGTGCGAGTACCATGGTATGCGAGTACCATCCTTTGCAAAGGCACCATAAAAATACGGGCAACTTTATGCCAATATTTGCTTCGGACAGCACAAAATTGGAAAAAAGTTCCGCCAGTGTACGTATATCTTTTTCGCTATCACGTGGAGATTACATTTTTCGGCATGTGTGTGTGTGCACCCCTGTACCCCGACCATGGCAGACGAACTCGGTACTCGGTATCGAAGGTATATACATGTGGTACTCGTTTTCGGTATCGGTACTCGCTTCAAAACCTGATATCGTCCCATCACTAAAGTTAACACAACGGGTAGTTGAAGTATACTTCCAATATATTGGACCTTTATATAAAACTAAACAATAATAGGTAGTGTGATGTATATTGCTTGACAATGAAGCCTTTTAGCAAGCTTTAATGTAAAACAACACAACATTTTACATGTGCAGACAAACAACTCCGGCGTTTTGGTCTTTGACACGGTGTACAGAGAGTAGGCTACAGACAGAATGTAAATGTGGTAGGGTGCAAAAAACAATTCATCTTAACTTTAAATCCACAACATATTTATTATTAAACCTTTTACTAACTATAGAAAGTATTGAATTGTTTAGTGGCCAAGGTTTACAAACAATTGCCTGTGTAATGTACAGGTTTATCACGTTTCCACAATTTTACAAATTTTGACACACCCTATAATGGAACACTAAAAAAAGTTTCCGAAAAAAATTTGCACTAAAAAAATTTTTGCACTGAAAAAAAATGTTTGCACTAAAAAAACTGTTTGCATCGAAAAATAAATGTTTGCACTGAAAAATAAATGTTTGCATCGAAAAATAAATGTTTGCACTGAAAAATAAATGTTTGCACTGAAAAATAAATGTTTGCATCGAAAAATAAATGTTTGCACTGAAAATAAAATGTTTGCATCGAAAAATAAATGTTTGCATCGAAAAATAAATGTTTGCACTGAAAAATAAAAGTCTGCCAAAAAGTTGTTGAATTGCACTTGTGGGCCACCGTAGATTACTCATTTAGAGGTCCAATACGTTATTATTACACAACATCGAATGCATGGCGGCATAACGTTTTTTTGGTTCAATGCAAAGTATTTTAAAATCTTCTTGCGGGCCGCACTAAAAGCTTTCGCGAGCCGTATGTTGTGCAGGCCCGACGTAAAGAGAGCCAACGCCAAGTGAAACACCAACGTTTTTTATGTAACAAATTGCAACTGAGATTGTTAACACTATTTTATGTTTTTGAAAACAGTCACTTTTATTCTTGGACCCTACTTTTGTAAGTCAGCAGTAAACAAATCACACGTTCAATTGAGATGTCACAAAAACCGTTCATGACATGCCGGTTACATTATTGTGTAATGAGCAAGAAATCAACTCGTAGTACGGTTTTGTAGTGATTGTGTAACACAGTGAACTGAAGTTTTTCCCCTGCGGGCCGGATAACATTAAAAATATCTTGCAAGGACCACATAGGTTGCAAGCCCCTATGCGCGTCTTTCCGGGAACACCAAAAGTGCAATCTTTGTTAAAGTCAGATCGTGCTACTGTCAAATAGTAAAATTATTTTGAAAACTATATAGTCTTTTCTACAGGCAATACTCATTTATTCCAACACAAATAACAATAAAAAGCCGTTTGTTCGCGCACAATAATGAAGGCACTGATAGTTTTGATTTTGTTTGTGACAAAACAAACAACTTTTAGATCATTGTATGCGTTCTTTAAAATTAGATGGACTTAGTCCTACATTAGACCAAGTATTGCTCATCCAGCAGTTTTTATTGTAAACAATCGACGTTTCGACGTCCTATACAAGACGCCTTCATCACTCTTTGTCATATATTCCACTTTTCTGTTGTGATGAGTGATCACTGATCATCTTGCTGGTGGGCAAAACGTCAGCAAAATTACGAGTCCTTGATGAAAAAGTATTTTGCTCCAGGACAAAGTACTTTTCTCACCCAACATACAGTTCGCAAATGCCAAAAACGTTTGGTTTTCGATTTATTCAACTTTCTGCAAATTATAGTTTCTCCAATAAGTGACAATAAAGTTTTTTTTCGTATGAACATTTTGCTAAATCAATCGCGAAGAGTTTTAACTCAAAAGTGCCACGTGTATCAACTGTCTCATAAAATCCCTTCAAAATCATTCTCCTATCTCTTGATAATCGCTGAGATTTTTTGTCTTGTTGTTGTTTTCGATGTCAGTTATTGTTTTTATTTCTTTGTTTAAGTTACTTCAATCTCAATAAGTCCTACATGTTGATGTAGAAATACTTTTCCAGTTTTAACGTTTAACTCAAGCTTTAGTTTTTCCAAGATGTATATAAGGACCAAACAGTCGGCATATTTCCGAAATGTTTCCGAATTAGAACCACAGGGCTTTTTAAGCCAATCACAACGGCGGGTTTTCCCTGGTCATGTGACTTTATAACCAATCAGCGTAGTCGACTGATTGAACCAATCAGGCGACACCTTGCGTAGTAACCAGTCGAACTGGCTCGAGGTTCTATGTTTGAAAGTGAAGGTTGTGCGTGGTTTTATAATTACATTACTAATAACAGCTTTTTTTAAAGGCAAATTTAATAAACAATTATAAGCTTTGTATCATCTGATATCTTTAAATGGATTCCCTGCAGCAAATTGTGGAACTTGGAGGAAAATTAGTAACCAAAGGAAATGAAGAAATGGTTTTTAGACTGGCCTTACAATCAGCAAATGAAAGGAACGAGTGGCTTGAGTCTTTTTGTGTAGTTTCTAATACGAGCTGGAATGTGTACAAAACATTTCCTAACCCTAAAAGATATATTTTTAGGAAAACCTATAAATGCCATCTCAATCAGTTTCGTCAACATGAAACCGGTACAAGCAAATCCAACACTTTGTGCCCTGTGTCTATGGATGTTAAGATCATACTTAACACCAAATCAACTGCAAAATCAGATAATTCGGTGTCCACTCATCCATGTATGGTAAGTATGGCAGGTATACCACAATCACTTGCTTCAAGCTGTCGGAAACCTCGGTCAGCTAAAGATCAGTGAATCTACAAAACAGATTTTCTTTTTGTATTTTCAGCAGGGATTGTCAGCGTCTCAAGCAATGCAAACCCATGAGACCAAGTTGCTTGTTACAGATGGAATAAGTGCAGTAGCTAACTACTGCCTTAACCCCAAACCACGCTCTGTGTACTATTTCTGGGATAAGTGGCGTATATCTAACTTTGGGGCATATAGTGGTTTAAATTTGTTTTGTGCTATAGCTATACAGAAGTATGCTGAAGAGTCTGAGGCTAAGATCTGCCTTGAGCAATTTGAAGGATCTTATATTTGTGCCATTGTAAGACCCATCATGGAAAAAATCCATAAAATGATGTTACAATCTTCTGAGATTGTGTTTGACGCGACGTAACAACAACCCGCGGAATTCCACTCTTATGATTGGCTTAAAAAACCCTGTGGTTCGAATTCTGAAACATTTTGGAAATATGCAAACAGCAGGCCGGATGAAATGACATCGTAGTTTGTGACCCCTAGTTTAATGGCTTGGTTCTGTAGTTCTCAAACTGTGCGTCGCGACGCCCTAGTGCTTAGTTTTAATTTTTCAAGGGCGTCGCAGAATAGTTCCGTTTCGTGGCCTTTTGTTGTTGTATCAATAAACACAGCTTTAATAAACAATTTCCTCATTAACTTTTATTTGCTGGTGCGTCGCAAGTCCAAAAAACTTTTCCTGGGGAGTCGCAACAAAAAATGTTTGAGAACCACTGGCTTAGTTAATGCGAGCGCCGAGCAACAAAAATTGCGATGCTCGGTACCAAGTACTCGGGTTCTAGCTCGTTTCGGCCAACCACAAGTAAATTGCTAGTTGCTACCTTCAAATTTTGCTTTCAAAGCGCAGACAAGCCCCGACAAATTGTGATTTGTACAAAATGCATTGTGACATCACCATCAAAAATACACAATACAGTAAATAGCATCTACTTTTTACTGGTCGCTGATGGAAGAGATATGACAAAAATGACTTTAACGTTTTGTTTCGTTTTACCTATCTTTTTCCAGCGCTTTTCCACATGTCAGGAAATTTAGTGTTTAAATCTGCGTCAGGGAGAAACGTTAAAGTGTATTCTAAAGTCCGGGATTGAAGAAAATACATACAAATATTTTTTATGAAATTAATGTACCAACACAGAAAGTTCCTGGCATTTGGCCACAACGCGCGCGACTATATCCTGAAGCGTAAAGAGTAAACTGGTGGCGCGCAGGATAACGCACAAAGTTACTGTTTCGTTGTGCAGTGCGCGCGCGTGACAATACCTGTTTGTTGCAATGCGTATTAAATATACAAATAAAAATTGCTATCACTAAGAGGGCCCTGGAGAATAATTGGGCGATTGGAGGCGCTGGGTAAAGGTAGAGCAGTTGAAACGCAATAAAACGACAGAATCATTTTTGTCAACCAGTCACCGGTAAAGTAAATTTGACTAGTATTTACTGTATTTGGTACTTTGTTTTGTACGTGGTTTCAATGATAATGTCACAATGCGTCATTTGCCGGGGGCTTGTCTGCGCTTCAAGAGCAAAATTTACAGGTAGCAATAGGGTTGTGCTTGACCGAACTTGATTACTTCCTTATTACACAACAATTTAACGGGCAAGTTACAAACGGGTTTGTTGACATCACAATTAAACGTGTGATTCGTTCGTTTCTGACTTGCGGCAGTAAGGTATCCAAGGATACTGTTTTTGAAAACGTTAAATAGTGGGAACACGCACACTAAAATGTGTTTTCAATTAGTTGCTTTTGTTACTTGAAGAATGTTCGTGTTTAACCTAGCGTTTGCTTGCTTTATACGTTATGCAGAAGAGACCTCTACGGCAGTGGTTCTCAACTGGTGGTCCATGATGACTTTTAAGGTGTTTCACAGGATGTCCACTAAAAATGGTGCTAACTAGAGGTGATTGCATATTATATATTGAAGGAGTGTCAAAATGTTAGCTGTTAATAATTGTATCTCACTTCTTGAAATTTGGTTTGTAAGAATTATGTTTCAAGTCCAAATGGTTGTATCGTACGCTTACTTCAATCTTGCTCGAAATTGAAATGGTCCACGATATTATTTTTACTAGGTTGGAGGCCATGGCCTGAAAAAAAGAGTTGAGAACCACTGCTCTAGAGCTCGAATACGGCCTTGAGGGATACTAAGAGGCATTAAACTCAGTAAAAACACTATGTAAATGGGAACGGTGCGTGACAGTCACAATACACCGAGCGCGATCGATCAAACAGAACACTTGCAGTTTTGGCCAATCACTGGTACCAAGTGAAAAGCAATGAGCATTGTCTGCAGTTAGTGGTATCATGTTGAATTAACCCTTGGCATTTGTATATTTTAAGCTCTAAAACATCAATCATCGCATTGATATTGTAAGAGAAATAAAATCAGTTTAAGGGAGGCGTTTATATATAATGAAGAGTCATTGTAGAAGGAAAAGAATCGGTACAGGAAAAAACGATGAGAAACGCTGAGCTAAACAAAATTTTACCGAAATAAAATGAAAGACTTTAGGCGAACACTCGTGTGTGAAGCTAAGGTCATCAAAAGATGCATTATAAAAAATCGTACAAGCAAATAGGTATAAAATTTGCCACAGATCGCTAAATATATATATTGATCTTTGCGATCCTAGCTACCTTGCATAAATGTATGGTTATACATCACCTACTCGGAAGGAGACACTTATTGTTTCTTTTTTGTTTTTATTTTCTTAAATACGTGTTCTTGCAGTTTTTGTTGTTTTAGTTTCTGTTCATACTGTTTGAAAGCATTTGGCGACTAACAGCTGTGTTAAATACAGATTTCATTGGTTATGTTGCAACATCTAAGTCTAAGGACAAACATGACCGTAAAACTGGGCTTCCCAAACTGAGGGTCATTAACCTTAGTATAACGTCAAAATAGCATCTTTGTTCAAGTTACGTCGGTTTTGAAATATTCTCAGCCAAGCGCAAACGCGCTTGTAGTTACCCCATTGATACAACATAAGTCAGTTGAAACGCAACAACTGCAATTGTTTTGAAATACAGAGGCATTGTAATGCAGCATAAACATGACAAACAAAGCATGACACAAACAAAAGAGTAACGTTTATGTATTGTTTGGCGCAATAACTTTCTCTAATAAAAAATAAAGATAGGTAATAAATTTACGATTTCTAAGCAGTGTTTAATATCTGTTTACAAAGCACTGCAACGGCCGAAACTCGGTCCAAGGTCACCTTAGTTTATGCGTCAACAATGCATGATTTGAAACATGAATTGCTTATACTCTTATTTTCCGCCCTGTGACAAATTACTTTGAATTAAATTGCCGATTTGGCAAACGTACGTTCTCGACGCACAGCAAACGTCTGAAACCACACGGAAATTGTTGCAAGTGCCTATTTGCAAAACAATGTGACAGAAACTAAAGGCTAAAGCACGGAAAAGGTATCGGTGTTTAGACTTTAGACCAGTGGTTCTTAACCTTTTTGGTGTGGTTTCCCACTAAAGTAAATCACCAAGTCCGAATTTCCCACTCTGTTATTTTTATAATGATGTTTTGTGTCCAACAAAAAATGATTCTTTAATCAAAATAATTTTGTGAAGCGATTTGGTCGAAACCTTAAAGGTACACTGAAATCTTATTTAGTGATTTCGTGGGTAAGTAAAATTGTGTGGGATTTTGAAAAATCTCAGGTGCTTGCAATAGTCATTTATCGCATCACAATCAACAGACCAAATGCATTTATTCGCGAACAATAACAAAGTCATTGATGCTTTTAGTAATGTCTGTGACGTAACAAACGATTTTTAGATTTTTATGCGTCTTGTAAAACTAGGTGAAGTTAATCTTACATGTTGTTGCGGAAAATATTGTATTAAATTAACTTTCAATGGTTGATTTCAACCCACGGGCCCGAGTTTGGTGACTTCTGACTCACATAATTTCCCTCTAAAAACATTAAATTTCCCAGCGGTTAAGAACCAGTGGAGTACACATGGAACAACAAACCCAACTTCAAATTACCCACTTGAAATCCTCAAATTCCCCACTAGTGGGTAATTACCCACCGGTTAAGAACCACTGCTTTAGACGTATATAGTAGTAGACTCCGAGTAGGTTGATTTTAGTTTTCGCTCGAAATAAGCGTTTCAACAAATACAACAAACGTATTTTTTGCGCTGTTTATCATATTATTCGTGAAGGGTTGCGGAAAATTTGAAGAGATTAAAAGGGGTCGCGATCGAAAAAGTTTGGGAAGCCCTGCCGTAAAAGACCTTTTGTTTTCGGTTACCACGGTGACACATTAGGACTAGGATTGAATTATACGGATATCGGATAACCGGTTAACCGATTAACCGAAGGATTTTTTGTTACCCGATATCCGGGTATTTTTGTGTCGGTTAACCGGATAACAAAAGAATTGTGCCGCGTAAGCGTTTTATGCATTTTAAAACAATTTCAGAAAACACGCAGTTAATGTGCAGTGATAGATGCAACAGACTGTCATGAACGCACACACCTTTAAGCGGTTACCTGTATTGACTGCCACGTTTAAGACGCGGTACACGGTTATATACGAAACGTGACGTCATAACTCAGGGACGACATCTAGCGGTAAATACATACATCACAACTTCCCTTCGTTTAAATTGAACTTAACTGACGTCTCGAAGGGTAAGGATTCACAATAACATTCAATGGACGTAAATGAACACGATTACGCCGATATAATACACCATCACTAGTTTTTACAAGATAAGAGCGATGAGATAACTGTTTTTCTATAGTTCCCTGTTGATCCCATAGTTTGTTTTGGGTATTGTAAAGTTTTACAGGAGTGTTCACTTGTAATTGCAGCATGTTTCTTGTTCCCCTGTCATAATACTTCTTTTGTTGTTTTCTTTCTTTTCCAAACGGACGGCAAGTTGAACTTTTTAACTTTTCGATATCCAGGGGCATCGTGTGTCTGATTTGCCGACCCATGAGAAGCTGTGCAGGTGATTTTCCGCAAAGGAGAGGAGCACTCCTAAATATTAACAAACTTTTGTTAAAATCCTGTACACTGGCGTGAGCTTTTTTAAGTAGTTGCTTCGTTGTCTGGACACTCCTCTCAGCCAGTCCGTTAGATCGTGGATAATGTGGACTCGAGGTTAAATGAAGAAAGCCCCATTCCTCGGCGAATTTTGCAAACTCCTCACTAGAAAACTGAGGACCGTTATCACTGATAACAGTTTCGGGAATTCCAAACCTGGAAAAAATAGTTTTCAAACCACTTATAACAGACGCCGCAGAAGTTGTAGTCAACGGGGTTACTTCTGGATATCCGGAGTAGTAGTCCACTGTTACCAAAAACATTTTTCGGTTCCAATAGAACAGGTCAGTTGCCACTTTCTGAAACGGATAAGAAGGAGCTTGGTGAGGTTCTAACGGTTGGCGTTGTTGCTGTGACCTGAATTTTGCACAAATGGCACAGGAAGAAACCAAACCAGATATGTCGTTGGATAACCCAGGCCAATATATACTTTCCCGAGCTCGTCCTTTGCATTTTACTTCACCCAAATGGCCTTCATGCACACGTTCTAAAAAATAACTGCGCATAGACATTGGAACAACTATTCGAGATCCACGAAACATAATACCGTCAACAACAGAAAGTTCATTTTTGACATCCCAAAAGGGTTTTGCTAAAACAGGACAAGCACGCTTATGTAAAGGCCAACCATTATTTACAAGACGCGTTACAATTTGCAACTGTTCGTCACATATGGTTTTACTTTGTAACTTTTGTTTAACTAATGGCATACAAGCAATAGCGGATACAATTAGATCTACATATTCACATACACTATGACAAGAAAGCGATTGAACGGACACACTGTTCTCCACACATCTTGATAACAAATCTGCTGTGTGCATGAATTTACCTGGAGTAAACTCTGCGGAGAAATGAAATCTTTGCAACCGGATCATTAGACGTTGAATGCGCAACGGACAGTTATTTAACTCCTTGAGAAACAACGCTATGAGAGGTTTGTGATCAGTTTCTACCACAAACTTCTGACCATAAACATACTGATAAAATCTTTCACATGCAAAGGTGATAGCAAGCAATTCTTTTTCAATTTGTGCATACCTTGTTTCAGCGGATGTTAAAGCTCTTGCCGCATAAGCCACTGGCTGCCACATGTTGTCATGCTGTTGCAAAATTACAGCTCCAAGTCCATGTTTAGATGCGTCTGCCGAAATTTTGATCGATTTCTTGGGGTCGAAAAACCGAAGTACTGGGGCAGTTGTGACCAGCCGTTTTAAATTCCTCCATTCCATTTCGTGTGCTTGCGTCCACTCCCAGTTGCTCCGTTTATGCAATAACAAACGCAAAGAAGATGTTTTAGTAGACAAGTCGGAAATGAAACGACCTAGGTACGTGACCATTCCCAAAAATTTCAGCAAGTCACCCTTAGACTGAGGACGCTTTAGTTGCTCTATTGCATGAACTTTATTTGGATCAGGTTGAACACCTGAAGCACTAACAACTTCACCAAGAAAAGTAATCTTGTCTACACCGAACACACATTTTTCCTTATTGAGTTTCAGATTATTGCGTTGCAAAACCGTTAACACATTTTTAAGCCTCATGTCATGTTCCTGCTTAGTTGAACCCCAAACCACAATATCGTCCATAGACGTTACAACGCCGTTCATGTGTTCAAACATCATGTACACCAACTTGTGAAACACTTCTGGCGCAGAACAAATGCCGAACGGCATGCGCAAAAATCTATACCGTCCAAACGGAGTGTTAAACGTACAAAGCTTAGAACTATCTTCATCCAACTTTACTTGCCAAAACCCAGACAAAGCGTCGAGTTTAGAAAATACTTTAGCATTTGAAAATTGACTAATAATTTCTTCTCTAGTCGGAAGACAGAAATGCTCACGCAAAATTGCTTTGTTTAAATCTCGCGGATCTAAGCAAACTCTTAGTTTTCCGTTTTTCTTTTCTACTATTACAAGAGAGTTCACCCACTTAGTTGGTTCTTCTATTCTTTTGATTACTTGCATGCTTTCCATTCTTTGTAGCTCCTGTTGTAGTTTGTTTTTAAGTGCAAATGGAGTTTTTCTGCTGGGACGGACTACGGGACAAACTCTGCTATCGGTCTTTATTCGGTGACAACCTGGAACACAACCCAACCCTTGAAATAAATCTGAAAAGCTGGACAGAAAATTTTGTTCGTCACTGACAATCGGTTCCAGTCTATTTATTAGGCCAAGAGTTACTGCCCCATTTAATCCTATAATAGGCAATGCATTAATCTCCACAACAACAAATGGTAGAGTAAATGATTGCTCTCTGTATTGAAGTGTTAAACTAATTGTCCCACAAACTGGAATATGGTGGCCCGTATATGAGATCAATCGAATATTAGTAGAAGAAACATATGGACGTTCCTGAAGTTTTTGAAAATCATTCCGTGACAAAATATTAACTTGGGCTCCCGTATCTATCTTAAAACGAAGTGTACATGAAAGCACAAAAATGTCAACAAGCCAATCTTTTGGTGAACTAGTAGTACTTACAGATTGCATGTTGTACGTCTGAATTGTATCCGCGCGTTGCGCTTGCGGGTGATTAGCTGCACTGCAACATCGAGCGAAGTGGTTTCTTCCACCACACTTCAAGCATCGCCTTCCCCAGGCAGGACACGCTCTGACGTCATGTCGCAAGGCACAGAATCTGCAAACTCGAGGCGCTGGTAATTGATTACCACGTGGTTCGCGTTGAACAGCATCCAAGCTAAAACTTTTAGAATTTGTTGATCGAAACATTGTCATTTGCGATCTTACTGTTTCGTTTGTTATGCACATTTTAATAGCTTTTTCAAGCGTTAGTTCCACTTTCCGCAGCAAACTTTGACGAAGTTGATCACACTTGATACCAATAATAATTTTGTCTCGGATTAATGAGTCGCAAAGTTCACCGAAATCACAGCTTTTAGACAGTTTTTTTAAATCGGTTATAAAAACATCTATTCTTTCACCATCATTTTGATTTCTAGAAAAAAACCTGTATCGCTCGCTGGTGATATTCTTCCTCGGACAACAGTAGCTTTCGAAGGCATTGACCACAGTTTCAAAGTGCATTTCTTGTCCTTCTTCAAATTTAAATGTTGAGTGGATGGTTTGACCTTGCTCTCCCAACACGTGGAGCAACATAGATGTTTTAACTGTTGCAGCCTTTCCGTCATAACCAACAGCTGTCAAATAAAGCCTAAATCCCCTAATAAACTTAACCCAGTTTTGTGACACATTGCCACTCCATTGCATAGCTTCCGGCAGTGAGAACGAACCTTCCATTTTATTTGAAAAACCACTTCTGACACCATGTCATGAACGCACACACCTTTAAGCGGTTACCTGTATTGACTGCCACGTTTAAGACGCGGTACACGGTTATATACGAAACGTGACGTCATAACTCAGGGACGACATCTAGCGGTAAATACATACATCACAGGCTCTTACTAAATAATACGAATATTCGCTTTGTTGTACATATCCCCTACAGATGTTAAAATTCACGAGAAAATTGAAGTCACACTAATAAAATAGAAAATGCATCCATTGTAAGGTGATTCGCTCGGAAGGATAAATTTTGAGATTCGAAAAGGACATGTTTGTTTAATAACAATGTTTTGGGCCTATTTTCGCTCAGAAAATTAACTGTAGGGCGAAATATGAAATAATTGATGTATCGTGCTTTTTCAGAACTACACTGCTTAAGCAGTAAATTTGATATATGCTGGACAATTATAAGCACTAAAACAAAATCTGTGCCACATTTGGATGATGTTGTAATAGACTTGTTATTATCCGGTTAACCGGATAGCTAAATTCAAAATATCCGTATATATCCGTTATCCGGATAGTGGAAATTATTGATATCCGAACCAACCCTAATTAGGACGGAAATTGCGTAAAACGTGGAGTACCTGTGTGTTTTATACATTTCTACACTTTAGTTAGTTTCTTACAGTGACGTAATAGAGTTGGCTTTAAGATAAACAGAAAAACTGTTGAAGTGCTAAAAACTTATTTAGGTATACAAGTGATAAAGCAATGAAATTAGTGTCAAAAGGTGGTTGCCTTATACAGCTGACTTGTGGCCGAGTTTGTTTATGCGTTTAAAATAAAATCATTGTTTTCTTTGATCTTTGGCACGTAGATTTTAAAGGCAAGTAAAAAAAGTTTTTCCATAAACATGTTTTATTAAAGTTTATTGCATGAGAGTTTTTACGTGATAAAAATAACTCGCGTTAACGTCGCGCAAAAGAATGAGATTTAACATGCCGTACAGATTTCATTTCATTATGTTTGCACAAAACAAACCCTTGTTTAAGCTTGTTTGATTTATAGATTTAGTTAGCAAACAAACTGCAATGTCTTTTGGATGTATTGTGTTGCGAGATTAAATTCATTTATGACCCAACATGCTTGGACTTACTTTAATGTTTGCAGTTTTCTCTGCAAATCAGTGTAGCGGCGGTCTGACATCAGCACAGGGTAAGTTTACATATTGGTTTGTTTAATTTAGCAATGTACATCCTTTTCTCACTATTCCGTCCTTATTATAGGTTTTTAATTGTTTTACCAAATGTCTCCGGCTGTCCCTTATTTTCATGAAGAAGATTTCTGCTATACTTTATCTGTAAATGTGTGTTTAGTTTATTTCAATCGACAACGTTGAAACGTTATAGAGCACCAAAAACAAATGGTTTAGCGCAGTGTTCTTTAACCTGTGGGTCGCGACCCTCCAAAACTTGAGGTCGCCTAAACTTTTCCTGGGGTCATAATAAATTCAATTTATTGGCGTTTAAATTTATTACCAAAAAGTGATATGTTTTTGTTCTAGTTCGCAACCTTTTGCTCACGTTTTGCAGTACAGCTACGTAGCCTACCTTGTCCTACAATCTATAATCACGCTGAATACTACTATTTGAAGTCTACTAGAAAATTAAGCGGGCAAATTTACATGAAATGGTTTCAGTTTCGGCATTACTTGAAACATTTCTCTCCCCATCGGAAAAAATGAGGTCGCATGTAAATGCTGATTTAATTTTCCACTGATTTAGCGCACTAAACGTTGGTGGCACTAATCGAGGGCCCTAGAAGCTAACAATTCGTGTTAGGAAAGAGGGTGGATGAAAAATGAAAGACACGATCGCGACACGATGAAAAATCACGCAAAGAAACCCTACTAAATTTTATTGTCAATCAAACTTTTGTATGTTGTCTCAAATAATATCCTCGGTCGCAGGTTGTTCGCTCTTGTTTTTTTTTGCACGGCGATATGGATCGTCAAACGACCAATCAAAGAATTAAAATAAACTTAAAAAGTCTCCACGCGTCTGGTACTATAAACTTTATAGTATAAAGTAAACAACTAAACAGTGTATAATTGTATATCATCTGAAAATATGCGAAAGAGCTGCACAATGGCAAATTGAAATTTGCGTGTGTGTTTTAATGGTAATGTGTCTAAAACACTTACACATTTTTTCGCCATAAAAGATAAAAAATGATGAAGGGTTAAATGATGAAAGAAAAACACATCGGTTGCGTACAAGTTCTGATGATATTTTTAGGCGCGAAGAAGCTTGTCTGCGGACTGTTCAGTCGGTAAAATCCACGGTAGGCTACAGTTGTCAATACGTTTCTCTGGAACTTTATTTAACATGGCGCAGTGACAATATATGTCAACTACTGTTGTTACAAACAAAAGATAACCCAAGTTTATTTATTTTGTTCAGCACCCTTTGCGGTTACTTCTGTGGAAAATTATGGCTTGTATTTCTTTAACAAATCATTGTCGAAAACCGAGGCCGACACCGAGTGTCAACTTCAAGAATCCTACCTTGTTCGAATAAAAACTCAAAGAATACAAACAGCCATAGAAGGTGTTATTCGTCCTTTAGTAAGCTCTACTGAGGCAACTGCACCTGCACCGGCAAACAGGTACTTCTCAAGTTATTGGTGTGGAGCATCAAACCTGGTAGACAAACCAAACAGTGCCACCGTTGTTTGGGATGACTCCACCCCTTCAACTTACACAAACTGGTACGCAAGAGAACCAAGTTCTGCAAATGAAAGGTGCGTGATCGTTTCCGCTGTTAACACATATATGTCCGCATGGGGAGACCATCAGAATTTATTAGGAAAGTGGCTGGAT
Organism: Phallusia mammillata; assembly: GCF_965637545.1. Taxonomy (NCBI): domain Eukaryota; kingdom Metazoa; phylum Chordata; class Ascidiacea; order Phlebobranchia; family Ascidiidae; genus Phallusia; species Phallusia mammillata. Next base: position 10,683,523 of record NC_137258.1, read on the forward strand.
TTTCCTTGCTCCTTAAAACTGAAGTTCTACATTTGTCAAAAAGGTAAATATTTGCCCAAAAGACTCCAATTTGTCGCTGTAAAATAAAAATAATGCTCCCTCTTTGCAGAGTTAATTGTAAAAGATTTCACAGACGTGGTAGCTGAAAAATTTACTCAAGTGTTTTTCTCGGGAAAGGCATGGTTTGTTGGAACTATGCGGGCTACTGTTCTCCATGCCAATAAAAACACCAGTAAAAATAATTTGGGTTCATCATCGGGTACACATAAAAGCTTCAATTACTCCATTGCTGTTCAATCTATTTTTGATGCTGGAAACTATTCATTGGTTCTTTCTGGAAAACTTTCTTCTTCATCATCAACAGTTTCACAAACAGTCGAATATACTGTTTATGGTATGTGTAAGGCATTTTAGCATTGTTGCATGATTTCTTTTACAAAAAAACATGTTCTGAATTTTGTAAAAAAATCATGTTCTAGTACCAGCAAACATTTCTCTGACTTCTTCCAACATCACTGTCGGAAAAAATAGAAGTAATGCCTTCATTGACTGTGTTTCATTTGGTTACAGTATTCCGTCAGCTGTGTGGTACAAGTGAGTATTGTGAATGTTACTCAGAAAGAATAGTGTGATTTGCATTCATTTTATATGCAGAGGTGCAACTCCATTGCCACAAGTTTCTTCCTCAGCTGTGTTTCAAAGTGTGATAAGTTTGGGTTACTCTGTAGTTTCTAGACTGAATTTTACTAATGCTACAAGGAAAGATTCAGGAGTGTATGTATGCAAAGCAAAAAATTTTGTTGGATCTAATTTCACTGCTGAAAGAAAGACAGAAGCAAAAGCTTATGTTTTTGGTAATGGTGATTCTTGGGTTTGTATGTAAGCATACAGTACATAGCACACTTTTTATTTTTCAGTTGAGTATGCACCAATTTTCAATTCTTCCGTTCCTCAAAACAGAGAAAATGTCCCTTTTGCCAAACAACTAAACCTAAGCTGCACATTTCATGGTGCACCATTACCAACAATCTACTGGAGTGTTAAGGGCATTAACGTTGTTGCAGGCAATCCTGGGCTGCCTATTTACACACTAATGAACTACCAGGGTTATCAAACAACATCCACAATTGTCATATATAATTCTGTTATTTTGGGACCAAAAGCAAATCTTTCGTGTCATTCAAAGACTGTGTATGGAACAACTGATCCAATATATTTTACATTAGGTACAAAAAGTGAAACTGGCTTGCTTAGAAAGAATGTCACATCAAAACGTAACAATTTCTATTTTTGTAGATTTGGACTATTTTGATGCAAGATATTACTGGTTTGCTCCTGTTAAAAAAAATTTCACAAATGCCCGGTGTGTTTGCCAAATATATAATGGAGATCTGGCTATTATAACCAATAACAAAACTCAGAAGTTTATCCAAAACAAAGGAGCATTTTATGCTAATCGTAGTGGGTGGATGACAGATACAAAATCAGGTATGGTTAATAAAATGTTAAGTATTCAACAAAACAATACATTTTGTATTCAACAGAAAAAGTGCTTTGTCTTTGTAATAATTATAGTCTAATTCCAAAGAGTGGCAAATTTCACCTTAATATGTTTTTTTTACCACTGTGCTTGTTCATTGACTTTTGGCATGGAAGGATTAATTTTTCTACCACTGTGCTTGTTCATTGACTTTTGGCATGGAAGGATTAATGAACCTGGATTTGGCAGGAAAAGTTCATAAATTTTGTATGCCTAATGAAAATAGTTGGTTTAATTTAAATTTCCTTTGTAATCCATTCTCCTAACATGTTTGACTTTGTAATCAGCTCCTAACATGTTTGACATATTTTGCACATGATTCATACTACTACTCCTCACCAATAGAAAGTAACATGTTTGACATGTACTATTTATCACCAATAGAAGTCTGGTTGTAAAGTTACAACTTGTTACATTAGGATGCAGCTTTTCATGTTGTCATTTAGATTCTGTGGGGTGTCAAGAGTTTTATGAAATAAAGTTCATGGTGGCCTCAAGTGCAAACAAAGTGCAACAACAACCAAATTGTACAACATGTATTAAATTGTTAGTTGGGTTCCAAATTTGATGCAGTAAGCGATCCGCAGCCTGGGGTTACCAATACAAAGTTATGCGACAGAACACTCAATAATTAAAACTCTGCAAATCCTACAAACTTAAGTGGAAGGTGCATAAGCTTCTGTGAACTATTTGCAAAACATTTGAATATATTATGTAGTATAAATAACAGGGAGTCGAACCGGAGCCGAACCCGCGAACCCATTCGAGTGGTTAATCTCATTAAACCCGAACCGCTAATTACGATTTTCTAAAAAACTCGAACCGGAGTTCATATTTTGTTAGGCGTTGGACCCGAACCGGAACCGAACCAGTAAAAATGCTGTCTGTTTTACATTTCACGATTTTTTTCAAAACAGCGCACTGAAGAATACACGACATAATACTTATATGGCGTGTCAAAAATAACAGTGCACTGGCACTTTTCGTTTGGAGTTTGATAAGGCCAGGTAGATAATGGGTAGAATTAAATTAAAACGAGTAAAAATTTGAACCGGTTTAAAAATCGCATAAATAATGTAATGACTACAATACTGTAATACCCTTTTTGAAAAAGACTAATTCCCCCTAGGTCATTGAAACTGTGATTCCCAACTTATAATAAATAAATTCTTTGAAAAACAACCCTTGCAAGAGCAAGCAAGATGCACAATGTTTTTGTTTTGTACAGTGTTTGCATCTTGGTTGTGTTTTTGTCGCTGAAATATGACCATAAGTACAAACTCACCATTGCATTGTTTCCTTTTTTCGTTTGTTATGTTTGCCTCTACTAATTTTGCACACTTTTTAAGATATTTATCTTTATGACACACTTGTTTGCAAGTGTCAAATACATGGAAATTAAATCTGATGCATTCTTTGCATCATATACAATAAAGCTGTTTTCATGCAATTTTGTTTTCGTTTGCAGCCTTTGTAGGAGCTGAGCGTAAAAATGGTACTCTGGTTTGGTTCAATGACACACCACTCGGTAATTATTAAACATTCTGTAAATAAAAAGACAATATTATGTGGTTTTACACAATTTTTGTAAAACTAATTTCATTTTAACTTTTGGTATATTCGACTAAAATATGGATACTACTTTATTTATATTGTACATTCCCAGTGTAATTATTTTGCAGATGAGACATTTACACAATGGTCTATAGGACAACCAAAAAAACACCCATGTGTAGTTCTTTCAAACAAAGATAGTGACAACCCAAGATTTTCATGGAGAACTGGCCATTGTACCAACAAACGCTACTTTGTATGTCAGTTTAAAGGTAATGATTGAAAACTCAAATAGAATATCTCATGCTTAAAATCATGTTCATTTTTCTTCAGATGACTTTATTGTTTTTTTTTACATGAATTAATTTCTAAAAACAACATAATATTTTGCTTTTGTTTTAAGCTCAACCTGTTACATTTCTACCATCACATCCTGTAAGTTGTGCTGCAAATCAACTTTCAGTTAGATGGAAAGATATGACTGTTTTCACTGGCAAAATTACCTTTAACTTGCATGCAATCACTAATGTCTTGGGAGGAATTCAAACAGTGTACAATAAAACAGAAACAATCAATTCCACTGACAATCATGAATACCAAATTTTGTTGGGTAATTTGAAAACACAGGATTATCGCATCCAGGTAATCTTACATTATAAGATGCTTATGTACTCATGGACTTATGTCTGATTATGCTAAGGTGGTTTTGTTTCCACAAATATGGAATTTTCCTGTGCCTATGGAGACAGTTTTGTCAACCAGAATAGCTGTTGCTGACCAAGCTAGAAACCTTTCTTTTACATTGAATGTGCAAACATGTGTCATCATATGGATGTGGCCAACAAACATTAACAAGATAGAAATTACAGGGTACAAGGTAGGTTGTAATTTACTACTGTGGATAAATTAGGTTAAACGCTTTTCTGCTGGGAAATATGCATGTAAGGAATTCTTAGACTTATTGATTGAGTTTGTGATTACAGCACTTAATACTGGTGATTCTGATACCTGTTTGTGATCATTGATGTAACAAAACCCACATCACTTTAAGCAAAAAGAATGGGGTGACAGATTTTGTGATATTTCAATTGTTTAAAACGATACTCATTAGATCTTTGTTAACTATTACTTTTTATGGGTCCCCTTCCCTGAAGGGGACACATATTGTTTTTGTCCGTATTTTTTTTTTCTTTTTTTCTTTTTTCTGTCTAACGCTGGTTTGTAACGCTCGTTTGGTCAAGAAAGAGTGCTTCAAATTTATTCAAATTTGGACATATGTTAGATATTAATCCAAACTTGGTCCACATGAAGTTTGACCCCAAATTACCCAGCGGTTCACCCACAGGCCCCCGAAACGTAAAATTTTTAACGCTGGTCTGTAACGCTCGTTTAGTGAAGAAAGCGTACTTCAAATTTATTGAAATTTGGACATATGTTAGATATTAATTCAAACTTGGTCAACCAGAAGTTTGACCCCAAATTACCCAGCGGTTCACCCACAGGCCCCCGAAACGTAAAATTTTTAACGCTGGTTTGTAACGGTCGTTTAGTAAAGAAAGAGTGCTTCAAATTTATTCAAATTTGGACATATGTTAGATATTAATCTGAACTTGATCCACCTGAAGTTTGACCCCGAATGACCCAGCGACACACCCACAGACCCCCGAAACGTAAATGTGTCTAACGCTCGTTTGGTCAAGAAAGACACTGTAGGCAGAAGTCCCAAGAGAGTACGTTTACGAATAATAGGGCAGAGCGGGAGGGCTCAGCTTGACGTCGGACAGACGTTTTACGAGACGTCGTTTCGGTGATTAGAAATCAGCTGTTTTGCACAGCAATGCATGTCGTTTTATTAAGTTATCACTCACATTTTCAGTTTTGGCAAAGGTTTCACACCTATGACGCGATTTAAACCTAATAAGCGTGCTTCGGTTTCGTATAATGTCAAGCAAAACTTTGTTAAACAAACTAAATATGAAAAAATAAACTTGACTTTTTTGCAAGATAAAAGTTTTTTTTAAATGCTCGTTGTTAGGTTGGCCGCTGCATGACCACGGGTTACTTAAGGTCAATTAGTAGGTATTACTAACACAGTTCAGAACTTTCTTTCGCCATAACGTAGCGTTTTTTGTTTTTTTTTGAATCAAATACTCAAGGCATGTATAAATTAGGTCAAACGGTGTTGTTGAACACCAAGGACGGCGTGCTATTGAAAACGGTGTCAAAAGGTCAAACAGTCGTTTGGTGTGTGCACCCTAAAGGTTACTACAGGTCAATGGTACTCGTTTTGCGAAACAAAGTTAAATGAAAAACTCGTTTTGCGAAACAAAGTTAAATGAAAAGTTATGTATACACTTGCAGCAAATCGTATTTTAATTGTCTGTAACACAACTGTTACAGCTTTCTAGAAAAAAATTGTGTTTAAAACCCGACCTTGGACGACAATATCTGGGTCAAAGCAAGAGATTAAATTGAAAGTATTTGTTTCGTTCTTTTTTAATGCTTTTGTAATTATACGACAATAATAGTGCAAAAAAATCCAACAAAATTTTTCATTGTTGGGTTAACGCTTTCTAAAAATTTGTTCTTAAGAATTTAAAAATCACCGCAACATTTGTTTACCGTAAATCCGCACAAACACGCGTGTGGGGACCCATTAGTTTTTGTTTACAAAAACAATCATATGTGTAGATCAAATGATGTGTATAGTAAATTGGTAAATATCGTATAGAATATATAAAATGGAAGTATATCAGAAAGCCACCATTCTAGTTGTAAATGTATTTAGTTATATTTTGTATGTTTGGAATTTTTTTTAGCATTGTAAAGATTGCACTTTGCACCTACTGATATTTAGCTGAAAAGTGTTATTGCAATAAATTGTTTATGATTTTTTACAGCTGAATATAACAAAAAAACTGAGTTTGTTTGCATCCAACTTCTCATCACTTGCAACATGGCAAGAACAGCAAATTTTTAATGTATTTATGAAAAACGTAACGGATCTGAACCACAGTCACAATGTCACTATGTTGCCAAATCAAATGCTTTCTATAACTTTACAAGTAATGACTTGTTCCAGTGATGGAGTGCCAGTGTTTACACACAGAAATTGTGTTACTTCACCAAAAGGTTATTATGGGTCCCCTTCCCTGAAGGGGACACATATTGTTTTTGTCCGTATTTTTTTTTTCTTTTTTTCTTTTTTCTGTCTAACGCTGGTTTGTAACGCTCGTTTGGTCAAGAAAGAGTGCTTCAAATTTATTCAAATTTGGACATATGTTAGATATTAATCCAAACTTGGTCCACCTGAAGTTTGACCCCAAATTACCCAGCGGTTCACCCACAGGCCCCCGAAACGTAAAAATTTTAACGCTGGTTTGTAACGCTCGTTTAGTGAAGAAAGCGTGCTTCAAATTTAATGAAGTTTGGACATATGTTAGAAATTAATCCAAACTTGGTCCACCAGAAGTTTGACCCCAAGTTACCCAGCGGTTCACCCACAGGCCCCCGAAACGTAAAATTTTTAACGCTGGTTTGTAACGCTCGTTTAGTAAAGAAAGAGTGCTTCAAATTTATTCAAATTTGGACATATGTTTAATATTAATCTGAACTTGGTCCACCTGAAGTTTGACCCCGAATGACCCAGCGACACACGCTCGTTTGGTCAAGAAAGACACTGTAGGCAGAAGTCCCAAGAGAGTACGTTTACGAATAATAGGGCAGAGCGGGAAGGCTCAGCTTGACGTCGGACAGACGTTTTACGAGACGTCGTTTCGGTGATTAGAAATCAGCTGTTTTGCACAGCAATGCTATGTCGTTTTATTAAGTTATCACTCACATTTTCAGTTTCGGCAAAGGTTTCACACTTATGACGCGATTTAAACCTAATAAGCGTGCTTCGGTTTCGTATAATGTCAAGCAAAACTTTGTTAAACAAACTAAATATAAAAAAATAAACTTGACTTTTTTACAAGATAAAAGTTTTTTTAAATGCTCGTTGTCAGGTTGGCCGCTGCATGACCACGGGTTACTTAAGGTCAATTAGTAGGTATTACTAACACAGTTCAGAACTTTCTTTCGTCATAACGTAGCGTTTTTTTTTTTTTTGAATCAAATACCCAAGGCATGTATAAATTAGGTCAAACGGTGTTGTTGAACACCAAGGACGGCGTGCTATTAAAAAAGGTGTCAAAAGGTCAAACAGTCGTTTGGTGTGTGCATCCTAAAAGGTTACTACATGTCAATGGTACTCGTTTTGCGAAACAAAGTTAAATGAAAAACTCGTTTTACGAAACAAAGTTAAGCAAGAGATTAAATTGAAAGTATTTGTTTCGTACTTTTTTAATGTTTTTGTAATTATACGACAATAATAGTGCAAAAAAATACAACAAAATTTTTCATTGTTGGGTTAATGCTTTCTCAAAATTTGTTTTAAGAATTTAAAAATCACCGCAACATTAGTTTACCGTAAATCCGCACAAACACGCGTGTGGGGACCCATTAGTTTTTGTTTACAAAAACAATCATATGTGTAGATCAAATGATGTGTATAGTAAATTGGTAAATATCGTATAGAATATATAAAATGGAAGTATATCAGAAAGCCACCATTCTAGTTTTATTTTGTTTTTTTTTAGCCTGCCATGTTCGCTACTTGAATAAATCATTTTTCCAGTGAAACTTAGTAACCTAAGCACCATTTTTCAATGACCTTGTGCTTAAAATAAAAAATAATAATGAATAAATATTGTCTATTACAATCATGCTAAAATGAAACAAATAACTCAAAGTAATTTTTGCAGAACCAGATTTTGTTCCTTCAATAAAAAGATCCAATTCTGCATTATCAGTCATTGTTTCCCCTGTGAATGAATTTAATGGACCTGTCAGGTACGTAAAATTGCTTTCCTATATTATTTGTGGTTAGTTAAAACAAAATCAGATAAACAATTTTTAGCTGCTACTTTGTTGTTGGTATGGATGCTGGAAGTACAAACAATTCATTGCAACAAATACATACTTGGACAGAGTTACAAAGTATTTTATTAGGAAACATCCCTTATTGGCATTGTGCTTTTGCTATACGAAGGCAAGTTTATTATGGGTCCCCTTCCCTGAAGGGGACACATATTGATTTTACTCAAAATGTTGTTGTTTTTTTTCTTCTTTTTTTTTCTCCCCAAAGTTTGTCCGACTCGTTTTTCCATCAAATCCTTGATGGATTTGGATAAAATTTACACAGATGGTAGATGTAGTTATGTAGATGTGCATCCCACTTTGCTTTTTGTTGATAACCCCAGTATTTACCCCGCTAGCCGTCTAAAATTGGTATTTTTCCCCGAAGTTTGTCCGACTCGTTTTTCCATCAAATGTTTGATGGATTTGGCTGAAATTTACACAGATGGTAGATGTAGTTATGTAGATGTGCATCCCACTTTGTTTTTGTTGATAACCCCAGTATTTACCCCGCTAGCCCCCTAAAATGGGTATTTTCCCCCGAAGTTTGTCCGACTCGTTTTTCTATCAAATGCTTGATGGATGTGGCTGAAATTTACACAGATGGTAGATGTAGTTATGTAGATGTGCATCCCACTTTGTTTTTGTTGATAACCCCAGTATTTACCCCGCTAGCTCCCTAAAATGGGTATTTTTTCCCCGAAGTTTGTCCGACTTGTTTTTCCATCAAATGTTTGATGGATTTGGCTGAAATTTACACAGATGGTAGATGTAGTTATGTAGATGTGCATCCCACTTTGTTTTTGTTGATAACCCCAGTATTTACCCCGCTAGCCCCCTAAAATGGGTATTTTCCCCCGAAGTTTATCCGACTCGTTTTTCTATCAAATGTTTGATGGATTTGGCTGAAATTGACATAGATGGTAGATGTAGTTATGTAGATGTGCATCCCACTTTGTTTTTGTTGATAACCCCAGTATTTATCCCGCTAGCCCCCTAAAATGGGTATTTCCCCCGGAAGTTTGTCCGACTCGTTTTTCTATCAAATGTTTGTTGGATTCAGCTGAAATTTACACAGATGGTAGATATAGTTATGTAGATGTGCATCCCACTTTGTTTTTGTTGATAACCCCAGTATTTACCCCGCTAGACCCCTAAAAGGGGTGAGTTTGTAAACAATGTCAGAATTGGCTAAAATTTGGATAGCTTGTAAAGTATGCCAATTATCGTTATTGCGCCATTGCAGTTCGGGGTTGTTAACAACCCTTTGATGTCAGAAACATTAACGGTTGTTGCTCAAAACACCTCTACTGGTTGAAATTTTAAATGTTGGCAGATTGGACTGAAATTTTGCAGTACTATTGATTGAGTCACTGTGGTTTCCTACTTTTAAGTTTGTGTGTGTTGAACCTCCATTAGTTATCCTACTAGCCCCCTAAAATGATTTTTTAAATTTAAATAGTTTTTACTCCATATAGCATATTTAAATATGCACAGTACCAATCACTGTGTTTGTCTTCACAATACCAAACTTACTTATTGTTATCTATTAAAATGCATTATCTACAACTTTGCATATGTGGGGACCCATGAGTTTTTGCTTGCAGAAACAACTAAGGTTATAAAAGACAGTGGCTAATATGGGACCCAATACAAAATAAGCATAGGAAATATATTTATGTTTTAAAATAGATCATAGTGTATGTGCAAGGGCAATATGTGCTAAGCCACCCTTCTAGTTTTGTTAGTGTTTACGTTGTGTCATTTTAAAACAGTTTTCTTGTAGATTTACAGGTGATCCTGTCACAAAAATTATTGGTGACAAAACAATTTCAACATGTGATGTCAAAACTGACTTAAATTCCAACCTTATGCAGACACACACATGCGAAAATCCAGTTTTGACCCAAAACAAGTTGTACAAGTTTGTATTTCAACTAATATTTCACCTAAAAAGTGAAATTGTGTTGTCTGACCAATTTATATATGTGTGTAGGTTTATGGTAATCACCACAACTGCAGTGGAAAGTGCTGTTGCAGTTAAAGCGAGTCCATTTGTTGAAATAAGTGCAAATGTCATGAATTCTTCAACGCTTACAGGTTAATAATGCTTCAACCCCTTTATTTGAGCTAAACATATCCTTATATCCTTGAAACTTTCAACTTTCTTTTTCAGGGCTAGTTATAGGAATTTCCATTGCTGTATTCCTTCTTATTACTATTGTTGGATTGGTGATCTTTTTCAGGTATATATTAAAAAACAGTTTGGTAAATTGTTTATCATTTTTTTCTGAAAATAATCTCCTTGCCTAAAGAAAGTTGGTCGTTAACTGTGTAGGTCAAATTGATGTAGGCCAACCAGACAAATAGACACCCTAATCCTTTTTTTGGTAGGACACGGATATCTATTATACAATCGGACCAAAGAGTAAATGCAATTGCCCTTGACTACAGAAACCAAGGTCTTTCTGAAGGTAAGGCTCGCCAGTGACAAAAAATGTAATTTTATCTTTTCCCAAATCAGCTGAAATGTTCTTTACTTCCGCGTTGCATTTAGAACTGCAAAGAAATGAAACGTTGTATGAGAATGTGTCATCTGACATCGGTCGAACCATGGCAGTTTCTAAATTGCTGGAGAGATATGACACCTATTCACGCGATGCCGTGACCTACAATACCCAGTTTAAGGTAAAGCTGTGCTGTTTACGGTATTATTTAGATGTGTCCATAGTTCAACAGCTTGGACTATTTTGAATCTATGTAATTTTGTTAGCTGCTGTAAATCATGAAATTTTAAAGGCCTGTAATCCTTTGTTTACTGTCGTGTATGTTTTGCATGTACCCCTTTTCCCGTTAGGAGTTAAAGGAAACCCAAGATAAAATGTCGCTGGATAAAAGCGTCGCAACCGATACACGGAACAAGGAGAGAAACCGATACCAACATATTCTTCCGTGTGAGTTGAATCTCTTAGCCTTGGTGGCAATTGAAAAATCTGTTAGCTTTGCTTGCAATGTAACAAACAGCTAAGAACACATGGATCCACATTTCACACAGTGCTTCCATTGCCACTGCGAATTTCGTAGTTTAAACGTAGTTTAATAAAAACAAAAAACAAATGATTGCTATTTGAAAGAAATCGCAGTAGCCTTTTAAACCGTTTGCTGCTTTTTTAACAGACGACTTTAATCGTGTGAAGCTTGAAGGTGGAAATGCGGAAAACAACGACTACATTAACGCATCTTTCATCAATGTAAGTTTTACTTTACTTGTGGATTCTGTGTAATATATTCAACTGGCAGCGGTAAAGCACTTTTGGACAGACAAAGATGTGATTTATTTTTGACCTGGAACAATAAAGAATAATTTAAGATCACTATTTGCTTGCATGATGGGGTTATTTATTCATTTTTTTGTATGGTATGCTATTATGTAAACAGTGACACGAATATCGTTTATTCCATTTATTAAAGTTTGTTACATTAAACAAATGTGATGTAAGAACGTAGCTTTGTATATCGACATGAGTAAGAGTTGCATGAACTCGTGAAGTTAATTGACTTGCGCATTGTCGGCGGTTGTGCTTGTCCTCTAACGACTTTCGATTTAACAAGCTTGGCTACCCTAATCACACAATTTCCATCTTTATCAACATAACAAGGGAAAACTCTAATGGCGATATCAAATGCACAGGGTTATGATGGAAATGTCAAGTTTATAGCAGCTCAAGGACCTCGTCCGGTCACTGTTCAAGATTTCTGGCAAATGATTTGGGAACAAAACTGCAAGGCAATTGTTATGCTGACAAACGTTTTCGAAAAAACAAAGGTAATACAGTGGTAAACCATTAAAACATAGCATACCAAAGCACAGCAAGCAATGTATTGTTTTTTTAAATATTGTGCTTTATATATTATTGCTTTTCTCTACACACTTTCTGTTTTCGTGTCTTGGTCTTGGTTAAGATAGAACTAAGCGGACGCAAGTTTTTGACAATTTCGACTAATGCCCGAAATTTATGACTTAAATGTAAATTACAGTGAAGTATGGCGGAGATGAAATTCCGACCCGAATCCGCCTCGATTTTTTTTCAAAACTCAAGTCCGGCCCCTCGTACAGCTTTGATCTTTTTTATATATCTTTAATAAATTTGGTGTCGCAGAAAATGTGCGAGAAATATTGGCCTGAACTGAACGAAAATCTTCGGTTCGGGAAATACGCAGTGAAGACAGACCAGGAAGAAAGTTATGGCAGCTACATCGTTCGTTCCATCACCATCTCCAGAAGTGACTTATCGGTAATTTCGGGGCTGCTATATTTTACTTGGCTTACTGGGTTGAATTAAAATATACTCAGTTCTCAACGAAGCAGTTCTCACCTCAAAATTTGTAGTTTTAAATAGTTTAACTTTTATTACGTAATTATGGGTCCCCTTCCCTGAAGGGGACACATATTGATTTTACTCGATTGTGTTTTGTTTTTTTCTTTTTGTTTTTCTTGTTTTTTTTCTGCCCAAAGTTTGTCCACCTCGTTTTGCCTTGAAATGTTTGATGGATTTGGATGAAATTTTCACAGATGGTAGATATAGTTATGTAGATGTGCCATTTGTTTTGTTTGACTCGATAGCCCCAGTGTTTACCCCACTAGCCCCCTAAAATGGGTAAATCTTGAACAATGTCCGAATTGGATGAAATTTGAAAAGTTTGTTCATTGTGCCATTTTAGGGCATCGTTTGTTGTGTTTTACCCTGTAGCCCCAATATTTACCCCACTAGACCCCTAAAATGGGTGATTTTTTAAACAATGTCCAATTTAGATGAAATTTGGACAGTTTGTTCATTGTGCTTTTTTAGGGCATCGTTTGTTGTGTTTTACACTGTAGCCCCAATATTTACCCCAGTAGACCCCTAAAATGGGTGATTTTTTTAAACAATGTCCGATTCGGATGAAATTTGGATAGTTTGTTCATTGTGCTTTTTTAGGGCATCGTTTGTTGTGTTTTACACTGTAGCCCCAATATTTACCCCAGTAGACCCCTAAAATGGGTGATTTTTTTAAACAATGTCCGATTCGGATGAAATTTGGATAGTTTGTTCATTGTGCTTTTTTAGGGCATCGTTTGTTGTGTTTTACACTGTAGCCCCAATATTTACCCCAGTAGACCCCTAAAATGGCCGATTTGGATGAAATTTGGACAGTTTCTTCATTATGCCATTTTAGGGCGTCGATTATTGTGTTTCACCATGTAGCCCAATATTTACTGCTTAAGCCACCTATTTTTTAAAAAACGTCCGATTTGGATGAATTTTTGATAGTTTTATGAATTTGGCATTTGTAGCTGTCGAATATTGTGTTTCACCCTGCAGCCCTATTATTTACCCTACCAACCCCCCAAAATGTGTGAATTAATCAACAATACATTTTGACAGTTTGTATAATATGCCATTTTGAGATGTCAGTGTTTTATGCTATTTAGGCACACAAACTTATAACAATGTCTCAATTGCATGAGATTTAGACAGTTTGTACTTTACATAACTTTTTTTTAGGAACACTACCAATCACTGTGTTTGACTTTATAGCACCGTTTCTTATGGTTGTCTGTTTACAACTTTGCGGTTTTGGGGACCCATGAGTTTCTGCCTGCAGAAACAAATCAAGATTATAAAAAATGTTGGCTAATATAGGACCCAATATAAATAAATATAGAGAATATATTACAGTTTGCAGAATAGGTTGTAGTGTATATGCTATAGTAAAATGTGCTAAGCCACCCTTCTAGTTATATACTATTGTGACGCCATACTGTTCGCCCTTAACCATCGCTCTTCTGTTTCACCATATTTGGTAATTACTCAAACGGCAAACATTGTGTGCAAGTTATGTTTACCTCATGCACAAACTGTTGTGATAGCGTCGTTTGTCATAGAATATGACACATAGGGTCATTGCACGTGCACTGAAACCCCCATTGGAAAGTTTGGAACAGTGTAATTCATTGGGTGTAAAACGTTTTTTCCTGAAACCAGGAAAATCCCTACGGGCGGTTGTACACATTGAACAATTGGTAGCTGCACGTAGAGTAAAGAAAATACCCGAACTGACGCTTTATTGTGTCGGGTGCACAGGAATGCCGCTACGTGACTCATTACCACTTCGCTGCCTGGCCCGACCACGGGGTTCCTGTTTGCACTACTGGATTGCTTCGGTTTCATCGCGTCATTAAACAATCGCAATCTGAAGACAGTTCACCGATACTTGTTCACTGCAGGTGGAAATGTTTTTGTTTTTTTAATCGATTTATATATTTCTATAGTGGTATACGACATAAGGTTAGTGATCAAATGTAACATGACTCTTTCCGAGTACTATTGTTTCAAACTAGACATGACTTTATTGACTTTACCGAGCTTCCAAAGGAATATCTGAAACCCTTTATTGCCTAATTTTGTTTACTCACTGAAAACAAAATCTTGTATACTTGACACCATAACTCTTTGTACTAATGCGTTTTACTATGTAGCGCTGGTGTTGGTCGGACTGGAACTTACATAGGCTTGGACATTTTGGAGCAACAAATGATTGCAGACGGTAGAGTGGATGTATTCAGCACTGTACTGAATATGCGTCGACAGAGAATGGACATGGTGCAAAACATTGTAAGTGTATAGAAGGGAGGTTAGCAATGCACAACAATGCAGTGGGTGGAGTTTAACACGGGTGTGTATGTGCTTCCTTTTCAGATTGACAAACATACCCGAAACAACACATAATGTTAGTTTCACCTCACTAGTGTTTAATACTATCTATCTCCATGTAGTTGCTATCAATGTATTGACTCTTGTCTGTAGCAAATCTTAGACTTGGGTTTAAAAAATGGACCCAGTCCCCCGTTTAAATACTTGTAAGCAATGCCCTACCGGGAATTGTTTATTGTTGTCATTGTGCTAATTAAATTACCAAAATTAAATTTAATGCTTCAATTACTTGGTAAGCAGCCTGTGTAACACTTTATTGGTTAAAATCAACTTATCCAGTTGGATTGTTAGTGGGGGTTTAATGTTTTGTTTCGTTTATTATGGGTCCCCTTCCCTGAAGGGAACGCATCTTGATTTCACTCAGTTTTTTTTTCCGGTGAAATTTGTCCATGCACTTTTGGCATGAAATCTTTGGTGGATTTGGATGAAAATTTCACAGATGGTAGATATAGTTATGTAGATGTGCCATCTGCTTCGTTTGACTTGATAACCCCAGTATTTACCCCGCTAGCCCCAAAAGTGTAAAACGTTTTTGTATGTTGCTGCGCACCACAAACGAAAGATTTCTGTGGTGTAATGGTATAATAAAGGCAACAGAACATTTGGTACTTGTGCTTGTGCATTGCTTGGTGAACGTTTTTGCACATGCCAGTTGTAGGGGTGTTAACAGCCTTGTGACGTCAGAAGCGTTAACGAATGTTGCTAATAACACCTCTAGTGGTCAGAATTTTAAACCTCGGCCGATTTGGATAAAATTTTACATTAATGTTGATTGGGTCATTGTGGTTTCATATTCTTTAATTTTGGGTGTAGAACCCAATTAGTTGCCCCGCTAAAATGGGGGAATTTTTTAAAGAAGTACAGAATTAACTGAAATTTGGACAGCTTGTAGAATTTGTCACTTTTAGGTGTCAATTGTTGTGTTTTACCCTGTAGACCCAATATTCACCCTCTAGCCCCCTAAAATGGGTGAGTTGTTTAAAGAATGTCGGAATTAGCTGAATTTTGTAAAGCTTGTAGAATGTACAATTTTAAGATGACAGTTGTTGTGTTTTACCTTGTAGCCCCACCATATACCCCATTACCCCTAAAATTGGTAATTTTTTTAAACAATGTTGAAATTGGATGCAATTTGGATAATTAGTAGATTATGTCATTTTTAGATGTCAATTGTTAAGTTTCATCTTATAGCTTAAACATTTACCCAACAAGCCCCCTAAAATGGGTGAGTTTTTAAACAGTGTCGGAATTGAATGAAATTTGGACAGCTTGCAGAATTTGTTATTTATTGCTGTCGATTGTTGTGTTTTGCTTTATTTTGCCACTATTTACCCCTTTCTTTCCTAAAAATAGAACAATAAATAGGACAATGTGTGAATTGAATCAGATTTGCATAATTTAAACAGTTAGTAGCATGACAAGAAGTGACCACAGTGTTTTTTAAAACTCCAAACTAACTGATGGTTATCTCTTGAAATGCATTGTTTTCAACTTTGCATGTGCGGGGACCCATGAGTTTTCTGCAGAAACAACTGTGGTTATAAAAGACGGTGGTTAATATGGGACCCAATATAAAATATGTGTAGGGAATATATCAACGTTTGAAAATAGGTTATAGTGTATGTGCAATGGCAATATGTGCTGAGCCACCCTTCTAGTTTTTAGTCGTTTTTTTTGGCGTCAATCGGCGTCACTGCATTGGTTGAAATAATCTGGTAAAAACGTCACAGTTCGACATGAGATGATGTTATTGCGAGAAAATACTGAATATCACCTTTATCTAAGCACGTTTGTGTCTTAAACGAAAAATTTGCTTTGCAGAATCAGTATATTCTCATGCACAAGCTGATTGTTGAGATTCACACTACGGGCGACACAGACCTTCCTTGCGACAATTTTGCAGAGCACTGTTCCCGTCAACAAACGTAAATATTTTCTATTTTAGAAAACTTAGTCCTGGACCGAATAAGTTGGGCTCCAAGGCAACATTCTTTTTCATCAAACTTTTTTGTTAACTTATGTTGTCGAAAAAGATATAAACCAAAAGTCTTCATTCCCCCTTCGAAACAATAGGCAACATAGGCATACATTTTGGCCATACAATGGGGCTCAGAATAGTGTATTTTACTTGAAATTGAAATATTACCATTTTTGAATGTATATTGAAAAAATGTATCAAAAAAAATTATTTGCTACAAAACGCCGTTAGTGATTACTAATCATCATCTGTCTTTGAAGTCTCAAAAAGGAATTCGAATGGTTAGATCTGATACCTCCCCTTGAAACTTCGCAGTCGACGGCATGCCAACACGCAAATCGACAATCATGCAGAGATGACACGGTTCTGCCTTGTAAGTTTGTTGGGATTTTTTACTTTGGTGGGACAGTATCGACTAGGAACTGTTTTGTTTGGTCGAGCACGCTCGGTGCATTGTGACGTCACGAACATTCCCAATTCCACGCTAGTTTTGTAGTTTTCCAAAGTCCCTTACGTCACCAGCGGTGTATTAAGCTGTTGTACAGGCCCCAGAAGTACGCGTTTTTTACCATCTAACGCATTAAAAAAGTCATTTTTGTTCTTTGATACCATTTCGATTTTCGGACACTGGTTTCGTATGTTAGCATTGCAAATTTAATGCTCGGGTCAGTTTGTAGGCCTACAACCGCTCGACCGAGCACCGAGCATTAAAAACAGCGATGCTCGGTACCGAGAACTCGGGTTCTGGTTCGGCTCGGCCCATCCCTAGTATCGACCTATATAAGACTATAGTCTTACTGAAGAACGCGTCCAGCAAACTCTTATATTGTCATGTTCTGACTGGCTGATATATTTTCTAACGCTTAAGTCCACTATGTGGTGAAGTCTAATAGTTTGTGTCATATATCACGGGCTGTGGACACATTCCAGAAACTAAGTTATGCTTTTAATGCTCGAAACGCCATTTTCAAATGTTTTTTTTACAGATAATAGATCACTGGTGAATTTAAGTGGAAACGCAGCAAGCTTGTATGAGAACATTGTCTTTATCAATGCGTCATTTGTCCAGGTAAGTTCTGGTGTCTTGGAAAAGGGAAAATATTAGGAAACTTTAGCGAAAACCGTTGTAGCTTTGTTAACTTTGGTATATTTTATCCTAGACTTTATCCTAGAATTGTAAATTGTGCAAATAGCAAGTTGCAAAGCAATAGAGGTTACTAATTTCACCCATCGACATGTCGAATTGAACTTATACGTCCCTGGTGTTTATCGATTTCAGGAGATTTCATTTAAGCAAACCTCAGATTGTAACCCGCTGAACTTTTACACGTAAACTGGTCGTATATTGTCGTACAGCACACTATTGGTTTCATTTCATCAATGCTTTCATGTGTTGTTCAAAAACCTGTCGATTCGAAAAGGTCGAAACACCTCACTCCAACTATGCATATACGCACGATCCTTACACCTAATCGAGTTTGAACTTCAGTTTGTTTACCGGACAATAAAACTTTGTTCATGTTGTTTAGGACTATGAAGGAGCTAATTCAATGATCGTCACACAAGGACCGATGTCGTCCAACATCAACCAGTTCTGGCAGATGGTATGCGATCACAACGCAGCTGCGATTGTCATGTTGACTTCTGTGGACAATGTAAGGTTTTAAAGAACCACAATTTAGTTACTTCGTTTGGAATCGTTGCACTGAAGAAGTCACATTGATTTTTTGTGACTCGAGTTTTGTTATTAGGACCAAAGTTGTGGATATTGGACAGAAAATTTGAACTCCCCGCTTCAGTTGAATTACATCAATGTGACTATGACTGCAAAAACTGACCTGGGTCAGGATATTACAAGACGGGAGTTTTACGTCGAGGAAGTTGAAGGCTCTGTAAGTTTGATTTATTGTTGTAAGTGTCATATCTGGTTATCCATCGAATTTGACCCACTTGTTTTGGCGACAATGTTATTTTTGTTTGGTCAAATCCGCCTATTGCTTATATGAAACCAACTACATTTGGTCCTACAATGTAACCTAAGACACCTGGCAACCCATTACGTAGTTTTCCAACGCCACCAAGAGAAACAAAGAAGTTTCTAAACCAACTACCGACATCCTATTTTTGGTAACTGAATGATATTCTGAAACCGAAAAATGTGCGCAGGCTTTTCCTGCATTTAATCAAGTCATATAAATAATGGCGTGGAATTTCGGTAAACAATGAAAACTATCTAACACGCTCGTCTTTACAATGAAACCCATTCGTTTGTTTCTCACTACTATAAATAAAACAACAACACGAAAAACGGTTCAAACCGATTGTTTATTGTAACACAGGTTTCAGTAACGCATCTTCAATGTGACGTAACCAAGCGTGGTGACGAAAGCACCGTGGTTGAACGTTTCCTTGAACTCGTTTCTCAAGCTCATTCGTTGAGGCAAGAAAATCGTCCGATAGTTGTACATTGCAGGTAAGCAGCTATGTAGGCTACTTCTGTGGTAGTCGTCCTAATGTTATCAATTGCCATTTTGCTATTGGGTTTGATTTTCGCTGAAACGTATCGATAGTAAGAATCAACCAAATCGATCTTTGCCCAACTACTGTACGTATAATTCCGGGCTATATTTGACTTATACTTGCTGTTTAGCCAAAGATTAATAAAATATGTTGAAAATCTCATAACGCAAAACATCAAGCGTAAGTAACAACGCAAGAATCGTTAAAACTTTTTCTCTTGTGACCATCTACTTGATGGTGCTGTTTTTGTTAAACATCCTAATTTTGCAGAGATGGAGCTGGTCGTTCTGGTATCTTCTGTGCTCTCTTCAACCTTTTGGACCGCTCCAGGATTGAAAACAGAATAGATGTTTTCAGGACAGTGAAAGATTTGAGAGACGCCAGACCTTTTATGGTCCGATCATTGGTAAAAGATATTTTTCCCATTCCTGACATGTATTGGAATGTTATTACATTTATTATCATATATGTAGGCTAATGTTTTTTTACTTGTTTTACAGGCCGACTACTTGCTTTTGTATAAAGCTGCACAAACCCATGTATCCGCCCGAAGTATTTATGCAAACGTTTGATGCTGGTGATATTTTTCACAACAAATCTACAAACTAACTCGAATATATGTAATATTTCTATTTTTGTTTAAAAACTATATTCGCTTTAATTAATTTGATTTTGCTTGGAATCACGTTTTCCGTTGGAAACCCAAAACGGTATGACATACAAAGTTGCATTAAACAACTTTGCATGTAGACGTTTATTTGTGCATCCTGTTGGGCTGGACTTTAATATGTATCCTGTTGGGATAACGTCACTACTTGATTGCTTCCTTTTTCAATGAATATGTATACGTGTTCTCTGTCGTATAATGGATACATATGGTGATTCGCGAATAAATTTAGGGATTGCACGTATATACTTGTGCGCAACGCTCAAATTCGTAAATCCTATCCTATTAATTCCTCACAAATATCATGTGTGAATTTTGGAAGTCTGAACCATCTGGTAATCATGCTGTCCACAGATAACAGCAGGGGCGACCCCTTAAACTTATTGGCGCAGTTCTTAACGCGCCTTTCCCCGCGCTCCAAAACTCCAAGACACGTAGCACCAAAATAACGAATTCTTTTGTTAATGCAATATGGGCAGATGGTGACGCTCAAGAGACCATAAGCAAGATATGCACAAAGGCAAAGGCGCTTTCTGCAAAGATGTTTTAATTTAATAACGGCAACACACCAAAGACAACAGTGGCATTTACTCGTACCAAAATATTATAGGACCAGAGTCACATTTATATGCTAGCGATTAGTAGAAGGTCTGTAAATACAGCATCAAATTCAATAAATGTCACCTAACCACATTAGTAGCAAACGGCAAAATGTTAACCAACAATATTCTTACCGCAATAATAATACAGTTAGGTACAGTAGGAATGCGTAGGTAGGTTGACGGCGGCGGCATCCACTTTTGAATCAAGGTTTCACATAATTACAAATCCGAAAAGTGAACAAGATTTTAAACATTTGCTTACCGGTCAAAAAATGCACAATTCAGACAATGGACGACAGGCAACTAATCAGTATCTCACAGCATAATTTCCTATTCGTTATACCTGAAAAAATAATAACAAGCATTAATCCACCTTATAAATGCGTGCAGCCTCTATAATAGCGGTTCTCGAACCGGGGTCCTCCAAGCGATTTCAGAGGGATCGCAAGGAGCTGGAAGTACGCGTTACAAAATAGGCGATAATTAGCGCACAGATTATACTATAGGTTTTGTTTCGATACAAGTGCAACAGTGATGTAATACTGGTCAGAAGAATGCAAAATTTAAAGAGGTTGTTTTGCAATTTTTTGCATGAGCCGAAATATAGGCGTATGTAATTTTGGCATGTTGAGCGTACCGCGCAATGCGTAATACACGTGTAGTCCTTCGAATAGCTGATGTCAAATTCAAGGTTAAACAATTTAGGCGTCTATCCAGATTTTGGACTACGAAAACGGTTCGTATTTGACTGATTGATAATATACGGACAAAACAAATCGTGATCGTTATCAATTTCTGATTTAGTGGTACATATTCTTTTCTTGTTGCAGCGTTTCATAGGGTAGCCTGCTAACACCTTACCTCGCGACAGGCTCTCATTTAGCCAATTTGTAATAGTTGACGCAAAGAGCTAAACTAATGTTTATTAGGCAGGCCAGAGAGGTGTATGGTTTGGACGTAAATTTATTTAAAAATTAGGATAGGAAGTAAGTTTTAAAGTTGGTTTTATTGCATTTTGAATGATAATACCTTACCCCAAAAAATAATCAACATCACAATTTAAGATGATCCGACCGATCACGAACAAGTGTCTTCAGTGATCTTTTAGGTAAAAAAAGTGTCGTTGTTGAAAATGATTTGACCGATACAAGGCGAAGGCATAGCCAGAATCAAATTTCTTGAGGGTCCAATCCTACATTAATGTAGCCAAGTCTATCAGTTGGTTTGAAACACTGCCACATGGTACCTAAAATGTGCATTTTTAACATTTCATGTCCAAGCCCCTTGGTTATAACAATGTCCCGCTGACAAAGCATTATATGTAGGCTACACCTTATATTTGAATATTTCGCTTAGGTGACTAATACACATTCAGTTGCAGCAGACAGCAGTTTGTCATCATTTGCCACAAATCCTACCCATGAATCGAAACAGACGATCACATTTGACAACAAGGAAACTTTAGACTGTGTATGATTCCTACGTATGACTCAAAACAATTACAAAATTGTCCTTCTTAAGGTAAAGCCGTCCTTCTTAAGGTAAACCAAATGTCATGTTGTTGTTGGAGGGAATGACTAAAGTCGCAAGCGCCCCAGCTCCCGCAAAGTGAATAAATTTGCTTGCAAAACCACAAAACAGCGCCAATCCGAGAAGCATTCCTGTCCTGTAGCCGTGTCGCCCTTTCTGTAATATAGAAGTTAGGATAGATTTCAACATCACAAACTTAAAACCCAAAAAGGCATGAAAATCGAGGACATGCATGATGTATGGATGCTAATTTTCATGTAACTGAGCTATTTATATGTTGGCAAAAGAATAATTGTTTTGTACAATTTCTTACCATTGTTTCTGATGGAAAATACCACAGAAAAAGTCCCAACACAACTCCTACTCCGATTCCTAGCACAAGTTCAAGAGGTCCGTGAATGATTTTCGCAATGATGTCACCTACGTGAAAAAAGCCTTTAAATTATCAAAATAAGAATGTTTCCTAAAACGCTAAACCGTATGTTGATCTACCTCACCAAAGAAGGCCAAATTAGTTTTTGTGCAAAAACACTGTAATCCCTTGATAATTAGTTTCATTAATCAATCACTTTATAAGCACCCGGCCATTAAATGTTTTAAACGGGCAGTCGCGTCTAATCTTGTTTACGAGGTTTTGTCAAATCAACCGGTTGAATACACACAAACCTTCTGAAAATATCATTCCCAGAACCACGTTAAAGCCTGTGATGCCAATAACATCATTTAGAGCAGCTACGGCAATGAGGAAAGTGGGAATTCCCCCTTCTACGTCGTAACCCTTGTCCTGGAGGTATAGCAGGGAATGAACGCCACGACAGGAGAGACGGCACACAGAACGAAACTGCTCAGAAATATAAGTATTTTAACAATAGGAGGATGTTTAAAAGACGACATAGTGGCGGTAGAACTGACTGTTTGCCGGTTTTGCCCTTTTTGTCAGTTTTAAACTTGTACTTTGAACTTGTATAAAAGTGCCTAAAAGTCTCAATTTAATGCAAAATTTGGTTGGCAATTTGTGTGAACTGATTTAGCCCATACAAGTCACTTAAAAGAAAGAAGCAAGGATTCATTTGCACCATGTTTAGTTCAATTTAACCTTGCGCAGTGTTATACAACAGCCGAAATATCATTTTCATTGGGTGGGTTCCAATGGGTGACTTACCCGATGACGAATCCCCAGTTCCACGGAAAGCTAATCATTAATGTGGAGAATGCAGCCACAACAATACATTCGATGATAGATGTCGAAATAGCAAATTCCAGGAAAATCGACTTAAGCTTCAAGAGCGCCTGTGGTTTCAAGTACAAGTCAAACAAGTGACGGGCAAACTCTGGCCGCAAGATAACCTTTTGGCCGCTTGGCTCATTTGGCAAACTCTCGCCTTCCCAGTAAACGTCAAAGCGCTTATTGGGGAAGCACACAAATGTCCAAACCAGCTAAAGTTTCAAGGAGTTTACATATTTGACCTGACGCAAGTCATGTGACTGTTATTGTGCACGAAGGGTAAAGGTCGAAAAGAACAGTCTTGCATTTAGTTACATTAATGGATCCGCAAATCGACGGTTCGTCATTTTTGTACACGTCATTATTCCCATTTTTTTACCTTGCCGTCCAGTCCGATTCCAGCTCTAGTAAGTATCACTGTAAGGGCGATCAGACGTAGAGAAGATGACCATTGTGGGTCAATATCCTTAGCCACATCTATGTATGGCATGTTCCGAAGCAAGAAACCCATTACAAGCATTCCTAAAAAACGCAATGTTTTACTAACTTGCAAATTTTAAAATCTTGCGTAAACTAAAAACATCCATTTCGTTTTTGTGACACATGAGACCAAAGCAACCCTCTGCGTGACCTTAAATATGTATAGTCATATTCCGTGTTAATAAACAAAAATCTTACCTAGAAGTGGTGGTAGGGATGGAATTCCAGGCAAAGGAATGTGGCTAACCAACCAGCCTGCTGCCATGCACGATAGTAACAGAATAATGATACCGAACAAATTCCCTCCAGGAAGTGCGTCTTCCTTTGCAATGCTCCAAGGAACTCCCCATGATAAAAACGCCAGTACCACTACAGAAAAAACAATGTTTCAATAATTTGACAACATCACCTATTCTGTTGTGTCAAACTGGTTCAAAGTGATATAATTGTTGTACACTTAAAAATTTCTGTTTGATACAGAATTTTTAGTGCGGGATTTTTGGGCAAATTATGGTAGTTTGACTTCGTTTGTTCGGCCTTTAGGAAAGTGGCTTTTCTAACGTGGGTCGCGCGAAACGCTGAGGGGTGCCGTTTATGTTAATTTCACTTAAAGTTTAAAACCATCTCATCACGCTTTGATTTTTGATGTGAAAACATCAAAAATAATACCATGCATCAACAAATAATCCAAAAACCTTAAGTATACAGCCAGAAACGAACGCTTCACGGTTTAAAGCAGGTGGAAGCTTTTGCTTTCTTTTTTTTCATTTTAGCAGTTACTGTGCCATAAAAGTGCTCAAGGTGAAGTAATTTTACATCTAAATAGTTTGACTTTCACCATTTGGAAAACCCTAGGCTAGGTCATCAGAGTAAAAGAATACGCGTGGGCTCAAAGGCGGATATATCAGCGATTTTGAACTTGTCAACGTCGTTACATGACAACTGAAAAGTTTTAATTAACCACTGAGGTCGATTGAATACCTTCGCGATAGGCGCTTGTCTGGTTGTTAACAAATATTTGACCTCATCAGGTAAACCTGATTGCGAAATGTAGTAGCAAAAAACAATCGTATGAACACACAAATGGTAGTCACAGCGTCGGTTCTGGCAATAAACAAGGCAAGCTGGTGCCAGACTCTGGCATTTTATTTTTCAAAATCGGTTTCACGTGAGCTGCGGTCAATTGCGCATGATCATGTTCCACCAGGTTTAGTCTCGTAAACAACGAAATTAAATATTTTTTACACTATCTAACTTTATTTTCTTGATTTAACAACGAAATGAACTTCATCTTTATGCCACGAGTGGTACTTACTGATGCAAATAAACTTTGCAAGTTTTCCATGAGGTGGACAAAGAAATAGCCATCTACATTTAGTTCCACAGGAGTCTTCTTCGTGGGGTGGTCGAAATTCTGGGTCATGCAACATTGGCAAAGATGGGCCAGTCTATCGCAAAACGACTCTAAAAAACCCAAATTCTTGACTTTGGCTTATTGTGTCACATGGCACACGTAGTAAAAAGTATCCCACTTCGAACGTTATCCTTTTCTTTAGTTTTTAAGAAAGTAAACCAAACCTACGTGAAACATTGTATCACTGTTGCATACCTTTGCTTTGTCTTATGGATCCTGAGCTGTAGGAAGAATCGGAATATAGCTTTAACAAGGATTTTCTTTCCTCTCCACCATTGCTGATCACAATCGCATTTGTTGAATTGTCTTCTAGGGGCTTTTAAAAGGCGACATTTAAAAATCGAATTTACGAAATTCGGTGTTTACAAATACCTTTCTGTAGGGTTTGTCTTCAACGTCCAGTACAGTTTCTTTGATTACCGCGTCTTCGTGCATGTAGCCGTTTCCGGAATGTTCTCCCGACACAGCAGGGCTTGGATACGGGGGCATAACGAATCCCTCGTCTCGGTTCATAGTTATTTCGGTGTCGTTTGAACCCATTTGCTTCGACAAAGTTATGTGAAAATGTAATTCTATTTAAACGCCGATATAAACGGTTTGGGTGCCCGCTAACAAACTAGATGAAAAATATTGTCGTTAAAACATTCAACAAAGTTGAGCGCGGTTAAAAATCGAAATAAGATTTGAATAGCGGTACTGGTTTAAACATTAGCTGTCGCCGCTCAAACAATAAGGCTCGGATATACTAAAACATAATGCAGTCATAGTGTACACTGATTTGTGCACTGTCAAAGTATACGGACTTTCGTAGTATGACCAGTTGTCAGGTCAGAAGAAGGATCCGTGTTACAAGATAAGGCCCATCAAATAATCAAATAACAAAGCTATGTTTGCTTTAAATTTGTTAACAACGGAAACAAACTTGTCGCTACATATATAGGACCTTACAGATTGGACGTCAAATCACGCGTGGTGTAAAGACTGCCGAACGTTTCTAGCTATATTAAAACGTTAAACAGCTAATAGTTACCCACTGAAGCCCTATTTTTTGCATAAAAATAAATAAAAAAGGGACAAATATCCCCTTAGCCTATTTCTACAAGTGCAATTATCAAACACGCATAAGCGAAAAATATTAGCTTGTCTGCTTAACGTCAGTTTTATGCTCATGTGGTTTCCTAAATAATTCCTTAGCAAGAACAACAATTCGCGCGATTTTTGATCAAATGTTGGGGCAACGCAATCATTTTGACTTGAACACCGACAGACGCAGACAAAATTCTACCTCCTAGATTTCCTGCGCCCCTGTTGTCAAGAGTAACGTTTTTTTGACAGTTTTTCCAAATAACGCAACTTTTTGTGCAAATATATTACGAGCAGTTAGTTTACTTTATTGAAGCAATAGTTCCTTACTTGTTATTCTAAGCGACATATTCGCGATGGAAGTTTCGCATACTGTTTAAAAAACCCTAGTCACCAACAAGTTGCGCGTCCTTATCTGAGTAGACGCAACGATCGACCCGCATTTATATTTGACCTTCGATCACCTCCGACCCGCTAACCTGCGCGCAATATTTGCTAATACGTGTGTACGATAAGCGACTGGCAATAAAGTGGAGAGCGGGAATTTATATTGTTTTTCTCCGGGAAACAAAAGCACTGTATTGGGCGGCGTGGAACGCAATTGCTGTCAGATGTGAAATAATGATTTATTTGCCATCTTTCAATCAAAGACAACGAAGGATCTAGGTCGCAACGAAGTCATGAGACGGGTATGTTATTTGACATACGTTTATCACCTAAAATTAATCTTGTCACTAGGTGGTGGTATTGAAAAGTTTTCCCCGCTTTTTTCTTAACGGGCAGGAACTTGGCCGAACGGTCTGGCGCGCCTGACCCATATACAGACATAAATACAGACAAGTAAAAAAATTAACATGTAAACAGCCCTCAAATTAATGGTTTGTGAAGTCGTCAATGAAAAGTCGTTTAATTGCATTGAATACTAACATATGTGTAACTTATTGCCAGAAAAACCCGTATTTGCAACGAAGTAAATCTGGGACAGAAAGTGTTGCAAGGGCGTACACAAATCGAAAAAAAGTGTTGTGTATTTCATTTTCAGTATGTTCACACGTTTTTAATTCTGCCTTCCTATAGTTGGATGTAATTTACGAATTAAAGGTTTTGCAATATACTTAGGTAGTTGAAAACCGCGACAGAATTACACGGAAAATACACGCATAACTGAATCAACAGCGTCAACTAGTGCCATTAAATTGTAAATGGGTTAAAATTTTAATAAAAGACAATAAGACTGTTATCGTCAATGTTTCACACCGTACGGAACGAAACCAAATAACGTTATTCGTTCTGAGCATTCGTCCTGGACCGATATTTTCATTTCGTTTCGGTCTGACCGAAATAAATTTATAACGGTATTTTTCGGTATTTCGGTCTTAACAAAAGAACATTTCTACGGTTTTTGCAACAATTAAGCGAAAAAAGTAAGAAAGTTGCAACACACAAGAATTATTGTCGGTAGTTGTTATGTCACATAACATAACGGCGCAAAATTTTTAGCATTTTTTTTTTATTTTTTTTATTTTTTTTTTTAATTGTTGCATGTCAAATGTCCAGAACGAAATACCGTAAAAAAATAACGGCATTTCGTTCCGTTCCGGTATTTTGAATATTTTTATTTCGGTATTTCGTTCCGGTATTTGAGCCAAAAATTATTTATTTCGTTCCGGTATAACGTTCCGTTCCATTCCGGTATGAAACTCTGGTTATTGTGACCGTCAGTCAATGTTATGACATTTGCTTAAACGAATGAAAGTACATTTCTGTGATTGTTTTGCGCAGATGCATATTTAACTACAACACCTTATTGCCCAACGTTGTAAGCACGTGCACTAAGATAATAAATACAATATATACAATAGCATGTGTACAGGGTGTGGAAACTTGCAGATAATAATCATGTGATAACCGATACGTAACGAAAAAATGTTTGATCTAAATTTAGTAGTAAAAGTTAAAATGACGTTAACCTTTTGTCGAATCCTCCGTTTCAGCAAAGTTTCGCCTTTACGTGATTGCAATGTGAAGTCAACAAACATAAAAAAATATAATGTAGTTGGTAGTGATGAAGAATTTGTACGCTTTAAACATAACAAACATTTTTTATATTAGAAAATGTTAATTCTGCTAAAAAGATATACAACTAAGTAGAATACAGGATACATTTGTTATGCTGCAACATTTAAGTCTAAGGGTAATCATGACCGTAAACGACCTTTTGTTTTCGGTTACCACGATCAGTCATACAGTGCGGGTGATGACGCATTATGACGGAAATTGCGTTGAACGTGGAGTGCGTGTGCGTTTCTTATACATCTACACTTTGGTTAGTTTCTTACTAACAGTGAATCACTGTGAAGTAAAGGAGTTGAATATAAGATAAACAGAAAAACTATTGAAGGGTTAGAACTTATTGCATACAAGTGTTATACCATTGAAATTAATGTCAAAAGGCGGCTGCCTCGTACAGGTTACTAATGGCCAAGTGTGTGTATGTGTTTAAAATCACTGTTTTATTTGATCTTTTAGCATATAGATTTCAAAGATAGGTAAAAAAGATTGATTTTACTTAGACATGTTGTATTAAAGTTAATTGTTTGATGAGTTTTTACGTGATATTAAAAACTCGCTTAAGCGTCGCGCTAAAAAATGAGATTTAACATACTGCATAGCATTCATTTCAGTATGTTTGGTCAAAACAAACCTCTGTTAAAGCTTGTTTTTAAGATATTTCTTCAGCAAATAAAGTGCAATTTCCATTAGATGTATACGAGATTAAATTAATTTTTGACCCAAAATGCTTGGACTTACTTTGATGTTTGCGGTTTTCTCTGCAAATCAGTGTAGCAGCGGTCTGACATCAGCACAGGGTAAGTTACATTCCGGTATTGGTTTGTTTAATTTAGCAATGTAGCCTACATCCTTCCCACCATTGCCGTCCGCATTACAGCTTTTTGTTTACCAAATGTCCCCAGTCTGTCCAAATTTATGTCACACTATCCTCGGTCGCAGGTTGTGCACTCCTGTTTCTTTGCACGACGATATTGATCAAACGAACAATCAAGGAATAAAAATAAACTTAAACAAAATGTAGCCCTGAAAAAAGTTTCAACTGAAAAGTGTAAGCATCTGAAAATATACGAAGAACCTTCAAAATGTCAAATTAAAATTAGGGTGTGGGTGTGCGTGTGTGAAAATGGTAATGTGTGTAAAACACTAAAAAGGTGTTTTCGCCATAAAAGATAAAAAAGGTTAAATGTTGAAATAAAAACATATCGGATGTCGGATGCGTACAAGTACTGATGGCGTTGTTGGGCGCGAAGAAGCTTGGATGGGTAAGCACTTTTTTCCAAGGAATGCAGCCTGACTACGGTAACTATAGCCAGGTGATTGTTTCCGTCATGGTAGTTGGTTTCAATTTGGCGCGTGGTGATACCGGTTTTGTTGCTTCTTGTTATAATGTGACATGTAGTCTGCAGTCTGCACCAACTATTTTTGTTAAAAAAACTTTACGGATAACATTTTGAATTGTAATTTATTTTGCGCAAAGTCGCGAACATCGTCTGCAACCTGTTTAATGTCACACAATGTATTTTTGTTTGTTTTTTTAGAAAGACTGTAGCCTATAAAGAACAGCTACACTGTACTATAGTTTACTAAAATTTTAAAATATTTTATAGTATACTAAAATAGTATAATACAGGTCATGTGTCCTTTAAGTCTACAGCATCAAGTCAGCCACTGGTGAAAGCATTTGGTTCTGATGGGCGAAACCTTTTTTCCTGACTGACATGCCATGACCATCACCATTGGGAACATATTGCTCAACTTTAACAATTTTGCCTGCCAATTACAAAAGCAACAAAATGGTGTTGAAATCAGGGACAAGAAATCAACCAATAAGGGTGGAATTCACCAAGCAAGATTAACTTAATCTGGATTAGGCCTTAATCTAGGATTAACTGATCCAGGATTAAGCACCTGGATTAGTTGGTATTCACCAACCAGGATTAAACCGAGACTAGTTAATCGGTACTTTAATCCCGATTAAGTTCCTAATCCCCGATTATGCTGAGTCATAGTCATGGCCGCATGGGTTTTAGGCAATTTTAAAGATGTTTTGATTTGTATGAAGGTGTAAAACTGTGTGTTTTGGGATTTTAAACACTTTTTGGCGTTTTTGTATATATACCTACAAGCCATTTATTGTGTATTGAATGGTTGGTACTTTTGCATTAGACACAGGGTATTGTATTACTGTTTTTGTTAGCAAACCCAAACAACAAAATATGCCTTGAACAACTAGTATAAGTTTATTAGAAAAGGATATTTTGCTTTCCCTCACTGAAACACATAAAATGTCGTAGAAAGCTAGAAATCAGACCATGTTACCAAATGGAAAACTTGTCAGTCTGATGATCAACTTTAAACCAACAGTGGCTGCAACTGAACCAAACTGCATTGGAAATGTTTTCAGAATTTTGTAACATATGATATATATATATCAAAATTTTAGTGAAGTTGATCGGGGATCTAAGGAACACTGGAAGGCGAGGGAAGCCTAGCAGCTGTGGCTATACAGAAAGGCTGCAAAACAATCCACCTTTCATTGAAAAAGCTCATAATAAGAGAGGTCATCATAAGAATGTTTTGTGTGTATCATCCCTGAACAATCTGTGAAAGAAAATCAGGGCTTCGAGCCTAACCACACACCCCAATACTACTAACTCTAGGTGTTTGCTTGTAAAATTGATGTTCATTTTATTGATTTTTTTAGCAGTAAACTTCAAGTTCTAATCCTTTTTATGTTTGTTTGTTTTCCAATTGAACACAAAGCAGAGAATGCATTGACTTTTGCCAAAAGTGGCAGTAAAAGCACATTCGCTACTAACAAAATAAGGCATAATTAGCACAATTTAATTTCACAGATCTTTGGACTTCAGGGATAAAAACTATAAAATCTTGTTTTGTATGCCTAGGGCTGTGAAAAAATGCAAAAAAAATAATTCCCTCCCTGTTTGGCATTTTATGTACCAAACTAAAAATGTGTTAAGGGTTAAGGTTGGTTAGATCTATTCTATATAATTAAGAAACCCAGGGGGGTGCAAAAAAAAGAAAAAAAGGTTAAGAACCACTGGTCTACATTCTACAGGCAGTCAGAATAAAGATTACATATTGTCTGGGTGTTGGTTATTACCCATTGATAAATTAATCATTTCTCCAACCAATTACAACTTGGTTGTCGAATACAGTAGTACAAACTTTTTTTTTTCTTGTATGATATTTACCACAAATGACATTTGAAGATAGTTTATATAATGGAAGCTGTTTTTATGCATGCTGAGTGCAGATTTTTTTCTTGGTACTATTGGGTTATTTTTACATTTTGTGAGGAAGACTCAGTTAAGGTTTAATTAACATCAGGAGCTGAATATACCAATAACTTGAGGTTTTTGTTCTAATTGACAAACCTGCCACATCTTTCAGCAAATGTGTTTTTGGTATTTTTGTTGGTAAAAACCTTCTCACTACGGTCAAATTTTACTGTACCTATTTCAATCAAATTGTATACTTTCAGTTTAATATTGTAATAAAAATGAATATTCCTTATTTTCTTTCTGAAGTTTTTGAAAAACTGATGTTTGTTTATTGATTCATTTACAATACAATTTCAAAATCAATATGATTACCTAATTTGCCTTTTTAATGACAGCCACAGGCTTGTACTCCATATAACTAAAGGACTCATATTTTATGTGTGTTTAATTTATGAATAAAACAGCCTTTTGCAATGCACTGGCACAAACAGTAAAATGTTACAAAACAGAAATGTGAAAGAGAATGTGAAACATGGATTTTTTTGTTTAAAACAAAAATATGGCTTCTGTAATTACAATTGTATGATTAAATGCTTTTTTAAGAAAATCGCAAAAATGTTTGCTTCAAACTAGCCAGTAAACTGTGTTTTATGTTAGGATATTAATGCATGATCAAAACATTGTGTATGGTGTAGTAGGTTCTGGGTGGAGTTTATACCAAAAATAAAAAGACATTTGCACAGCTTTGTGGTCTTCATTTCTCAGAAAAAGTTTCCATTTAAAAAGGGAGAACAGTTCCGTTTTGTTAGTCATTTAAGTCGCAATATGGCTGGGTCTCCCAACTGTGTTAAAAATTCGATGTTGAATAAAATAGTTCGAGTATATATATTAAAAAAACAGGACAGTGAAGTTCACGAGTAGGAGCAAAACTTCATCAGAATCAACCCTAACATTGAATCTTTTATATGGGAGTGTTTATACGCATTTAATGTTTAATAAGTACCTCAAACTCCTTTTGAGAGCGTACACAATATAACTTACCTACCTAAAACCAAGAACACAAACTGGCGCCAGTTTGTTTACAACGGTATGTGACGTCATAATGCGTACATTTTTATTCATGGTAGTCAGGCTGCATTCCTTGGAAAAAAGTGCGATACAAGTGCAACAGTGATGTAATACTGGTCAGAAGAATGCAAAGTTTAAAGAGGTTGTTTTGCAATTTTTTGCATGCGCCGAAATATAGGCGTATGTAATTTTGGCATGTTCAGCGTACCGCGCAATGCGTAATACACGTGTAGTCCTTCGAATAGCTGATTTCAAATTCAAGGTTAAACAATTTAGGCGTCTATCCAGATTTTGGACTACGAAAACGGTTCGTATTTGACTGATCGATAATATACGGACAAAACAAATCGTGATCGTTATCAATTTCTGATTTAGTGGTACATATTCTTTTCTTGTTGCAGCGTTTCATAGGGTAGCCTGCTAACACCTTACCTCGCGGCAGGCTCTCATTTAGCCAATTTGTAATAGTTGACGCAAAGAGCTAAACTAATGTTTATTGAGCAGGCCAGAGAGGTGTATGGTTTGGACGTAAATTTATTTAAAAATTAGGTTAGGAAGTAAGTTTTAAAGTTGGCTTTATTGAATTTTGAATGATATGCCTTACCCCAAAAAATAATCAACATCACAATTTAAGATGATCCGACCGATCACGAACAAGTGTCTTCAGTGATCTTTTAGGTAAAAAAAGTGTCGTTGTTGAAAATGATTTGACCGATACAAGGCGAAGGCATAGCCAGAATCAAATTTCGTGGGGTTCCAATCCTACATTAATGTAGCCAAGTCTATCAGTTGGTTTGAAACACTGCCACATGGTACCTAAAATGTGCATTTTTAACATTTCATGTCCAAGCCCCTTGGTTATAACAATGCCCCACTTACAAAGCATTATATGTAGGCTACACCTTATATTTGAATATTTCGCTTAGGTGACTAATACACATTCAGTTGCAGCAGACAGCAGTTTGTCATCATTTGCCACAAATCCTACCCATGAATCGAAACAGACGATCACATTTGACAACAAGGAAACTTTAGACTGTGTATGATTCCTACGTATGACTCAAAACATTTACAAAATTGTCCTTCTTAAGGTAAAGCCGTCCTTCTTAAGGTAAACCAAATGTCATGTTGTTGTTGGAGGGAATGACTAAAGTCGCAAGCGCCCCAGCTCCCGCAATGTGAATAAATTTGTTTGCAAAACCACAAAACAGCGCCAATCCGAGAAGCATTCCTGTCCTGTAGCCGTGTCGCCCTTTCTGTAATATAGAAGTTAGGATAGATTTCAACATCTCAAACTTAAAACTGAAAAAGGCATGAAAATCGAGGACATGCATGATGTATGGATGCTAATTTTCATGTAACTGAGCTATTTATATGTTGACAAAAGAATAATTGTTTTGTACAATTTCTTACCATTGTTTCTGATGGAAAATACCACAGAAAAAGTCCCAACACAACTCCTACTCCGATTCCTAGCACAAGTTCAAGAGGTCCGTGAATGATTTTCGCAATGATGTCACCTACGTGAAAAAAGCCTTTAAATTATCAAAATAAGAATGTTTCCTAAAACGCTAAACCGTATGTTGATCTACCTCACCAAAGAAGGCCAAATTAGTTTTTGTGCAAAAACACTGTAATCCCTTTATAATTAGTTTCATTAATTAATCACTTTATAAGCACCCGGCCATTAAATGTTTTAAACGGGCAGTCGCGTCTAATCTTGTTTACGAGGTTTTGTCAAATCAACCGGTTGAATACACACAAACCTTCTGAAAATATCATTCCCAGAACCACGTTAAAGCCTGTGATGCCAATAACATCATTTAGAGCAGCTCCGGCAATGAGGAAAGTGGGAATTCCCCCTTCTACGTCCTAACCCTTGTCCTGGAGGTATAGCAGGGAAGGAACGACCACGACAGGAGAGACGGCACACAGAACGAAACTGCTCAGAAATATAAGTATTTTAACAATAGGAGGATGTCTAAAAGACGACATAGTGGCGGTAGAACTGACTGTTTGCCGGTTTTGCCCCTTTTTGTCAGTTTTAAACTTGTACTTTGAACTTGTATAAAACTGCCTGAGAGTCTCAATTTTATGCAAAATTTGGTTGGCAATTTCTGTGAACTGATTTAGCCCATACAAGTCACTTAAATGAAAGAAGCAAGGATTCATTTGCACCATGTTTAGTTCAATTTAACCTTACGCAGTGTTATACAACCGCCGAAATATCATTTTCATTGGGTGGGTCCCAATGGGTGACTTACCCGATGACGAATCCCCAGTCCCACGGAAAGCTAATCATTAATGTGGAGAATGCAGCCACAACAATACATTCGATGATAGATGTCGAAATAGCAAATCCCAGGAGAATCGACTTAAGCTTCAAGAGCGCCTGTGGTTTCAAGTACAAGTCAAACAAGTGACGGGCAAACTCTGGCCGCAAGATAACCTTTTGACCGCTTGGCTCATTTGGCAAACTCTCGCCTTCCAAGTAAACGTCAAAGCGCTTATGGGGGAAGCACACAAATGTCCAAACCAGCTAAAGTTTCAAGGAGATTACATATTTGACCTGACGCAAGTCATGTGACTGTTATTGTGCACGAAGGGTGAAGGTCGAAAAGAACAGTCTTGCATTTAATTACATTAATGGATCCGCAAATCGACAGTTCGTCACTTTTGTGTACAAAAGTGTATACACGTCATTATTCCCATTTTTTACCTTGCCGTCCAGTCCGATTCTAGCTCTAGTAAGTATCACTGTAAGGGCGATCAGACGTAGAGAAGATGACCATTGTGGGTCAATATCCTTAGCCACATCTATGTATGGCACGTTCCGAAGCAAGAAACCCATTACAAGCATTCCTAAAAAACGCAATGTTTTACTAACTTGCAAATTTTAAAATCTTGCGTAAACTAAAAACGTCTATTTCGTTTTCGTGACACATGAGATGAAGTTGGACCAAAGCAACCCTCTGTGTGACCTTAAATATGTATAGTCATATTCCGTGTTAATAAACAAAAATCTTACCTAGAAGTGGTGGTAGGGGTGGAATTCCAGGCAAAGGAATGTGGCTAACTAACCAGCCTGCTGCCATGCACGATAGTAACAGAATAATGATACCGAACAAATTTCTTCCAGGAAGTGCGTCTTCCTTTGCAATGCTCTAAGGCAGTGGTTCCCAACCTTTTTTTGTCGCGACCCAAATACTTCCCAAAATTTGGTTTTGTGGATTCTTGCGACCCACAAACATACATTCTTACTATTTTTGGTTGATTTTTGTTTGTAAACCAGGGAAGCTTTTCGAAAATTTCTGCGCCAATTTAAAAAATCAAACAAATAATATTCGTTTATTTTTAACCAACTTAGAGCTGGCTCAAAGCATTATCAGCCAGACAACGCTTAACAGTGATCTCACACAAACATTATGACGTCACAATCAGAATTAACCACTACCACGCCAAATTGTCATGAAATTATTATTGGGCAACAATTTATAGCCTTGGGAAATAATAAAATAACGCTACGAAACGAAGTCAAGGAGTAGATGCTTTTATTGCCACAAAAACAAGCGACCCAACAGAATTGCCAGGCGACCCAACTTTGGGTCGCGACCCATAGGTTGGGAAACACTGCTCTAAGGGACTCCCCATGATAAAAACGCTAGTACCACTACAGAAAAAAAATGTTTCAATAATTTGACAACATCACCTATTCTGTTGTGTCAAACTGGATCAAAGTGATATAATTGTTGTACACTCAAAAATTTCTGTTTAATACAGAATTTCTAGTGCGGGATTTTTGGGCAAATTATGGTAGTTTGACTTCGTTTGTTGGGCGTTTAGGAAAGTGGCTTTTCTAACGGGGGTCGCGCGAAACGCTGAGGGGTGCTGTTTATGTTAATTTCACTTAAAGTTTAAAACCATCTCATCACGCTTTGATTTTTGATAAAAAAAAATCAAAAAAAAAAAATAGAAAAAGTCCCAACACGTCTAAATAATTTTACGTCGAAATAGTTTGCCTTTCACCATTTGGAAAACCCTAGGCTAGGTCATCAGAGCAAAAGAATACGCGTGGGCTCAAAGGCGGATATATCAGCGATTTTGACGCCGTGCGTTTGTGAGTTAACTTGTCAACGTCGTTACATGACAACTGAAAAGTTTTAATTAACCACTGAGGTCGATTGAATACCTTCGCGATAGGCGCTTGTCTGGTTGTTAACAAATATTTGACCTCATCAGGTAAACCTGATTGCGAAATGTATTAGCAAAAAACAATCATATGAACACACAAATGGTAGTCACAGCGTCGGTTCTGGCAATAAACAAGGTGGGCTGGTGCCAGACTCTGGCATTTTATTTTTCAAAATCGGTCTCACGTGAGCTGCGGTCAATTGCGCATGATCATGGTCCGCCAGGTTTAATCTCGTAAACAACGAAATTAAATATTTTTTACACTATCTAACTTTATTTTCTTGATTTAACAACGAATTGAACTTCATCTTTATGCCACGAGTGGTACTTACTGATGCAAATAAACTTTGCAAGTTTTCCATGAGGTGGACAAAGAAATAGCCATCTACATTTAGTTCCACAGGAGTCTTCTTCGTGAGGGTGGTCGAAATTCTGGGTCATGCAACATTGGCAAAGATGGGCCCAGTCTATCGCAAAACGACTCTAAAAAAACAAATTCTTGACTTTGGCTTATTGTGTCACATGGCACACGTAGTAAGTATCCCACTTCGAACTTTATCCTTTTCTTTAGTTTTTAAGAAAGTAAACCAAACCTACGTGAAACATTGTATTACTGTTGCATACCTTTGCTTTGTCTTATGGATCCTGAGCTGTAGGGATGAATCGGAATCTAGCTTTAACAAGGATTTTCTTTTCTCACCACCATTGCTGATTACAATCGCATTTATTGAATTGTCTTCTAAGGGCTTTAAAAGGCGACATTTAAAAAGGCCCCCAAAATCGAATTTAAGAAGCTCGGTGTTTACAAATATCTTTCTGTAGGGTTTATCTTCAACGTCCAGCACAGTTTCTTTGATTACCGCGTCTTCGTGCATGTACCCATTTCCGGAATGTTCTCCCGACACAGCAGGGCTTGGATAAGGGGGCATAACGAATCCCTCGTCTCGGTTCATAGTTATTTCGGTGTCGTTTGAACCCATTTGCTTCGACAATGTTATGTGAAAATGTAATTCTATTTAAACGCCGATATAAACGGTTTGGGTGCCCGCTAAAAACTAGTTGAAAAATATTGCCGTTAAAACATTTAACAAAGTTGAGCGCTGTTAAAAATCGAAATAAGATTTGAATAGTGGATTGACGTACTGGTTTAAACATAGCTGTCGCTGCTCAAACAATAAGGCACGGATATACTAAAACATAATGCAGTCATAGTGTACACTGTTTTGCACACTGTCAAAGTATACATACGTTCGTAGTATGACCAGATGTCAGGTCAGAAGAAGGAACCGGGTTACAAGATAAGGCCCATCAAATAAACAAATAACAAAGATATGTTTGCTTTAAATTTGAAACAAACTTGTCGCTACATATATAGGACCTTACAGATTGGACGTCAAATCACGCGTGGTGTAAAGACTGCCGAACGTTTCTAGCTATATTAAAACGTTAAACAGCTAATAGTTACCCACTGAAGCCCTATTTTTTGCATAAAAATAAATAAAAAAGGGACAAATATCCCCTTAGCCTATTTCTACAAGTGCAATTATCAAACACGCATAAGCGAAAAATATTAGCTTGTCTGCTTAACGTCAGTTTTATGCTCATGTGGTTTCCTAAATAATTCCTTAGCAAGAACAACAATTCGCGCGATTTTTGATCAAATGTTGGGGCAACGCAATCATTTTGACTTGAACACCGACAGACGCAGACAAAATTCTACCTCCTAGATTTCCTGCGCCCCTGTTGTCAAGAGTAACGTTTTTTTGACAGTTTTTCCAAATAACGCAACTTTTTGTGCAAATATATTACGAGCAGTTAGTTTACTTTATTGAAGCAATAGTTCCTTACTTGTTATTCTAAGCGACATATTCGCGATGGAAGTTTCGCATACTGTTTAAAAAACCCTAGTCACCAACAAGTTGCGCGTCCTTATCTGAGTAGACGCAACGATCGACCCGCATTTATATTTGACCTTCGATCACCTCCGACCCGCTAACCTGCGCGCAATATTTGCTAATACGTGTGTACGATAAGCGACTGGCAATAAAGTGGAGAGCGGGAATTTATATTGTTTTTCTCCGGGAAACAAAAGCACTGTATTGGGCGGCGTGGAACGCAATTGCTGTCAGATGTGAAATAATGATTTATTTGCCATCTTTCAATCAAAGACAACGAAGGATCTAGGTCGCAACGAAGTCATGAGACGGGTATGTTATTTGACATACGTTTATCACCTAAAATTAATCTTGTCACTAGGTGGTGGTATTGAAAAGTTTTCCCCGCTTTTTTCTTAACGGGCAGGAACTTGGCCGAACGGTCTGGCGCGCCTGACCCATATACAGACATAAATACAGACAAGTAAAAAAATTAACATGTAAACAGCCCTCAAATTAATGGTTTGTGAAGTCGTCAATGAAAAGTCGTTTAATTGCATTGAATACTAACATATGTGTAACTTATTGCCAGAAAAACCCGTATTTGCAACGAAGTAAATCTGGGACAGAAAGTGTTGCAAGGGCGTACACAAATCGAAAAAAAGTGTTGTGTATTTCATTTTCAGTATGTTCACACGTTTTTAATTCTGCCTTCCTATAGTTGGATGTAATTTACGAATTAAAGGTTTTGCAATATACTTAGGTAGTTGAAAACCGCGACAGAATTACACGGAAAATACACGCATAACTGAATCAACAGCGTCAACTAGTGCCATTAAATTGTAAATGGGTTAAAATTTTAATAAAAGACAATAAGACTGTTATCGTCAATGTTTCACACCGTACGGAACGAAACCAAATAACGTTATTCGTTCTGAGCATTCGTCCTGGACCGATATTTTCATTTCGTTTCGGTCTGACCGAAATAAATTTATAACGGTATTTTTCGGTATTTCGGTCTTAACAAAAGAACATTTCTACGGTTTTTGCAACAATTAAGCGAAAAAAGTAAGAAAGTTGCAACACACAAGAATTATTGTCGGTAGTTGTTATGTCACATAACATAACGGCGCAAAATTTTTAGCATTTTTTTTTTATTTTTTTTATTTTTTTTTTTAATTGTTGCATGTCAAATGTCCAGAACGAAATACCGTAAAAAAATAACGGCATTTCGTTCCGTTCCGGTATTTTGAATATTTTTATTTCGGTATTTCGTTCCGGTATTTGAGCCAAAAATTATTTATTTCGTTCCGGTATAACGTTCCGTTCCATTCCGGTATGAAACTCTGGTTATTGTGACCGTCAGTCAATGTTATGACATTTGCTTAAACGAATGAAAGTACATTTCTGTGATTGTTTTGCGCAGATGCATATTTAACTACAACACCTTATTGCCCAACGTTGTAAGCACGTGCACTAAGATAATAAATACAATATATACAATAGCATGTGTACAGGGTGTGGAAACTTGCAGATAATAATCATGTGATAACCGATACGTAACGAAAAAATGTTTGATCTAAATTTAGTAGTAAAAGTTAAAATGACGTTAACCTTTTGTCGAATCCTCCGTTTCAGCAAAGTTTCGCCTTTACGTGATTGCAATGTGAAGTCAACAAACATAAAAAAATATAATGTAGTTGGTAGTGATGAAGAATTTGTACGCTTTAAACATAACAAACATTTTTTATATTAGAAAATGTTAATTCTGCTAAAAAGATATACAACTAAGTAGAATACAGGATACATTTGTTATGCTGCAACATTTAAGTCTAAGGGTAATCATGACCGTAAACGACCTTTTGTTTTCGGTTACCACGATCAGTCATACAGTGCGGGTGATGACGCATTATGACGGAAATTGCGTTGAACGTGGAGTGCGTGTGCGTTTCTTATACATCTACACTTTGGTTAGTTTCTTACTAACAGTGAATCACTGTGAAGTAAAGGAGTTGAATATAAGATAAACAGAAAAACTATTGAAGGGTTAGAACTTATTGCATACAAGTGTTATACCATTGAAATTAATGTCAAAAGGCGGCTGCCTCGTACAGGTTACTAATGGCCAAGTGTGTGTATGTGTTTAAAATCACTGTTTTATTTGATCTTTTAGCATATAGATTTCAAAGATAGGTAAAAAAGATTGATTTTACTTAGACATGTTGTATTAAAGTTAATTGTTTGATGAGTTTTTACGTGATATTAAAAACTCGCTTAAGCGTCGCGCTAAAAAATGAGATTTAACATACTGCATAGCATTCATTTCAGTATGTTTGGTCAAAACAAACCTCTGTTAAAGCTTGTTTTTAAGATATTTCTTCAGCAAATAAAGTGCAATTTCCATTAGATGTATACGAGATTAAATTAATTTTTGACCCAAAATGCTTGGACTTACTTTGATGTTTGCGGTTTTCTCTGCAAATCAGTGTAGCAGCGGTCTGACATCAGCACAGGGTAAGTTACATTCCGGTATTGGTTTGTTTAATTTAGCAATGTAGCCTACATCCTTCCCACCATTGCCGTCCGCATTACAGCTTTTTGTTTACCAAATGTCCCCAGTCTGTCCAAATTTATGTCACACTATCCTCGGTCGCAGGTTGTGCACTCCTGTTTCTTTGCACGACGATATTGATCAAACGAACAATCAAGGAATAAAAATAAACTTAAACAAAATGTAGCCCTGAAAAAAGTTTCAACTGAAAAGTGTAAGCATCTGAAAATATACGAAGAACCTTCAAAATGTCAAATTAAAATTAGGGTGTGGGTGTGCGTGTGTGAAAATGGTAATGTGTGTAAAACACTAAAAAGGTGTTTTCGCCATAAAAGATAAAAAAGGTTAAATGTTGAAATAAAAACATATCGGATGTCGGATGCGTACAAGTACTGATGGCGTTGTTGGGCGCGAAGAAGCTTGGATGGGTAAGCACTTTTTTCCAAGGAATGCAGCCTGACTACGGTAACTATAGCCAGGTGATTGTTTCCGTCATGGTAGTTGGTTTCAATTTGGCGCGTGGTGATACCGGTTTTGTTGCTTCTTGTTATAATGTGACATGTAGTCTGCAGTCTGCACCAACTATTTTTGTTAAAAAAACTTTACGGATAACATTTTGAATTGTAATTTATTTTGCGCAAAGTCGCGAACATCGTCTGCAACCTGTTTAATGTCACACAATGTATTTTTGTTTGTTTTTTTAGAAAGACTGTAGCCTATAAAGAACAGCTACACTGTACTATAGTTTACTAAAATTTTAAAATATTTTATAGTATACTAAAATAGTATAATACAGGTCATGTGTCCTTTAAGTCTACAGCATCAAGTCAGCCACTGGTGAAAGCATTTGGTTCTGATGGGCGAAACCTTTTTTCCTGACTGACATGCCATGACCATCACCATTGGGAACATATTGCTCAACTTTAACAATTTTGCCTGCCAATTACAAAAGCAACAAAATGGTGTTGAAATCAGGGACAAGAAATCAACCAATAAGGGTGGAATTCACCAAGCAAGATTAACTTAATCTGGATTAGGCCTTAATCTAGGATTAACTGATCCAGGATTAAGCACCTGGATTAGTTGGTATTCACCAACCAGGATTAAACCGAGACTAGTTAATCGGTACTTTAATCCCGATTAAGTTCCTAATCCCCGATTATGCTGAGTCATAGTCATGGCCGCATGGGTTTTAGGCAATTTTAAAGATGTTTTGATTTGTATGAAGGTGTAAAACTGTGTGTTTTGGGATTTTAAACACTTTTTGGCGTTTTTGTATATATACCTACAAGCCATTTATTGTGTATTGAATGGTTGGTACTTTTGCATTAGACACAGGGTATTGTATTACTGTTTTTGTTAGCAAACCCAAACAACAAAATATGCCTTGAACAACTAGTATAAGTTTATTAGAAAAGGATATTTTGCTTTCCCTCACTGAAACACATAAAATGTCGTAGAAAGCTAGAAATCAGACCATGTTACCAAATGGAAAACTTGTCAGTCTGATGATCAACTTTAAACCAACAGTGGCTGCAACTGAACCAAACTGCATTGGAAATGTTTTCAGAATTTTGTAACATATGATATATATATATCAAAATTTTAGTGAAGTTGATCGGGGATCTAAGGAACACTGGAAGGCGAGGGAAGCCTAGCAGCTGTGGCTATACAGAAAGGCTGCAAAACAATCCACATTTCATTGAAAAAGCTCATAATAAGAGAGGTCATCATAAGAATGTTTTGTGTGTATCATCCCTGAACAATCTGTGAAAGAAAATCAGGGCTTCGAGCCTAACCACACACCCCAATACTACTAACTCTAGGTGTTTGCTTGTAAAATTGATGTTCATTTTATTGATTTTTTTAGCAGTAAACTTCAAGTTCTAATCCTTTTTATGTTTGTTTGTTTTCCAATTGAACACAAAGCAGAGAATGCATTGACTTTTGCCAAAAGTGGCAGTAAAAGCACATTCGCTACTAACAAAATAAGGCATAATTAGCACAATTTAATTTCACAGATCTTTGGACTTCAGGGATAAAAACTATAAAATCTTGTTTTGTATGCCTAGGGCTGTGAAAAAATGCAAAAAAAATAATTCCCTCCCTGTTTGGCATTTTATGTACCAAACTAAAAATGTGTTAAGGGTTAAGGTTGGTTAGATCTATTCTATATAATTAAGAAACCCAGGGGGGTGCAAAAAAAAGAAAAAAAGGTTAAGAACCACTGGTCTACATTCTACAGGCAGTCAGAATAAAGATTACATATTGTCTGGGTGTTGGTTATTACCCATTGATAAATTAATCATTTCTCCAACCAATTACAACTTGGTTGTCGAATACAGTAGTACAAACTTTTTTTTTTCTTGTATGATATTTACCACAAATGACATTTGAAGATAGTTTATATAATGGAAGCTGTTTTTATGCATGCTGAGTGCAGATTTTTTTCTTGGTACTATTGGGTTATTTTTACATTTTGTGAGGAAGACTCAGTTAAGGTTTAATTAACATCAGGAGCTGAATATACCAATAACTTGAGGTTTTTGTTCTAATTGACAAACCTGCCACATCTTTCAGCAAATGTGTTTTTGGTATTTTTGTTGGTAAAAACCTTCTCACTACGGTCAAATTTTACTGTACCTATTTCAATCAAATTGTATACTTTCAGTTTAATATTGTAATAAAAATGAATATTCCTTATTTTCTTTCTGAAGTTTTTGAAAAACTGATGTTTGTTTATTGATTCATTTACAATACAATTTCAAAATCAATATGATTACCTAATTTGCCTTTTTAATGACAGCCACAGGCTTGTACTCCATATAACTAAAGGACTCATATTTTATGTGTGTTTAATTTATGAATAAAACAGCCTTTTGCAATGCACTGGCACAAACAGTA
Organism: Phallusia mammillata; assembly: GCF_965637545.1. Taxonomy (NCBI): domain Eukaryota; kingdom Metazoa; phylum Chordata; class Ascidiacea; order Phlebobranchia; family Ascidiidae; genus Phallusia; species Phallusia mammillata. The sequence goes on from NC_137258.1 coordinate 10,727,736, forward strand.
AAATGTTACAAAACAGAAATGTGAAAGAGAATGTGAAACATGGATTTTTTTGTTTAAAACAAAAATATGGCTTCTGTAATTACAATTGTATGATTAAATGCTTTTTTAAGAAAATCGCAAAAATGTTTGCTTCAAACTAGCCAGTAAACTGTGTTTTATGTTAGGATATTAATGCATGATCAAAACATTGTGTATGGTGTAGTAGGTTCTGGGTGGAGTTTATACCAAAAATAAAAAGACATTTGCACAGCTTTGTGGTCTTCATTTCTCAGAAAAAGTTTCCATTTAAAAAGGGAGAACAGTTCCGTTTTGTTAGTCATTTAAGTCGCAATATGGCTGGGTCTCCCAACTGTGTTAAAAATTCGATGTTGAATAAAATAGTTCGAGTATATATATTAAAAAAACAGGACAGTGAAGTTCACGAGTAGGAGCAAAACTTCATCAGAATCAACCCTAACATTGAATCTTTTATATGGGAGTGTTTATACGCATTTAATGTTTAATAAGTACCTCAAACTCCTTTTGAGAGCGTACACAATATAACTTACCTACCTAAAACCAAGAACACAAACTGGCGCCAGTTTGTTTACAACGGTATGTGACGTCATAATGCGTACATTTTTATTCATGGTAGTCAGGCTGCATTCCTTGGAAAAAAGTGCGATACAAGTGCAACAGTGATGTAATACTGGTCAGAAGAATGCAAAGTTTAAAGAGGTTGTTTTGCAATTTTTTGCATGCGCCGAAATATAGGCGTATGTAATTTTGGCATGTTCAGCGTACCGCGCAATGCGTAATACACGTGTAGTCCTTCGAATAGCTGATTTCAAATTCAAGGTTAAACAATTTAGGCGTCTATCCAGATTTTGGACTACGAAAACGGTTCGTATTTGACTGATCGATAATATACGGACAAAACAAATCGTGATCGTTATCAATTTCTGATTTAGTGGTACATATTCTTTTCTTGTTGCAGCGTTTCATAGGGTAGCCTGCTAACACCTTACCTCGCGGCAGGCTCTCATTTAGCCAATTTGTAATAGTTGACGCAAAGAGCTAAACTAATGTTTATTGAGCAGGCCAGAGAGGTGTATGGTTTGGACGTAAATTTATTTAAAAATTAGGTTAGGAAGTAAGTTTTAAAGTTGGCTTTATTGAATTTTGAATGATATGCCTTACCCCAAAAAATAATCAACATCACAATTTAAGATGATCCGACCGATCACGAACAAGTGTCTTCAGTGATCTTTTAGGTAAAAAAAGTGTCGTTGTTGAAAATGATTTGACCGATACAAGGCGAAGGCATAGCCAGAATCAAATTTCGTGGGGTTCCAATCCTACATTAATGTAGCCAAGTCTATCAGTTGGTTTGAAACACTGCCACATGGTACCTAAAATGTGCATTTTTAACATTTCATGTCCAAGCCCCTTGGTTATAACAATGCCCCACTTACAAAGCATTATATGTAGGCTACACCTTATATTTGAATATTTCGCTTAGGTGACTAATACACATTCAGTTGCAGCAGACAGCAGTTTGTCATCATTTGCCACAAATCCTACCCATGAATCGAAACAGACGATCACATTTGACAACAAGGAAACTTTAGACTGTGTATGATTCCTACGTATGACTCAAAACATTTACAAAATTGTCCTTCTTAAGGTAAAGCCGTCCTTCTTAAGGTAAACCAAATGTCATGTTGTTGTTGGAGGGAATGACTAAAGTCGCAAGCGCCCCAGCTCCCGCAATGTGAATAAATTTGTTTGCAAAACCACAAAACAGCGCCAATCCGAGAAGCATTCCTGTCCTGTAGCCGTGTCGCCCTTTCTGTAATATAGAAGTTAGGATAGATTTCAACATCTCAAACTTAAAACTGAAAAAGGCATGAAAATCGAGGACATGCATGATGTATGGATGCTAATTTTCATGTAACTGAGCTATTTATATGTTGACAAAAGAATAATTGTTTTGTACAATTTCTTACCATTGTTTCTGATGGAAAATACCACAGAAAAAGTCCCAACACAACTCCTACTCCGATTCCTAGCACAAGTTCAAGAGGTCCGTGAATGATTTTCGCAATGATGTCACCTACGTGAAAAAAGCCTTTAAATTATCAAAATAAGAATGTTTCCTAAAACGCTAAACCGTATGTTGATCTACCTCACCAAAGAAGGCCAAATTAGTTTTTGTGCAAAAACACTGTAATCCCTTTATAATTAGTTTCATTAATCAATCACTTTATAAGCACCCGGCCATTAAATGTTTTAAACGGGCAGTCGCGTCTAATCTTGTTTACGAGGTTTTGTCAAATCAACCGGTTGAATACACACAAACCTTCTGAAAATATCATTCCCAGAACCACGTTAAAGCCTGTGATGCCAATAACATCATTTAGAGCAGCTCCGGCAATGAGGAAAGTGGGAATTCCCCCTTCTACGTCCTAACCCTTGTCCTGGAGGTATAGCAGGGAAGGAACGACCACGACAGGAGAGACGGCACACAGAACGAAACTGCTCAGAAATATAAGTATTTTAACAATAGGAGGATGTCTAAAAGACGACATAGTGGCGGTAGAACTGACTGTTTGCCGGTTTTGCCCCTTTTTGTCAGTTTTAAACTTGTACTTTGAACTTGTATAAAACTGCCTGAGAGTCTCAATTTTATGCAAAATTTGGTTGGCAATTTCTGTGAACTGATTTAGCCCATACAAGTCACTTAAATGAAAGAAGCAAGGATTCATTTGCACCATGTTTAGTTCAATTTAACCTTACGCAGTGTTATACAACCGCCGAAATATCATTTTCATTGGGTGGGTCCCAATGGGTGACTTACCCGATGACGAATCCCCAGTCCCACGGAAAGCTAATCATTAATGTGGAGAATGCAGCCACAACAATACATTCGATGATAGATGTCGAAATAGCAAATCCCAGGAGAATCGACTTAAGCTTCAAGAGCGCCTGTGGTTTCAAGTACAAGTCAAACAAGTGACGGGCAAACTCTGGCCGCAAGATAACCTTTTGACCGCTTGGCTCATTTGGCAAACTCTCGCCTTCCAAGTAAACGTCAAAGCGCTTATGGGGGAAGCACACAAATGTCCAAACCAGCTAAAGTTTCAAGGAGATTACATATTTGACCTGACGCAAGTCATGTGACTGTTATTGTGCACGAAGGGTGAAGGTCGAAAAGAACAGTCTTGCATTTAATTACATTAATGGATCCGCAAATCGACAGTTCGTCACTTTTGTGTACAAAAGTGTATACACGTCATTATTCCCATTTTTTACCTTGCCGTCCAGTCCGATTCTAGCTCTAGTAAGTATCACTGTAAGGGCGATCAGACGTAGAGAAGATGACCATTGTGGGTCAATATCCTTAGCCACATCTATGTATGGCACGTTCCGAAGCAAGAAACCCATTACAAGCATTCCTAAAAAACGCAATGTTTTACTAACTTGCAAATTTTAAAATCTTGCGTAAACTAAAAACGTCTATTTCGTTTTCGTGACACATGAGATGAAGTTGGACCAAAGCAACCCTCTGTGTGACCTTAAATATGTATAGTCATATTCCGTGTTAATAAACAAAAATCTTACCTAGAAGTGGTGGTAGGGGTGGAATTCCAGGCAAAGGAATGTGGCTAACTAACCAGCCTGCTGCCATGCACGATAGTAACAGAATAATGATACCGAACAAATTTCTTCCAGGAAGTGCGTCTTCCTTTGCAATGCTCTAAGGCAGTGGTTCCCAACCTTTTTTTGTCGCGACCCAAATACTTCCCAAAATTTGGTTTTGTGGATTCTTGCGACCCACAAACATACATTCTTACTATTTTTGGTTGATTTTTGTTTGTAAACCAGGGAAGCTTTTCGAAAATTTCTGCGCCAATTTAAAAAATCAAACAAATAATATTCGTTTATTTTTAACCAACTTAGAGCTGGCTCAAAGCATTATCAGCCAGACAACGCTTAACAGTGATCTCACACAAACATTATGACGTCACAATCAGAATTAACCACTACCACGCCAAATTGTCATGAAATTATTATTGGGCAACAATTTATAGCCTTGGGAAATAATAAAATAACGCTACGAAACGAAGTCAAGGAGTAGATGCTTTTATTGCCACAAAAACAAGCGACCCAACAGAATTGCCAGGCGACCCAACTTTGGGTCGCGACCCATAGGTTGGGAAACACTGCTCTAAGGGACTCCCCATGATAAAAACGCTAGTACCACTACAGAAAAAAAATGTTTCAATAATTTGACAACATCACCTATTCTGTTGTGTCAAACTGGATCAAAGTGATATAATTGTTGTACACTCAAAAATTTCTGTTTAATACAGAATTTCTAGTGCGGGATTTTTGGGCAAATTATGGTAGTTTGACTTCGTTTGTTGGGCGTTTAGGAAAGTGGCTTTTCTAACGGGGGTCGCGCGAAACGCTGAGGGGTGCTGTTTATGTTAATTTCACTTAAAGTTTAAAACCATCTCATCACGCTTTGATTTTTGATAAAAAAAATCAAAAAAAAAAAATAGAAAAAGTCCCAACACGTCTAAATAATTTTACGTCGAAATAGTTTGCCTTTCACCATTTGGAAAACCCTAGGCTAGGTCATCAGAGCAAAAGAATACGCGTGGGCTCAAAGGCGGATATATCAGCGATTTTGACGCCGTGCGTTTGTGAGTTAACTTGTCAACGTCGTTACATGACAACTGAAAAGTTTTAATTAACCACTGAGGTCGATTGAATACCTTCGCGATAGGCGCTTGTCTGGTTGTTAACAAATATTTGACCTCATCAGGTAAACCTGATTGCGAAATGTATTAGCAAAAAACAATCATATGAACACACAAATGGTAGTCACAGCGTCGGTTCTGGCAATAAACAAGGTGGGCTGGTGCCAGACTCTGGCATTTTATTTTTCAAAATCGGTCTCACGTGAGCTGCGGTCAATTGCGCATGATCATGGTCCGCCAGGTTTAATCTCGTAAACAACGAAATTAAATATTTTTTACACTATCTAACTTTATTTTCTTGATTTAACAACGAATTGAACTTCATCTTTATGCCACGAGTGGTACTTACTGATGCAAATAAACTTTGCAAGTTTTCCATGAGGTGGACAAAGAAATAGCCATCTACATTTAGTTCCACAGGAGTCTTCTTCGTGAGGGTGGTCGAAATTCTGGGTCATGCAACATTGGCAAAGATGGGCCCAGTCTATCGCAAAACGACTCTAAAAAAACAAATTCTTGACTTTGGCTTATTGTGTCACATGGCACACGTAGTAAGTATCCCACTTCGAACTTTATCCTTTTCTTTAGTTTTTAAGAAAGTAAACCAAACCTACGTGAAACATTGTATTACTGTTGCATACCTTTGCTTTGTCTTATGGATCCTGAGCTGTAGGGATGAATCGGAATCTAGCTTTAACAAGGATTTTCTTTTCTCACCACCATTGCTGATTACAATCGCATTTATTGAATTGTCTTCTAAGGGCTTTAAAAGGCGACATTTAAAAAGGCCCCCAAAATCGAATTTAAGAAGCTCGGTGTTTACAAATATCTTTCTGTAGGGTTTATCTTCAACGTCCAGCACAGTTTCTTTGATTACCGCGTCTTCGTGCATGTACCCATTTCCGGAATGTTCTCCCGACACAGCAGGGCTTGGATAAGGGGGCATAACGAATCCCTCGTCTCGGTTCATAGTTATTTCGGTGTCGTTTGAACCCATTTGCTTCGACAATGTTATGTGAAAATGTAATTCTATTTAAACGCCGATATAAACGGTTTGGGTGCCCGCTAAAAACTAGTTGAAAAATATTGCCGTTAAAACATTTAACAAAGTTGAGCGCTGTTAAAAATCGAAATAAGATTTGAATAGTGGATTGACGTACTGGTTTAAACATAGCTGTCGCTGCTCAAACAATAAGGCACGGATATACTAAAACATAATGCAGTCATAGTGTACACTGTTTTGCACACTGTCAAAGTATACATACGTTCGTAGTATGACCAGATGTCAGGTCAGAAGAAGGAACCGGGTTACAAGATAAGGCCCATCAAATAAACAAATAACAAAGATACGTTTGCTTTAAATTTGAAACAAACTTGTCGCTACATATATTGGGCCTTACAGATTGGACGTCAAATCACGCGTGGTGTAAAGACTGCCGAACGTTTCTAGCTATATCAAAACGTTAAACAGCTAATAGTTCCCCACTGAAGCCCTATTTTTTGCATAAAAATAAATAAAAAAGGGACAAATATCCCCTTAGCCTATTTCTACAAGTGCAATTATCAAACACGCATAAGCGAAAAATATTAGCTTGTCTGCTTAACGTCAGTTTTATGCTCATGTGGTTTCCTAAATAATTCCTTAGCAAGAACAACAATTCGCGCGATTTTTGATCAAATGTTGGGGCAACGCAATCATTTTGACTTGAACACCGACAGACGCAGACAAAATTCTACCTCCTAGATTTCCTGCGCCCCTGTTGTCAAGAGTAACGTTTTTTTGACAGTTTTTCCAAATAACGCAACTTTTTGTGCAAATATATTACGAGCAGTTAGTTTACTTTATTGAAGCAATAGTTCCTTACTTGTTATTCTAAGCGACATATTCGCGATGGAAGTTTCGCATACTGTTTGATAAACCCTCGTCACCAACAAGTTGCGCGTCCTGATCTGAGTAGACGCAACGATCGACCCGCATTTATATTTGACCTTCGATCACCTCCGACCCGCTAACCTGCGCGCAATATTTGCTAATACGTGTGTACGATAAGCGACTGGCAATAAAGTGGAGAGCGGGAATTTATATTGTTTTTCTCCGGGAAACAAAAGCACTGTATTGGGCGGCGTGGAACGCAATTGCTGTCAGATGTGAAATAATGATTTATTTGCCATCTTTCAATCAAAGACAACGAAGGATCTAGGTCGCAACGAAGTCATGAGACGGGTATGTTATTTGACATACGTTTATCACCTAAAATTAATCTTGTCACTAGGTGGTGGTATTGAAAAGTTTTCCCCGCTTTTTTCTTAACGGGCAGGAACTTGGCCGAACGGTCTGGCGCGCCTGACCCATATACAGACATAAATACAGACAAGTAAAAAAATTAACATGTAAACAGCCCTCAAATTAATGGTTTGTGAAGTCGTCAATGAAACGTCGTTTAATTGCATTGAATACTAACATATGTGTAACTTATTGCCAGAAAAACCCGTATTTGCAACGAAGTAAATCTGGGACAGAAAGTGTTGCAAGGGCGTACACAAATCGAAAAAAAGTGTTGTGTATTTCATTTTCAGTATGTTCACACGTTTTTAATTCTGCCTTCCTATAGTTGGATGTAATTTACGAATTAAAGGTTTTGCAACATACTTAGGTAGTTGAAAACCGCGACAGAATTACACGGAAAATACACGCATAACTGAATCAACAGCGTCAACTAGTGCCATTAAATTGTAAATGGGTTAAAATTTTAATAAAAGACAATAAGACTGTTATCGTCAATGTTTCACACCGTACGGAACGAAACCAAATAACGTTATTCGTTCTGAGCATTCGTCCTGGACCGATATTTTCATTTCGTTTCGGTCTGACCGAAATAAATTTATAACGGTATTTTTCGGTATTTCGGTCTTAACAAAAGAACATTTCTACGGTTTTTGCAACAATTAAGCGAAAAAAGTAAGAAAGTTGCAACACACAAGAATTATTGTCGGTAGTTGTTATGTCACATAACATAACGGCGCAAAATTTTTAGCATTTTTTTTTATTTTTTTTATTTTTTTTTTTAATTGTTGCATGTCAAATGTCCAGAACGAAATACCGTAAAAAAATAACGGCATTTCGTTCCGTTCCGGTATTTTGAATATTTTTATTTCGGTATTTCGTTCCGGTATTTGAGCCAAAAATTATTTATTTCGTTCCGGTATAACGTTCCGTTCCATTCCGGTATGAAACTCTGGTTATTGTGACCGTCAGTCAATGTTATGACATTTGCTTAAACGAATGAAAGTACATTTCTGTGATTGTTTTGCGCAGATGCATATTTAACTACAACACCTTATTGCCCAACGTTGTAAGCACGTGCACTAAGATAATAAATACAATATATGCAATAGCATGTGTACAGGGTGTGGAAACTTGCAGATAATAATCATGTGATAACCGATACGTAACGAAAAAACGTTTGATCTAAATTTAGTAGTAAAAGTTAAAATGACGTTAACCTTTTGTCGAATCCTCCGTTTCAGCAAAGTTTCGCCTTTACGTGATTGCAATGTGAAGTCAACAAACATAAAAAAATATAATGTAGTTGGTAGTGATGAAGAATTTGTACGCTTTAAACATAACAAACATTTTTTATATTAGAAAATGTTAATTCTGCTAAAAAGATATACAACTAAGTAGAATACAGGCTACATTTGTTATGCTGCAACATTTAAGTCTAAGGGTAATCATGACCGTAAAAGACCTTTTGTTTTCGGTTACCACGATCAGTCATACAGTGGTGTGGTGACGCATTATGACGGAAATTGCGTTGAACGTGGAGTGCGTGTGCGTTTCTTATACATCTACACTTTGGTTAGTTTCTTACTAACAGTGAATCACTGTGAAGTAAAGGAGTTGAATATAAGATAAACAGAAAAACTATTGAAGGGTTAGAACTTATTGCATACAAGTGTTATACCATTGAAATTAATGTCAAAAGGCGGCTGCCTCGTACAGGTTACTAATGGCCAAGTGTGTGTATGTGTTTAAAATCACTGTTTTATTTGATCTTTTAGCATATAGATTTCAAAGATAGGTAAAAAAGATTGATTTTACTTAGACATGTTGTATTAAAGTTAATTGTTTGATGAGTTTTTACGTGATATTAAAAACTCGCTTAAGCGTCGCGCTAAAGAATGAGATTTAACATACTGCATAGCATTCATTTCAGTATGTTTGGTCAAAACAAACCTCTGTTAAAGCTTGTTTTTAAGATATTTCTTCAGCAAATAAAGTGCAATGTCCATTAGATGTATACGAGATTAAATTAATTTTTGACCCAAAATGCTTGGACTTACTTTGATGTTTGCGGTTTTCTCTGCAAATCAGTGTAGCAGCGGTCTGACATCAGCACAGGGTAAGTTACATTCCGGTATTGGTTTGTTTAATTTAGCAATGTAGCCTACATCCTTCCCACCATTGCCGTCCGCATTACAGCTTTTTGTTTACCAAATGTCCCCAGTCTGTCCAAATTTATGTCACACTATCCTCGGTCGCAGGTTGTGCACTCCTGTTTCTTTGCACGACGATATTGATCAAACGAACAATCAAGGAATAAAAATAAACTTAAACAAAATGTAGCCCTGAAAAAAGTTTCAACTGAAAAGTGTAAGCATCTGAAAATATACGAAGAACCTTCAAAATGTCAAATTAAAATTAGGGTGTGGGTGTGCGTGTGTGAAAATGGTAATGTGTGTAAAACACTAAAAATATGTTTTCGCCATAAAAGATAAAAAAGGTTAAATGTTGAAATAAAAACATATCGGATGTCGGATGCGTACAAGTACTGATGGCGTTGTTGGGCGCGAAGAAGCTTGTTTGCTGCACTGATCTCTATAAACCCTGGATTGCGCTACTGGCCGTCACGGTTGAAGCAAATTGAAGCGTAATGGCGGCTGCAAAAGGAAGCCCCAAAAATGCATTGCGGGCAATGGGGAGAGAGTGGAAAAATGACGATAATTTTTGTTTTAGGCATTTGCGTAGCGATTTTTGCAGATATGATTTGTAAATTAATAGGACGCATGTATTCCAGTGTGTAATAACCTATAAATATGCGTAGATTGACTGTGATGTGTATTAGTGTAGGTGTACTGGATACACGTTATTAAGTTAGTGTTGAAATAAATCTTTACTGAGCAGTAGTAAATGTTTTTTGTGCAATATAAGAAATGTTCGTGCTTTTTTAAGTATTTTGGACTTAAATCCAACAAGATGGCTATTCTCTCCACACAAGATGATGTGATACTTTGTATGACATTACCTTGCTTATCCAAACTGCTTGTTTTTGACTGTCATCAAACTCCTGGAAATTCTGAAGAACAAGTGATTTGAACGTTTTTATTAAAAACACAAAATACTAATATAATATTTCAACTATTTTGCTCAAAATATTTTTACCACGCAATCCAGTGTTTATAGAGATCAGTGGTTTGCTGTCTGTTCAGTCAGTAAAATTGACGGTACAGTTGCAAATACGATTCTCTGGAACTTTATTTATCTTGGCGCAGTACGCAATATATGTCAACTGCTGTTTTCATAAACAAAAGATAACTCACGTTTATTTATTTTGTTCAGCACCCTTTGCGGTTACTTCTGTGGAAAATTATGGCTTGTATTTCTTTAACAAATCTTTGTCGAAAACCGAGGCCGACACCGAGTGTGAAAGTCAAGAATCCTACCTTGTTCGAATAAAATCTCAAAGAATACAAACAGCAATAGAACGTGTCATTCGACCTTTGGTAAGCTCTACTGAGGCAACTGCACCGACAAACAGGTTCTTTTCGAGTTACTGGGTCGGAGCATCAAACCCGGTAGACAAACCAAACAGTGCCACCGTTGTTTGGGATGACTCCACCACTTCAACTTACACAAACTGGTACAAAGGAGAACCAAATTTTGCAAAGGAAAGGTGCGTGATCGTTTCCGCTGTTAACACATATATGTCAATATGGGGAGACCATTGGAATCTATTAGGAAAGTGGCTGGATTTTTCTTGCTCCGTAAAACTGAAGTTCTACATTTGTCAAAAAGGTAAATATTTGCCCAAAAGACTCCAATTTGTCGCTGTAAAATAAAAAGAATGCTCCCTCTTTGCAGAGTTAATTGTAAAAGATTTCACAGACGTGGTAGCTGAAAAATTTACTCAAGTGTTTTTCTCGGGAAAGGTATGGTTTGTTGGAACTATACGGGCTACTGTCCTTCATGCCAACACAACCACCAGTAAAAACAATTTGGCATTATCATCGGGTACACATAAAAGCTTCAATTACTCCATTGCTGTTCAATCTATTGGTGATGCTGGAAACTATTCATTGGTTCTTTCTGGAAAACTTTCTTCTTCATCATCAACAGTTTCACAAACAGTCGAATATACTGTTTATGGTATGTGAAGGACGTTTTAGCATTGTTGCATGATTTCTTTTACAAAAAAACATGTTCTGAATTTTGTGAAAAAATCATGTTCTAGTACCAGCAAACATTTCTCTGACTTCTTCCAACATCACCGTTGGAAAAAATAGAAGTAATGCCTTCATTGACTGTGTTTCATTTGGTTACAGCATTCCGTCAGCTATGTGGTACAAGTGAGTATTATCAATGTCACACAGAAATAATATTGTGATTTGCATTCATTTTATATGCAGAGATGCAACTTCATTACCACAGGTTTCTTCCTCACCTGTGTTTCAAAGTGTGACAAGTTTGGGTTACTCTGTAGTTTCTAGACTGAATTTTACTAATGCTACAAGAGCACATTCAGGAATATATGTATGCAAAGCTATAAATTTTGTCGGATCCACTGCCACTCCTGAAAGAAGAGCAGAAGCAAAGGCTCATGTGTTTGGTAAACATGTTTTTACTTTGGTGATATGTAATCATACACTACAAAGTGACACTTTTTATTTTTCAGTTGAGTATGCACCAATTTTTAATTCTTCAATTCCCCAAAAGAGACAAGCTGTCCCTTTTGCCAAACAACTAAACCTAAGCTGCACATTTCATGGTGCACCACTGCCAACAATCCACTGGAGCGTTAATGGCATTAAGGTTGAAGCGGGCAACCCTGGACTGCCTATTTACACACTAATGAACTACCAGGGTTATCGAACAACATCCACAATTGTCATATATAATTCTGTTATTTTGGGATCAAAAGCAAATCTGTCATGTCATTCAAAGAATGTGCATGGAACAACTGATCCAATATATTTTACATTAGGTATAAAAAGTGAAACTGGCTTGCTTAGAAAGAATGTCACATTAAAACGTAACAATTTCTATTTTTGTAGATTTGGACTATTTTGATGCAAGATATTACTGGTTTGCTCCTGTTAAAAAAAAATTCACAAATGCCCGGAGTGTTTGCCAAAAATATGATGGAGATCTGGCTATTATAACCGATAACAAAACTCAGAAGTTTATCCAAAACAAAGGGACATTTTATGCTAATCGCAGTGGGTGGATGACAGATACAAAGTCAGGTTTGGTTAATAAAATGTTAAGTATTCAACAAAACAATACATTTTGTATTCAACAAAAAAAGTGCTTTGTCTTTGTAATGATTATAGTCTAAATCCAAAGAGTGGCAAATTTCACCTTTATATGTTTTTTTTCTACCACTGTGCTTGTTCATTGACTTTTGGCATGGAATGATTGATGAACTTGGATTTTGGCAGGAAAAAAAAATAAAACTAAGTGAACCCGAACCGAACCTTAACCCATACGACAAACGTCGACTCCCTGATAAATAATGTAATGACTACAATACTGTAATACCCTATTTGAAAAAGACTACAGTGTAATTCAATTCAATGGTCTATTTTTACTCACAAACGCAAGTGATGGTAATGAGGCATCGATTAACCTTTCGGTTTTCGAGTCAAGATGCCCCCCAAAAAATGTGTGTAATTCACAGGTAATACCCCTAGGTCGTTGAAACTGTGATTCCCAACTTGTAATAAGTAAATTCCTTGAAAAACAACCCTTGCAAGAGCATAATGTTTTTGTTTTGTACAGTGTTTGCATCTTGGTTTTGTTTTTGTCGCTGAAATATGACCATAAGTACCAACTCACCGTTGCATTGTTTCCTTTTTTAGTTTGTTATGTTTGCCTCTACTAATTTTGCACACTTTTTAGGATATTTATCTTTATTACACACTTGTTTGCAAGTGTCAAATACATGGAAATAAAATGTGATGCATCTGATGCATTCTTTGCATCATAAACAATAAAACTGTTTTCACACAATTTTGTTTTGTTTTGCAGCCTTTGTAGGAGCTGAGCGTAGAAATGGTACTCTGGTTTGGTTCAATGACACACCACTCGGTAATTATTAAACATTCTGTAAATAATAAGCCAACATTATGTGGTTTTACACAATTTTTGCAAAACTAGTTTCATTTTAACTTTTGGTTTATTCAACTAAAATATGGGTACTACTTTATTTTCATGGTACATTCCCAGTGTATAATTCTTTTGCAGATCAGACATTTACACAATGGTCTACAGGAGAACCAAAAAACTACACATGTGTAGTTCTTTCAAACAAAGATAGTGACAACCCAAGATTTTCATGGAGAACTGGCCATTGTACCAACAAACGCTACTTTGTATGTCAGTTTAAAGGTAATGATTGGAAACTCAAATAGAATATCTCATGCTTTAAATCATGTTCATTTTCCTTCAGATGACTTGTTTGTTTACATGAATTAATTTCTAAGAACAACATAATACTTGCTTTTGTTTTAAGCTCAACCTGTTACATTTCTACCATCACAACCTGTAAGTTGTGCTGCAAATCAACTTTCAGTTAGATGGAAAGATATGACTGTTTTCACTGGCAAAATTACCTTTAACTTGCTTGCAATCACTAATGTCTTGGGAGGAATTCAAACAGTTTACAATAACACAGAAACAATCAATTCCACTGGCAATCATGAATACCAAATTTTGTTGGGTAATTTAAAAACACAGGATTATCGCATCCAGGTAATTTTGCATTATAAGGTGCTTATGTACTCATGGACTTATGTCTGATTATGCTAAGGTGGTTTTGTTTCCACAAATCTGGAATTTTCCTGTGCCTATGGAGACAGTTTTGTCAACCAGAATAGCTGTCGCTGACAAGGCTAAAAACCTTTCTGCTACATTGAATGTGCAAACATGTGTCATCACATGGATGTGGCCAACAAACATTAATATGATTGAAATTACAGGATACAAGGTAGGTTGTTATATAATTGTACTACTGTGGTCAAATTAGGTTGACTGCTTTTCTGCTGGGAAATAACAAAGTGAGGAATTTCTGGATGTATCAATTTAGTTTGTGAGTACAGCACTAAATACTGGTGATATCACATTTATCAAAAGCACACAAAAAATGGAGAGAAGGATATTGCAATGTCACAACTGTTTGATGGGATATTGGTCTTTAACAGATCTATGTCAACCATTTCTGTGTTAAAAGAAAAACTTAGGTTGAACTTCTGTATTTCAGCATCATCACATAATGATTCCACTTTTCACTTGCTTATATATTTGGCTGAACAATGGTATTTTAATGAATTGTTTATGAATTTTTTACAGCTGAACATAACAAAAAAACTGAGTTTGTTTGCATCCAATTCCTCATCACTTGCAACATGGCAAGAACAGCAAATGTTTAATGTATCTATGAAAAACGTAACGGATATGAACCACAGTCACAATGTTTCTATGCTGCCAAATCAAATACTTTCTATAACTTTACAAGTAATGACTTGTTCCAGTGATGGAGTGCCAGTGTTTGCACACAGATATTGTGCAACTTTACCAAAAGGTTATTTTATTTTGTTTTATTTAGCCTAACTCGCTTGTTTGCTACTTAAAATAAATCATTATTTTCCAGTGAAACATAGTATCTAAAGCACCATTGTTATACTAACTTCTTGCACATAAAAATATAAATAAATGTTTGTTTCAATGATAGAAAAGTGAAACTCAGAATAATTTTTATAGAACCAGATTTTGTTCCTTCAATAAAATCATCCAATTCCTTATCAGTCATTGTTTCCCCTGTGAACGAAATTAAATTAATTAAGGTTATGTTTTTTATTAAGCATAACTAACCTGTTCGCTAATAAATCATTTTTCCAGTGAAACATAGTAACTTAGCACCATTTTTCATTTTTTCACCATTAACTTCTGCTGCAAAAAAATATAAATAAATATTATCTATTTCAAAATGAAACAAATAACTCAAAATAATTTTTGCAGAACCAGATTTTGTTCCTTCAATGAAAAGATCCAATTCTGCATTATCAGTCATTGTTTCTCCTGTGAATGAAATTAATGGACCTGTCAGGTATTTAAACGTTGCTTTCTCATAATATTTGTGGCTTGTTAATATAAAAATCAGCTTACATTTTATTAAGCTGCTACTTTGTTGTTGGTATGGATGCTGAAAGTAGAAACAATTCATTGCAACAAATACTTACTTGGACAGAGTTACAAAGTGTTTTATTAGGAAACATCCCTTATTGGCATTGTGCTTTTGCTGTACCAAGGCAAGTTTATTTTGTTAGTGCTTACACATCATTTTAACACAGTTTTCTTGTAGATTTACAGGTGATCCTGTCACAAAAATTATTGGGGACAAATCAGTTTCAACGTGTGATGTCAAAACTGACTTTAACTCCAACCTTATGGAGACACACACATGCAAAAATCCAACTTTGACCCAAAACAAGTTGTACAAGTTTGTATTTTTGAATATTATTCTACCTAGTAAGTTATATTGTATTGTCTGACCAATTCATATATGTAGGTTTATGGTAATCACCACAACTGCAGTGGAAAGTTCTGTTGCAGTTAAAGCGAGTCCTTTTGTTGAAATAAGTGCAAATATCATGAGTCCTTCAACGCCCATAGGTTAGTAATGCTCCATAAACTTATGTAAGCTAAATATGTCGTTAAAACATTTATTTTTCAGGGCTAATTGTAGGAATTTCCATTGGTGTCTTCTTACTTATGCTTATTATTATTGTAGCATTGATTTTTTTAAGGTGAGTTTTAGTTTAATTTATTTTTACATATATATATATTGTAGATATTGTGGGATCGTTTCATTCTTGAATGTGGTGTCTTTGGTTGGTTGATTCTTGGAAAATAGTTAACTAAACATAATCTCCTTGCTTAAAGAAAGATGGTTGTTGACTGTTTAGGCAGACCAACCTGATTTATTAACACTCTATTCCTATTTGTTTTTGGTAGGAGACGAAAATCTTCCAAAACACCAAACAATATCATTGCCCTTGACAATAGAAACCAAGACCGTTCTGACGGTAAGACTCGTCACAAAAATGGCCTTTTACCGTTTTTCTAAATTGACTGAAATGCTCTTTACTTCCGCCTTGCATTTAGAATTGCAACCAAACGAAACGTTGTATGAGAATGTGTCATCTGTCATCGGACGACCTATTGCACTTTCTAAATTACTGGACAGATATAACACCTATTCACGCGATGCCGTGACCTACAATACCCAATTTAAGGTAAAACTTTCGTGTTGTTCATTCAACATGCTTCGTTTCCTTATTATTGTGTTATGTCAACTTTTAATCACGTAGTAACTAATAAACAAAAGTGTGTGCATGGTTATACTTAATATACAATTGAAAACTAGTGATGCACCGAAGTTTCGGTTGGCCGAAACATTTCGGCCGAATAAGCTGTTTTTCGATGTTTCGGTTTCGGCCCGAACTTTTTTGAAAATTCGGCCGAAACCGAACTTTTTGATTGCATGGAATTAATACCCAAACTTTCATTTTCGCCAATACGAAACATCATAAATTAACTATTTGTTGTATCTATAAAATACTTGCTACATTGTCTGCGAAATATTACAAGTTTTGTGAAGTATTCGCACTGTAAAAGTAGTTTTGGCTTTTCATAATTAAGTTCACTTGCATCAACAACACACGGTTCAGTTAAAAACACCCATAAGAAATGCGGTTTTAGGTTCGGCCTGATTCGGCCGAATTTATTCGGCCTCGTGGCCGAATATTCGGTTTCGGCCCGAACCTTTTTAGGCGGGTTCGGTGCATCACTATTGAAAACCATAACTTGGACTATTTAATGTGTACGTATGTTCGTTTACTGCTGTGAATTATGCTCTTTGTGGTTGTCCTGTTATCTTTTGTGTGTAGTCGTTAATTTTGCATGTACCCATTCTTTCCCGTTAGGAGTTGAAGGAAGCCCAAGATAGAATGTCACTGGATAAAAGCGTCGCAACCGATACACGGAACAAGGAGAGAAACCGATACAAAAATATTCTTCCGTGTGAGTTCAATCTCTTATTGTGTAGTCTTGGTTATAAATACATCCAGCAAATATCCTTTGTATATTCACATTAATATCACTTACCACTATGGCATTCGACAAATACATTTAAACAGTAAAAACACAAAATCAGGTGATTGCCTTTTGTAAGATAATTGCAGTAGTGGTTTACCCGTTTCCAACTTTTTTACAGATGACTTTAATCGTGTGAAGCTTAAGGGCGGAAATCCGGAAAACAACGACTACATTAATGCCTCTTACATCAATGTAAGTTTCTCGTTTGTAAGTGAATTCTGCGTAATATACGCAACTAGCAGTGGTATAGCACTTCTGTGCAAATATGAATTTGAACTTAAATAACAAACAGTGGATTTAAATCATTGTTTCCTTGCATGGTGGGGTGATTTAATCTTCTCCATTCATTTTATTGTCTGAAATCGGTTATATAGTTAAACGAATAGTATTTTGGTTAACTTAAGAAATGTTATGGAAAATTATACATACTTCCTTGTATGTGTTGCACAGGGTTACAATGGAAATGTCAAGTTTATAGCAGCTCAAGGACCTCGTCCCGTCACTGTTCAACATTTCTGGCAAATGATTTGGGAACAAAACTGCAAGACAATTGTAATGCTGACAAACGTTTTAGAAAAAACAAAGGTAATACAGTGTTATAGCCCAGTGCTCTTCAACTTTTTTTGGTCTGGTGAACCCTTAGAGTTGTTGTGACGAACTTATGCACCCTGTTTACTTAAAATCAAAACTTTTGACGTAAACATTTTTGATCAAAAACTTTTGCCGTTAATTAATGTGAATCTGCACGGTGCGCAAAGCGTCTTTTGAAGTAGATGTTCCTCGACTGCACTGAAAGTGTTAGACATCAACATTTTAAAAAAATTAAAGGTTCATTTATATATCAATTGAAACCTACACCCTAATATCCTGAAGGTCAAATATTAATGGTTCATTAAAAGTTTGTGATGCACCCTTGTATACCCTTTCGTACTGGTCCACCCCATGCATATTTTGTTGCACCCTAGGGTGCACCGTGCACACCGGTTGAAGAGCACTGTTATAGCCTAAGCACACCAAAGCAAGCGACGTTTTGTTTGCTTGTCCTCGTTTTTAGGTATTGTGGTGTGTATCTTATTGCTTAAATCAACACAAGATCTCAAATTAATTTATTGTCCTGATCTAAATTAAAATATAGTTTAGGGACATTAATTCGGCCCGAGGGGTAACATATTTAAGCCAAACTAATACCCGAAATTTATGTCAAAAAAGGAAAATTACAATGAAATATTCTAGAGTAATTCCGACCTCCCATATCTGAACCGCCTTTTTCTCAAAACATCAGTTTACCCCATAAACAGCTCTGATCTTATGTATCTTTATGGCGCACTGCAAAAATATATATTTGGTGTCACAGCAAAAGTGCGAGAAATATTGGCCTGAACCCAACGAAAATCTTCGGTTCGGGAAATACGCAGTGAAGACAGACCAGGAAGAAAGTTATGGCAGCTACATCGTTCGTTCCATATCCATCACCAGAAGCGACTTATCGGTAATTTCAGTGCTGTTATATTTTACTTGGCGTACTGGGTTAGATTAAAATATACTCAAGTTTTTAACAACCCAATATTTACCACAATATGTGTAGTTTTAAATATTTTTAATTTTGTTACGTAATTATATATAGTATCGTGACGCCATATCTTTTGCACTTAACCATTGCTCTTCTATTTTACCATGTTTGATATTTACTCAACAGTGTGTAGTTATGTTTGTACAAGTTGTCTTGACCTCATGCACGAACTGTTGTGATAACGTCGTTTGTCATAGAATATGACACATATGGTCATTGCACGTGCACTGAAACCCCCATTGGAAAGTTTGTAACACTGTAATTCATTGGGTGTAAAACGCTTTTCCCTGAAACCTGGAAAATCCCTACGGGCGGTTGTACACATTGAACAAGTAGTAGCTTCACGTAGAGTAAAGAAAATACACCAACTGACGCTTTATTGTGTCGGGTGCACAGGAATGCCGCTACGTGACTCACTACCACTTTGCTGCCTGGCCCGACCACGGAGTTCCTGTTTGCACGACTGGATTGCTTCGGTTTCATCGCGTCATTAAACAATCGCAATCTGAAGACAGTTCACCGATACTTGTTCACTGCAGGTGGAAATGCTTTTGTTTTTTTAATCGATTTATATGTTTCCATAGTGGTATACGACATAAGGTTATTGATCGATCATTATGTAACATGACTCTTTCCGAATACTATTGTTTCAAACTAGACATAACTTTATTGACTTTACCGAGCTTCCAAAGCAATATCTGAAACCTTTATTGCCTAATTTTGTTTACTCACTGAAAACAAAATCTTGCAAACTTGACACCATAACTCTTTGTACTGATGCGTTTTACTATGTAGCGCTGGTGTTGGTCGGACTGGAACTTACATAGGCTTGGACATTTTGGAACAACAAATGATTGCAGAGGGTCGAGTAGATGTATTCAGCACTGTACTGAATATGCGTCGACAGAGAATGGACATGGTGCAAAACATTGTAAGTGTATGAAAGGGAGGTTAGCAATGAACAATAACGCAGTAGGTGGAGTTTTACCAAATGTAGGTGTATGTGCCTACTTTTTGATCTGACCAACATATCCGGAACAACAAATAACGTTAGTTTTACCTCACTAGAGTTTAATACTATCTATCTCCATGTAGTGTCTATCAATGTATTGACCCTTGTCTGTAGCAAATCTTAGTCTTGGGTTTAAAAATGCTATACTGAAATATTTAAATTTAAATACACCAATTGTCAGTTTAAAATATAAGGGACTCAGTTATCCTTGAAATACTTGTGAGCAATACCTAAACGGGAATTGTGTATGTGTTGTCGTAGTGCTAATAAATTACCAAAGTAAGTCTAGTTTCAATTACTTGGTAAGCAGTCTATGTAAAGTTGGATTGTTATCAGGGTTTAAATGTTCTTGTTTCGTTCATTTTCAGTCGTTTTTTGGCGTCACTTGATTGGTTGACATAATCTAGTAAAAACATCACTGTTCGAGAAAATACTGAATATCACCTTTTTCTAAGCACTTTTTGTGTCTTAAACGGACAATTTTCTTTGCAGAATCAGTATATTCTCATGCACAAGCTGATTGTTGAGATTCACACTACGGGCGACACAGACCTTCCTTGCGACATTTTTGCAGAGCACTGTTCCCGTCAACAAACGTAAATCTTTTCTATTTTAGAAAATTTTGTCCTAGACCGGATATGTTAGGCTATTTGACCAGTCACATATGAATCGTTACTTGAAATCCAAAATGTTAACATTTTAAAATGTATATTGAAAAAATGTATCAAAAAACGATTTGCTACTAAACGCCGTTAGTGATTACTAATCATCATCTGTTTTAAAAGTCTCAAAAAGGAATTCGAATGGTTAAATCTGATCCCTCCCCTGGAAACTTCGCAGTCGAGGGCATGCCAACACGCAAATCGACAATCATGCAGAGATGACACGGTTCTGCCTTGTAAGTTTTTTTTTTTCTACTTTGGTGGGACAGTATCAACCTAGTCTTACTCAATAACGCGAGAGCTTAGAAAATGAAAGTTCTCGTATGATCGGTTTAAGCTTATAATCGAGAGTTTAATTTCTGTTCTAAAATTACATTAAAATGTCAATGTAAACGGTATTTTAGCAAACTAAATTTGTAGAGGGGGAATTAGATTTTAATATCGACTAAAAGGGGGCACAGGACAAAAAAGTTGAGAACCACTGGTCTATATCATGGGCTGTGTACACATGAGACCTTTTTCAAGAAACTAAATTATGCTTTTAATGCCCGAAACACCAATTTCAAATGTTTTTTTTACAGATAATAGGTCACTGGTGACTTTAAGTGGAAACGCAGCAAGCTTGTACGAGAACGTCTTTATCAATGCATCATTTGTCCAGGTAAGTTGTGGTGTCTCAGGAAAAGGCAAATATTAGGAATCCTAAACTTGACCCAGCGGTAATTTGAATCATGTACTGCACAAATTATCTCGAATTGTAAATTGTGCAAATAGCAAATTGCAAAAGCTACTAATTTTACCCAACGACATGTCGAATTGAACTTATTCGTGCCTGGTGTTAATCGATTTTCAGAAGAATTCATTTGAGCAAACCTTACAATGCAACCCGCCAAACTTTTGCACGTAAACTGGTCGTGCAACGCATTATCGCTTGATTTCGTCAATGCTTTCATGCGTTGTTCAAAAACCTGTCGATTTTAAAAGGTCCAAACACTCTACTCCAACTATACGTATAACTAAGAATAGAAAAGCATTTTCCATGTAACGAAATCAGTCGATAAAATCTTGGAATATATATATTTCGCCTAATGGCATCTTCAGTTCCTATAAAAACCACAAGATAATACATCAATAAAAGGGAAAAGAAAGTAAAAACACAACAAAACAAAGGGCGACGAAAACACTAAACTGAAAACAGAACACCACAGACATAGCTGACACTGCCGCTTTCGAATTGGTTTGTCAAGCAACGTTAGACTGCTGACCCAACAGCGAGCCACGTCTTATCTTTGTCAGGCGCGCACGGCAAAGCTTTGGGCACAAAGGCGCAGATAAAATAGAAACACCTGGCAATGTAAAATAGGCAACAGCAGGAGAATAGAAATCGAGCATTTGTTGGTGCAGCATATGCAACAGGGCGCACACTAGCGGATTTGGGGCAATAACATTTTTTACGTAGGCACGATCCTCACACCTAATCGAATTTAAACTTCAATTTGTTTACCGGATAATAAAACTTTGTTCATGTTGTTTAGGACTATGAAGGAGCTAATTCAATAATCGTCACACAAGGACCGTTGTCGTCCAACATTAACCAGTTCTGGCAGATGGTATGCGATCACAACGCAGCTGCGATTGTCATGTTGACTTCTGTGGACAATGTAAGGTTTTAAAGAATAACAATTTATTTTCTCTGTCGGAATCGTTGCACGACAGAAATCACATCGATTTTTGTGACTCGAGTTTTGTTATTAGGACCAAAGTTGTGGATATTGGACAGAAAAGTTGAACTCCCCGCTTCAGTTGAATTACATCAATGTGACTATGACTGCAAAATCTGACTTAGGTCAGGATATTACAAGACGGGAGTTTTACGTCGAGGAAGTTGAAGGCTCTGTAAGTTTGATTTATTATTGTTAGTGACACATTCGGATACCCATCGAATTTGACCTACCTGTTTTGGCGACGATGTTAATTTTTTGGTCAAATCCGAGCATTGCTTATATGAAACCAAGTACATTGGTTCTACAATGTAACCTAAGGCACCAGGCAACCCATTACGTAGTTGTCCAACGCCACCAAGAGAAACAAAGAAGTTTCTAAACCAACTACCGACATCCTATTTTTGGTAACTGAATGATTATCTGAAACCGAAAAATGTGCGCAGGCTTTTCCTGCATTTAATCAAGTCATATAAATAATGGCGTGGAATTTCGGTAAACAATAAGAACTATCTATCAAGCTCGTCTGTACAATGAAACCCATTCGTTTGTTTCTCACTACTATCAATAAAACAATGACATGAAAAACGAAGGTATCGGTTCAAACCGATTGTTTATTGTAACACAGGTTTCAGTAACGCATCTTCAATGTGACGTAAGCAAGCAGGGTGACGAAAGCACGGTGGTTGAACGTTTCCTTGAACTCGTTTCTCAAGCTCATTCCTTGAGGCAAGAAAAACGTCCGATAGTTGTTCATTGCAGGTGAACTACTATATACTTCTGTGCTAGTTGTCACAATGTTATCTATTGTCATTTTTCTATTTAGTTTGTTTTTCGCCCAAACGCTTTAAGGTTCGATTGAAACGGTATCGATAGAAAGAATAAAACAAATCGATCTTTGCCCAAGTGCTGTACGCATAGTTCCGGGCTATATTTAAACTTATACTTGCTACTAGGCCAGGGCTTGAAAGAATATGTTAAAAATCTCCTAGCTCGAGTCTCATTTCAACCAAGAAGGTTGTCGTTTGAATGTAGTCACGTCATCATTCCATTGCACTTCAAAAATTAATAACAATCAAAATCAATAACGTGACGCAAAGCGTCAAGTATAAGTAACAACGCAAGACTCTTCAAAACTTTTTCTCTTGTGACCATCTACTTGAGCAGGGGCGGGCAACATACGGCCCGCGGGCCGGATCCGGCCCGCGACGGGGTTTTGAGCGGCCCGCAGACAGTTTCCGGTCATACATGATAATGTGGCCCGCGGCTACAGTCTGCTGCAATCCGCCACTACTTGCTTACTATGTCAAATTATAGTTGTAACGGACAGTAACGTTCCCCAATAGTAAAAAACTTTCCCGCCGTTGTTACCATTGCACCATACGTTCATTGTTACGACATAACTGCCAACCTTGTGGGTGGCCTGATTTCTCCGTTTTCTTTCTTTCCACACGTGTAGCCTAGTTAGTGTTTCAGCAGTATCTAAGTCTGTGGTGTATGCATTAAATTTGCTGTGGTGAATAATTTTATGTTATATCAGTTAGATTGTTTGGACTGTATTGTAATTGCGACGTTCTTGATTGTATTTAGTTTAGGTGGTCAAAAATCCGTTTTAAATCACTGGATAAATACGCGATTAATGTATCGATTCAGGAATCCGGCCCGCCAAGTACTTAATTTTCCCATATCAGGCCCGCCGACTGGAGAAGTTGCCCGCTCCTGTACTTGAGGGTGCTTTTTTGTTAAACATCGTAATTTTGTAGAGATGGAGCTGGTCGTTCTGGTATCGTCTGTGCTCTCTTAAACCTTTTGGACCGCTCCAGGATTGAAAACAGAATCGATGTTTTCAAGACAGTGAAAGATTTGAGAGACGCCAGACCTTTTATGGTCCGATCACTGGTAAAAGATATTTTTCCCATTCCTGACATGTATTGGAATGTTATTACATTTATTATCATATATGTAGGCTAATGTTTTTTTACTTGTTTTACAGGCCGACTACTTGCTTTTGTATAAAGCTGCACAAACCCATGTATCCGCCCGAAGTATTTATGCAAACGTTTGATGCTGTTGATATTTTTTACAACAAATCTACAAACTAACTCGAATATATGTAATATTTCGATTTTTGTTGAAAAACTATATTCGCTTTAATTAATTTGATTTTGCTTGGAATCACGTTTTCCGTTGGAAACCCAAAACGGTATGACATACAAAGTTGCATGAAATAACTTTGCATGTAGACGTTTATTTGTGCATCCTGTTGGGCTGGACTTTAATATGTATCCTGTTGGGATAACGTCACTACTTAATTGCTTCCTTTTTCAATGAATATGTATACGTGTTCTCTGTCGTATAATGGATACATATGGCAATTAGCGAATAAATTTAGGGATTGTACGTATATACTTGTGCGCAACGCTCAAATTCGTAAATCCTATCCTATTAATTCCTCACAAATATCATGTGTGAATTTTGGAAGTCTGAACCATCTGGTAATCATGCAGTCTACAGATCACAGCAGGGACGGCCCCTTAAACTTATTGGCGCAGTTCTTAACGCGCCTTTCCTCGCGCTCCAAAACTCCAAGACATGTAGCGCCAAAATAACGAATTCTTTTGTTAATGCAACATGGGCAGATGGTGGCGCTCAAGAGACCATCAGCAAGATATGCACAAAGGCAAAGGCGCCTTCTGCAAAGATGTTTTAATTTAATAACGACAACAGACGAAAGACAACAGTGGCATTTACTCGTACCAAAATATTATAGGACCAGAGTCACATTTATATGCTAGCGATTAGTAGAAGGTCTGTAAATACAGCATCAAATTCAATAAATGTCACCTAACCACATTAGTAGCAAACGGCAAAATGTTAACCAACAATATTCTTTCCGCAAAAATAATACAGTTAGGTACAGTAGGAATGCGTAGGTAGGTTGACGGCGGCGGCATCCACTTTTGAATCAAGGTTTCAAGCAAATGCTTTTAACAAGCATTAATCCACCTTATAAATGCGTGCAGCCTCTATAATAGCGGTTCTCGAACCGGGGTCCTCCAAGCGATTTCAGAGGGATCGCAAGGAGCTGGAAGTACGGGTTACAAAAGAGGCGATGATTAGCGCACAGATTATACTATAGGTTTTGTTTCGATACAAGTGCAACAGTGATGTAATACTGGTCAGAAGAATGCAAAATTTAAAGAGGTTGTTTTGCAATTTTTTGCATGAGCCGAAATATAGGCGTATGTAATTTTGGCATGTTCAGCGTACCGCGCAATGCGTAATACACGTGTGGTCCTTCGAATAGCTGATGTCAAATTCAAGGTTAAACAATTTAGGCGTCTATCCAGATTTTGGACTACGAAAACGGTTCGTATTTGACTGATCGATAATATACGGACAAAACAAATCGTGATCGTTATCAATTTCTGATTTAGTGGTACATATTCTTTTCTTGTTGCAGCGTTTCATAGGGTACCCTGCTAACACCTTACCTCGCGGCAGGCTCTCATTTAGCCAATTTGTAATAGTTGACGCAAAGAGCTAAACTAATGTTTATTAGGCAGGCCAGAGAGGTGTATGGTTTGGACGTAAATTTATTTAAAAATTAGGATAGGAAGTAAGTTTTAAAGTTGGTTTTATTGCATTTTGAATGATAATACCTTACCCCAAAAAATAATCAACATCACAATTTAAGATGATCCGACCGATCACGAACAAGTGTCTTCAGTGATCTTTTAGGTAAAAAAAGTGTCGTTGTTGAAAATGATTTGACCGATACAAGGCGAAGGCATAGCCAGAATCAAATTTCTTGGGGGTCCAATCCTACATTAATGTAGCCAAGTCTATCAGTTGGTTTGAAACACTGCCACATGGTACCTAAAATGTGCATTTTTAACATTTCATGTCCAAGCCCCTTGGTTATAACAATGTCCCGCTGACAAAGCATTATATGTAGGCTACACCTTATATTTGAATATTTCGCTTAGGTGACTAATACACATTCAGTTGCAGCAGACAGCAGTTTGTCATCATTTGCCATAAATCCTACCCATGATTCGAAACAGACGATCACATTTGACAACAAGGAAACTTTAGACTGTGTATGATTCCTACGTATGACTCAAAACAATTACAAAATTGTCCTTCTTAAGGTAAAGCCGTCCTTCTTAAGGTAAACCAAATGTCATGTTGTTGTTGGAGGGAATGACTAAAGTCGCAAGCGCCCCAGCTCCCACAAAGTGAATAAATTTGCTTGCAAAACCACAAAACAGCGCCAATCCGAGAAGCATTCCTGTCCTGTAGCCGTGTCCCCCTTTCTGTAATATAGAAGTTAGGGTAGATTTCAACATCACAAACTTAAAACCAAAAAAGGCATGAAAATCGAGGACATGCATGATGTATGGATGCTAATTTTCATGTAACTGAGCTATTTATATGTTGACAAAAGAATAATTGTTTTGTACAATTTCTTACCATTGTTTCTGGTGGAAAATACCACAGAAAAAGTCCCAACACAACTCCTACTCCGATTCCTAGCACAAGTTCAAGAGGTCCGTGAATGATTTTCGCAATGATGTCACATACGTGAAAAAAGCCTTTAAATTATCAAAATACAATGTTTCCTAAAACGCTAAAACGTATGTTGATCTACCTCACCAAAGAAGGCCAAATTAGCTTTTGTGCAAAAACACTGTAATCCCTTTATAATAAGTTGCATTAATCAATCACTTTATAAGCACACGGCCATTAAATGTTTTAAGCCAGTGGTCGGCAACCACCGGTCCGCGGTCCGGTGCCGGTCCGCGAGGGGTTCGTTACCGGGCCGCAGAAAAATTTCTGAAGGTTCACATTGTATCAAAGTTTTAATAATTGTAATT
This sequence comes from Phallusia mammillata, assembly GCF_965637545.1. NCBI lineage: Eukaryota > Metazoa > Chordata > Ascidiacea > Phlebobranchia > Ascidiidae > Phallusia > Phallusia mammillata. The sequence goes on from NC_137258.1 coordinate 10,754,765, forward strand.
AGTTTTCAATGCTGAACATTTGCAGTTTTTTAATACCGGTCCGTGATAAAAACTGCAGTTTCAAACCGGGCCGCAGTACAAAAAAGGTTGCCGACCCCGGTTTTAAACGGGCAGTCGCGTCTAATCTTGTTTACGAGGTTTTGTCAAATCAGCCGGTTGAATACACACAAAACTTTTAAAAATATCATTCCCAGAACCACGTTAAAGCCTGTGATGCCAATAACATCATTTAGAGCAGGGGTCTCCAACACGCGGCCCTCGGGCCACATCTGGCCCGCGAGGCAATTTTCCGTGGCCCGCGGCGCGTTATTAGCAAATGAAAAAATATTATTATTTCGTTAAATTGGACCAACTTTTTTTGTTTTACTCATCCGTCGAGTGTTTAAGAAAGGAAAAGTACTGAAACTTTAACTGGACACACCCATATATCACTATACGTTAAAAAAATGAACCTTTGTGATACATAAATATGATGAAATAATGCGAACTTAGTCTGCTGGTCATCAAGTGTAAATTTAGAAAACCGTTTAGTTCTTGTTTACTGTGTAATTTTATTTTAATGGTTGAGGAACGTTTATGCCTTTGAAGACCAATCAACATTTTATTAACATTTGAGTAGGCCGCCTATACTGTTTTAGGTGCTTAGGACGATTTTTATAAGAAACAGATTGAACTCGCTGTCAAAGATAAATCCAATGCTAAAGCCAATCAAACGCTTTAGCAAAACTAAATCTTAACCTGCTGAAAGTAATTTTCAGTTTTACCACTACAGCTTTTATGATTCATTTCATATTATTTGCTTGGTAACGCATATCAATGGTCTAAGAGCGGTTTGTGACATCACAGACAAAACTATAAAATATGAATTATGCGCAAACAATTGCTTTCATTGTTAATTGCGGTGAAATAAAAAGCCTTTGTAGCGGTTGCGACATAATTTGTGCAAACTTTGCAATAGTTGTTTACCAAAATAGCTCGGTTTTGACTCGCTAGCTCAAAGGCCGCGAGGAAGTTAAAATGTATAGCAACCAAATCCCACTGTATTGACAAATCATGTTCGGACTTTGTAATATTTCCTGTCGCAGTTAATTAGGATGCAGAGGCGACTTTGTGATCTGGTGTTTGCGAGCTTTAACCGTATGTTTTGTACCGCGCTGTGATTGGACGTTACTTTCTGTGGAAATTTGTGCCAGAGCCAATGGCCAGAGCATAGTTGTGCAGTTTAATGCCACGTGTTATGAATTGATAAAACGCACCGCTAATGTAATTGGTCACAACAGTTTTAGCTCAACAGCAGTTAACTTAATTTGCTTGCTGTCCAAAATGGTTACTTAGAGTAATGTGTTTGTTGCTAATAGAAATTATGAGTAAAGGTTGTTATTATTACTTTCTAACGACTTGTTTTGTTTCTTAAACCTTCTATTTGAATAAGCATGTTGATTGAATAAACAAACTGAGGTGCAAAAACCCTTGTTGATCGAGACTCATGACATTGATTGATGAAGAAAACTCTGAAAGTGAGGACGAAAGTACAGGTAGCCTTTATCTACCACACGTAATACCGCTTGGCGTGCCACCGCGCCGTCCGCTGGTTTATTACAGAAACGTATGCAGAGACTGGTGCGCTAGACTGTTTGTTCTAGCAGACTATTTTGAACTCCCGCCTAGGGAAGAATTCATTGAAAGTGTTTTGACTAAAGACATTGCCGTGCAAATAAGTTCATTCAATACCAACCGAAGGTATATTACCACAACGTATAGCTTCAATCAACTAATCATCAGAGATCCAGACGAAGCTGATCGTTATCACGATCTATACGCTATACGTAAATTTACCAACGTAAGCGCTGTGTTGTTAAGCAGGTTACGAAGGCCATTTACTACACCTTTGTACCCACACCTTGAACAAGCAAAAAAGATTTTAAAGACAAAACCTCATAAAGGTCAACGAAAAAAAGCGCCTTCAACCGTTGAAGAGCCCAAGACTTTGGTTTGGAAAGAGCCGGCCTAGAGTGTTAATAGAGTGGTGTCTAGCTTGCATAATTAAGGTCTTTGAAAGCGTTTTGACATATCAGGGCGCATGTGGCCCGCGGCTTCAAGGCAGCTCAAACATTGGCCCAGGACAAAGTTTGAGTTGGAGACCCCCGATTTAGAGCAGCTCCGGTAATGAGTAAAGTGAGAATTCCCCCTTCTACGTCGTAACCCTTGTCCTTGAGGTATAGCAGGGAAGGAACGACCACGACAGGAGAGACGGCACACAGAACGAAACTGCTCAGAAATATAAGTATTTTAACAATAGGAGGATGTCTAAAAGACGACATAGCGGCGGTAGAACTGACTGTTTGCCGGTTTTGCCCTTTTTGTCAGTTTTATAGTTTGACCTTTGAACTTGTATAAAAGTGCCTGAGAATCTCAATTTTATGCAAAATTTGGTTGGCAATTTGTGTGAACTGATTTAGCCCATACAAGTTACTTAAATGAAAGAAGCAAGGATTCATTTGCACCATGTTTAGTTCAATTTAACCTTGCGCAGTGTTATACAACCGCAGAAATATCACTTTCATTGGGTGGGTCCCAATGGGTGACTTACCCGATGACGAATCCCCAGTTCCACGGAAAGCTAATCATTAATGTGGAGAATGCAGCCACAACAATACATTCGATAATAGATATCGAAATAGCAAATCCCAGCAGAATCCACTTAAGCTTCAAGAGCGCCTGTGGTTTCAAGTACAAGTCAAACAAGTGACGGGCAAACTCTGGCCGCAAGATCATATTCCGTGTTAATAAACAAAAATCTTACCTAGAAGTGGTGGTAGGGGTGGAATTCCAGGCAAAGGAATGTGACTAACTAACCAGCCTGCTGCCATGCAAGATAGTAACAGAACAATGATACCGAACAAATTTCCTCCAGGAAGTGCGTCTTCCTTTGCAATGTTCTAAGGGACTCCCCATGATAAAAACGCCAGTACCACTACTGAAAAAAAATGTTTCAATAATTTGACAACATCACCTATTCTCCTGTGTCAAACTGGATGTAAGTGGTATAGTTGTTGTACACTCAAAGAATGTCTGTTTAATACAGAATTTTCGGTGCAGGGTTTTTGGGCAAATAGTGGTCTTGTTCGACTTCGTTTGTTGGGCGTTGGGTAGTTTTCTAAACTGGAGGTTAACTGGGGGTCGCGCAAAACGAAGAGGGGGTTTATACTTATTTTACATGAAGTATAAAACCTCATCTCATCATGCTTGAATTTTCTATGTGAAAATATCTAAAATAGTGCCAAGCATAAATAAATAATCCACGAAACTATAAATCAGCATGGAGCCAGAAACAAACGCTTCACGGTTTTGAAGCCGCAAGTTTTTGCTTTGTTTTGTCATTTTAGCTGTTTTACAGTGCCACAAAAGTGCTCCAGGTGAAGGAATTTTATGTTCAAAATGTTTGACTTTCACCATTTGAAAAACCCCGGGTCAGAAAATAAGACTGCGCATGGGCTCGAAGGCGGAAATATAAGCGATTTTGACGCCGTGCGTTTGTGAGTTAACTTGTCAACGTCGTTACGTGACAACTGAAAAGTTTTAATTAACCACTGAGGTCGATTGAATACCTTCGCGATAGGCGCTTGTCTGGTTGTTAACAAATATTTGACCTCATCAGGTAAACCTGATTGCGAAATGTATTAGCAAAAAACAATCATATGAACACACAAATGGTAGTCACAGCGTCGGTTCTGGCAATAAACAAGGCAAACTGGTGTCAGACTCTGGCATTTTATTTTTCAAAATCGGTCTCACGTGAGCTGCGGTCAATCGCGCATGATCATGGTCCGCCAGGTTTAATCTCATAAACAACGAAATCAAATATTTTTTACACTATCTAACTTTATTTGCTTGATTTGACAAGGAAAAGAAAATGAACTTCATGTTTATACCACAAGTGGTACTTACTGATGCAAATAAACTCTCCCATGAGGAGGACAAAGAAATAGCCATCTACATTTAGTTCCACAGGAGTCTTCTTCGTGGGGATGGTCGAAATTTTGGGTCATGCAATATTGGCAAAGATGGGCCAGTCTATCGCAAAACGACTCTAAAAAAAACCAAATTCATGACTTTGGCTTATTGTGTGACCTGGCACACGTAGTAAAAAGTATCCCACTTCGAAATTTATCTTTTTCTTTAGTTTTTATGAAAGTAAACCAAACCTATGTACGTGAAACATTGTATCACTGTTGCATACCTTTGCTTTGTCTTATGGATCCTGAGCTGTAAGATGAATCGGAATCTAGCTTTAACAAGGATTTCCTTTCCTCTCCACCATTGCTGATGACAATCGCATTTGTTGAATTATCTTCTAAGGGCTTTAAAAAGGCGACATTTAAAACAGGCCTCGATATCAAATTTACGAAACTTTCTGTAGGATTTGTCTTCAACGTCCAGTACAGTTTCTTTGATTACCGCGTCTTCGTGCATGTACCCGTTTCCGGAATGTTCTCCCGACACAGCTGGGCTCGGATAAGGGGGCATTACGAAACCTTCGTCTCAGTTCATAGTTATTTCGGTGTCGCTTGAACCCATTTGCTTCGACAATGTTATGTGAAACTGTAATTCTATTTAAACGCCGATATAAACGGTTTGGGTGCCCGCTAACAAACTAGATAAAAAATATTGTCGTAAAAACATTCAACAAAGTTGAGGGCTGTTAAAAATCGAAATAAGATTTGAATAGCGGATTGACATACTGGTTTAAACATTAGCTGTCGCTGTTCAAACAGTAAGGTACGGATATACGAAAACATAATGCAGTCATAGTGTACACTGTTTTGCACACTGTCAAAGTATACGGACGTTCGTAGTATGACCAGTTGTTAGGTCAGAAGAAGGAACCGTGTTACATGATAAGGCCCAATGAAATAATCAAAAATAAAGATATGTTTGCTTTGAATTTGTTAACAACGGAAACAAACTTGTCGCTACACATATAGGGCCCTACAGATTGGACATCAAACCATCAATGGTGGTATAAAGACCGTTTAACGTTTCTAGCCATATTGAAACGTTTATACAGCTTACAGCTAAATACCAGTTAAACAACAAATAGTTACCCACTGAAGTCCAGTTTTTGCATAACAACAAATAAAAGAAAGCGACAAATGTTCCTTGGCCTATTTCTACAAGTGCAATTATCAAACACGTATACGCGAAAAATATGAGCCTGTCTGCTTAGCGTCACTCTTATACTTTTGTGGTTTCCAAAAAAATTAATTAATAAGAACAACAATTTGCACGATTCTTGATCAAATATTGGTGCAACGCAATCATGGTGTTTGACTTGAACACCGACAGACGCAGACAAAATTCTACCTCCCAGATATCCTGTGCCCCTGTTGTCAAGAGTAACGTTTTTTTGACAGTTTTTTTCATTTAACGCAACTTTTTGTGCAAATATATTACGAGCAATTAGTTTACTTTTTTGGAGTAATACTTCCGTACTTGTTATTCTGAACGACATATTCGCGATGGAAGTTTGCCGTACTGTTCGATAAACCCTCGTCACCAACAAGTTGCGCGTCCTTATCTGAGTAGACGCAACGATCGACCCGCATTTATATTTGACCTTCGATCACCTCCGACCCGCTAACCTGCGCGCAATATTTGCTAATACGTGTGTACGATAAGCGACTGGCAATAAAGTGGAGAGCGGGAATTTATATTGATTTTCTCCGGGAAACAAAGGCACTGTGTTGGGCGGCGTGGAACGCAATTGCTGTCAGATGTGAAATAATGATTTATTTGCCATCTTTCAATCAAAGACAACGAAGGATCTAGGTCGCAACGAAGTCATGAGACGGGTATGTTATTTGACATACGTTTATCACCTAAAATTAATCTTGTCACTAGGTGGTGGTATTGAAAAGTTTTCCCCGCTTTTTTCTTAACGGGCAGGAACTTGGCCGAACGGTCTGGCGCGCCTGACCCATATACAGACATAAATACAGACAAGTAAAAAAATTAACATGTAAACAGCCCTCAAATTAATGGTTTGTGAAGTCGTCAATGAAAAGTCGTTTAATTGCATTGAATACTAACATATGTGTAACTTATTGCCAGAAAAACCCGTATTTGCAACGAAGTAAATCTGGGACAGAAAGTGTTGCAAGGGCGTACACAAATCGAAAAAAAGTGTTGTGTATTTCATTTTCAGTATGTTCACACGTTTTTAATTCTGCCTTCCTATAGTTGGATGTAATTTACGAATTAAAGGTTTTGCAACATACTTAGGAAAATACACGCATAACTGAATCAACAGCGTCAACTAGTGCCATTAAATTGTAAATGGGTTAAAATTTTAATAAAAGACAATAAGACTGTTATCGTCAATGTTTCACACCGTACGGAACGAAACCAAATAACGTTATTCGTTCTGAGCATTCGTCCTGGACCGATATTTTCATTTCGTTTCGGTCTGACCGAAATAAATTTATAACGGTATTTTTCGGTATTTCGGTCTTAACAAAAGAACATTTCTACGGTTTTTGCAACAATTAAGCGAAAAAAGTAAGAAAGTTGCAACACACAAGAATTATTGTCGGTAGTTGTTATGTCACATAACATAACGGCGCAAAATTTTTAGCATTTTTTTTTATTTTTTTTTATTTTTTTTTTTAATTGTTGCATGTCAAATGTCCAGAACGAAATACCGTAAAAAAATAACGGCATTTCGTTCCGTTCCGGTATTTTGAATATTTTTATTTCGGTATTTCGTTCCGGTATTTGAGCCAAAAATTATTTATTTCGTTCCGGTATAACGTTCCGTTCCATTCCGGTATGAAACTCTGGTTATTGTGACCGTCAGTCAATGTTATGACATTTGCTTAAACGAATGAAAGTACATTTCTGTGATTGTTTTGCGCAGATGCATATTTAACTACAACACCTTATTGCCCAACGTTGTAAGCACGTGCACTAAGATAATAAATACAATATATACAATAGCATGTGTACAGGGTGTGGAAACTTGCAGATAATAATCATGTGATAACCGATACGTAACGAAAAAATGTTTGATCTAAATTTAGTAGTAAAAGTTAAAATGACGTTAACCTTTTGTCGAATCCTCCGTTTCAGCAAAGTTTCGCCTTTACGTGATTGCAATGTGAAGTCAACAAACATAAAAAAATATAATGTAGTTGGTAGTGATGAAGAATTTGTACGCTTTAAACATAACAAACATTTTTTATATTAGAAAATGTTAATTCTGCTAAAAAGATATACAACTAAGTAGAATACAGGATACATTTGTTATGCTGCAACATTTAAGTCTAAGGGTAATCATGACCGTAAAAGACCTTTTGTTTTCGGTTACCACGATCAGTCATACAGTGCGGGTGATGACGCATTATGACGGAAATTGCGTTGAACGTGGAGTGCGTGTGCGTTTCTTATACATCTACACTTTGGTTAGTTTCTTACTAACAGTGAATCACTGTGAAGTAAAGGAGTTGAATATAAGATAAACAGAAAAACTATTGAAGGGTTAGAACTTATTGCATACAAGTGTTATACCATTGAAATTAATGTCAAAAGGCGGCTGCCTCGTACAGGTTACTAATGGCCAAGTGTGTGTATGTGTTTAAAATCACTGTTTTATTTGATCTTTTAGCATATAGATTTCAAAGATAGGTAAAAAAGATTGATTTTACTTAGACATGTTGTATTAAAGTTAATTGTTTGATGAGTTTTTACGTGATATTAAAAACTCGCTTAAGCGTCGCGCTAAAGAATGAGATTTAACATACTGCATAGCATTCATTTCAGTATGTTTGGTCAAAACAAACCTCTGTTAAAGCTTGTTTTTAAGATATTTCTTCAGCAAATAAAGTGCAATTTCCATTAGATGTATACGAGATTAAATTAATTTTTGACCCAAAATGCTTGGACTTACTTTGATGTTTGCGGTTTTCTCTGCAAATCAGTGTAGCAGCGGTCTGACATCAGCACAGGGTAAGTTACATTCCGGTATTGGTTTGTTTAATTTAGCAATGTAGCCTACATCCTTCCCACCATTGCCGTCCGCATTACAGCTTTTTGTTTACCAAATGTCCCCAGTCTGTCCAAATTTATGTCACACTATCCTCGGTCGCAGGTTGTGCACTCCTGTTTCTTTGCACGACGATATTGATCAAACGAACAATCAAGGAATAAAAATAAACTTAAACAAAATGTAGCCCTGAAAAAAGTTTCAACTGAAAAGTGTAAGCATCTGAAAATATACGAAGAACCTTCAAAATTTCAAATTAAAATTAGGGTGTGGGTGTGCGTGTGTGAAAATGGTAATGTGTGTAAAACACTAAAAAGATGTTTTCGCCATAAAAGATAAAAAAGGTTAAATGTTGAAATAAAAACATATCGGATGTCGGATGCGTACAAGTACTGATGGCGTTGTTGGGCGCGAAGAAGCTTGTTTGCTGCACTGATCTCTATAAACCCTGGATTGCGCTACTGGCCGTCACGGTTGAAGCAAATTGAAGCGTAATGGCGGCTGCAAAAGGAAGCCCCAAAAATGCATTGCGGGCAATGGGGAGAGAGTGGAAAAATGACGATAATTTTTGTTTTAGGCATTTGCGTAGCGATTTTTGCAGATATGATTTGTAAATTAATAGGACGCATGTATTCCAGTGTGTAATAACCTATAAATATGCGTAGATTGACTGTGATGTGTATTAGTGTAGGTGTACTGGATACACGTTATTAAGTTAGTGTTGAAATAAATCTTTACTGAGCAGTAGTAAATGTTTTTTGTGCAATATAAGAAATGTTCGTGCTTTTTTAAGTATTTTGGACTTAAATCCAACAAGATGGCTATTCTCTCCACACAAGATGATGTGATACTTTGTATGACATTACCTTGCTTATCCAAACTGCTTGTTTTTGACTGTCATCAAACTCCTGGAAATTCTGAAGAACAAGTGATTTGAACGTTTTTATTAAAAACACAAAATACTAATATAATATTTCAACTATTTTGCTCAAAATATTTTTACCACGCAATCCAGTGTTTATAGAGATCAGTGGTTTGCTGTCTGTTCAGTCGGTAAAATTGACGGTACAGTTGCAAATACGATTCTCTGGAACTTTATTTATCATGGCGCAGTACGCAATATATGTCAACTGCTGTTTTCATAAACAAAAGATAACTCACGTGTATTTATTTTGTTCAGCACCCTTTGCGGTTACTTCTGTGGAAAATTATGGCTTGTATTTCTTTAACAAATCTTTGTCGAAAACCGAGGCCGTCACCGAGTGTCAAAGTCAAGAATCCTACCTTGTTCGTATAAAAACTCAAAGAATACAAACTGCAATAGAACATGTCATTCGACCTTTGGTAAGCTCTACTGAGGCAACTGCACCGACAAACAGGTTCTTGTCAAGTTACTGGGTCGGAGCATCAAACCTGGTTGACAAACCAAACAGTGCCACCGTTGTTTGGGATGACTCCACCCCTTCAACTTACACAAACTGGTACGCAAGAGAACCAAGTTCTGCAAATGAAAGGTGCGTGATCGTTTCCGCTGTTAACACATATATGTCCACATGGGGAGACCATCAGAATTTATTAGGAAAGTGGCTGGATTTTTCTTGCTCCTTAAAACTGAAGTTCTACATTTGTCAAAAAGGTAAATATTTGCCCAAAAGACTCCAATTTGTCGCTGTAAAATAAAAAGAATGCTCCCTCTTTGCAGAGTTAATTGTAAAAGATTTCACAGACGTGGTAGCTGAAAAATTTACTCAAGTGTTTTTCTCGGGAAAGGCATGGTTTGTTGGAACTATTCAGGCTACTGTCCTTCATGCCAACACAACCACCAGTAAAAACAATTTGGCATTATCATCAGGTGGTACATATAAAAGCTTCAATTACTCCATTGCTGTTCAATCTATTTTTGATGCTGGAAACTATTTATTGATTCTGTCTGAAAAACTTTCTTCTTCATCATCAACAGTTTCACCAACAGTCGAATATACTGTTTATGGTATGTGTAGGGCGTTTTAGCATTATTACATGATTTCTTCAACAAAAAATATGTTCTGAATTTTGCAAAAAAATCATGTTCTAGTACCAGCAAACATTTCTCTGACTTCTTCCAACATCACCGTCGGAAAAAATAGAAGTAATGCCTTCATTGACTGTGTTTCATTTGGTTACAGCATTCCGTCAGCTATGTGGTACAAGTGAGTATTATCAATGTCGCACAGAAATAATATTGTGATTTGCATTCATTTTATATGCAGAGATGCAACTTCATTACCACAGGTTTCTTCCTCACCTGTGTTTCAAAGTGTGACAAGTTTGGGTTACTCTGTAGTTTCTAGACTGAATTTTACTAATGCTACAAGAGCACATTCAGGAATATATGTATGCAAAGCTATAAATTTTGTCGGATCCACTGCCACTGCTGAAAGAAGAGCAGAAGCAAAGGCTCATGTGTTTGGTAAACATGTTTTTACTTCGGTGATATGTAATCATACACTACAAAGTGACACTTTTTATTTTTCAGTTGAGTATGCACCAATTTTTAATTCTTCAATTCCCCAAAAGAGACAAGCTGTCCCTTTTGCCAAACAACTAAACCTAAGCTGCACATTTCATGGTGCACCACTGCCAACAATCCACTGGAGCGTTAATGGCATTAAGGTTGAAGCGGGCAACCCTGGACTCCCTATTTACACACTAATGAACTACCAGGGTTATCGAACAACATCCACAATTGTCATATATAATTCTGTTATTTTGGGATCAAAAGCAAATCTGTCATGTCATTCAAAGAATGTGCATGGAACAACTGATCCAATATATTTTACATTAGGTATAAAAAGTGAAACTGGCTTGCTTAGAAAGAATGTCACATTAAAACGTAACAATTTCTATTTTTGTAGATTTGGACTATTTTGATGCAAGATATTACTGGTTTGCTTCTGTTAAAAAAAAATTCACAAATGCCCGGAGTGTTTGCTAAAAATATGATGGAGATCTGGCTATTATAACCGATAACAAAACTCAGAAGTTTATCCAAAACAAAGGGACATTTTATGCTAATCGCAGTCGGTGGATGACAGATACAAAGTCAGGTTTGGTTAATAAAATGTTAAGTATTCAACAAAACAATACATTTTGTATTCAACAAAAAAAGTGCTTTGTCTTTGTAATGATTATAGTCTAAATCCAAAGAGTGGCAAATTTCACCTTTATATGTTTTTTTTCTACCACTGTGCTTGTTCATTGACTTTTGGCATGGAATGATTGATGAACTTGGATTTTGGCAGGAAAAGTTCATGAATTGGAAATTGTATGCCTGATGAAAATAGTTGGTTTAATTTAAATTTTCTTTGTAATCCATTAGCTCCTAACATGTTTGACATATTTTGCACACTATTCATACTACTACTCATCACCAATAGAAAGTAACATGTTTGACATATACTACTCATCACCGATAGAAAGTAAAGCAAAACAGCTTAGTCTGGTTGTGAAATTACAACTTGTTACATTAGGATGCAGCTTTTCATGTCGTCATTTGGATTCTGTGGGGTGTCAAGAGTTTTATGAAATAAAGTTCATGGTGGCCTCAAGTGCAAAAAAAATATAACAACAACCAAATTGTACAACATGTATTAAATTGTTAGTTGGGTTCGAAATTTGATGCAGTAAGCGATCCGCAGTCTGGGGTTACCAACATAGGCGTCGATTTTTTAATTATTTGCAAAATTTTAGGGGAGACCTTTCCATGTTTTGGAAACATCCATCAGCCGTTCAAACCCACAATCTTAGGAACACAATGCAGTTGCGGTAACTGCTCCGTTGTCCTGGCGAGCGCACGATCTAAGTTATGACCCTTATTCGGTTAAACCAGGGGCCACTAAACGTTTCCCATTTAAAATCTGGTGATCCGACTGTTAAATTGTATAGTTAGCATCAACTAACGAGCAATGCTCGTATATTACGTCACAAGTAACAAAAGAATGCAATTGTTCGCGCACAATTAACACTTGTAGTCTCGTCTGTGACGTAACAAATTGGTTGTGGTCTATTTTGGGCGTTGTAATCCTATGAATCCAAAAAAATGTAGGCCGTAGTTTGGTGACCCCTGGGTTAAACAAACGAAACAAAGTTTGCAGATATAGCAAACTTCCGGACAGACAGATAGTGAAGTTGCCACAGGAATTAAGTAAACATTGTTCAAGATGTTCATTTACATTGTATGTGACGATTTTTAAACAACTCAACCTTAAACTGGCAACGTCTTATTCGAGGGTTGCTTGCGTTTTGGCTGCAAAAATGCCTATAATATTTGTTTGACTAGTCATTCCTGCAGTTAACATAAAGCAAATATAAGATACTTGAACAACCAGCCAGTACTGGGAATAAAACAATCACATAACAATGCCGATTGTAACTGCAACCTATGTTACGTTACGTAACAAACCACGAGACACTTGCGTTTTGTCATTGATTGTTCTGGCAATACTTTATTTCAAACAAAAACAGGGGAGACAATACATATGTTGTCACCCCTGTTTTTTCAGGAGGGGAGACATGTCACCCCGGTCACCCCTAAATCGACGCCTATGGTTACCAATACAAAGTTATGCGACAGAACACTCAATAATTAAAACTCTGCAAATCCTACAAACTTAAGTGGAAGGTGCATAAGCTTCTGTGAACTATCTGCAAAACATTTGAATATATTATGTACTATAAATAACAACGAGTCGAACCGGAACCGGAGCCGAACCCGCGAACTGGTTTGAGCGGTTAATTTCATTAAACCCGAACCGCTAATTACGATTTTCTAAAAACCCCAACCGGAGTTGAACTCCATATTTTGTTAGGCATTGGACCCGAACCAGAACCGAACCAGTAAAAAATGCAGTCTGTTTTACATTTTGCGATTTTTTTCAAAACAATGCACTGAAGAATACACGACATAACACTGATATGGCGTGTCAAAAATAACAGTGCACTGGCACGTTTCAATTGGAGTTTGATAAGGCCAGGTAGATAATGGGTAGAACTAAATTAAAACGAATAAAAATTTGAACTGGTTTAAAAACCGCAAACCGGGCGGACCGGATAATTTGCCCGAACTGGAACAAAACCTGAACCCAAAAATATACATTTTTAAAATCCGAACCCGAACCCTGAAAAATAAAACTAAGTGAACCCGAACCGAACCTTAACCCATATGACAAATGTCGACTCCCTGATAAATAATGTAATGACTACAATACTGTAATACCCTATTTGAAAAATGTAAAAGCATATAGAGCCAATAAATGATAAGCTGCAGACAGTGCACACTGTTTCGACCTATAAGGTCTCATCAGTGCAGCTGGTGACGAGAGATCGGCCGCATTGGCTATTTGAAAAAGACTACAGTGTAATTCAATTCAATTTTTTCAATTCAATGGTTTATTTTTACTCACAAACGCAAGTGATGGTAATGAGGCATCGATTAACCTTTCGGTTTTCGAGTCAAGATGCCCCCAAAAAAACGTGTGTAATTCACAGGTAATACCCATAGGTCGTTGAAACTGTGATTCCCAACTTGTAATAAGTAAATTCCTTGAAAAACAACCCTTGCAAGAGCATAATGTTTTTGTTTTGTACAGTGTTTGCATCTTGGTTTTGTTTTTGTTGCTGAAATATGACCATAAGTACCAACTCACCGTTGCATTGTTTCCTTTTTTAGTTTGTTATGTTTGCCTCTACTAATTTTGCACACTTTTTAGGATATTTATCTTTATTAGACACTTGTTTGCAAGTGTCAAATACATGGAAATAAAATGTGATGCATCTGATGCATTCTTTGCATCATAAACAATAAAACTGTTTTCACACAATTTTGTTTTGTTTTGCAGCCTTTGTAGGAGCTGAGCGTAGAAATGGTACTCTGGTTTGGTTCAATGACACACCACTCGGTAATTATTAAACATTCTGTAAATAAAAAGCCAATATTATGTGGTTTTACACAATTTTTGCAAAACTAGTTTCATTTTAACTTTTGGTTTATTCGACTAAAATATGGGTACCGTACTACTTTATTTTTATGGTACATTCCCAGTGTATATTTCTTTTGCAGATCAGACATTTACACAATGGTCTACAAAACATCCAAAAAAACACCCATGTGTAGTTCTTTCAAACAAAGATAGTGACAACCCAAGATTTTTATGGAGAACTGGAAGTTGTACTAAAGAACGCTACTTTGTATGTCAGTTTAAAGGTAATGATTGGAAACTCAAATGGAATATTCATGCTTTAAATCAAGTTCATTTTCTTTCAGATGACTTTATTTTTTTACATGAATTAATTTCTAAAACAACATAATACTTGCTTTTGTTTCAAGCTCAGCCTGTTACATTTCTACCATCACATCCTGTAAGTTGTGCTGCAAATCAACTTTCAATTAGATGGAAAGACATGACAGCTTTTACTGGTAGAATAACTTTTAACTTGCTTGCAATCACTGATGCCTCAGGAGGGATTCAAACAATTTACAATAAGACAGAAACAATCCAATCTACTGGTAATCATGAATACCAAACTTTGTTGGGTAATTTAAAAACACAGGATTATCACATACAGGTAATTGCACATTGTAAGATTTATTTGTACCCATTGACTTATGCCTGATTATGCTTAGGTGGTTTTGTTTCCACAAATATGGAATTTTCCTGTGCCTATGGAGACAGTTTTGCCAACCAGAATAGCTGTTGCTGACAAAGCTAAAAACCTTTCTCTGACATTGAATATGCAAACATGTGTGATCACATGGATGTGGCCAACAAACATTAACAAGATAGAAATTACAGGATACAAGGTAGGTTGTTATGTCATTTTACTATTGTGGTCAAATTAGGTTAACTGCTTTTCTGCTGGGAAATAACAAAGTGAGGAATTTCTGGATGTATCAATTTAGTTTGTGAGTACAGCGCTAAAGACTGATGATAGTGTCCCTGTTTGTGATCGTTGATGTAACAAGACTTCTCAGTCAGAACAAACACATTTGTCTAATACACACAAAAAAAATGTGGAGAAGAATATTGTAATACCATAGTTGTTTGATGGGATATTGGTCTTTAACAGATCTATGTCAACCATTTCGGTGTTAAAAGAAAAACTTAGGTTGAACTTCTGTATTTCAGCATCATCACATAATGATTCCACTTTTCACTTTCTTATATATTTTGCTGAAAATGGTATTTTAATGAATTGTTTATGAATTTTAACAGCTGAACATAACAAAAAAACTGAGTTTGTTTGCATCCAACTTCTCATCACTTGCAACATGGCAAGAACAGCAATTTTTTAATGTATCTATGAAAAACGTAACGGATCTGAACCACAGTCACAATGTTACTATGCTGCCAAATCAAGTGCTTTCTATAACTTTACAAGTAATGACTTGTTCCAGTGATGGAGTGCCAGTGTTTGCACACAGAAATTGTGCAACTTCACCAAAAGGTTTTTTAATTTTGTTTTATTTAGCCCAAGTGGCGTGTTTGCTACTTAAATAACTCTTTATTTTCCAGTGAAACATAGTAACTTAAGCACCATTTTGGTACTAACTTCTTGCACATAAAAATATGAATAAATATTTATTTCGATGATAGAAAAGTGAAACTCAGAATAATTTTTACAGAACCAGATTTTGTTCCTTCAATCAAATGATCCAGTTCTTTATCATTCATTGTTTACCCTGTGAACGAAATTAAATTAATGAAGGTTATGTTTTTTATTAAGCCTAACTAACCTGTTCGCTACTTGAATAAATCATTTTCCCAGTGAAACATAGTAACTTAGCACCATTTTTCATTTTTTCACCATTAACTTCTGCTGCACAAAAACATAAATAAATATTATCTATTTCAAAATGAAACAAATAACTCAAAATATTTTTTTGCAGAACCAGATTTTGTTCCTTCAATGAAAAGATCCAATTCTGCATTATCAGTCATTGTTTCTCCTGTGAATGAAATTAATGGACCTGTTAGGTATTTAAAAGTTGCTTTCTCATAATATTTGTGGCTTGTTAATATAAAAATCAGCTTACATTTTATTAAGCTGCTACTTTGTTGTTGGTATGGATGCTGAAAGTACAAACAACTCATTGCAACAAATACTTACTTGGACAGAGTTACAAAGTGTTTTATTAGGAAACATCCCTTATTGGCATTGTGCTTTTGCTATACCAAGGCAAGTTTATTATGTTAGTGCTTACACATCATTTTAAAACAGTTTTCTTGTAGATTTACAGGTGATCCTGTCACAAAAATTATTGGGGACAAATCAGTTTCAACGTGTGGTGTCAAAAGTGACTTTAACTCCAACCTTATGGAGACACACACATGCAAAAATCCAACTTTGACCCAAAACAAGTTGTACAAGTTTGTATTTTTGAATATTATTCTACCTAGTAAGTTATATTGTATTGTCTGACCAATTCATATATGTAGGTTTATGGTAATCACCACAACTGCAGTGGAAAGTTCTGTTGCAGTTAAAGCGAGTCCTTTTGTTGAAATAAGTGCAAATATCATGAGTCCTTCAATGCCCATAGGTTAGTAATGCTCCATAAACTTATGTAAGCTAAATATGTCGTTAAAACATTTATTTTTCAGGGCTAATTGTAGGAATTTCCATTGGTGTCTTCTTACTTACGCTAATTATTATTGTAGCATTGATTTTTTTAAGGTGAGTTTTAGTTTAGTTTATTTTTACATATATATATTGTAGATATTGTGGGATCGTTTCATTCTTGAATGTGGTGTCTTTGGTTGGTTGATTCTTGGAAAATAGTTAACTAAACATAATCTCCTTGCTCAAAGAAAGATGGTTGTTGACTGTTTAGGCAGACCAACCTGATTTATTAACACTCTATTCCTATTTGTTTTTGGTAGGAGACGAAAATCTTCCAAAAAAACAAACAATATCATTGCCCTTGACAATAGAAACCAGGACCGTTCTGACGGTAAGACTTGCCACAAAAATGGCCTTTTACCTTTTTTTCTAAATTGACTGAAATACTCTTTACTTCCGCCTTGCATTTAGAATTGCAACCAAACGAAACGTTGTATGAGAATGTGTCATCTGACATCGGTCGACCTATTGCACTTTCTAAATTACTGGACAGATATAACACCTATTCACGCGATGCCGTGACCTACAATACCCAATTTAAGGTAAAACTTTCGTGTTGTTCATTCAACATGCGTCGTTTCCTTATTATTGTGTTATGTCAACTTTTAATCACGTAGTAACTAATAAACATAAGTGTGTGCATGGTTATACTTAATATACAATTGAAAACCATAACTTGGACTATTTAATGTGTACGTATGTTCGTTAACTGCTGTGAATTATGCTCTTTGTGGTTGTCCTGTTATCTTTTGTGTGTAGTCGTTAATTTTGCATGTACCCATTCTTTCCCGTTAGGAGTTGAAGGAAGCCCAAGATAGAATGTCACTGGATAAAAGCGTCGCAACCGATACACGGAACAAGGAGAGAAACCGATACAAAAATATTCTTCCGTGTGAGTTGAATCTCTTATTGTGTTGTCTTGGTTATAAATACACGTAGCAAAAATCATTTGTATTCACATTAACATCACTTACCACTATGGCATTCGACAAATACATTTAAACAGTAAAAACACAAAATCAGGTGATTGCTTTTTGTAAGATAATTGCAGTAGTGGTTTACCCGTTTCCAACTTTTGTACAGATGACTTTAATCGTGTGAAGCTTAAGGGCGGAAATCCGGAAAACAACGACTACATTAATGCCTCTTACATCAATGTAAGTTTCTCGTTTGGAAGTGAATTCTGCGTAATATACGCAACTAGCAGTGGTATAGCACTTCTGTACAAACATGAATTTGAACTTAAATAACAAACAGTGGATTTAAATCATTGTTTCCTTGCATGGTGGGGTTATTTAATCTTCTCCATTCATTCTATTGTCTGTAATCGGTCATATAGTTAAACGAATAGTATTTTGGTTAACTTAAGAAATGTTATGGAAAATTATACATACTTCCTTGTATGTGTTGCACAGGGTTACAATGGAAATGTCAAGTTTATAGCAGCTCAAGGACCTCGTCCCGTCACTGTTCAACATTTCTGGCAAATGATTTGGGAACAAAACTGCAAGACAATTGTAATGCTGACAAACGTTTTAGAAAAAACAAAGGTAATACAGTGTTATAGCCCAGTGCTCTTCAACCTTTTTTGGTCTGGTGAACCCTTAGAGTTGTTGTGACGAACTCATGCACCCTGTTTACTTAAAATCAAAACTTTTGACGTAAACATTTTTGATCAAAAACTTTTGCCGTTAATTAATGTGAATCTGCACGGTGCGCAAAGCGTCTTTTGAAGTAAATATTCCTCGACTGCACTGAAAGTGTTAGACATCAACATTTTTTAAAAATAAAAGGTTCATTTATATATCAATTGAAACCTACACCCTAATATCCTGAAGGTCAAATATTAATGGTTGATTAAAAGTTTGTGATGCACCCTTGTATACCCTTTCGTACTGGTCCACCCCATGCATATTTTGGTGCACCGTGCACACCGGTTGAAGAGCACTGTTATAGCCTACCAATGAAATAGAGCACACCAAAGCAAGCGACGTTTTGTTTGCTTGTCCTCGTTTTAAATCAACACAAGATCTCAAATTGATTTATTGTCCTGATCTAAATTAAAATATATATAGTTTTGGGACATTAATTCGGCCCGAGGGGTAACATATTTAAGCCAAACTAATACCCGAAATTTATGTCAAAAAAGGAAAATTACAATGAAATATTCTAGAGTAATTCCGACCTCCCGAATCTGAACCGCCTTTATCTCAAAACATCATTTTACCCTATGAACAGCTCTGATCTTTTGTATCTTTATGGCGCACTGCAAAAAATATATATTTGGTGTCACAGCAAAAGTGCGAGAAATATTGGCCTGAACCCAACGAAAATCTTCGTTTCGGGAAATACGCAGTGAAGACAGACCAGGAAGAAAGTTATGGCAGCTACATCGTTCGTTCCATATCCATCACCAGAAGCGACTTATCGGTAATTTCAGTGCTGCTATATTTTACTTGGCGTACTGGGTTAGATTAAAATATACTCAAGTTCTTAACGACTCAATATTTACCACAAGATGTGTATTTAAAATATTTTAACTTTTGTTACGTAATTATATAGTATTGTGACGCTATATGTTTTCGCCCTTAGCCATCGCTCTTCTGTTTCACCATATTTGTTTGTACAAGTTGTGTTGGCCTCATGCACGAACTGTTGTGATAGAGTAGTTTGTCATAGAATATGACACATAGGGTCATTGCACGTGCACTGAAACCCCCATTGGAAAGTTTGTAACACTGTAATTCATTGGGTGTAAAACGCTTTTCCCTGAAACCGGGAAAATCCCTACGGGCGGTTGTACACATTGAACAAGTAGTGGCTGCACGTACAGTAACTAAAATACACGAACTGACGCTTTATTGTGTCGGGTGCACAGGAATGCCGCTACGTGACTCACTACCACTTCGCTGCCTGGCCCGACCACGGGGTTCCTGTTTGCACTACTGGATTGCTTCGGTTTCATCGCGTCATTAAACAATCGCAATCTGAAGACGGTTCACCGATACTTGTTCACTGCAGGTGGAAATGCTTTTGTTTTTTTAATCGATTTATATGTTTCCATAGTGGTATACGACATAAGGTTATTGATCGATCATTGTGTAACATGACTCTTTCCGAATACTATTGTTTCAAACTAGACATAACTTTATTGACTTTACCGACCTTCCAAAGCAATATCTGAAACCCTTTATTGCCTAATTTTGTTTACTCACTGAAAACAAAATCTTGCAAACTTGACACCATAACTCTTTGTACTAATGCGTTTTACTATGTAGCGCTGGTGTTGGTCGGACTGGAACTTACATAGGCTTGGACATTTTGGAGCAACAAATGATTGCAGAGGGTAGAGTGGATGTATTCAGCACTGTACTGAATATGCGTCGACAGAGAATGGACATGGTGCAAAACATTGTAAGTGTATGAAAGGGAGGTTAGCAATGAACAATAACGCAGTAGGTGGAGTTTTACCAAATGTAGGTGTATGTGCCTACTTTTTGATCTGACCAACATATCCGGAACAACAAATAACGTTAGTTTTACCTCACTAGAGTTTAATACTATCTATCGCCATGTAGTGGCTATCAATGTATTGACCCTTGTCTGTAGCAAATCTTAGTCTTGGGTTTAAAAATGCTATACTGAAATATTTAAATTTAAATACACAAATTGTCAGTTTAAAATATAAGGGACTCAGTTATCCTTGAAATACTTATGAGCAATACCTAAACGGGAATTGTGTATGTGTTGTCGTAGTGCTAATAAATTACCAAAGTAAGTCTAGTTTCAATTACTTGGTAAGCAGTCTATGTAAAGTTGGATTGTTATCAGGGTTGAAATGTTCTTGTTTCGTTCATTTTCAGTCGTTTTTTGGCGTCACTTGATTGGTTGACATAATCTAGTAAAAACATCACTGTTCGAGAAAATACTGAATATCACCTTTTTCTAAGCACTTTTTGTGTCTTAAACGGACAATTTTCTTTGCAGAATCAGTATATTCTCATGCACAAGCTGATTGTTGAGATTCACACTACGGGCGACACAGACCTTCCTTGCGACATTTTTGCAGAGCACTGTTCCCGTCAACAAACGTAAATCTTTTCTATTTTAGAAAATTTTGTCCTAGACCGGATATGTTAGGCTATTTGACCAGTCACATATGAATCGTTACTTGAAATCCAAAATGTTAACATTTTAAAATGTATATTGAAAAAATGTATCAAAAAACGATTTGCTACTAAACGCCGTTAGTGATTACTAATCATCATCTGTTTTAAAAGTCTCAAAAAGGAATTCGAATGGTTAAATCTGATCCCTCCCCTGGAAACTTCGCAGTCGAGGGCATGCCAATCCGCAAATCGACAATCATGCAGAGATGACACGGTTCTGCCTTGTAAGTTTGTTGGTTTTTTTCTACTTTGGTGGGACAGTATCAACCTAGTCTTACTCAATAACGCGAGAGCTTAGAAAAAGAAAGTTCTCGTATGATCGGTTTAAGCTTATAATCGAGAGTTTAATTTCTGTTCTAAAATTACATTAAAATGTCAATGTAAACCAGGGGTTCCCAACCTTTTTACGATCTCGTACCACTTGGACGCTCTGTACTGCCAGCCGTACCACTTCTTGCAGAACAATAATTTGATTGAATCACATTTTATTAAGAAGAATATTGGCCTACTAAAGTAACACTAAAACACCACAACTAAGACATTTTTGTTTACTGTCAACCAATTGGCGAACAAAACCAGATAAATAAATGATAAAGTTGTGAATCCAGGTATGTGTGAAAAAAAAACGGAAGCTACTCGCGTACCACCTGAAAAACGTTCGCGTACCACTAGTGGTACGCGTACCATAGGTTGGGAACCCCTGATGTAAACGGTATTTTAGCAAACTAAATTTGTAGAGGGGGAATTAGATTTTAATATCGACTAAAAGGGTACACAGGACAAAAAAGTTGAGAACCACTGGTTTATATCATGGGCTGTGTACACATGAGACCTTTTTCCAGAAACTAAATTATGCTTTTAATGCCCGAAACACCAATTTCAAATGTTTTTTACAGATAATAGGTCACTGGTGACTTTAAGTGGAAACGCAGCAAGCTTGTACGAGAACGTCTTTATCAATGCATCATTTGTCCAGGTAAGCTGTGGTGTCTCAGGAAAAGG
The DNA here is from genome assembly GCF_965637545.1 of Phallusia mammillata. NCBI lineage: Eukaryota > Metazoa > Chordata > Ascidiacea > Phlebobranchia > Ascidiidae > Phallusia > Phallusia mammillata. The sequence continues at coordinate 10,776,635 of NC_137258.1, forward strand.
CAAATATTAGGAAACTTTAGTGGAAACTGTTATAGCTTTGTTAACATTGGTATCTTTCCTCCTAAACTTGACCCAGCGGTAATTTGAATCATGTACTGCACAAATTATCTCGAATTGTAAATTGTGCAAATAGCAAATTGCAAAGGCTACTAATTTTACCCAACGACATGTCGAATTATATTCGTGCCTGGTGTTAATCGATTTTCAGAAGAATTCATTTGAGCAAACCTCACAATGCAACCCGCCAAACTTTTGCACGTAAACTGGTCGTACAACACATTATCGCTTGATTTTGTCAATGCTTTCATGTGGTGTTCAAAAACCTGTCGATTTTTTAAGGTCCAAACACTCTACTCCAACTATGCGTAGGCACGATACTCACACCTAATCGAGTTTGAACTTCAATTTGTTTACCGGATAATAAAACTTTGTTCATGTTGTTTAGGACTATGAAGGAGCTAATTCTATGATCGTCACACAAGGACCGATGTCGTCCAACATTAACCAGTTCTGGCAGATGGTATGCGATCACAACGCAGCTGCGATTGTCATGTTGACTTCTGTGGATAATGTAAGGTTTTAAAGAACCACAATTTATTTTCTTCGTTTGAATCTTAATCGTTGCACGACAGAAGTCACATCGATTTTTGTGACTCGAGTTTTGTTATTAGGACCAAAGTTGTGGATATTGGACAGAAAATTTGAACTCCCGGCTTCAGTTGAATTACATCAATGTGACTATGACCGCAAAAACTGACCTGGGTCAGGATATTACAAGACGGGAGTTTTACGTCGAGGAAGTTGAAGCCTCTGTAAGTTTGATTTATTGTTGTAAGTGTCATATCTGGTTATCCATCGAATTTGACCCACTTGTTTTGGCGTCGGTGTTATTATTTTTTGGTCAAATCCTCCTATTGCTGATATAAAACCAACTACATTTGGTCCTACAATGTAACCTAAGGCACCTGGCAACCCATTACGTAGTTATCCAACGCCACCAAGAGAAACAAAGAAGTTTCTAAACCAACTACCGACATCCTATTTTTGGTAACTGAATGATAATCTGAAACCGAAAAATGTGCGCAGGCTTTTACTGCATTTAATCAAGTCATATAAATAATGGCGTGGAATTTCGGTAAACAATGAAAACTATCGAACACGCTCGTCTTTACAATGAAACCCATTCGTTTGTTTCTCACTACTATAAATAAAACAATGACATGAAAAACGAAGGTATCGGTTCAAACCGATTGTTTATTGTAACACAGGTTTCAGTAACGCATCTTCAATGTGACGTAAACAAGCGCGGTGACGAAAGCACAGTGGTTGAACGTTTCCTTGAACTTGTTTCTCAAGCTCATTCCTTGAGGCAAGAAAATCGTCCGATAGTTGTTCATTGCAGGTAAGCAGCTATGTAGGCTACTTCTGTGGTAGTCGTCCTAATGTTATCAATTGCAATTTTGCTATTTGGTTTGTTTTTGGCTTAACGCCTTCATGTTCGATTAAAACGGTATCGATAGTAAGAATAAACCACATCGATCTTTGCCCAACTACTGTACGCATAGTTCCGGGCTATATTTTAACTTATACTTGCTGCTCGACCAAGGCTGAATAGAATGTGTTAAAATCTCATAACGCAAAACATTAATTGTAAGTAACAACGCAAGAATCATCAAAACTTTTTCTCTTGTGACCGTCTACTTGATGGTGCTGTTTTTGTTAAACATCCAAATTTTGCAGAGATGGAGCTGGTCGTTCTGGTGTCTTCTGTGCTCTCTTCAATCTTTTGGACCGCACCAGGATTGAAAACAGAATAGATGTTTTCAGGACAGTGAAAGATTTGAGAGACGCCAGACCGTTTATGGTCCGATCACTGGTAAAATATATTTTTCCCATTCCTGACTAGTATTGGAATGTTATTAAATTTATTATCATATATGTAGGCTAATGTTTTTTTACTTGTTTTACAGGCCGACTACTTGCTTTTGTATAAAACTGCACAAACCCATGTATCCGCCCGAAGTATTTATGCAAACGTTTGATGCTGTTGATATTTTACAACAAATCTACAAACTAACTCGAATATATGAAATATTTTGATTTTTGTTGTAAGCTATATTCGCGTTTGGTAGTTTGATTTTTCTTGGAATCACGTTTTCCGTTGGAAACCCAAAACGACATAAGATACAAAGTTGCATTTAACAACTTTGCAAGTAGACGTTTATTTGCGTATCCTGTTAGGCTGAACACTATTGTGTAGCATGTTGGGTTAACTTTACTACTTAATCGTTTCCTTTTTGAATGGATATGTATATGTGTGCTTTGTCATATAATGGACACATATTTGTTTCTGTACGTTTCTTTTTTTGATATTTTCACATTTTTTACCACAAAACAGCAGTTTTTGCCACATTACATGACCCACGTGTTTCATACGTTATATTGCAATGTATCTGAAAGTGTTGCTGTTTGGGTGTAATATACAAACCTTAATGTGCTGAGAATGTAAACAATTGCGGTTGGATGGAGTTCTTGTTTTCTTTCGTTAACCATTTTATCCCAAACTGCCTAGTGATTATTCCTTTAATCTCCCATATTCGTTTTCAATCTCCCATATTGCGTTGCCTTTCTGATAATATCTCCACCGTAGTAGACGTACGTAAGAGAAGTTTATGCGAGGCATATTGGGTTACATTTGTACGTTTCAGTTTTAAGGTAACCGCCAAGCACTCTTGGCAGTTTTTATCCGTTCTGTATGCATTTTTAAATGTAATTTTTACTGATTATTTCACTCTTGATTTGTCAAATAAAGAAATCTAAAATTGTTTGTTTGATACTTATTTGTAGGTACATTATCATACACCTGCGGTTATCAAACTGGGGTCCGCCACGCGATTTCAGAGGAGCCGCGAGGAGCTTAAAGTATTTCTACAATCTTATGTAATTTTAGATCTTGGAAGTGCACATGCAAAAATGAGTCAAACGAATGAGTTCTGTGACAAGAAGTGGTATATTGCTTCATCGCCGAATGTTTAACAATCCATGTTTTAGCACTTAATCATAAATATTTTAATGGTTAATTCATCACGATACCACTAACTTCAGACAGTGCTTATTGCTTTTAGCTTGGTTCATGTGATGGGCCAAAACTGCAATTGTTTTGTTTGGTCAAGCAGCAATTAGCATCTCACGCCACGTTAACGCTCGGTGTATTGTTACGTCAGAAACATTTCCAATTCCATGTTTTTACTTTTTTAAGGCCCCCTTTTTGGCCCCCAGGGCCGTAGTTAGGATGTAGGTCGATTTTGCATAACACGTAAAGCAGGCCTGCACAACTCAAAACAACGCAAGGGCCACAACGGAACACATAAATGTTTCGCGGGCCGCATGCTAATTACGTATTTTAAATGTCCCTGTATAAGTCTATAATAACTCTATTGAAGTGTACCACTATACCAGGGGTGTCCAACTCGAACACACCACAGTGCCAAGTTTGGTTTTAAAATATACTCGCGTGCCAACCTTTGGTACTTTTTCCAAACCATGTCTTAAACGTCTTAACCGCACTTGCTGAACGTGAAATATTAAAATAATATAGAACCCTACTAAATGGTTAGAAAAAAATGACGCCAAGTGCGAGTAAACTTGTTTATGATACTCCAGAAACCTTTTTGTTCTGTTTATGCGACACAAGATACGAATAGTTTGCAAGGGGCACTGGAGTACTTTGTGTAAAACACAAATGCTTTTGTATTCACGTAATTAATTGAACAGACGTCGGTTGAAACGTAACAATTACAACTGTTTCGAAATAAATGGGCTTTTTATTGCAACATAAACATGCCACGTTCACTAAACTTTTGGTATAATGTGGCGCAATAACTTTCTGAAATAAAAATAATTATAATTTTTGTTAATAAATTCCATGGGCCAACATTAAACAATGCAAGGGGCTTATATAGCCGCTTTTAGATATTGTTATGTAGGTTTGCATTAACGATTCCTAAGCCGTGATTAAATGTCTGTTTGCAAAGCACTGCAACGGCCCAAACTTGATCCAAGATCACCTAACTTTATTAAGCTTCAACGATACACGGTCAGCTATATTTAAAACTGCTTTTACTTTATTTCCCGCTGTAACAAATTCTTTACTAAACCGTTGTTAAAATTACTGATTCGCCAAATCGTCCTTTTGGTTTGTGCATACGTTATCAGAAGACGCACAGCAAACGTCCCAACCACACAAAGAAATTATGTCAAGTGACTATTTACATTTACAATTTAATGTGACAGAAACAGCCTAAACACAGAAAGGGGTTGGTATTTAGTCGCATAGACTATACTACACATGGTATAGAAATATATACTGCACATGGTATAGGTATCGTCGCTATATTGATCAAAAGTCGCACCCCTGGTATTTTTTTTAAACTCTACGCCTGTGACAAGGAAGCTTTAAATTTTTTCAAAAACGAACATTTCAATCAGTGGGTTGTGTAACTTTACTACTGGTATTCTTTACAGAAGTTAGAACAAAGTCCAAGAAAAATCGATAGAAACTAGTGATGCACCGAAGTTTCGGTTGGCCGAAACATTTCGGCCGAATAAGCTGTTTTTCGATGTTTCGGTTTCGGCCCGAACTTTTTTGAAAATTCGGCCGAAACCGAACTTTTTGATTGCATGGAATTAATACCCAAACTTTCATTTTCGCCAATACGAAACATCATAAATTAACTATTTGTTGTATCTATAAAATACTTGCTACATTGTCTGCGAAATATTACAAGTTTTGTGAAGTATTCGCATTGTAAAAGTAGTTTTGGCTTTTCATAATTGAGTTCACTTGCATCAACAACACACGGTTCAGTTAAAAACACCCATAAGAAATGCGGTTTTAGGTTCGGCCTGATTCGGCCGAATTTATTCGGCCTCGTGGCCGAATATTCGGTTTCGGCCCGAACCTTTTTAGGCGGGTTCGGTGCATCACTAATAGAAACAAATTTAGGCTAATTGTGTGACAAATCCTAATGTTTACCATCTGAACGTGCAGAAGCTCGAGTGCCACTTTCAGATGCTTTGCGTGCCACTTTTGGCTGGCGTGCCACGTGTTGGATACCCCTGCACTATACTGTTTTAAAAACTTATCGGTCATGCTGGATATAACTGTTATAACCAAGGCAAAATTTGAAATTTGAAAAGCTTTCTTTCGTCGCTGACAAACAATATCACATGAACGAATAAATTTTCTTAAGCATCAACAACAACCCAAAGAACACAATTTGTAACTAAAATTCAATGAGAGATGTTGCATCTTTTGTTGTCAACAAGCGCGTCGTAATCAGGCACGAGGCTGGAACTTAAATTTTTTAGAATATCCTCCAAATGTCCATCAGCAAGTGAAGATCGCTGCTTGTTTTTATTAAAGTTTAATACAGAGAAAGTTTGGTTCGACAAACAAGATACATTATTTTTGTCTTCACCACTGCAAATAAGTATTTGCTTGTCCATTCCAGGTTAAACACTCTGCCCTTACTTTCAATCTTTCTTTTCTTGTTTTCCGCCATTTTGGACAATCCTAAAAAAGCCTACTTGCCCGCGCACATAAGATTAGACTAGGCTCTACTATAGATACTAAACGCTACAACCAAGCTTTGCGTGTGAAACAAAGATGGGATTGTTTCGTAATGAATAAAACAATGAACTGAAGTAAGATTACTACGGTGGCCCACAAGTGCAATTCAACAACTTTTTGGCAGACTTTTATTTTTCAGAGCAAACATTTATTTTTCGATGCAAACATTTATTTTTCAGTGCAAACATTTATTTTTCAGTGCAAACATTTTTGTTTTAATGCAAACATTTATTTTTCTGTGCAAAAAAGTTTTTTGGTTGCAAACCTTTTTTAAGCAAACATTTATGGCTACATCACCTAAGACTTACACGGCGTGTCAAAAATTGCAAAATGACATCGCTTAATTAGGCTATGCGCGGGCCAAGTGTGCTAAGTGATGGCTTAGTGCGGTGGTTCTCAACCTTTCATACATCGTTTAGCTTTCAAAGTAATAATCTTTAGTGATCTTGTCAAGGTTTCGTTTTTTGCGGCTCCCTACACACTTAAAAAATACCATTTGACCCCGACAATAAAAAAGTTTGAGAACCACTGATTTATAGGGATAGTAATAAATTTCTAAAAAACTGACAAACGGCATAAATATTAAGACATGGGCCATGAGCAGCCTACCTTAACACGGACTGTGCTCACGTTTTACAAATTGCTATGGCCATAAAAATAGGTAAAATGCCGAATCCTAAAAATAGGTAACCGCAAATCAACTTTTTAGTTCCAGAATCGTTAAAGTTTATTGTTGCCAATAAATTAAGCCTTAATCACATCAAATAAAGTTGGTGGCCCCAATGTGTCACGAAGACCGAATGGCAAATGTGTTAAATCAACATATCCTTAATTCTGTGCATAGCGAAGAAAGGGGTTACGCCACGACCGAAAAATGACTTAATGTCTCTTGGCGAATGTTTTTAGTGAACCGACACGGGTGGCTCCGAGGGCCCCGGATGAGAATCACTGACGTAGTTCATTGAACACGGGCTAAGTCTAAGCGGGTTAAGTCTGGGCTTAGCGAGATAAACAAGATCAACTTAACAAAATTGACACGGGCTAAGCAGTGGTGGGGTTCAAATTTTTTGTCACCCGGTTCTATTACAAAAGTCATGTTTTTAGGCGGTTCTGTTACAAAAAGTCCATTGACAGTAACTAGTAGATCTGACCGGTTCGCTGATCTCATAAAATTTCGTGAGACGGTTATATAGAACCGGTGCGAACCGGCTGAATCCCACCACTGGGGCTAAGTAAGGGCTATGTGGACAGATTGGGAGCGGACTAAGCTGGCTGTGCGAGCGAAGCAGGAGTACAGTTTAGGCGTAAACGGGAGGAAGAAGGATCAACAAAGGTATATGCAGCAATGGTTTCTAAAGGACTATAAGGCGCAAATAAAAGCGATTTTTTTATTTGAATCTTCGGGACTTAAATTAAATATATGTGTCGGTTTACCTACTTCACTTTGACAATATGAAGCAACTTAGCAAAATACTTCACTTTGGCATTATAAAGCAATAATTTTTTGATATAACGGACATTTTTTTTAGAAGTTAACTAGTGATGGGACTAGTACCCGGTACTCGGTATCGATGGTATCGATCGATTTCTGTGGTATCGATACTCGTACTCGCTATCGAAATATTTTGCCTAAGTTTTCGATACCAACGTGCGAGTACCATGGTATGCGAGTACCAATCCTTTGCAAAGGCACCATAAAAATACGGGCAACTTTATGCCAATATTTGCTTCGGACAGCACAAAATTGGAAAAAAGTTCCGCCAGTGTACGTATATCTTTTTCGCTATCACGTGGAGATTACATTTTTCGGCATGTGTGTGTGTGCACCCCTGTACCCCGACCATGGCAGACGAACTCGGTACTCGGTATCGAAGGTATATACATGTGGTACTCGTTTTCGGTATCGGTACTCGCTTCAAAACCTGATATCGTCCCATCACTAAAGTTAACACAACGGGTAGTTGAAGTATACTTCCAATATATTGGACCTTTATATAAAACTAAACAATAATAGGTAGTGTGATGTATATTGCTTGACAATGAAGCCTTTTAGCAAGCTTTAATGTAAAACAACACAACATTTACATGTGCAGACAAACAACTCCGGCGTTTTGGTCTTTGACACGGTGTACAGAGAGTAGGCTACAGACAGAATGTAAATGTGGTAGGGTGCAAAAAACAATTCATCTTAACTTTAAATCCACAACATATTTATTATTAAACCTTTTACTAACTATAGAAAGTATTGAATTGTTTAGTGGCCAAGGTTTACAAACAATTGCCTGTGTAATGTACAGGTTTATCACGTTTCCACAATTTTACAAATTTTGACACACCCTATAATGGAACACTAAAAAAAGTTTCCTAAAAAAAATTTGCACTAAAAAAATTTTTGCACTGAAAAAAACTGTTTGCACTAAAAAAACTGTTTGCATCGAAAAATAAATGTTTGCACTGAAAAATAAATGTTTGCATCGAAAAATAAATGTTTGCACTGAAAAATAAATGTTTGCACTGAAAAATAAATGTTTGCATCGAAAAATAAATGTTTGCATCGAAAAATAAATGTTTGCACTGAAAAATAAAAGTCTGCCAAAAAGTTGTTGAATTGCACTTGTGGGCCACCGTAGATTACTCATTTAGAGGTCCAATACGTTATTATTACACAACATCGAATGCATGGCGGCATAACGTTTTTTTGGTTCAATGCAAAGTATTTTAAAATCTTCTTGCGGGCCGCACTAAAAGCTTTCGCGAGCCGTATGTTGTGCAGGCCCGACGTAAAGAGAGCCAACGCCAAGTGAAACACCAACGTTTTTTATGTAACAAATTGCAACTGAGATTGTTAACACTATTTTATGTTTTTGAAAACAGTCACTTTTATTGTTGGACCCTACTTTTGTAAGTCAGCAGTAAACAAATCACACGTTCAATTGAGATGTCACAAAAACCGTTCATGACATGCCGGTTACATTATTGTGTAATGAGCAAGAAATCAACTCGTAGTACGGTTTTGTAGTGATTGTGTAACACAGTGAACTGAAGTTTTTCCCCTGCGGGCTGGATAACATTAAAAATATCTTGCAAGGACCACATAGGTTGCAAGCCCCTATGCGCGTCTTTCCGGGAACACCAAAAGTGCAATCTTTGTTAAAGTCAGATCGTGCTACTGTCAAATAGTAAAATTATTTTGAAAACTATATAGTCTTTTCTACAGGCAATACTCATTTATTCCAACACAAATAACAATAAAAAGCCGTTTGTTCGCGCACAATAATGAAGGCACTGATAGTTTTGATTTTGTTCGTGACAAAACAAACAACTTTTAGATCATTGTATGCGTTCTTTAAAATTAGATGGACTTAGTCCTACATGTTGATGTAGAAATACTTTTCCAGTTTTAACGTTTAACTCAAGCTTTAGTTTTTCCAAGATGTATATAAGGACCAAACAGTCGGCATATTTCCGAAATGTTTCCGAATTAGAACCACAGGGCTTTTTAAGCCAATCACAACGGCGGGTTTTCCCTGGTCATGTGACTTTATAACCAATCAGCGTAGTCGACTGATTGAACCAATCAGGCAACACCTTGCGTAGTAACCAGTCGAACTGGTTAGAGGTTCTATGTTTGAAAGTGAAGGTTGTGCGTGGTTTTATAATTACATTACTAATAACAGCTTTTTTTAAAGGCAAATTTAATAAACAATTATAAGCTTTGTATCATCTGATATCTTTAAATGGATTCCCTGCAGCAAATTGTGGAACTTGGAGGAAAATTAGTAACCAAAGGAAATGAAGAAATGGTTTTTAGACTGGCCTTACAATCAGCAAATGAAAGGAACGAGTGGCTTGAGTCTTTTTGTGTAGTTTCTAATACGAGCTGGAATGTGTACAAAACATTTCCTAACCCTAAAAGATATATTTTTAGGAAAACCTATAAATGCCATCTCAATCAGTTTCGTCAACATGAAACCGGTACAAGCAAATCCAACACTTTGTGCCCTGTGTCTATGGATGTTAAGATCATACTTAACACCAAATCAACTGCAAAATCAGATAATTCGGTGTCCACTCATCCATGTATGGTAAGTATGGCAGGTATACCACAATCACTTGCTTCAAGCTGCCGGAAACCTCGGTCAGCTAAAGATCAGTGAATCTACAAAACAGATTTTCTTTTTGTATTTTCAGCAGGGATTGTCAGCGTCTCAAGCAATGCAAACCCATGAGACCAAGTTGCTTGTTACAGATGGAATAAGTGCAGTAGCTAACTACTGCCTTAACCCCAAACCACGCTCTGTGTACTATTTCTGGGATAAGTGGCGTATATCTAACTTTGGGGCATATAGTGGTTTAAATTTGTTTTGTGCTATAGCTATACAGAAGTATGCTGAAGAGTCTGAGGCTAAGATCTGCCTTGAGCAATTTGAAGGATCTTATATTTGTGCCATTGTAAGACCCATCATGGAAAAAATCCATAAAATGATGTTACAATCTTCTGAGATTGTGTTTGACGCGACGTAACAACAACCCGCGGAATTCCACTCTTATGATTGGCTTAAAAAACCCTGTGGTTCGAATTCTGAAACATTTTGGAAATATGCAAACAGCAGGCCGGATGAAATGACATCGTAGTTTGTGACCCCTAGTTTAATGGCTTGGTTCTGTAGTTCTCAAACTGTGCGTCGCGACGCCCTAGTGCTTAGTTTTAATTTTTCAAGGGCGTCGCAGAATAGTTCCGTTTCGTGGCCTTTTGTTGTTGTATCAATAAACACAGCTTTAATAAACAATTTCCTCATTAACTTTTATTTGCTGGTGCGTCGCAAGTCCAAAAAACTTTTCCTGGGGAGTCGCAACAAAAAATGTTTGAGAACCACTGGCTTAGTTAATGCGAGCGCCGAGCAACAAAAATTGCGATGCTCGGTACCAAGTACTCGGGTTCTAGCTCGTTTCGGCCAACCACAAGTAAATTGCTAGTTGCTACCTTCAAATTTTGCTTTCAAAGCGCAGACAAGCCCCGACAAATTGTGATTTGTACAAAATGCATTGTGACATCACCATCAAAAATACACAATACAGTAAATAGCATCTACTTTTTACTGGTCGCTGATGGAAGAGATATGACAAAAATGACTTTAACGTTTTGTTTCGTTTTACCTATCTTTTTCCAGCGCTTTTCCACATGTCAGGAAATTTAGTGTTTAAATCTGCGTCAGGGAGAAACGTTAAAGTGTATTCTAAAGTCCGGGATTGAAGAAAATACATACAAATATTTTTTATGAAATTAATGTACCAACACAGAAAGTTCCTGGCATTTGGCCACAACGCGCGCGACTATATCCTGAAGCGTAAAGAGTAAACTGGTGGCGCGCAGGATAACGCACAAAGTTACTGTTTCGTTGTGCAGTGCGCGCGCGTGACAATACCTGTTTGTTGCAATGCGTATTAAATATACAAATAAAAATTGCTATCACTAAGAGGGCCCTGGAGAATAATTGGGCGATTGGAGGCGCTGGGTAAAGGTAGAGCAGTTGAAACGCAATAAAACGACAGAATCATTTTTGTCAACCAGTGACCGGTAAAGTAAATTTGACTAGTATTTACTGTATTTGGTACTTTGTTTTGTACGTGGTTTCAATGATAATGTCACAATGCGTCATTTGCCGGGGGCTTGTCTGCGCTTCAAGAGCAAAATTTACAGGTAGCAATAGGGTTGTGCTTGACCGAACTTGATTACTTCCTTATTACACAACAATTTAACGGGCAAGTTACAAACGGGTTTGTTGACATCACAATTAAACGTGTGATTCGTTCGTTTCTGACTTGCGGCAGTAAGGTATCCAAGGATACTGTTTTTGAAAACGTTAAATAGTGGGAACACGCACACTAAAATGTGTTTTCAATTAGTTGCTTTTGTTACTTGAAGAATGTTCGTGTTTAACCTAGCGTTTGCTTGCTTTATACGTTATGCAGAAGAGACCTCTACGGCAGTGGTTCTCAACTGGTGGTCCATGATGACTTTTAAGGTGTTTCACAGGATGTCCACTAAAAATGGTGCTAACTAGAGGTGATTGCATATTATATATTGAAGGAGTGTCAAAATGTTAGCTGTTAATAATTGTATCTCACTTCTTGAAATTTGGTTTGTAAGAATTATGTTTCAAGTCCAAATGGTTGTATCGTACGCTTACTTCAATCTTGCTCGAAATTGAAATGGTCCACGATATTATTTTTACTAGGTTGGAGGCCATGGCCTGAAAAAAAGAGTTGAGAACCACTGCTCTAGAGCTCGAATACGGCCTTGAGGGATACTAAGAGGCATTAAACTCAGTAAAAACACTATGTAAATGGGAACGGTGCGTGACAGTCACAATACACCGAGCGCGATCGATCAAACAGAACACTTGCAGTTTTGGCCAATCACTGGTACCAAGTGAAAAGCAATGAGCATTGTCTGCAGTTAGTGGTATCATGTTGAATTAACCCTTGGCATTTGTATATTTTAAGCTCTAAAACATCAATCATCGCATTGATATTGTAAGAGAAATAAAATCAGTTTAAGGGAGGCGTTTATATATAATGAAGAGTCATTGTAGAAGGAAAAGAATCGGTACAGGAAAAAACGATGAGAAACGCTGAGCTAAACAAAATTTTACCGAAATAAAATGAAAGACTTTAGGCGAACACTCGTGTGTGAAGCTAAGGTCATCAAAAGATGCATTATAAAAAATCGTACAAGCAAATAGGTATAAAATTTGCCACAGATCGCTAAATATATATATTGATCTTTGCGATCCTAGCTACCTTGCATAAATGTATGGTTATACATCACCTACTCGGAAGGAGACACTTATTGTTTCTTTTTTGTTTTTATTTTCTTAAATACGTGTTCTTGCAGTTTTTGTTGTTTTAGTTTCTGTTCATACTGTTTGAAAGCATTTGGCGACTAACAGCTGTGTTAAATACAGATTTCATTGGTTATGTTGCAACATCTAAGTCTAGGGACAAACATGACCGTAAAACTGGGCTTCCCAAACTGAGGGTCATTAACCTTAGTATAACGTCAAAATAGCATCTTTGTTCAAGTTACGTCGGTTTTGAAATATTCTCAGCCAAGCGCAAACGCGCTTGTAGTTACCCCATTGATCAAACATACGTCAGTTGAAACGCAACAACTGCAATTGTTTTGAAATACAGAGGCATTGTAATGCAGCATAAACATGACAAACAAAGCATGACACAAACAAAAGAGTAACGTTTATGTATTGTTTGGCGCAATAACTTTCTCTAATAAAAAATAAAGATAGGTAATAAATTTACGATTTCTAAGCAGTGTTTAATATCTGTTTACAAAGCACTGCAACGGCCGAAACTCGGTCCAAGGTCACCTTAGTTTATGCGTCAACAATGCATGATTTGAAACATGAATTGCTTATACTCTTATTTTCCGCCCTGTGACAAATTACTTTGAATTAAATTGCCGATTTGGCAAACGTACGTTCTCGACGCACAGCAAACGTCTGAAACCACACGGAAATTGTTGCAAGTGCCTATTTGCAAAACAATGTGACAGAAACTAAAGGCTAAAGCACGGAAAAGGTATCGGTGTTTAGACTTTAGACGTATATAGTAGTAGACTCCGAGTAGGTTGATTTTAGTTTTCGCTCGAAATAAGCGTTTCAACAAATACAACAAACGTATTTTTTGCGCTGTTTATCATATTATTCGTGAAGGGTTGCGGAAAATTTGAAGAGATTAAAAGGGGTCGCGATCGAAAAAGTTTGGGAAGCCCTGCCGTAAAAGACCTTTTGTTTTCGGTTACCACGGTGACACATTAGGACTAGGATTGAATTATACGGATATCGGATAACCGGTTAACCGATTAACCGAAGGATTTTTTGTTACCCGATATCCGGGTATTTTTGTGTCGGTTAACCGGATAACAAAAGAATTGTGCCGCGTAAGCGTTTTATGCATTTTAAAACAATTTCAGAAAACACGCAGTTAATGTGCAGTGATAGATGCAACAGACGACTTAGGCTCTTACTAAATAATACGAATATTCGCTTTGTTGTACATATCCCCTACAGATGTTAAAATTCACGAGAAAATTGAAGTCACACTAATAAAATAGAAAATGCATCCATTGTAAGGTGATTCGCTCGGAAGGATAAATTTTGAGATTCGAAAAGGACATGTTTGTTTAATAACAATGTTTTGGGCCTATTTTCGCTCAGAAAATTAACTGTAGGGCGAAATATGAAATAACTGATGTATCGTGCTTTTTCAGAACTACACTGCTTAAGCAGTAAATTTGATATATGCTGGACAATTATAAGCACTAAAACAAAATCTGTGCCACATTTGGATGATGTTGTAATAGACTTGTTATTATCCGGTTAACCGGATAGCTAAATTCAAAATATCCGTATATATCCGTTATCCGGATAGTGGAAATTATTGATATCCGAACCAACCCTAATTAGGACGGAAATTGCGTAAAACGTGGAGTACCTGTGTGTTTTATACATTTCTACACTTTAGTTAGTTTCTTACAGTGACGTAATAGAGTTGACTTTAAGATAAACAGAAAAACTGTTGAAGTGCTAAAAACTTATTTAGGTATACAAGTGATAAAGCAATGAAATTAGTGTCAAAAGGTGGTTGCCTTATACAGCTGACTTGTGGCCGAGTTTGTTTACCACCGTCATTTCGCCGAAATGAGAATTCGAGTTTTTTTGGGGAAATGTATGTGATTTATCCGTTTACCATATACATGTTTCAAAATGTTTTTTTTTTTTTTTTTTCGACAATGAGGCGGCATTCCGATAACTGAAAATTTAACGAAATGTTTATTTGGAAAAAAATGCGTTTTATTTGTTGGGGACAAATTTATTTAAGTTTAAAACCTTATGGCCATGCTTTTTAGCTGAATTTATTTTATCTTTAACTTTTAAGTGGCTAATCAGGAACACTAAAGTAAAACTTATTTGTATTACGAATTCTACCTCAAAGTTTGCAACTTTAACTAGGACTTTCCAACCACGCCCAGGAGGCAGTCCTTGCGGTGGTCGTTCGGTTTTTTGTTAACCCAGGACCTTTGCCAATAGCCGTATTTTACCTGGGCCTAGAGTTTATTAGGTTTTGTATGGAGATGTGCAGTTTTTTATTTCGTAGTTGACTATTGTTTTTTTTGAAAAGTGTTACAGGATAAGGAGAAATTGGCAGTAGCAACGTCGTACGACGTTTCATCGCGGGTAGCCTGGTAGTAAATTATAGCCTCACGGTTTACAACTATATCCAAAAATTCGAGCAAATTGTAATTAGTTTTGTTAACAACGGAATTCAACAAGCTTTGTTTCAAAATTAAATTTGGTTTTAATTCTAATCCCACTCTTGAAGAACTAACAATTTGGCCGTCTGAAAATTGGCGGTTCCTAATTTTTTCTCGGCACAGGAAATGCTTTACGTATTGCCACAAATTAAAGGTTTCAATTGTCGAAATATTGCTTTTCTCAAATGAAAAATTTTGATAATACTTTTTTAGGTCGCATTTTGATAAGGTCAAATAAAGGCAGTATCTATACCCAGCAGTTACACATTGGGCGTTCGTCCAGTTCATACTCATATCACGTAGCAAGTGTTCTGTTATAGTATGATAAGTTTCTCTGTCCTTGTTGTTTAAATCTAGCTCAGTTATTTTATCAATTACATTATCTGAAGTAGCGTGGTACAACGGATAATTTTCAAAAACATTTTTTTCAGAAATTTGAGCGTTAGCGTGTTGTAAGTTAAGTTTTCTTTTTTTTCTTTTTATTGTGATAGGGATTTGGCTTTTACTTGGCATATTCTGGGGAATTTGAGATAATTTAGTGTAAAACAAAATGTATGCACCACTCTGTATTCGATGTTCAACATTGTCCCAATTAACATGTTTGATTTTTTTGTCATTGTATTCTAATATTCCTTGCTCCGCAAAAGAGTAGGCCATGTAATGCCCGGAACTGGATTGCGCGCCAACATGAACAATTGCACATTTTAAAACAAACACAGCGTCTCCTAGTGTCAATCGCAAATCCGGTAAAATCGTTTTAGTGCATTTTCCGCTAATACTAGATCGTGGCAATACGATCGGCAAAACGTCGGAAGTTGAAACAAGTTTTAATTTTTTTTCAAACTGTTTTTCACTGCCGCAAGTGGAGCAGTTTGCCAAAAAGATTTCATTACAACATTTTTCGAAATACTTGCTTAATTTACTGCCAGCAACTATGTTTTGGTACATCGGAACAAACCAAAAGTTTTGCTCCGGTTCCATTTGATTCTTGACGCTTTTGCAGGTTTGGCAAGTGGTGGTTGACCGAAATTGATGCCTAGGATTAAGGCCACAGTTTTCTAGCAGACTACCATTTTGATATAACATTAAAAACTCGCCGGCATCATGTTGATTACTAAAGTTCCATTTAAGATCTTTACAGATTTTTTTAATCAAATTGCGATGGACGTCGACGTCGTACGATTTGTTACTTAAGGAAGTTAAAAAGTTAGCAACGGGGTCAGAAACAGCCGTACGAGGTGAATTGGCAAACTTTTGCTTCATGAGGAATTTAAGTGATTGAAAAACAGAATTTAACCAGCATGTGTTTCCAAAGTTTTGCAAACCGACGGATTGGTCATTTTGTTCGTCTAAATGTCGTTTTATTGCAAAATTGCACTGTGGCGAATTTTCTACTAAGGCGTATGCAATCCACTGACGGAAAAACTTAGGGTCAAATTTACATAGGGGTTGTTTTGATACGTTTGAAATAATTTGGTCTACTCCATAACAAACGCAAACTCCGCAACTTAAATGGTCTGTTTGTGGTATTAAAGTGTCCTGGAAGAGTTTAATCTTTGAGCCTGGGCCAGTAATGTCATTTAAAAACGGCACTAGATGGGACTGTATTAACTTAACAAGTTCGTTTTGGGTTTCTTTAGCTGAATCAAATAATTTAAGTTCCATTTTATCTTTGCAAAACCAAATGAGCATAAAATGATTTTTCCATAGGATAGGAATAAGTAAGTTATTCCTGATTTGACCGTCTGTTGGCCGACAGATGGGTTGCATAACTCCTTGCAAGTTTTTAAATGCTTTGTTGTTTAAAATTTGTTCAGTAACGCAGCAGTCCAGCATACCAAACTCGGAATTTAGAAAAGTGTTACCAATATTAACCGATCGGTGGATATACGAATCTACGACATTACTAGTAAGCCACCCGAACGTGTCCTTAGTGTGAACATGTGACAGAAGTGCGTCGCGTGTGGAGTTTTTTGGTTCGGTGCACAGTGAACACAAATCTAACCATGTTAGTGGACTGCCGTTGGGCGTTATTAAAGCCTGATTTAAAATCGATGCGTCAGTAAATGTCACATGATGCCAAATATAATTTGCCAATGTTTTCACCATTTTTACGACAGAGGGAGTTGATGAAACAAAGGAAAAATGCGCCAAAGTTGGGGTACTGGTTAATTCATTGTTGTCTTTAGTACTATTATTTTGAAACCGAATTCGTTTTGCCAATCGTGGTGACGAATAGAAGCTTTTTGAATTTCGTTTTCGTTTTTTAAATTGCGCCAAAACCAAAGGGGTGGATTTTTCGTCTGTTCCAGTGTTTTGCGTATTTTTATTTAAGTGCATCAAACTGTCAGCAAATTGTTTTTCCTGAACCTTTATCGCTTTGTGATATAGATGGACAAAGTCGTCTATTCGTGCTACTCTTTTACCGTCGATATAATTTTGTTTCATGTCCCCGAAATGCTGTTCTATAATTCCTTGTGTGTTATTGTTTGTCAAAATGGTCTGAAATTTTACATTACTTAATTTGTCACATTTATTTGAATAATCTAAGTACAGCTCATGCTGCTCAGGCGACGTGTCGTCGGCAACATGGCGAGATAAATCCCCTAGCAATAGATGTGATGTGCAACAAATTCTGCTCAGTACCCGTTCAAGTAATATTTTGAAAAAAGTTGGATTGTGGTACAAATTGTTTTCAAGATTTGCTGACAGTTGTATGTTGTACTCGTCTGAAACAATAATTTTTTTAAACATTCTGTCGTAACGATGAAAAAATGGGGATTTTTTTTCTTGTAAAGCATCATCACTTTTTCCAGTAAAAAAATAATCTGCATCATCACCCGGGTCCAATTCAAAGGTGTCATTGTCAACGTTTACACTTAGAGAGTTGTCGAGTTTGTGTTTCAAATTGTTAAAGTGTTTTTCTACAAGGGGAGAGTTTTTTTCGCAGTGGGTTAAAATAATTAAACTAGCAACAGCATCATCTAATTCCTTAATAGTTTTGCAAGTAAAAAGCAAATTTACCCAGTATAGTGCCGACTGAGCTAATTTCTTGTCGGACCAGTGTTTCAGGCACATAATTTTGGCTGCTTTCATGGCATGACTGTAACAATTATGCACTATTGTTAATTTTAAATCATCTTTAAGTGGCAACCCAACTACTATGCGATGACAACGATTGTAATATTCAAGGCGCGATTCTCTACATAAGGCTTTAAGAACCCCATTCCACATGGCCATGGATCCATCAATAATTATAAAAGCCGGTTTTCTAGATACTTTACAAATTTTTACAACGTTCATTAGAAACGACTCGAGAAAATGGCTGATGCTATTGCTGTCATGACAAGTGGTAACGTTTGTTGCCACCGGAAGTGCCACTTCCCCTTTTGTAGGGTTTCTTACTAAAAGTGTGTACACCTGAAAATCGGAGTATCCGTTTTGACTACGAAGGCAACTTCCAGTAGCATCAAAGTAGACGATATCTTTTAAACAAAGGTCGAAATAGAGTTTTACTTGTAAATTTGAATATAATGTTACAGACGGGGGATGAATGCATATTAGGCGAACAAAAGTTCGTTGCTTTTTTAACTGGAGAAAGTGCAACAAATTTATATACCATAGTTTGGAATAGTGGAACATAGATTTACCTTCGCTTTTTATGTTGCGAAGCACGGATTGGGAGGGTAAAAAAGTATGTGCACCTAACCAACGTTCCGCTTCTGTTAAATTGTCAAATAATTTTCTTTGTAATTTATTCGCCGACTGAAATTGAAGTTGGCGTTTAAGTTGGTCCCGCCTGCCGGAACATAATTTCGTTGTTCGTCAAACTTTCGAAAAATGTCCACTAAGCTGGGCCCCTTTAAACAAATGGGCCATTTTTAACCACTCGGGGTAGTATTTTATAGAGTCGTTCGTCCGCTTTTTATTGCAGAAATGGATAGTACTCGGGTATATGTTTTAAAAACACTTGTCAAACTTTTTCCTTCATTGCCGGAACATAATTTCGTTGTTCGTCAAACTTTCGAAAAATGTCCACTAAGCTGGGCCCCTTTAAACAAATGGGCCACTTTTACTCACTGGGGGTAGTATTTTATAGAGTCGTTCGTCCGCTTTTTATTGCAGAAATGGATAGTACTCGGGTATATGTTTCAAAAACACTTGTCAAACTTTTTCCTTCATTGCCGGAACATAATTTCGTTGTTCGTCAAACTTTCGAAACATGTCCACTAAGCTGGGCCCCTTTAAACAAATGGACCATTTTTACCCACTGGGGGTAGTATTTTATAGAGTCGTTCGTCCGCTTTTTATTGCAGAAATGGATAGTACTTCAGTATATGTTTCAAAAACACTTGTCAAACTTTTTCCTTCATTGCCGGAACATAATTTCGTTGTCCGTTAAACTTTCGAAAAATGTCCACTAAGCTGGGACCCTTTAAACAAATGGGCCATTTTTAACCACTGGGGGTAGTATTTTATAGAGTCGTTCGTCCGCTTTTTATTGCAGAAATGGATAGTACTTCAGTATATGTTTCAAAAACACTTGTCAAACTTTTTCCTTCATTGCCGGAACATAATTTCGTTGTCCGTTAAACTTTCGAAAAATGTCCACTAAGCTGGGCCCCTTTAAACAAATGAACCACTTTTAACCACTGGGGGTAGTATTTTATAGAGTCGTTCGTCCGCTTTTTATTGCAGAAATGGATAGTACTCGGGTATATGTTTCAAAAACACTTGTCAAACTTTTTCCTTCATTGCCGGAACATAATTTCGTTGTTCGTCAAACTTTCGAAAAATGTCCACTAAGCTGGGCCCCTTTAAACAAATGGGCCATTTTTAACCACTGGGGGTAGTATTTTATAGAGTCGTTCGTCCGCTTTTTATTGCAGAAATGGATAGTACTCGGGTATATGTTTCAAAAACACTTGTCAAACTTTTTCCTTCATTGCCGGAACATAATTTCGTTGTTCGTCAAACTTTCGAAACATGTCCACTAAGCTGGGCCCCTTTAAACAAATGGACCATTTTTACCCACTGGGGGTAGTATTTTATAGAGTCGTTCGTCCGCTTTTTATTGCAGAAATGGATAGTACTTCAGTATATGTTTCAAAAACACTTGTCAAACTTTTTCCTTCATTGCCGGAACATAATTTCGTTGTTCGTCAAACTTTCGAAAAATGTCCACTAAGCTGGGCCCCTTTAAACAAATGGACCATTTTTAACCACTCGGGGTAGTATTTTATAGAGTCGTTCGTCCGCTTTTTATTGCAGAAATGGATAGTACTCGGGTATATGTTTTAAAAACACTTGTCAAACTTTTTCCTTCATTGCCGGAACATAATTTCGTTGTCCGTTAAACTTTCGAAAAATGTCCACTAAGCTGGGACCCTTTAAACAAATGGGCCATTTTTAACCACTGGGGGTAGTATTTTATAGAGTCGTTCGTCCGCTTTTTATTGCAGAAATGGATAGTACTCGGGTATATGTTTCAAAAACACTTGTCAAACTTTTTCCTTCATTGCCGGAATATAATTTCGTTGTTCGTCAAACTTTCGAAAAATGTCCACTAAGCTGGGCCCCTTTAAACAAATGGGCCACTTTTACTCACTGGGGGTAGTATTTTATAGAGTCGTTCGTCCGCTTTTTATTGCTGAAATGGATAGTACTCGGGTATATGTTTTAAAAACACTTGTCAAACTTTTTCCTTCATTGCCGGAACATAATTTCGTTGTTCGTCAAACTTTCGAAAAATGTCCACTAAGCTGGGCCCCTTTAAACAAATGGGCCACTTTTAGCCACTGGGGGTAGTATTTTATAGAGTCGTTCGTCCGCTTTTTATTGCAGTAATGGATAGTACTCGAGTATATGTTTTAAAAACACTTGTCAAACTTTTTCCTTCATTGCCGGAATATAATTTAGTTGTTCGTCAAACTTGTAACTTACGTTAACTTTGACCTTCCTTTTAATTCACCACTGACTTGTAAAAGGATTAAAGCTTTTCTTTTGGCTTAAAAAAGTGTTTGTTTTTGATAATGAACAATGCTTGCAATGTAATTTTGCATAATGGTTTTTATTTTTTACTATTTTTATGATTGGGTGATCTATTCCTTAATGTGGTAAACTACGAAATCAAAAAAATTTCCTCTAAATATTTTTTGACTTCCATTTCGGCGAAATGACATTTGTGTCTGAAGCAAGGTGTTTGGGTCATTTTTATTTATAAATTGTTCTTGTTTAAACTCTTTTGTTAGGTACTAACAAAATGTTTAGAACCATATGTGTTGATTTTATTTTACCATTGATAACACCCTTACCTTAAAAAAACTATTGATTGCACAGTAGACTTATGTGACCGCAATTAAATTGATGCAAGACTTATAAATTAGTCTAAATTATAAAAGTAAAACAAAAAATTTAATAGACATTTATGTAAACAATGTTGTCATTTAGTTGTTAAAAGAAAACAATTTTAGTTAAAACAGAAAAAAATGGTTGCATTGCAAAATAAGTGTGCTAAGAATTTCTTGTAAAACTTTTTTTTACTTTTCCAGATTTTTCTCATGTTGAGCAGTTTGGTGATTCTACTATCTATTTCTACAACACAACTTATAAGAATAAAAGTGAAGCGACTGCAGCATGCAAAGCAAAAGGAGCCCACTTACTTTGGGTAACACTAAAAGCAGAAAAACAGAAAAGCGGGAAAAGCAGGAAATCAACACTAAAAGCAGAAAAGAAAGGAAAAGCAGAAACAAGGGAAATTTGTCTTTTCTAAAAGAGGGAAAAAATAATTCCAGAAAAACAGAAAAAGAGTAAAATTTCTTGTTTCATAAAAAATTTATACGAGAAATACGAAAAGCAAAAAAACGGGAAATGTTTCTTTATTTGTTTTTTTGCCGTTCTAGCTCTTAAAAACCATTCGAAAGTGTTCTAATAGCGTTCTACATTGATTGTGTCAAAATACAGAAAAGACGGGAAATAAACAAATAAAAAACATTTCTTGTTTTTCAGTATTGGACACAACACACAATCAATGTAGAACGCTAATAGATCACATTCAAATGATTTTTACGAGTTAGAAAGGGGCTCCTCCAAAATACACAATCTATAAAATGTTGATGGTTAGGGCTTTTAGGGTCTGGGTAAAGGTTTATGATAAAAATAACACTATAATTTAGTTTTAGATTCCCAGTATGGACTTAATATTCTCATATATGTTGAAAGTGGTACAAAGCACTGTATGGTACCACATGTTAACACTAAGAAAATTAGGTCCAAAAGCTATCTAAATTAAATAATAAATTTATTTGTATTACAATCCCTCACCTTGACCCTTATAGCCGTAGATTGCGTATTTTAGAGTAGCCCATTAGAAAGGTATAAAAAACAAATAAAGAAACATTTCCCGTTTTTCTGCTTTTCGTAATGAAACAAGAAATTTCACTCTTTTCCTGTTTTTCTGGAATTATTTTTTCCCTGTTTTAGAAAACACAAATTTCCCTTTTTTCTGCTTTTCCTTTCTTTTCTGCTTTTAGTGCTGATTTCCTGCTTTTCCCTCTTTTCTGTTTTTCTGCTTTTAGTGTGACCCACTTACTTTATATTAAGTCCAAAGCTATGCAGGACTTTATTAATAGTGTTTTACAACAATGGAGTTTTGTTGCTGAAAATATTGCATTCTTACTGGCCAGAACTTGCTGCGGTAAAGAGTGAATCATTTTGGATAGGAGGAAAAACAGATAATAATTTTTTTGGTATTTGGGACGATGGAAGTCAGGCTATATTTAATAACAAAGCTGCAATTGGTTATGGACTAAGCAAGTGTATTATAATTCTTGCTTTCAATTACTCTGGTAATTCAGTTGGTCGGTGTATGACAAGATTTTCTTCCGAATTTCAAAAATATATTTGTGAAAAAAAGGGTAAGTGGTTGTCAAAATGTTAGTTTTAAGTTTATTGTATTATCAACTACTAAATAAAGACCAAGTTGCCTAATGGCTGGTTGGTTTATCCGAAAAATGGGTAATTGGGATGGTTTAGTAAATCCAAGACTGTTGTCCATTATATCTAGGCAAATAAGTTAAATGCAATTTGCCTAATCAGAAAAGGAAAAGTAGAAATCTATTCTATACTATCATTATGGTGAAGAAAATTCCAGGTCAATTTTGTGCAGTTGTGTATACGTTGACAGTGTAATGAATGACCTATTAAAAAACCCTTTCATCTGGAAAAGTGTAAATTAGCAACTCTTTTGTCAAATCTGTACTTTCAATCTAAATCTGTACCAAATTTGAATATTTGAAGTAAAATTCTTGGAAAATTGGACTAGCCAGTTAACTTGTTTCGCCTGTGTTGTAAAGTTGCTTCACTATTAAAAAATATTTGGAAACTATTTGATTGTGAAAACGCCAAATCTGTTACTACAGAATACATCTGTTTAGTTCAAGACATAATTGTTTGCAATATTGTTGGCAGAAATCGAAAAATAACTATTACCTTTTTGTTGTTTAGAATGGATTACAATTCACTTGTTAAATGAGACAATTATGACCAGAATACCAGCTACAATTAACATTATGATTACTCTAACCATGATTGAAATTTCTGCTGTGAATATTGGAACCTATTCATTGCCTGTCATTATTAATAATTTTGAAAATGTTGGAAACTACACTGTTAAGGCATCATACCCAAATTATAATTACACAATCTTTCAACATTTTTATGTATACGGTTAGTATTATTTTTGATGTCTTAGTGTTGTATTTTTTTCTGAAGAAATGGATATTGTTTTAATAGTGTTTTTAAAATTGTGCTCAATGTATTTGCTGTTAGTCTTATCCTAATTGATTGATCAGTACTTCAGTTCCTGCAAATATATCCCTGACTCACTATGAAATGGTTGACAATGAAACTGAACCTGTTTCAGTCATTTGTTCTTCTCATGGTTACTATCAACCCGCAATAACATGGTAAGAATAAAACATAACTGTCTAGCAATACACTGTTTGGCAAATAATTTTGCATGATTTTGTTTACAAGGTCATCTTATGGACAAACACCAGTAACAACTGTATACTCGGTAACATCTGAGTTCAAAATCAACAGTGCTAAAATAGAAGATACAGGTGTATACACATGTACAGCAACAAATTATGTGAATGAAAGTGAATGGAATGTAAATACAACTTTTAATCTAACTGGTAACATAAACATATTTGTATAATCAAATCAATTCATTGTTGAATTCATTTATTCAGTATTTACATAATTGCATTTTAACAATCTCAGTCCTAATAAGTTTTTTGTAAATGTCAATCCTCAGCCACAATTATATTACTCAAGACAAATGTGTTTTGGTTGTTGTGAAAAAATATTATTTTTGGAGTTTGTCAACAGGTCAAAGCGTTTAGTGTATAAAAATTTAAGGTCTCTTTTATTGCATTCTGTTTGAAATTCCTTTGTTGATTCAAAATCCTGATCATGAGTTGAGAGTTTATTTTGCTTGTTTAGCGAACCCATAGCGTCACAATTATTTTTTGAGATTAATATAATTTTCTGCTTTAATTTTATAAAAAAATGACTTTTTGAGTAAGTTAATTTTTAATTAATTTGTGATAAACAGGTGATATTTTTTATTACTTTTTTTCAAATTCAGTTATCCCACTTTGGTATGTTCCCTACCTTGCATCATCAACACCTCAGATTACTTCAGCTGTCAAATTTAATAAGAAATTGGTGATAAGTTGCCAATTTCGAGGCAAACCACAGCCACAAGCAGTTTGGAAAATAAATGGAAAGATTGTCAATGGAAGTGATAAAGCCCAGCCAATTTATGTTCAAACTAATTATGTTAATGAAACAACAATAACATCAACCATTACTGTATATGATGCTGTGATTCTTGGACCTTGAGCTGTTGTGTCTTGTGAAGCTTTTAATAAGTTAGGTAACTCCAGAACTGCAACATTTAGTTTGGGTAAGTCATTTAAAAATACTTTTAAAAATATATTTAAATAAACGACATGTTTTTTAATTTACAGATTTAGATTATTTTGATGGATACTATTATTGGTTTGCAAACTCAACATCAAAGAAAAATCAAGCACAGTCAGTTTGTGAACAATATGGTGGACACCTTGTTAATATACCTGATTATGAGGTTGATCAGTTCTTAAATACAAAACTGTTAAATTACAGACCAAATGGCATGCGAAGCAGTAAGTAGCATACAATTGATAAATGTTTGCATTTTGAAACATTGTACAGTTACATGCCTTTATGTTTGTCTCATAATAAAATTCAACATTTATGGTTGTTGTTATTACAGTATACACTGGTGGCATGAAGCAAAATGGAAATTATTATTGGACAAACAATGTTCTGTTTTATAACTATAGTCATCGAAATATGTGGACCGGATCAAGTATGAAAATCAATATTTTAATAGGTTGATTTTGTCATCACCTGTCTGTTACCTTACTGTACATTAAGTTAAATTGTTCCATGTTAATACAAAAGATTTTTTTTTCTTATTGACTAAGTTGTACTTAATACATTTATCTCTGCTTTAAAAAATTCAAAACACTAGCATGGCACAATTCTAAACTATGGAAGTCCAATACACTTGTCTTTAAATAAATTTTTGGAACTTTAGATTTACTTGAGTTACAGCCACCAAATGTAGGTATTACATCACGGTTTAAACTTGCCACTCTTTGTTGCAAATGTTTTTGTTGTAAATTCTTCATTATTCAAATCAGTGAAGTCAAATCAACTTTCAACTCAACAAACTTTTAATCAGTCAAATAAAACTCAACCTAATGCAGTGAGAGTTCTATTGAAGCTCACAGTGTTTTTAGCAGTTCTTTAAGCAAAGTAAAACAAATGTGAAATTTTTGTTTGAGTACAATTACTGACAGTTGAATTGATAGTATTAATTATAAATATTGTGCAGAACACTATCACCCTTACTTTCAGACTACAGCTATGAAAATGGGGTGTACTTCAATTGGCCAAAAACCAACCCAAAAAAACTGTTTAATACTTGATTTCACATCAAACAAGTATGAATGGAAGGATGACAAATGTAATACTCTAAGAAATTTTGTGTGCCAGTTTAAAGGTATTTACCATGTTGATTTTTATTGCATTAATTTGGCACTTGAGACACTTTGTTTTCATTTTTAATCAACTAGTTTTGTAGCTTATTTAATTATGATTCAGAAATTATGAATAAATGTTTCACATGTTTTGCTGCAAAATTTGTATTTATTTGTGTACTTTTATAGCTGAACCAGTTCATTACTTGAAAATTGAATCAAATTCATTGTGCAACAAATCCACTGCCATTATTTTGTGGCAAGACCAAACAAAATTTATTGGGACAATACAATACAGCATTACTATCAGCAACATAACAACCCCGGAGACTATTCAAGTGTATAATTTCTCTCAAGATTCATCTAGTAATTACAAATATACAAATTCCATCAACCATCTACAACCTAATGTTGAATACAGCTTGGAGGTGGGATAACTAGTTGTATAAATCAGTTATGTATGTTAATTGTTAACATTACAACTCAACCTCAATTGCAGATTAAACTGTTTCCACAATACTGGAATTTTCCTCATTTAAACTCAGTGTTTTCAACAAATGACAAAAGTAATTTGAGTGTGATAGGTTTGTCCATGTCTTTAAGTGGCGATGTTTGTGTTATCACCTGGTTATGGCCATCAGGTGTAAATATACTAACAAATGCTCAGGTATGTTTTCAAATGACAATTTATTTGGGTATTTTTTTGCTTTTAATTTTTGCCATGTGGTTATCATCTTGATAGATCTTCGTTACTTCAAAACCAAATATCAGCATTGAAAATCCAATGCTGGAGGTGTTGACAAAAACAAACCACACTGTCAAGATTCAAACTGGCTTTCAGTCTTTCAATTTTTCCACAAAACCAAACAAGCAGTATGTTGTCGAGTTGCAACAACCTATGTGTGGTTTAGATTTATCACTGCCTGCAAGTGGGAGCTGCTCTACACCGATCAAAAGTAATCAATGTGGTATAAAAATAAATTTTAGAACTATAAGTAAAATTTTGAAATTTATTTATAGGCCCAGATTTTATAGAAACACCACAAGTAGAAAACTCAACTGTTACCATTTGGGCTGCAAGTGAAGAAAATTGACCCATCAGGTAGGGTGACCTACAAATATTTTTGTGGTGTAAGTTCATGCTGAAAATGAGTATTACAAAAATGTAATTGCAAAAATGTAAATTGTGTCTTTAGTACAATATGTACTTTTAGTTTTTGTGCTTGCTCTAGCTCTATACTGGTGTTGACATTTTTTATCATCTATAAACCCCATAATCATTCATTTTTTAAGAAAAGTCTATTCAACTTAAAATGTTTTGTCCTGGTACATATGTAGCTGCTGCATTTGCTAATTATGTGATTTTTACAATTTTAGTTGTTACTTTGTTATTGCAAATAAAAGTCAATCAGATCTAACTTATTTTTCTTGGAAATCACTGAAAAAGAGTTTGAAAGGAAAAGATTCTGATTGGTTTTGTGTCGCTGCTGTAAGAAGGTAGGTAAAGAAGTGTAGCAGCAAAGCAAAAGATAAGAACTTGCACCATTTTCAGATTTGAAGGCACAGAGAAAAAATTTAACTTGAACACAAGCCAAAATTCATCATGTTGGTGTTGAAAAACAACATTCTGAATCATACACTTGTGAAAATCCAGCAGTACCAGCGAATGCTGTGTAGGTTTTGTGATGTATATTTCTTAGTTTGAACTTGTGGTGTAATAAGGTATTTCTAAGTGGGTATTTCTCATACTTTTTGTGATGTTTTAGATTTAGTATTGCTACAACAACTCCAAGTGATACTGAAGTATTCATGCAATCAAGTGGATTGGTTTCCTTCAATGGCAAACTGGTCAATGTTGATGTGGAAACAACCTCAGTGTCTGAAACAACACAGAGTTATACTTCTCTTATGAGCCCACTTCCAACTGGTTACACTGTACTTTTGGTTAAAGGTTACATCATATGTTTGGTTGAAATGAAAGCAAAATGTGAAATACTGATGTTTTACAGATATCAGTGGATTAATAATAGGTGTTACTATTGGAGTTCTGGTGATGGTTGTGTTTTTAATTTCTGTTTTGCTACACAGGTAAAATCCAACTTCATTTTATAGTAAATTATTATTTAAAAAATTCTAATAAATGTATACTTTTTCAGGAGACAGAAAGCCTTAAAATCAAACCCACAGAAAAATGGAGATACACTGTTTCTACATCCTAATATACAATGTTATCAAATAATAAACTTTTAATTATCCATATTATTTTAGATGCTGTACATAATATTCAAAAATTTAAGGAGGCCAATGATTATGTAATTCCTGTTAGCAGATTAAGGTCTGTGTACAAAACCTTCACAAACAATGTGGAAGAAACATTTCAAGTGCAGTTTATGGTTAGATTTGTTGTTTAAAGGATTTGTGTCATAATTCAGTTTAATTAATATTGTTTTGCCCATTTTTTACAAACTTTCCCATGTCGAAAAATTAAGTTCTGTTGAATATAATAATCACTTTTTGGCAGACTTTAAAGGAAAGAATTCAAGTATTGTCAACGGATGCACATATTGAAAACCGACATGTAGATGATGGTCAAAATATTTATGAGCACATTGTTCCATGTGAGTGTGACATTCCTCACCAAAATAATAGCTGTAAAATCATGGATTAACTGATCTATATTTTATCACAGATGACAACAACGGAGTGAAACTTCAAGGCCTGTACATCCACTCAAATGATATCAATGCATCATTTATTAATGTGCAGCAATTCATCTTATTGTACATTGTGGTCCTGTGTCCAAGTTCTGTGCAGTAGATTAATCTGTTAACTTGATAATACTTTGCGTGCATGGTCATAATTTTGTCTCAATTAAATGACTATGCACACCTGAATCACAATTTTTATCATGTATTTGAACCAGCTAAACATTATCTGCTGTTTAAAATAAAAACTTAGTAAAAACTAAAGAAATATTAAAATTATGACAAATATTTTGAGAAACCTTTTTTAGCAAAGTACTACAAAAACCATGTGTTATTACAGGGTTTTTAATGCAAAAATAGATATATCGCTGCCCAAGGCCCGGTGGACACAACTTTGGAAGATTTTTGGCAGTTGATTTGGGAACAAAATTGTTCCACAATTGTTATGCTTGCAAAGTTTCAAGTCAAAAGCAAGGTTGGTTTCATAGCCGTTCGATGTGACAGCTTTTTGATTAGTTACAAAGCAAAAAGAAATTTTACTCTATTGCTAATCATAGGATTTTAAATGTCTCTTAGTAATTCCATCGTCAGCACGCGACAAACCTGTCAATTTGGGGTGCACTAAAACCGGGACTGCTTGTGAAGTAGGTTAAAGATCGCAGTTGTCGGTTTTTAGAAAACTGTAATTTACAGTTCGTCGGTTCGGATAATAAAATGAATTAACCGTGTTACGGGTCTAAGTTCAGTTCCCGTTCGACTCTCAGCTAAAATTCACGCCGTAAAACGGTTTTTGTGTTCGCAGTACTGGCCTGATGGACAAGAAATTGCGAAATTTGGCAAAATTTCCGTTCAGTTGAGTATGGAGAAAAACTACGGAAGTTACATTGCACGCCGCATGACTATAACCATGGATGAAAATGACTATATAACGGTAAGTAACTATGCTGCTTTTATCAACAGGTTGCAGCGAAATGTTAAAAAGTCACGTTTGACAGCAAAAATTCAGGTTATTTGCACGACCATTAAAAAACCAATCACGCAGCGTGTGAACCGGCCGCTGTATAGTTGTGTTGTCTGTTCCGGGTCTATATTGTGCTCCAAAACCAAACCCGTTTGCTATATTCGAAGTTCGACAGTGAGTACAGTTAAACATTTTTTGCCGTGTTTTAATTTATTTGTTTGAAGGTTAGTCGTGAATTTTTAAGATGACTGTAAGTGGGCTTCAGTTTTTGCAGTTATCATTGAATTGGAAAGTGAAAGGTCATCTAACACTTTGAAAAGTCACGATTAACATTTATAATAAAAACCTGAATAAAAAGTTAAGAAAACTGGGATAAAACATCTACTATTCCAAATATGTCATGCAGGAATAAGCAACCACAAGAACTACTCACACTGTGAAGTTAAATGCCTCACTGAAATTCAGGCAATATTAAATGCAGAACAAACAATTGCACAAGCAACAGGAATTTTGAAATACCTTAGTGATGACAACACAAGCAACAGGAATTTTGAAATGCCTTAGTGATGACAATTTCAAGTTTTGGTTTCTTAACACACCATGTGGACAGTATTTGCAACCAAGTGCAATCTTGTGTATTGATATAATGGACATGTTATGTTTCTTTAAACAGTAGCTGCTAAATTGCTTCACAGGAAATGTTTCTTAAGAATGAACATACTACAGGGGAGATAGTAGTGACCACCAAACATATCCTGTTGTTAGAAAAGTTACTGAAACTTTTAAAGGAAAAGCCAGTTAGCCAGCAATTTCCATGAGTCTCCCAAAGGCAAAACGGTTCTTGAAAAGGATGTCAACACTGAAAAGGATGCAAACTTTTCTAAGGAACACCATTATTTCCAAAAAGACTTGCACTTGCAGTGATAGCACTAAATAAAAAGAAACAGTTTCTTGGTTGTCATTTGGAAATCAAGGAAGAAGCTATCAATTATTTTGCTTAAACTATAGCTTTATGATTCATTTTGGTTGTAAAATGAAAGCACAAGGTTTAATAATATGTTTTAAGTTTAAGTGAGAGTGTTGTAATTTTCAAAGCTTACAGAGTTTTGTACTTCAAAAAAGGAATTATAAGCTATTTGCCACCAAACAAAGCAGCAAGTTTAGCAGTTAAGAAACTTACAAACAATTAATAGTTGTACACAAAATTAAGAAAAGATGTTTAATAAACAAGTTCTGACACAAATGTATTGTGGTTGTTGAATTTGTCAATTATGATACAAATAAAAAGCTTTATGGCTATTTTTGTGTGTGGCAATTATAATCTGTGACGTGTAATGGAATATGTTGAAAATGCTGACTGTGGCTTTAAGTTACTTAAATGATACATGACCATATTAATGACTGAATAGCAAGTGTGTTAGTTAGTAGTCATTGTTATAACCAGTTTTACTTAAATGTTGTCCAATTGAAATACTTCGACCTTTTTCGACTCATTGATCAATAATTTTTTTCTTTATACTGTTGTGTTTTACCGTATTTACAACCGCTTTGTTTCGAGTCTGTGTCACGTGTGTTTTTGTGCAACATTATTACTGCATGTTATTGAGTTTGGTCCGTCGCTGTGCAAGTAAACAAAATTCCCCAATGATACCGTCTGCTGTTTACACTCGTGTACATTATTGCGTAACAAACATTACGTCACAATGGATTTGCTAATTAAGATTTGTATTACTTGTTTTTCTACACAAACAATGACTAGAAAACTAGAAATGTGGCTTTTCTATATATTGGCAACTTATATTTGTCCAATAAAGGCTAAAAATTGGAGCAGCACCCCCAGAAATTTTAGGCACGAGCCGCCACTGCACGAATCACATGCACCCAAAAATACTGTATGTTCGTTACTGCATGTTAGCGCAGTTTGCATAATGCGAGAGTATAATGGTTAATGCGATACATAAATTAAAGTAACTGTTTTACGTATGCCTAGTTTATATACACAACATACCTTCATAAATAACACTGATTTGTTTTTCGAACACGAAGTCAAGTCGATCTGTGGCGCAATATCATTTCACCACTTGGCCCGACCACAGTGTCCCCACAACCACAACTGGTTTGATGCGGTTTTGCTCAGCCATCGAAGCAGGGTCACAAAATACTACAAACTCCCCGATGCTTGTTCATAGAAGGTGAGTTGGTACAGAAATGTTGGACATATGCTCGGTCCAAGTCTCAATCAGCTTTACTCACAGTCAGATACGTAATCAACAACTTTTAATTTTGAAGTACCAACGAGGGCCGAATTGGGACCTTCATCGGTTTGGATATTTTGAAGAACCAAATGAAAAAAAGTAATCAAATTGACGTCTTTAACACAGTACTTGACATGGAAAAGCAAAAAATGTGCATGATACAAACCCTGGTTAGTGTGTCAGTTATATACGTTCGTGCACAAGCAGTTTATTGCTAACTCACTTGCTAAACGTTACAATGCTCATTTCTTCATCATTGTGTTTGTAATATTTATTTATTTTTAATTTTTTGCTTTGCGAAATTTTTGTTGTCATTAATATTTATAGGAACAATACATTTTCCTCCACACAATGATACAGGAGATTTGCGTGATTGGTGAAACGGATTTTTCTCCCAAAGTAGCGTCTAAACGCGCCAAGGACTTACATCGGTGATTATTAGTTTTACAACCCTTAAGTTTGTCTTGTTTTACTTTCAGTATTGATAAACAAATCCCAGAATAATTTTTACTTCATAATAATAAAAATGATAAAAACCTTTATTTCAGAACAAAAAACGAGTTTAACTTGTTTGTCGAATTGCAATCAGTGTTCAGATATCGGGACACGACAACGTTCGCACAACAGAACTCCTCATTAAATCGGGATTCCGATGTGCTGCCTTGTAAGTTTATAGCGTTTGAAGCGTACTTTTTGCTTTTGCATTGGGAACTTAACTATTGCCTAAAAATGCCTAAAATTACAAAACAAGCTGGAATAAAGCATAGGCTTTGTTAAAAACTGTATGTTATGTTGCTGATATTGTACAGTAGGCTACATGTCAGATACATATATTTATTTACTTTGTTTGTAAGGAAGTAGGACATTTGCTTTAAAACTGATATGTAAGTTATGTTTTACAAGAAAGAAATGATTTTGAGATGATCGTACAATGATGCGTCTCCTGTCCGATGTGAATGATGCAAGTGATTACGCCAACTTCGGTTACATCAACGCTTCAATCATAAATGTAGCTTAAGTCATAAATGTACCTCGTGCTTTTTTTCAATTGTAATTATGGGTCCCCTTACCTGAAAGGGACACATATTGATTTTACTCGATTTGTTTGTTTGTTTGTTTTCTTTTTCTTTTTTCTTCCCAATGTTTGTCCACCTCGTTTTGCCTTGAAAGGTTTGATGGATTTGGATGAAACTTTCACAGAAGAAATATGTAGTTATGTAGATGTGCCATTTGTTTTGTTTGACTCAATAGCCCCAGTATTTACCCCACTAGCCCCCCAAAATGGGTAAATTTTAAACAATGTCTGATTTGGATAAAATTTGGACAGTTTGTTCATTGTTCCATTTTAAGGCGTTGATTGTTGTGTTTCACCCTGTAGCCCCAATATTTACCCCACTAGCCCCCTAAAATGGGTAAAATTTTGAACAATGTCCGATTTGGATAAAATTTAGACAGTTTGTTCATTGTTCCATTTTAAGGCGTTGATTGTTGTGTTTCACCCTGTAGCCCCAATATTTACTTCATTAGCCCCCTAAAATGGGTGAAATTTTTAAACCATGTCCGAATTGGATGATATTTTAACAGTTTGTAGAATTTGGCATTTATAGCTGTCGATTATTGTGTTTCACCCTGCTGCCCTAATATTTACCCTACTAACCCCCCAAAATGGGTGAATTTTTTTAACAATATTTCAGTGAAATGACATTTTGGCAGTTTGTACAATATGCCATTTCAGATGTCAGTGCTTCACGCTATTTAGGTCAACAAACTTATGAAAATGTCTAACTTGCATGAGATTAGGACAGTTTGTACTTAACATAACATGTTTATGTAGGGAACACTACCAATCACTGTGTTTGACTTCACAACACCCTTTCTTATACAACTTTGCGGTATTGGGGACCAATGAGTTTCTGCCTGCAGAAACAAATCAAGGTTATAAAAGATGTTAGATGATATGGGACCCAGTATATAATAAGCATAGGGAATATATTACAGTTGCAAAATAGGTTGTAGTGTATATGCTGTAGTAAAATGTGCTAAGCCACCCTTCTAGTTTTGTGTGCACTATGTTTTTAGGGACATGATTCTAACGACACAACGATTGTGACTCAAGGGCCGATGGAGTCAACCAAAAATGTTTTCTGGCAAATGATTGTTGCTCGCTCCGTCACTGCTATCATAATGTTAACAGACATGGAAAAGGTGCGGGTTACCTTTATAAATATATATTGCTTTCTATTTTCATTACTAGCATAATGTGACTTATTTGCCATATAAATAAAACAATATATAGTTTAATAAAACAAAAGAAGTAAAAAATACTTTAAAATATCAAATACAGGCAATGATACTTTTCTGTACTTGTACGGTAATAAATCCGGGTAAACGTTGATAAATCACATATTTTGATGTTGTTTTTATTAAATGAAAAGCCATCTATGAGTGTATAAGGTGCGTGTTCGTTTAAAATTGTTGATTTACTATCATACTTTCAGTGTACACGTTAGATAGATTGCCGAAATCATATATGTTTGATTACAAGTAAACTCTTGAGTAAATGCTTTTTTACAAAAATAACATCTGTTTTGGAAAATTACGGTCATCGTTTTGGTTTTATCTCGACTCATTATTATGGAGTAAAATATTTGGTTGATCTTCATGTGTGCTTAATTTATTAGGCAAAACCTGTTTAATAAACTGCTCAAGTTAGTTGGTCATTACCATCTTCAAAGAGTGATTGTTTTTAAGTAAAAACTGTAGCCTATTATTTGCGAGTCCAGCGGGAAAAGCACATGTAGGCTAAGTATAAATAAATCTTTTGTTTTCCTATTGCATGTGCAGACAAGTGTGATTCACATCCAGTGCAACCCGTGGAAGGCAACAAGCAACAAGGAAATTGCAAATCAACTTCTAGATCTAATTTCACAATCGCGTCTGTTGCGGCGTGATTCACTGCCCATTGTTGTTCACTGCAAGTGAGTATCGCCAACTTTGTGTGCTCCCTGCCAACTAATTAGTTTAATATAAAAATATAAACGACTTGTCAGATGCTGATGATTTATTGCATTAGTTCGTTGGAAGGTCCTGACGAGTTGCTTGCTGTTGCATTTCATTTTTTCCT
This sequence comes from Phallusia mammillata, assembly GCF_965637545.1. Taxonomy (NCBI): domain Eukaryota; kingdom Metazoa; phylum Chordata; class Ascidiacea; order Phlebobranchia; family Ascidiidae; genus Phallusia; species Phallusia mammillata. Next base: position 10,811,742 of record NC_137258.1, read on the forward strand.
GTGTGCTATATGCCTTTAACCAGTCCAGGAAAAGCCATAAAAATTTTCTGCTGTTTCTAGAACATGCCATTTGCTTATTTATTTTATATCCTCGGTTGGCGAGGAATATTAAGCTTAAATTCGGTATGTAATGATTTCACCGACAAGCAATCATCATGACAAGTGCTTATATCGTTTACTCCTGTTTAGTTTAACCCATTAGATTTCCCTGGGTTGAGCATAATGCTTCTTATGTTTCTTGATCAGGGAAACACTGTAAGTTGTCAAGATTATGTTGGAATCGACAACTTTAGGAACACAAGTAGGCTGCGTAAACGCCCTAGCGACACATAGCATATTTTGTTGTGACTCTACAATTTGGATTCACAATGTACACAGTGTGGTATCAGTATAAACATGTCCATATGGTTTGTTCCACTGCACCGATTCGACCTGAGGGTTGTAATATTCGGTTCTAAGTTTCGTCAGGAACATGCACAAACCCCTTTGTGTTAGGTGTCCCTTATAGGCTGCATAGCGTTTGGGGGTTTAACAATGTTTTAGTTAACGCTCATGTTTATGTCACAGAAAAAGTTATTATATTTACACACACGTACATGCAAAATATATTTACCATGATCGTGTTGCAGAGATGGAGCTGGTCGCTCTGGAGTCTTTTGTGCTCTTTCTGACCTATTAGATCGATGTGGAAGGGAAAATAGAATCGATGTTTTTAGGACTGTGAAAGATCTTAAAGACATGCGACCTCTAATGGTTAGATCTCTGGTAAGAATTCAACGAACATTAACGTATGGTCTACATGCGTCGGTGTGATACCTAATGCCTTAATTTACTTTTCAGGAAGATTACAAACTTTTGTACGAAGTGATGGCCATCCGCTTTTCTGAAAGTGATCGAAACGTCAACATTTAATGTCAACAAGCAGAGATAAAAACTTCATAACTTTTCCTACTGTACATTTTTACGTTCATTGTTTACGTCGATGTGGTTGTACATTTGAGTTTTCATCAGCTGTAGTTTGAAAACATCTTTAGAGAACTATTAACGTACAATAGTGCGTATAAGTCTCTGAATTTTAAATTAAAAAAAGTGCATTTTTATCAATATCTTTAAACTCTGTACGTGTTTGTCGTAAAACCGTCACTTAAATTTTGGCATAATAATGATCATCTTTTTGCTCACCTTTTGCAATCTTATATTTTTGCCATCTAATTTAGAAAACCGCACCTTGAAACTTAATTGTGATTTACAGAACCTCTGTATCTAAAATTTGTCTAACGCTTTTTACACCTTATGACTTTTCGTTGCCTTTTTATGATTTTTTTCAGTGGATATGCTTGTGGTTTTAAACAAACACTACTTCGAAGAGCTTGTACGTATCTTCAATCAGTGTAATTTAAAAACCTTCTACTAAATAAAACTTTGTTATACTTTGTTAAGTTTATTTGTGTCTGTTGTTCCAGTGCATACCGTTGCTTCGTCAAATATTTCTTTGATTGAAGATAAAGACAATGAAAACATGTCTGATTTCCGTCACCACATAGACCCTGTAAGCACTGGTCGTCACATATTGTCAAGACAATTGGAATTGTAATTTTTGTTTGGCAGAGCAAAAACAATTCAAGAAAAGTGAAAAAATTAAAGTGTAACAAATTTCATAGCCGGTATAGGGGGCAGCGTTTCGCGTTGTTGTGGTTGTAACATTGTAAATCACTTAACCGTAAACCTACATCACATCTTATATAGTGTGATTGCACCACAATGCCAGAATCCCCTATGACGTAACAATACCATTGTAGTTTATAGTGATGCACTGAAGTTCCGGCTGGCCGAAACATTTCGGCCGAATACGCCATTTTCGGATGTTTCGGTTTCGGCCCGAACTTTTTTTGAAAATTCGGCCGAAACCGAACTTTTTGATTTGTTTTAATTGAGTGAAACGTACACTGTATCAAACAGTGTAGGATACATGTCAGATATATTTTGTTTGCTTGTAAGTAAGCAAGACACTTGCTTTAAAACTGATATGTACGTTATACAAAAAAAGAAATGATTTTTAGATGACCATACAATGATGTCTCCTGACCGATGTGAATGATGTGAGTGATTACGCCAACTTCGGTTACATCAACGCTTCAATCATAAATGTAGATTAAAATCATAAATGTGCCTCGTGCTTCTTTTCAATTGTAATTTTTGCATGGCCTATGTTTTAGGGACATAATACAAACGACACAACGATTGTGACTCAAGGGCCGATGGAGTCAACCAAAAAATGTTTTCTGGCAAATGATTGTTGCTCATTCCGTCACTGCTATCATAATGTTAACAGACATGGAAGAAGTGCGCGGGTTTCCTACATAAATAATTATCTACTTTCACTACTAGCATAATGTGACTTATTTGCAATATAAAGGAAACAATAAGTTGTTTAATAAAGTTAAAAAAAGTAAAAATAATACGTTTTAATTGACTTTTGTAATGTTACAAAAACAAACGTTTGCAGTTGTTTTTGCTTGGACGAGGCCATGTGAATTTTCTGTATTTGTACGGGTAAACGTTGATACAATCTCATATTTTGTTGTTGCTTTTATTAAATGAGACACCATCTATTATAGCATGTAATTTGTTTGTTTTCATGAAATTATAGGCCTCTTGCGATGAGTACTGGATTGATATTGTTGATATGCCACTGCAAGTCGGACACGTGGCAGTCACCATGACTACAAAGCAGGTAGTCAAACGAAGCGTCAACAGGGGTTGTGACTTTTTCGTGACACTTGTCACTGTTAGTGACAGGCGTCAATGACAGGGCTGGGGTGTCACTAAATCAGTGACAGGGTGCCATTAAATCAGTGACAGGGCAAAATCAGTGACAGGGCAAAATCGGTGACAGGGCGTTCTTGCGTTCTTGCGATAGTATGAACACAAGCGAATTTATTAGGTCTTTGCTTGTAAGGGTTTTCTTTAAAAATTGCAAGCAGCAAAGGTTTTAAATCTAAATTTCGTGCAAAAATGTACCTCATGACTTTTTGGTAAAATCTTTAAATTCTGCAAGCAGCAAAGGTAAGTGTGTTTTTGAACTTTCATTGCCTGCCAGGCAGTCTGATGAGCTCTAACAGGGCGAAAAAGTTCAATCAATTTGTTTTAAGTAGTTTTTTTTTATTATGTAAACATGTCTAACCTCTGTTTTGTGCCACATTGTCATATCTGAATATTTAACAATATGTAATGTTATGTGCAAAAAGAGGAGATTATCTGAGTTTCCAAACAAAAAAACGTTTTGTACACATGAAGACCAACACGTTTAAAGCTGCTCAAAAAAATAGTGCATCTAGAATTTCCTAGCTTCAGGACAATGTTACGAGTGGTAATGTATTTTTACCCATTTAAACTGATTCTGCCATATTTACACAAAAAATTGTTGATGTTTTTTGTTTTATTTTTTTTTGCAGACAGCCACAAACATTTAACGATTGGAAACCCAAGATTTAAAGATAACCAAGATTAACACAAGTATTTGGTTGTTGTTATTGGTGTTTGAGGTGTTGTATTTAATTGCACCTTTGAATTGTGCGCACATATTTGTAATTGTCAATGTCTACTTGGAGATCTAACTTTATACATTATATAACCAGAGATTTTAAAAAATACTGTGTTTCGACAAAATAAAGAAAAAAACAACTGCAAATGAATCACCATGTTTCGAGTTTGTTAAAAGGGGTTAAATGGCTAAAAAACAAAATTAAGTTTAATATGGTTCATTATTTTAAAGTTATTTTGTGGCCAACTTAGCCAATTATATTCGCTCTGTGCGATAAATTTCTAAGTGTGTTTAAATTGGTATGGATGTTTTATGTGTTTGTTAGGTTAGGAATTCCATAGGTTCTGTAATTTAAATAGCTTGTTACCTGGTAAACAATCAAATTCATTGAGTTCGCAAATTTCATTTGGAAACATGGGCAGGAAGAGTCCAGAAGCTTTGATGAAAGCTGACCAGAAGCAGAAACGCTCTACTGATCTTTCACATGTATGTGTTCGAGCAATCAATAATTGTAGTTCTGTAGTGAATAATGTATTATTGATTCAATAATTCTTGTGTATAACAGTATTTTACTTTAAAATCTCTTATTTGTTGAAATATTTTCAAGTCCGAGTCAGAAAATGCTCTTTTTGTTCATTCTACAAAAACGTTTTTATTACACACAGTGATTTGTTACCAAATGTGTTATTTCAGGATGGTGTATCAGCAAGCAAGTCAATATCTTACAAGATGCACGTGTTTTAGACTCTCCACAGAGTATGAGGTGTGTTGAAGGTTTAAATGGTTCAGTAAATTTAAAGTCCATTTTTCAATGGTTTTACTAGCTCTGCTGTAAAATATTGTCATGTGATGAGTTTTATCAAAATCCTAAATTTAACTATAAGCATGCACTAATGGGTTGTGCAAATTTTGTTTTAGTTAAGCATTTGCAATTGCAAGCACATACTGCGCATGACTATTGGTGAACGTCATTCAGTTGTCAACCCACAAAGATGGCTCTGCAACACTTGCCTTACAACTGAGTCTGTTTGGACATGTCTAAGCTACCCTAATGTTGCTTGTGGAAGGTAGGAACCATGGTCAAAACACAAAACAAAATGTTCTACAGTCTATAAAAATGAATAAATAATGTGTGGACTGTTTTGGATGACCATTTGAATATTTATAAAATGGTATATAACCTACAGATATATCCATGAACATGCATTAAACCAGTGGTTCTTAACCTTTTTGGTGTGGTTTCCCATTAAAGTAAATCACCAAGTTCTAATTCCCCCCTCTGTTATTTTTATAATAATGTTTTGTGCCCAACATTAACAAAAAATTATTCTTTAATCAAAAAAATTTTGTGAAGTGATTTTGTCGGGACCTTAAAGGTATACTGCAATCTTATTTATATGTCATGTACTTGCAATAGTCATTTATCGCATCACAATCAACAGACCAAATGCATTTATTCGCGAACAATAACAAAGTCATTGATACTTTTAGTAATGTCTGTGACGTAACAAACGATTGTTGGATTTTTATGCGCCTTGCAAAACTAGGTGAAGTTAATCTTACATGTTGTTGCGGAAAATATTGTATTAAATTAACTTTCAACGGTTAATTTAATAAAAAAAGCCCAAGTTTGGTGACTTCTAACTCACATAATTTCCCTCTAAAAACATTAAATTTCCCACTAGTGGGAAATTTCCCACCGGTTAAGAACCACTGCATTAAACCATTATTTGGAATCTGGTCATCCATTAGTGATTGATGTCAATGAACTCTATGTATATTGCTATGCTTGTAAAGAATATGTTCTCAATGACAACAAATCGGGGAACATCAAGGTGCTACGTGAAACTTTACAGGTAGGCAAATTTGCGTTATTATCTTTTTTAAATTGTAGTTGTGTCAGTCCAAACAATTCTGTGGCATGGTTTCTTGGTCGGAAATTGCCTGGAAAATAATTTATGTTGTATCATGTGACAAAAAGTATTAGCCCATAAATTTTGTTTGTAAAATTTCAATAATATTAAGTTAAACAATTTAGGCTGCTTTTGTGCAGTAGGTAAAATTTGAACAGTTTATGTATTGTGTGCCATAGTAAATATTAAAACTTCAATCAGAAATTCTTAACATTTCTCCAGGCAATTAGATACCAAAACTTTACTGGCACAACTCGTAGTGGACACACACACTGAGGACAGCCACAATAAGTGCAGATGAAGATGTTCAAATGAGGAGAAGATTACAGCAGCAACAACTTGATAGAGATGATAGACTTTTCACTGCCATTTGGCATTCAAGGTACTTTTTCACACCGTAAAAGTGCACAAAATTGTGTTACTCCAAAAATTCGATGCCCAACTTTGCCAATTTTCATAAGATTACATAATTTTAATTTTTTTGTCTTTACTATGTAGGTTTGTTTGACAAAGAAAAACCTTCAGAAACTGGCAGAACTATGTTCGTAACAAGGACCAACACTGTCAGAGTGATGACGAACAACCATGTGCTACAGTCACACTACAGTGAAACACAGAACTACAAGAAGACTTCATTGGAAAACTCGATGACCACCTTGAAACCTTGTCAGAATTAAAGATCTGCAACAAGTTAATGCTGATTTTCCATTAAACACAGAAAGGAAGGGGATTGATACAAGGTTAATAAGGGAAATTACACTTGATCCTGTTTAAGGTGTTTTACCAGCATTATCTGTTGTGTGGCAGTGCAAGGTCTGATTATGTGGAAAAAATCAATACTGGTGTCTTATTTCAGTAAAACACCATCTCCAGACTGTTCTGTATTTACTCTATCCAAATTGAATACCACATTTCATTTTTTTAGGTGCTCGGTCATTTGCAAAAGTTCCGCCGATGTTTACTTGCCGTTTGTGACATCGAAATGGATGAAACCACTGGGTGCTACGAAGATCCACAAGTTTCGCCATCAAGCAAGTTATGAGTCGCTGGAAGAAGGTCCACCATAGAAATAAGAGCCATGGCATTTTAGCAGGCTAGTCTTTTGCCAGAAACAATCTATTCGAGCAACTGCTTGTATACAGAAAATACTTACATCTCATGACAACTCAGGTTTACTTGTAGTAGGGATTTGACTTGAGGACTCAAGTCTAAATCAATGACATTTCTTAGAAATAAGGAAAATAAACTTTTTAAAGACCTTGCCTTTCAAAATAAGGTCAAGTCTTCGAAATAAGAATAGGATGGCGACCCTGAGTATAAGATATACAATATAATTAAGGCAAGTTTAAATCGTTTTATGTAAACAAGGCACTAAACTTTACCAGTTTTAGTTCAATTCCACACAGACTATTAAGATTTTACTTATAGCCTCACTCGGGTTGGTAGTGTACCTCACACTGTGCTTCATGGACAAAGCGCCTCATGGCGATATCCCTGACATATAACTTCTCAATATGGCTGTAGACTAGCCTGCTAAAATGCCATGGCTCTTATAAAGGCAAAGCTTTGTTTCATTTGGTATGAAAATGTATTGGTAAGACCATTAAATATTTTCTAGTCTTGGCAATGTCCTGTTTGCTTATAAATTGTGATGTTATGGATGTGTGTATTGGTTTATTCTATTTGTTGTTTTCTTAACTGAAGTCTGTCCACGCCAGATGGTAGATATGGTCATGTAAATGTGCCATAACAGCTCCAGTATTTAACCCACTAGCAGCCCAAGTTATAAACCTTTCTTATAATCCGACACACTCCGGGCTGGTTGCTTTGGCAGTTTTGACAGCCTGAAACAATGGGTGGTACTAAATACTGCATGTTACCGTATGTTATTCTGCTTAAAATACTGCATGGTATGTGAAATGCGAGAATACAAGCCCCAACAAGGGAAAATTAGACCAGATTATAGCATTGTTTTAATTACAAACCTTCACCCAACCAGAATAGCTCTAACCGTTAGCGCTTTCAAAAGTTCGCAAAACTATATTTTCGTAAAGGCATATTCAAGTCCTTTACAACTTCCTGCCATGTTATAACATGCGGTATTTAGTACCACCGGAAACAATCGCCTATCGGCGTTACAATTTAAAAGTGTTGATTGGGTGATTGTGGTTTGATTTTTTATTATTTTGCACGTAGCATCCCCCCTAAGATGGGTATTTTTTTTTTGAATTTTAAGTGTCAATTGCATTGTTACAGGAGAGTATTAATCTATATACTGAAAGCTAGAGAATATCGTGTGCTTGCTTAGCTTTTTAAGTTCTTTATCACACCTTGTCTTCACTTTAAGCATTCATAAATTCGTTGTTTTTTGTTCAGTAATAAAAGATGTCTGAAATAGTTTGTCATGCTTTAGAATTACTGTAAAAGTTTTTGTACCAACACCAATATTTTTGGAAAACTCAAAACAAAAGCTAGTTAAAACAAACAAAAGAGTCATTTAACACAGTAAGTCACTGCTGTAGTCCGGGGACCCCTGGGGCAATTTCTCCCATCTATCTTGATTCTTTGCTAGTCTGTTGTATTCCATGATCTATTTTCCTGTCCACCCCTGAACATTGCCAAAGCCAGTTCGTTCTGGGCCTGCCTTGTCTTCTTATTCCCTCGTCGGTCCTGTGCATGATGGTGATGTAAGAGTTCTATGGCGACATGTTACATGGCTAACCCATTAAAGCTATGTTAAACAAGATTGGCAACAGTATGCACTCTTGAAATACTCCAAAGTCTTAAACTATTTTAGTGCACTTCCATTGGTTAACACAGCATTGATGACCTTTATATTATACAGTGATTTGATCAGGAGGATCAGGAAGAGACTGATCCTATGTTTCTTCATGGTGCTCCACAGGGCCTCTGTGACTAAGTTATTGATGGTGGTCTCTTTTTTTCACCTAGTATTCAATCTGTTAGACCAGTGGTTCACAAGACTGTAGACTGTACCATCATGTCCTTCCCTTGTTTGTTCTTCAGATAAGACACTCTTGATTTGAGGTATTAGTTTACCTTTTTTGGTATCATGACTATCAAATATTGTGTCCACGTGGGCCACACTTATCTCATATGTATTCAAGATCTCCTGTGTTATCCAGCAAGGCTTGTTTCTGGTTCCAGTTTTCATCACAGTCGCATTCATGATTTTAGAGAACTCAGATGTTAATTCTTGAACATTATTTTCCAACAGTGCATCAAATCTGCTTTCAATCTTTATTTCAAACCCCTTTCTGCAACCTGGCTCTTCAAACGACAAAGGAAAAATACTCTTTTTAAACAAAAATATAAATCAGTGACAGGGCGTCAGTGAATCAGTGACAGGGTGTCAGTAAATCTGTGACAGGGTGTCAAAATCAGTGACAGGGCGTCAGTGAATCAGTGACAGGGCGTCAGTGAATCAGTGACAGGGTGTCAGTAAATCTGTGACAGGGTGTCAGTAAATTTGTGACAGGGTGTCAGTAAATTTGTGACAGGGTGTCAGTAAATCTGTGACAGGGTGTCATTGACAGGCGATAGGTGACAGCCTGTCACTGAATTGCCACAACCCCGCCTCCGAAGCGTTATGAAACGTGAGTTCAAACTGGAAGTCAATGGAGTGTATAAGGGTGTGTTTGCTTAAAATTGTTTGAATAAAACTATCATACTTTTTCTGTTCACGTTAGATAGACTGCCGAAATCATATTGGTCTGATATCAAGTAAACTCTTAATTAAATGCTCGTTAACAAACATAACATTTGTTTTGGAAAATTACGGTCAGTGTTTTGGTGTTATCTCGGTTTATTGTTATTCAGTAAAATCTTTGGTTGGTCTTCATTTGTGCTTGATTTATTAGGAAAAACCTGGTCAAAAAACTGCCCAAGTTAATTGGCCATTATCATCTTCAAAGAGTGATTGTTTTCAAGTGAAAACTGTAGCCTGTTATTTGCGAGTCCAGCAGGAAAAGCACATGTAATTATAATTAAATCTTTTGTTCTGCAATTGTATGTGCAGACTAGTGTTATTCACGTCCAGTGCAACCCTTGGAAGGAAACAAGCAACAAGGAAATTGCAAACCAACTTCTAGATCTGATATTACAATCGCGTCTGTTGCGGCGTGACTCACTGCCCATTGTTGTTCACTGCAAGTGAGTAAAAGTATCTCGCCAACTCTGTGTGCTCCCTGCCAACTTATCAGTTAAATATAAAAGTATTGACTTGTCAAATGTTGATAATTTATTACATAAGTTCGTTGGAAGGTTTTGATAAGTTGCTTGCTGTGGTGCATTTCATTTTTTTCCTGTGTGCTATATGCCTTAGAATACTAGAATACCCTGTGTGCTATATGCCTTAGAATACTAAGCTTAAATTCGGCATGTAATGAGTGCGCCGACACAAGCACTCATAATGACAAGTGCACAAGGGCGTCCGCACATAGGGGCAAATGGGGTCAGCTGACCCCCCCTGGAAAATTGTTGGATGAAAAATGATTATACGCTTGCTGTTCAATTTCTTTTTTTGACAAATGTAGCTATATGGTGATTTGTGGTTCGTAGATATCAAAATAATTGATTTTGGGGATTAGTGCAGAATGCCTAAATCTTTTTAGGCTCGCTGCAAATCTCAAATCACCACATATAGGCTACTGGTAAACTGCATTTACAGCTTGCCATACTTCTACCAGTCCTTGGCAGATTAAAACTAAGCTATTTGAACAATCGCTAATTTTCAAATTTGCTGTTGATATAATCACAACTCATAACTTTTTTCTGTGTATGGTTTTAAAGATTATAGACTCCCAAATACCATCGTGTAATTGAAATACTTCTTTTTCTCCATTCTTATCGTCTCTGCGGAAACCACACAGTTATGAATTATGACAAAACAAAGTGCATTATTACCTCAAATGTGCAAACAATGCGAACAAAACAGGTACCACAAGCATCACAATATAGATTATGACATCATAAACACTGAAGACCGATCTCCACGTTGTGCAGCTCAATCTGTGCACCAAGCTAGAAATTGATCTAGGCTTATTGGGCTCTATTAATTTATTATATATATATATGATATAAACCAAGCATTTTAAAACAAAAGAACAGGTAAATGGCCGCCGTTGGTGAAACAAGAACCTGCGATGCGGCCGTCCTAGCAAAAAGGTTGTGCACCCCTGAACTGTAGTTTTATTTTATTTTTAAACGTAACAGGAGCACTGTGCGCGTTGTTCTCAAGCACAAAAACAACGAAATTTTGTTGGCAGCAAAAACTTATTACTTCTTCTTTTTCATGTTTGTGTACAGATGTTAAAAATACAATGCTTCATTTTGGTAAAAACTAAAAATTGCCGGAATTAAAGTAATCTGGAAACAAGATGCTTGTATTATTATGTCAGAATTTAACAAAAGGACAAGCAATAACTGTTGACACTACGCTTAAACAAAATCTAATTACGACCCAGTAAACAAAATGATTTAAAAACCTAGGATGTAACTTTGGGGTTCGACCAAAGGCTGAACAATGTCGTAGGGGTTCGGCCGTTATAAAAAGGTTAAGAACCACTGGTGTAATGGTCAAATTTTCAAAAAAAATTGCATCCGGCCGAAAGGGCAGAGTGAACCCACCTTGACCCCCCCCCCCCCCCCCCCCCTAACCGAAAACCTGCGGACGCCCTTGCAAGTGCATATACTTTATGACTTTATCGTTTACTCCTGCTTAACCCATTAAATTCCACTGGGTGGGGTACAAAGCTGCTTAAGTTTCTAGTTTAGGGAAACACTGCAAGTTGTCATGATTATGTAGGAATAGTTTTTATCAGGCCATTGTCTTAAAATTTAGCCTTACATGCACAAAACACGCTGCTTTCTCTTTATTATTAATATCTGCTGGGAGTGCTGGCCACTATTATTTAGAAAAACGTTGGAACGCGAGGTCATTAACACATAGAAATAACAAGTAAATTGGCACGCGTCGCCTAAAAGGTTGCCGACCCATGCTCTAGGTCAGGGGTCACCAAGCTTTTTTCACTGCGGGCCGGATTAGTTTAATAATAATCCGCGCGGGCCGCATAGTTTTCTTGCCCTAGTGCCGTATTTTCAAAGTCCGCTAGGCAATTTTTGTGCAGGGCGCCAAGATATGGTCTTTCAACAATCCCATTTAAAATCTGGTGATGTGACTGTTAAACTGTATGGTTAGTCTCATCTTCAGAGCAAAGCTTGTTTATTACGTCACAAGTAACCAAAGAAGGCAATTGTTTGCGCACAATTAACACTTGTTTGTGACGTACCAAACTTGCTTTGGATCAATCCTATATCAGCTCTACATATCGCGGGTGGTAAATTCTCGTAAGCAATGGATTAATTATTGAATGTCACAAAGTTATTAATACGTTTTGTCAAACCAAAAAATGTGGTCGCGGGCCGGATCCAGTTAAACAATGCTGTTGGTTGACACTCTTGTTGTTCATTTTGTACACATACAAGTTATAATATTTGAACACACGTTCCTGCAAAATTTATTTACCATAATCTTGTTGCAGGGATGGAGCTGGTCGTTCTGGAGTCTTTTGTGCTCTTTCTAACCTGTTAGATAAATGAATACACTGTAGAATGGAAAACAGAATCGATGTTTTCAGGACTGTGAAAGATCTTAGAGACATGCGACCTCTAATGGTTAGATCTCTAGTAAGAATTCAACATGCATTGGTCTCTGGTATTTCAGCGTCTCCCGTTGCGTTTGCTTTGCAGGATGATTACAAACTTTTATACGAAGTGATTGCCATCAGCTTTTCTGGAAATAATTAATACGTCAACATTTAAAGTCAACAAACCTAGATGAAAAATCCATCGCTTTTCCCACTGTACATATTTACGTTTAATTTAAATCAATTTTGGTGTACGTTCAAGGTTTTATGATTTGTGGAGTTGAAACGACTGTGATCCAACAATGTTAAATTGTAAAAAAAACTTGTGCTTTGTTTATCACTATCCTCAAACTCTGTCCGTGTTTAAGGTCATCAAATCTTTACTTTAATTTTATCGCATGTTTGAAAATTTTGGCATATTTCTGATCGTTTTTTGTCCACCTTATGCAATCATATTTTTTGCAGTGTATGTTGGGAAAACCGCATCCTAAAATATAATAATACTTATCAGAATCTTTGTGAGATTTCTGTTTCGTTAACTTTTGTCACACTTAGTAGTTTTTCGCTGATTTTGTTATGATTATTGTTTGTTTGTTTTTCGGTTGATATGCTTGTGGTTTCGAACAAAACTTTCACTGTAAACTTTTGCGTAGGCTATATCCAATGGGTTTAATTTGAACACTATAGGTAATATTTAAATTTTTGTTATGTTTTTTGTATGCTGTCCTAGTGCTACCATAGTTTCGACAATCATTCTTTTTGTTAGCCACAGTTATCGAAACTACAACTGCGATTTTCCAAAACTCAAGTTAAAAGGGAAACAAATGAACAGTTTTACGACGATATCTGCCGTATTGGCTCCAGCTGTAGCTATATCTTGGTATAGTCAGCTGCAAACAAAGAAAAAACGATGCTTATTAGAACCGTTGCTGCATTGTGCTATACGTATTTGTTCGTCTGGAGGCCAGTAAATTTTACACTCATCCACACCTACACACAGGATTGCCATTGACATGGAAAATGTACCCAAAATAACAGCAACAGAAAAATTATATTTTTCTAGGTTATGAAACGAAACAAACGAAAATATAAGAAGTCAAGTCAAAAACAAGAACATTTCTTAGAAATCAGGACTATAAATTTTCGTAAGACATTGCCCTTCAAAATAAGGCCAAATCTTAGAAATAAGGACAGTATGACAACCGCACCTATACACATTCATGAGATGACAACACATTTTTGTTTGTCACGCAACTCGGGTGACTAATTTTCGATATCGCATCACGTCATAACGGATAACTAATACGTTTCACTTAAGACAGTCAGACCACAGAATGTTTGTCTAATTTAAACTAGGTGAAAGCAGTTACTTTGCTAAATGTGCGTATGTAAAAAACAGATTTGATTCGATGATTGACCTTCGTTGTTTTGCCACTTTGGCTCTGACCTTTTTAGGTCATTTCGATTGTTGCAAAGCCCAAGGTAAGTGTTGGATCGCTACAACTATTTTTTTCTTTGGAGTGTTTTACTTGTTTGTTTGTTTCTTTTATTTTTATCTTCGGTGGGCGAGCAATTTTTTTTCTGGTAGCAGTAAAGGGTTTTTCCCATTATTGAAACCGTGCATCTTTGTCTATGCATCTTTGTCAATGAGCAGGGTGGTTCAATTGATCCAAAAACGGTTTGTAGTAGTGATGCACCGAAGTTTCGGTTGGCCGAAACATTTCGGCCGAATAAGCTGTTTTTCGATGTTTCGGTTTCGGCCCGAACTTTTTTGAAAATTCGGCCGAAACCGAACTTTTTGATTGCATGGAATTAATACCCAAACTTTCATTTTCGCCAATACGAAACATCATAAATTAACTATTTGATGTATCTATAAAATACTTGCTACATTGTCTGCGAAATATTACAAGTTTTGTGAAGTATTCGCATTGTAAAAGTAGTTTTGGCTTTTCATAATTGAGTTCACTTGCATCAACAACACACGGTTCAGTTAAAAACACCCATAAGAAATGCGGTTTTAGGTTCGGCCTGATTCGGCCGAATTTATTCGGCCTCGTGGCCGAATATTCGGTTTCGGCCTGAACCTTTTTAGGCGGGTTCGGTGCATCACTAGTTTGTAGCTATATATTTGGCATATAATTGCCCTGGATTTTTGTTAATTAATTACAGGTTTTCCCATTTCACAAACAAGTTTACATGAGTTGAAGCCTTCATTTCCATTATTTACGGTTTATAAGAAGTGCAATTTAATAATGTGTAAAGTATTTGAACGATATTTGACCTATTTGGCAAGTATTTGACTGGTCAAATGTCCAACCCTAGTTTTCCTGTTGTGATTATGTTTGAACTTACCAAGTACGGGACTAGCCCAGTCTCCGAAGTATGGCGCTCAAGATTTCTTGAACAATAAATGTTGAACAAAAATTAAAAAATTTGATTGATGGTAAACTAGTTTTTTATAATGCTATATGGTGGTAAAAACCCGATTGGTACTTGGATGAGGATGATTTTTTTTAAGTTGGAAAATAACAACACAGCAAAGTCGTAATTGGCAGACAAACATTGTGGGGGTTTATTGAAAAGTGTTAGTAAATTTTTCCATAAAAGTTTATCTCTGATATTGTGTAATGTTTTTTATTCTGTTACAAATTTACAGGAAACATAAGAGAGCAATTGTTTACACATTTTCATAATAATGTCATAGTCTTTGTTGTGACATAACCAATTGGCATGTTAAAATATGCGAGTGCTTATGTCGTGCTGCAATTTACATTCTATGGTGGCCTAATTGTAACTTGAAAAATGTAAATAAATATGTTCTCAAAGAAAAGGTTTATTAATGAACACTATGCCAAATATTACTTGGAAAAAGCTTGGACTTGGACTTTTTCAGATTATAATTTCTTGGCTTTAATTTCTTTAAAAATCAAGGCAATTAACCTTGATTTGTAAATCTACCAATAAATATTTTGTGTTTTAATTGCAAAAATACAGGTGACATCTAGGAAACTATACATGATGTGAATGTTTGTGTGTTAAAACAATAGTTAAGCACAGACAAAATGGTTTTAATGTAAAATCAAAAACAATTTGCAACAAAAAACTTTTTGTTAAATTGTCTAGATTTTTCTCATGTTGAACAGTTTGGTGATTCTACCATCTATTTCTACAACACAACTTATAAGAATAAAGATGAAGCTACTGCAGCATGCAAAGCACAAGGATCCCACCTACTTTATATTAAGTCCAAAGCTAAGCAGGACTTTATTAATGGTGTTTTACAACAATGGAGTAATGCACCTGAAAACATTAATGCTAGCTTGTCTCAAATAAAGAGTCAAGCATTTCGGTGTGGTGGAAAAACAGATACAAATCTTGATGTTTTTTGGGATGATGAAAGTCAGGCTACATTTTATAATAAAGCTGCAAGGGGTTTTCAAAAAACAAGTGCTGTAATAATTCTTGCCTTCACCTACCAGAGTGATGCAGTTGGCCAATGGATGACTAAACCCTCTACCGTTGCTCAGAAATATATTTGTGAAAAAAAAGGTATGTACTTAACAAAATGTCTGTTAAATATTTATTACAGTAAAAAAGTTTTTTACTATCATTAAAAGTGTTTGTATACCACTATAACCGTTATATTTTGTTGCAATAATTGTCTCCAAAGATTTTAACATAGAAAGCAAACTGTTTAGTTAAAGGTAACTTTGGTGTAAACTAGTGTCTGTAGAAACTTATTAATAACAATCGTTACACACATTCATGATGTTTTTTGTTTAGAATGGATTACAATGCACTTGTTAAACAAGACAATTATCACCGGAATTCCAACAACACTTAACATCATGATTACTTTAACCATGATTGAAATTTCTGTTGTGGACATCAAAATAGTACACAAAGAAACCATTTGGAGTCACCAGTTAAATAAAAATGGAACCCACCCAATACCTGTTATCATTGATAATTTAGAGAATGTTGGAAACTACGCTGTTAAGGCATCATACCCAAATTATAATTACTCAAGATTTCAAAATTTTTTTGTATACGGTTAGTATTGATTTAGATGTCGTGATGTTTTTTCGTTTCTATATGATTTTTGTTAAATAGCCTCTTTAAAAGTGTGGTAAATGTACTTGCTGTTATTCTTACACTAATTAATTTACCAGTACTGCAATTGTATAAAAGCTCATTTTGTTCTTTTAGCCTTTGTTCAAATGTCTTACCATTATCAATCATGCTTTGTTTTTGAGAAATGATAAATAAAACAAGATAAAAACTGTAAACATGATAAAAATACATTTGCTTACGTTGGAGCTATATCTTAATTTTTAGTTCCAGCGAATATATCCTTAACTCACTATGAAATGGTTGTCAATGAAAACGAACCTGTGTCAGTGGTTTGTGCTTCTCATGGTTACTA
This sequence comes from Phallusia mammillata, assembly GCF_965637545.1. Lineage (NCBI taxonomy): Eukaryota > Metazoa > Chordata > Ascidiacea > Phlebobranchia > Ascidiidae > Phallusia > Phallusia mammillata. Next base: position 10,828,296 of record NC_137258.1, read on the forward strand.
TCAACCCACAATAACATGGTAAGAATAAAATATAACTGTCTGGCAATAAACTGTTAAGCAATACTTATTGATTTTGTTTACAAGGTCATCTTATGAACAAACACCAGTAACAACTGCATACTCAGTAACATCTGAGTTTAAAATTATGAGTGCAAAAATTGAAGATACAAGTGTATACACATGTACAGCAACAAATTATTTGAATGAAAGTGAATGGAAAATTAATGCAACGCTAAATCTAACAGGTATATATATAACATAAACAATTTTGTATTTTCAAATCAATTCATTGTTAGAGTGTTTACATGGTTGCATTTTTTGTAATGTCGACCCTAAACGGTTTTGTTGTTGTAAATGTAGGTCCTCCCCTACAATTGTATTACAAAAAAATATGTTTACATTTTTGTAATAAAAAGTATCTTAGAGCTTTGAACTAAATTGATTTTACTCTGGCCTTGTGCTAAAAATGTACCAGAAAATTTCAGTTGAAACAAGTCAAAGCATTTACTGTTCAAAAATTTAAGATCTAGTTCTTTGCATAAGGTTTTAATTTTATTTATTGATTCAAAATACTGATTGTGAGTTAAGAGTTGATTTCGCTTGATGAATGAACTCCTAGCGACACAATTGCACTAAAACAATTACCAAGCCGGATATCATATAGTTATTTTTCGGGATCAATATCATTTTGTGCTTGTAATTTTATAAATAGTGATTGTTTTAGTAAGCTAATTTTCAATTAATTTGTGATAAACAGTGGATGTTTTGTTTTTTATCATACTTATAGTTTTTTTTCAAATTTAGTTGTGCCTCTTCAGTATGTTCCCTACCTTCTATCATCAAACCCACTCAACACCTCAGATGTCAAATTTAACAAGAAATTGGTAATAAGTTGCCAATTTCAAGGCAAACCACAACCACATGCAGTTTGGAAAATAAATGGGAAATTTGTCAATGCAAGTGATGAAGCCCAGCCCATTTACATTCAAACTAACTATGTTAATGAATCATCAACAACATCAATCATTACTGTATATGATGCTGTGATTCTTGGACCTCAAGCTATTGTGTCTTGTGAAGCTTTTAATAAGTTAGGTAACTCCAGAACTACAACATTTAGTTTGGGTAAGTCATTTAAAAGTATTTTTAATAATATATTAAAAAAAACATGTTTTTAATTTACAGATTTGGATTATTTTGATGGATACTATTATTGGTTTACAAACTCAACATCAAAGAAAAATCAAGCACAGTCAGTTTGTGCACAATATGGTGGACACCTTGTTAACATACTTAATTATGGGGTTGATCAGTTTTTAAAAACAATACTGTTAAAATACAGATCAAATGACATTCAGAGCAGTAAGTAGCATGCAATTGATGTATGTTTGCTTTTTGAATCATTGTACAGTTAACCATCTTTGTGTTCGCCTTGGTATAAGAATCAACATTTATGGCTGTTATTATTACAGTATACACTGGTGGCAAAAGGCAAAAGGAAAATGGAAATTATTATTGGACGAACAATGTTCTGTTTTATAACTATAGTAGTAGAGGAAAGTGGAGTGGATCAAGTATGAAAACCAATATTTTAATAGTTTGATTTTGTCATCACCTGTCTGACTTGTTACCTTACTGTATATTAAGTTGAATTGTTTGGTGTTAGTACAAAAGATTTTTTTTTCTTTTTGACCAAGTTGTACTTTGTACATTTATCTCTGCTTTAAAAATTCAAAACACTAGTATGGCACAATTCTAAAGTATTAAATACCAATACACTTGTCTTTGTATATATTTTTCAGCTTTAGATATATTTGAGTGTCAGCCACTAAATTTAGGTATTACATCACGGTTTAAACCTGCAACCCTTTGTTGTAAATGTTTTGTTGGAAATTCTTTAGTAATTTATTCAGTGAAGTTAAATAAACTTTAAACTCAGTCAAACAAAACTCAAACTAATACAATAAGAGTTCTGTGAAGCTCACAGTGTTTTCTAGCAGTTTCTTAAGCAAAGTAAAAAAAAATTGAGCACAATTACTGACAGTTGAATTTATAGTCATAATTAATTATACAAATTGTGCAGAACTCTATCACACTTACTTTCAGACTACAGCTATGAAAATGGGGTATACTTCAATTGGCCAAATAGTAAACCAAACTCAAAAAACTGTTTAATACTTGATTTCACATCAAACAAGTATGAATGGAAAGATGACAAATGTAATACTCTAAGAAATTTTGTGTGCCAGTTTAAAGGTATTTAGCATGTTGATTGTTATTGCATTAGTTTTGCACTTGAATAAAAAATGACACTTTGTTTTCATTTTTAAATCAACCTGTTTTGTAGCATATTAAATTATGATTCAGAAATTAAAAATAAATGTTTCACATGTTTTGCTATGAGTTTTTATTTATTTGCATACTATTACAGCTGAACCAGTTCAGTATTTGAAAATTGAATCAAATTCATCATGCGACAAATCTACTGCTATTATTTTATGGCAAGACCAAACAAAATTTAATGGAACAATACAATACAGCATTACTATCAGCAACACAAAAACCCTGGAGACTATTCAAGTGTATAATTTCTCTCAAGATTCATCTATTAATCACAAATATACAAATTTCATCAGTGACCTACAACCTAATGTTGAATATAGCTTGGAGGTGGGATAACTAGTTGTATTATTCAGTTTTGTAAATTAACATCTCAACTCGACCTCAATTGCAGATTAAACTGTTTCCACAATACTGGAATTTTCCTTTTTTAAACTCAGTGTTTTCAACCAAAGACAAAAATAATTTGAGTGCATTAGGTTTGTCCATGTCTTTAAGTGGTGATGTTTGTGTTGTCACCTGGTTATGGCCTTCAGGTGTGAATATACTAACAAATGCTCAGGTATGTTTCAAATGACAATTTGTTGAGGTATATTTTGATTTTTGCCATGTCCTTACGATCTTGATAGATCTTGGTTACTTCAAAACCAAATATCAGTCTTAAAAATCCAATGCTGGGGGTGTTGACCAAAACAAACCACACTGTCAAGATTCAAATTGGCTTTCAGTCCTATAACTTTTCCACGAAACCAAACAAGCAGTATGTTGTCGAGTTGCAGCAAACAATGTGTGGTTTAGATTCGTCACTGCCTGCAAGTGGAAGTTGCACTACACCAATCAAAAGTAAACCAATATATAATAGTTAGATAAATTATTATAAGTTTACTTTTGAAATTTATTTATAGGTCCAGAAGTTATAGAAACACCACTAGTGGAAAATTCAACTATTACCATTAAGGCTGCAAGTGAAGATAATGGACCCATCAGGTGGTGTCTTTTGCAAACTTTTTTAATGTGTCAATGTTATGATGAAAACTAGTGACTACATAAAAATGTGATTTGTGTTTTTAAAATATTAGGAGAAGTTTTTATGCTAGCAATATCCCAAACTATATTATAATGTTTCAAGAAAACATGCATTTCTACCTATTGTTTTTGTCTTTCAGTCATCCATAAACCCTGAAATCATTTAGGTGTCAAGAAAAGTTTAGTTTTCAGGTCATATGTGGTTAAAACACTTGTTGATAGTGTACTTTTTTTCAATTTTAGTTGTTACTTTGTTATTGCAAATAAAAGTCATTCGGAGCAAACTTACTTTTCGTGGGAAATGTTGAAAAGCATTTTGTCTGGCAATGATTCTGATTGGTTTTGTGTGGCTGCTGTAAAACGGTATGTATTAATACATATTCCAAAAGCAAATCAAATCCAAAATATACACATTTTATAGATTTGAAGGTAAAGATAAAAAAGTGAATTTGGACATAAGTCAAAATTCATCATGTAATGTGTATCATGTTGGTGTTGAAAAATCTTCTTCTGAATTGTATACATGTGAAAACCAAGAATTGACAGAAAACGTTATGTAGGTTTTGTGATTTGTATTTTCTTTAAAATCAAATTTTATTAATTTTCATTCAAACTTGCAATCAAATTTTATCAAATGCTGTTGACTTTATTAGATTCAGTATTGCCACAACAACTCCAAGTGATTCCGAAGTATTTGTGCAATCAAGTGGATTTGTTTCCATTAGTGGCAAACTGCTTTACTTTGGAGTGGAAACAACTTCAGTGTTTAAAACAACCGATAGTTTTGCTTCAATTTCTTCTATGACCCCAGTTCATATTGGTTAAATGACAAAGCTGTTTCAACAATTAAATAGCTAGGCATACTATGTTATTCTTTTTTGCAGATCCAGGTGATGATAACACTGCATTAACAGTAGGCATTTGTATTGGACTCCTGGCAATAATTTCACTTCTCATAGCTGTAGTTCTATACAGGTAAAAGTAAATTAATTGTAAATTGTTGTGTGTAAAAAAGCAATAATGATTAAGGATTTAAATTTGCTTTGCAGAAGACAGAAAGGCAAACCAGCAAAATCATCAACAAGTGAAGGTACATTTTTTAAAGATACATGCCACAATATCAAGTTTAAGTAATAAAATATTATTTTTTATTTATTTTAATTAAATATTATTCAAGTTTCTGAGGTTGACATAAAAGTCCTGTGTTTAGAGACTGATCCTGGCCCTAATGTTGAGGTCAAAGATTATGCCATTCCTGTAAACCAATTACAATCTGTATACAAATGCTTCTCAAACAATGTGGAAGAGACGTTTCAAGCACAATTTTTGGTTAGGTTTAGTGATTTTTGTGTGTAAATGTTTGATAAAAACAATAATCAAAATCATCTTGTTTTAGCTGAATATAAACTTTCATTTTTTTGAAAAAGTTTTGTTTATGAAAACATATTAATAAGATTTTCAAAAAGTGCTGCTGGTGTACATTAGAATTTATTTTTAATAGTCAATAAAGGAAAAGAGTGAAAAACTTTCTATCGATATTGACACTGGAATCCGACCTGATCATCGTGTTCGAAACAGATACAAAAATATAGTTCCTTGTAAGTTGCACAATCCTAGCATAAACCACACCTGTACATCATGTTTTATGCCATATTTAATCACAGATGACTACAATCGGGTAAAGCTTCAAACACTGGAGGACGATTCAGATTATGTCAATGCATCATTCATCAATGTAGGTCTTAATGGCACCATATTTGTGCGTTTGAAAAGTTTTACAAATAATAAATGATAATAATTATACAATATTTGTATATTAAAAAATATTTTATTTGTGTCATTAGCAGTGCAAAATCAGCTAAGGTAATGCCACCTTTAAAAGGTTATTCTATGCACAAGTCTTAAGATTGAAGAAATTCTATATGTGTGCAAATCTTATGATTTGGAGAATTATTAGAAGACAACCGGCGAAAACCTAATGCATGTTTAAAATCTCTGTCAAAACTTTTATGTATCACTGTAAGAAAGTGTTTAAATCGTAAATTATATTTCGATAATACAGCTTAAAATCATTATTTTTTGTCACTCACAATAAATAGGTATTGGAATCTTTGGGCGGAACACTAAAAAATTTTAATTCATTACAGGGTTTTCGTTGCGAAAATAAATATATCGCAACACAAGGCCCACTGGACGCAACTTTAGGAGAGTTTTGGCAGATGATTTGGGAACAAAATTGTTCTACTATCGTTATGCTTGCAAATCTGTACGAAAAAAACAAGGTTCGTTCCGCATTTGTCTTAATAAAGCGTGGCTGTTGCCAAACAATATCTTCTAAAATAAACAAAACAAAACCTTGTACAGTATTTCCAAACGTTTATTGCGACACATGGACTTTCGAATTAAGCTAACTAGTGAAGGCCCAAGTCGCTCTGTGTGAAACTCAGTTGAAAAAAGCAACAACTATGGCATGTTAGTATAGGGACTTCACTTATAAAAGCGTATATTTTTCACGTTTTTAGAAAAAATGTTCACAATACTGGCCAGATGGACAGGAAGTTGCAAAGTTTGGCAAATTTTCCGTTCAAATGAATATGGAGGAAAACTACGGAAGTTACGTCGTACGTAGTATGACTTTAACTATGGATGAAAGTAACTGCGTTTCGGTAAGTAACAGTGACACTTATGTGTTGTAACTTGCAATCAGGTTAAATAAAACGGTGCTTGAAAAGAGCTCGTTGCAAGTTGTGGTCAAACTTTTATTTGTTCTGTTATACACGGGCCAATGAGCTTATGTATTATGGCGTTGTAACTTGTTTAGAGCGTGTTTTCATTCTCGTTCTACATTCATTGCTGCGCATAATTTCTTTTATTTATTTGTGCTGAAAATTACTTTAATGGTTTGGAAATGATACAGTCTTCTCGTGTTTTTGTGGGTTATTTATTTTAAACGTTTAGGTGTAACTTTGGTGGTTACAATAGTTTTGAAAGAACATTAGTACATCATTGTTAGGGATGCATCTAGTTTCCGACTTTTGTTTACCGTTTTACGTCACAACACATTGTGATTCATTGCAAGTAATACTCAAGAATGAATAATCATATTTGTATTTTTTAAACACGGTAGGCAAGTCGCTCAGTGACGCAATATCATTTCACCACTTGGCCCGACCACGGTGTCCCCGCAACCACAACTGGTTTGATGCGGTTTTGCTCAGCTATCGAAGCTGGATCACAAGACGTCAACGTTCCCATTGTTGTCCACTGCAGGTAAGCTGATGTCCATTGGGTGATACCAAGTTTTAAACTGAACGAAAAAAGGTCTATTTTGGGAGTATTTCAGAACCTGATGTGAAAAAGCTGCTGAAAAAGATTTAATTTAAAAAACTGCATATTTTAATGTGCGATAATGACTTTTTTTGACACCTGAAGCTGCAACAAAGCTATGTTTTCATGTATGGGTGCACATAAAACCACTCATGTACTAAATGGTCGTTCATAGAGTTCAAACAAGAACATTTTCCATTAAAAATTAATCAAATAAATCCTTTTGACGTCTTTCACGTAGGCAATAAGCGTATATGATTGGTTGTGACTCCGAAATCTCCGCAAACTTTGGTTTTGCAAGGCTTAATCTCTGGCCCTGTTGCCTTTTTTGTATCAGCCATCAACCAATTATTAAAAGTCATACAAACTGAAGATACCTAATGCTTAATTGCACAAAGAATATACAATGTAACTGAACAAGTTTTGTTTGAAGACGGTTAAACACTTTATTTTTGTCTTGTGTTTGTTGTTAACCTTATTCCTTTGCAGTTAATTGTACAAGCAGCATAATAGAGTGATACGATTTTTGTGGTGTTTTACAGTGCTGGGGTTGGCCGAACTGGAACATACATCGGACTGGATATTCTTAAAAATCAGATAAAAGTAGAAAATCAAATTGACGTCTTTGAAACCGTGTTTAACATGCGAAAGCAACGTATTGACATGGTTCAAACCTTGGTAAGCAAAACCTCAACAAATCTAACTTTACAACTGTACAAATGCAATTTGTTTCACCTGAGAAGTACGTTTTGCGGAAGTATTGTGTTACTATATTTATAGCAAGATTACATTTTTTACTTAGGATCAATACATCCTGCTCCACACATTGCTGTATGAAATCTGTTTGTTTGGGGAAACAGATTTTCCTTCTGAGGAAGCCACCAGTCGTGCTCAGGACTTAGAAAGGTTGGTATAAATGTTAAACATTACTCACATAAAAGTTTGGACATAGAACTAATATGTTATTCTACAAAAAACACGCATGACTTATTAAAGGTCACGTGCATGATATATTAACTTAAAACCCGATAAACTAGTGTTTAAAAAAGAATTATCGTTTTTTGACACCACACAATGGAAACATAACTTCTAGATAAATTCCCTACACTTTGTTTATTCTTACATTCTGGATAAGAAAAAACACAGTTAGAGCCGAAAAAGCAGCTGGATTTGATGACTTTGCGATGTTGTAGGTTGGAGGCGGAGTTTGGATTGCTTGAGCACTCAGAACCGATTAACGCTTCTCAAGACGCTGCTTTCTCAGAGGAGAATTCTGTTTTCAACCGTGACCCTGAGGTTTTGCCTTGTAAGTTTGCATTACGGTAGAATATATTTTTCACAAACAACATGTTACATTATAGTCAGTTTAACGGCTGTCATTTGAAAAGTTGTGTTTATTTATTTTTTTACCTTTAAAATATTTCGAAAAGTTTTCGAACACCTTTCAAACATGAACTCAAAAACTGCACGCAAATCTATTGTTCAACAACAAATACTCCATATTTATGGGGGCTTGTTTTGTGTGTACAGATGACCGTACGTTGGTTCGATTGCTATCCAACGGCGACGACGACTCAAGCGACTACGCTAACTTCGGTTACATCAATGCATCAGTTATTCAGGTTCGAAACGTGACTTGCCAAATATTGTTGCTATTGCATAACACACTTTCATTATTTTTTACCCAGGAATATAACTGTATTGATACAACGATTGTGACGCAAGGACCAATGGCAACAACTCAATGTGCATTTTGGCGTTTGATCCTCGACCGCTCGGTCACCGCAGTCATAATGCTCACCGACGTAGATGAAGTAAGAATTTGTGATCTTACGATAAAAAACGTTTATTAATGAAACATTTGTTTCGCAAACATGTACACTCTTTGTTTCGAAACGTCTAGAATTCTTGCGATGAATACTGGATTGATGAATTGGATACTCAACTAAACATCGGTCACGTGACAGTTACCATGACTGCTAAAGACGTATCAAGGCCGGATATGACAAAACGACAGTTTCAAGTAGAAGTGAAGGGAGTTCTCAAGGTGGGTTTAATGGCAACGCATTTTTCGATAAAGATTGTAGCTCTTTTGAAATAGTTTTACTTCAATGGTCGCATATTGTCGTCTCATCAATTAAGGTAAAATGCCATGACGAGTCATTGTTTTCACACAAACCCGTTCATCACAGCAGTACCTATATTACATAGCTAAACATGCTCAAATAAATTGTACAAACTTTAATTGGTATCCTTCGCGTATATGTTGCACAACCTTTTGACAGTGTTACGTAGATATAAATATCCTGCAATTACGTGTTAACAGATAAGTGTTAGTCACATCCAGTGCAACCCGTGGAAGGCAACAAGCAACAAGGAAATTGCGAATCAGCTTCTCGAGCTGATTGCACAATCGCGTCTGTTGCGGCGTGATTCACTGCCCATTGTTGTTCACTGCATGTAAGTACAAGTATCTCGCCAACTCTGTATGTCCTCTGCCAACTCATTAACATTACACAAAATGATACATATGAACTTATATGTGTTACCTATTGTTATTCATTTGTAAGAAAATTATTAGACAAAAGAAGTCATACGTAATGATTTAAGCCATTTTACGTTGGTAAGTTATTTCCGCTAACTGTTGTCGTACAGTCCCGTGACTCACCTCTACAGACTCACACGTATTTTGTTTGTTGTTGTTTCTGGTGGACAAACCTGTCCATAAGTTTTTGGTGAGTTGATTTCGCTTGGAGATAGAATACATAGCGATACAATTGGACCACGAGCACAAAACAAAAATTTCGGAACATTTATAAATTTATATAATTTTTCTGTGAAAAGGGGGAACTATTACAATATTTAGCAATGCTACAACAATGCTCCTATAAAGAGTGTTATATTTTCTTTTTGTTGTTCGTTTGTGAAACTAGCGATACACCAATCTAGGCAATCATTATCGCTTATGTTTTGAAAACAAGAGGCTGATCTGAAATGAAATTACTCTCTGCTCATTCACTTTTTCATTTTCTGTGGCAGAGATGGAGCTGGTCGTTCTGGAGTCTTCTGTGCTCTCTCCAATCTCCTTGACCGCTGCAGGATTGAAAACAAATTAGATGTTTTCAGGACAGTGAAAGACTTGAGAAACACAAGGCCCCTTATGGTTCGAACACTGGTAATAATACCGTTTGCCGTTTAAATATATTTTCATGTTTTGTAACATTTGTTCACACGAAGTAATTTACTTTTACCTTCAATTTAGGAGGATTACAACCTTGTGTATGAGACGATTGCCAGCTGCTTTTCCGATCAAAGTCTTTACGCTAATGTATGAACACGCGGAACAATTTTTTTATACGAATGCACATTTATTGATGGTGATGTTAAACATTATTTATTACTAATTCGTTAAAAAAAATTCTTTGCTTATGTATTACATTTACTTTTCCCCAGCGCATTTACGGACATTGTTACGCTGTATTACTGACTTTTTAAAAAGTGTTGTATTATAAAATATATATGCTTTTACCTTTTTTATATATATTTATGCTCGTATATTTGAAGTTCAATCGACGCTTGTGCACTTTTGATGTGTGTGAATTAATCATGTAACTAATAACTTTGTTTTAGTTGTATCATTAATTTTCATCGCACTGTTGATATTCTTTTATTTGCACGTAAATATATTTATACCATTTTATGATATTCAAAAATGATTTTTCTCAAATACTTTCTTTAATACATTAAAAAGCTACGTTTTAGTCTTAAACACGCTTTTCGTGATATTTTACAACTACCCAAATTTTCAACGTTGAGTTAGTGTTCAACAGTTGTCGTTAGATGGCGTGTTCACTTAACACAAGCTGTTTGTTGATAACGCAACCTTCAGAATATTACGGCATAGTCTACTATTTTAACCAGAAAGAAAACAAAAGTAAATTTTTCTGCATAAACATCATACGACGTATAACGTAGATATTTGTTTTAGTGCTATTATCTTTCATCAAGCGACATGAAGTCAACTTAACACCCGCCGTTCAGTTTGCAAGCTTTTTATCTACCAATTGCTTTACCTACAACTTGTTGTCTATGCATTCCTATCAGGCGTGTAATTGATTTTCACTGCTTCAGCTTATTTTAACCGATGGCGGCTGTAATTTGCGATTGTGAGTTTGTATGCAGAAATATTGGCTTGTATTGTCGTGCTGAGAATATTTAAAAACGTGCATTGGGTACGCATGTCTTTCTCTAATTTTACACAAAACTTTACTTTTAAACCTACTTTTTTTTTAAATTACCATGACAGCACAAACCATCCGACACTCAATTTATTTAAACAAACCAAATCGTGAAAACAAGCATAATTCGAAAAAGGTAATGAGTAAACTGCGTAAGTACAATCAAAAACTTAAATTCAACTATTAACGGAAAAGGAATTGGAAAATAGAACAGCAACAACCAAAAACAAACAAACATTCGAATAGACAACTTCACCATATCTCTAAAAATTTAAATCATTTGGCAGTTTTGGCGCGTAAATGCAAAATCAGAGTTGTTTATTAAGCGTAATTGTCTGGCAGTTTATGAAATCAACGAGGTGTACGTACTAGTCAAAATGAGATGGCAGGGAGGAAAAACGCAAAATATACGCAAACAAAACAGGTAGTGCGATAACAAACTGTGAAGTGATTTTTTTGTTTGGGCAGTTGTGAAAAACAAAGCGGGCGGGATAATACTAACACGACACACGTGAAGTAATATTTAGTTCGTCAGTTGCAATGCAGGCTTTTTCAGACAGCTTGGTATAAAGTTATACCTACTTGATTTTAGCATAAAAATACGCATTATCAGCGGTTCTGAGCTTATAGATCAGGGGTGGCCAAACTGCGGCTTCCGAGCCGCATGCGGCTCTTTGAGCTTTTGATTGCGGCTCTTTAATGTTACACATGCAATAACTGCAAAGTTTAGCCAAAAAAACGTTGTTGAGAAATAATTACAAAAAAAGAAAGATAGACAGGAAAACATAACTTTTAAAACAGAATGGAAGGAGGAGTTTGCATTCATTGATAATGGAGGAAAACCTGTGTGTCTTATTTGTCAAGCTTCGCTCAGTCATAACAAAAACTAGTAACTTGAAACGTCATTAGGAAGCTAAACACAAAAACTTTCCCATCATATCAGCCTAATTTCACACACATTGCAGCCCAGGTGGAGACACACAGTATCACCACACAACAATCATTATTTGATAGCGTAGACTTTATTGTGAGTGAATAAATTCGTTTTCGATTTTTTTGTCTTGCGGCTCTTTTAAATCTAAGTTTTTGAATATGCGGCTCGAGCATGACTTAGGTCTGGCCACCCCTGTTATAGATAATGACAAAACAATTGCGCCCCCACGCGGATCGTTTCAACAAACCGTAGTTGATACGTTCGATTCTTTGTGGCAGCAAATAATCAGGCACAATGGACGACAAAGGTGATGGTAAGTACGAAAATCGGTCGGCAACTTTAAGGCACAAATATTGGCCACTTGTCTGTCGCGTCATAAAAGAATGACAATACGGAGAAAAATGTATGACGCGACAGTTTTAACCGCACTGAGCGAATAAGTGAAGCAGAAATGGGCAAAAAAGTTTAGAATTCGGAACTCGGCGGACCCGACTTGTTTACTGGCACTAATTTTACCGAAAAACGATGGACCCTCTTACAACTGTAAGCGTATGAAAATAAACATCTTAAACCTATTTTCCTATACTCTCGAGTTGAATGCTACACTCTTTTTGGTGGTAGATTGCGAAAACACGCTCTAGGGCACGGTAAAATTCACATCGGGTTTTTACATATGCCAGAGTCGGTCAGTGACGTGGCATGCATGTCAAAGAGCTCTGAAATGCCTTCGCTGTCATCCAAGCTAAACAGATAGTCTTCTGGGTTCATTGATGGTGATAGAGGAATAAAAGACACTGAATCTTCGTCGATAAATGCTGAATCAACTTCTGTGTCGTTACTAGATCCTAACTGGTCTTCTGTTTGCAGTAAAAGAGGTCTCGAAGCTTCTAGGGATGGGCAGATTTCTTGGTCCTCCATTAGCGCTGACGAATAGCCGGAACACTCGCCGACTGGGGACGTTGCTTTGGGATGTTTCTCTGTGTATTTTTACATTTTTGAAAATTATGAGTCGTGTAAGAATATATAGCCGTTTTAGTTTAGTTGGATCTATTGCATAGACTTTATTCATAGTCAGCATTAATTGAACTAATACAATATTAGGTATTTGATTGAGCAAATCTTGTAAAAAAAACAGTATCAGTCGGCCCGCGTTAAACATAAAGAAACTGTTACTGGTCATAACACAAAACTTTTTTACCTTGTGACAAAGAGCTGTCAAAATTAGAGTCAGAAGAGCAACTATCTTCTCCAGCTGAAAATGATGCAGAACTCTTTGTAGGTGACATAAGATCCTCGGGATCAGGACAAAGAAAAACATCAATTTCACCCTTGGTACTTTTCAACAACATCTGAATTTTCTGAAAGAAACACAGATAACAAAATTTTAGGCCTAATGAGTTTAGATATTATAGGTATAAGTATACATTTTAAGTAAATTGAAAGCATGTTGGTTGAAAGGTATACTCTTATGTTGTTTTATATGGTCAAAACCTATCTCATAAGCATATAGTAATGCACCTCTCCTGGATCTGGAACTTCAAGTTTGGTGTCTTGGGGTGCTTTGATGCAAATCACAATTTGATCTTTGAAACTTTTGATGCTTCTCAGGTCTTGATATGTCACATATGAAAATGTGTCAACAAAATTACATGTTAAGGATTCAAATCAAACGAAACAAATTCTAACTTACACTATTGTACACTACTCAGCGAAACTCTAGAATTGGTTTTTAAGATTTTTTTGAAAAGGATATTTGGAGTTTGATTCAGATAAGCGTTCCAATTCAATTTGACGCTGTCGAATTAATGAGTCCAGTTCCTCTTCTTGTTCTTTTAACATTTGCATTTCAAGCCTTGAAGCTTTTGTTTCCCTGTCAATTTCACGTGAGTTGCTTGATGTTTTTGCAGCCCTGAACACAAAAGTATATGCTTGGTTAATACAGAAATACCAACACGTTTAAAAAAGGAAACCAAATACTTACAGCCATTGAACATTGTTTTTAGAACGTTTTTCAATTAACTTTATGCCTTCCAATACATTGGTTATGTCATAAATTCGTCTTTTCTGCACATGAAGGACTTCTGCAGCCCAGTTTAAGTCTAACACTCCATCATCAGATGTATGCATAAGGTTTATAAATCTTTGAAAGAAAAGTGTACATAAGTTAGCAATTCAAAATAACAACTTTAGTAATAGATCAAAACCAAGTTAGCAATTGTAACTATTACGAAGCTTGGTTACTGTTGTAAGTAGTGTCTTTTGGATAACATCACATAGCTTGCAAAAAGTAAAAATAGGTTTGGTGCAATTTTTGTTTAAACATATAGCAGTGATAACTCAATAACTTTGCAAACAGAACACAATTTATTTTGCTTGCATCAAACTAAACACTTGCATGCAATAAAATTTAACCTTTTTGTCAGAAGACCAAGAGAGGTGTCATATCTTGATTTTTCTCCTGGTGACTTTTGCACTCCACTAATAGAAGATTGTCGGCTTCTTTTTTTGGACATAGAATTGGGAGCAACCATCTGATGTTCCATACTGTTCTTGCCATGAGACTTTAATGGTGACTTAAAAGCCTGTACATTGTTCTGTACAAAAAACAACCTGTTTACAAATTTCTACAAACAAACCAAGAACTTATTTTCAGGTACCAAAAAATTAAAAATTATAAAACCATAGTTTAAAGTTGCTATAAACATCCGTAAATACTGTACAAGGAAAATGTACAACTATATAACTGCCAGAAAACAACTAAAAGTAATTACAGTAGTACAACTGTATGAAAATAAAGGAAAAAGTCTTACCAGTTGCATATAACTAGAGAGGCTGTTTTCTTGAACTCTGTTTGGATTATAGGTGGGATCAAGCTCAAGTTTCCGCTTTGCTTGCTAAAGAATGTTAAATATTACAAATCAAGTTTGTGTGATAGCTTTTAAAGTAACCAAGAGATAATTGTTCACAATGCCCCATGTAAAGATATACAGAGATCGTAGGTGAAGTTGTAAAATGAGATTTTAGATAGAGTCACACTTTTCAGATAGTGGAAGTCAGTATTTTTGATGAAAGTCTGACTTCATTACGAATGCATTTTGTTTACAGAATTTTTGTTTGATTTTTGGCTGTTTGTTTTAAATCCTAAATTTAGTTTGTTGTTTTATCAGTTCAATTCCCAACTATATTAGGAAAATACATACTTGGACCTGTGTCTTCATTGCATTACTTGTTGTTATGTCAGCAAGACCAACAATTTCATGATGGCCAGTCAGCCATTGCATTCCCTCAGTTTCACTTGGTGAAAAGTTCAACTCGGCAGGAATAAAACTAAAAACATGCAAGCATTAGTATTCGTCAACAGTGGGTTTTTTAAAGGTATGTACTTTAGAAATACACGTAATATATAAAAAAAAGAAAAAAAAAGAAAGAAATACACTGTATTTTTTACCTTGTATCTGCCAACCCAGGGGATATTGATGCAAGGTTGTTTGATAAAGTTTCCCTTGCTGTTGTTGCGGAAAATACTCTCTTTGATGCACTTGTCATTTTATGAGGTTAACAATCAAAACAAACTTATACTATATTAATCTTTAGAAGAACCAAATATAAAACGAATGTCAATATCAATGTGAAACATTCTACAACATGAATATTTGGTTATAAAACACATTAAAAACAATTCGGCCTACTCAATATTGCAAGAATGGTAACTTTTTTTTAACTTTTGCTGCATTTATTATAGCATCAGGCCCAAAGTGAATAGCACCATGTTCGAACACATTCTAACTGTTTTGACAGGCCTTTAGTCAAATTTCGATTTCACTCACATAGTGCGGGACATTACAATGAAAATGTACAGAAACACATTATCAATAATAAAGATTATTTAATTTAAATATTGACATTAAAAGCTATCCATATTATCAATATACATGTAAGCTTACAGCATGTTGCTGAGGCAACAACTCAATTTGCACAGTTTGGAGGGGGCAACACTTACCAAAGTCACGCCACAAGTTCACAAATGTTTATTGTGCAACTGTGTCACCCATAGTGTTGTATAGGAGAGTAGTATTGTCTTAACAAAACAGATAGGTTCAAATGTTCAAAAAACAAACAAACATAATACATGACTGTGTGTACTGGCCTTTATGCCAGTACCGTGTTTTTGAAAGCAAGATAGCCATGAAAAAATGCCAGGGTCCCAGCAAAGGCTTTTGACCAAATATGCAATCAATTAGGCTAAATGTACTTATTTTTGATTTACATCCTTAGTTTGTCTCAGTTATTATTACAACATTAAATACAGTTTTTCAACTTTACTTTTGAATGGCCTAATCACATTTAAAAAATACCTTATTACATTTAAGATATTAGGCAAGTCATTGTTAAGCAACATTACAGCAGTTAAGTAGCTAGGTTATTTGAAAAGCTAACTTTGCTGTGAAGGTTTAGCATTTTTTTGGCAGAAGCAATTTAAGAAATCACACATTCCCACACCTTTTCATCGGAGTTTTTCTAAGTATGAATGACATAAGTGGAAACACATTTAGATTTCTATTCTGCATTTTTTGGTGTTATGTTATCACTGTAAGTAACAAACAGTTCCTACAGTACAGCCCTTGAGTTACTTTTTTAATTCTTTGTTCTGAAATTTTTAAGACTGACCTATCGCATTAAACTTCACTATCATTGCTAAGAAATGTGATTACTTTTTCAGCTTTTTTAGGAGGGGTGATTGGCAATTGACATTACCACTGGACTATTTTGAAACCAAACTGTTTTACTGTTTGGTCCAGTCTGTTTTTTACAAGCCAATTTTTCTTCAATTGTAGTAGCTTTTACCATTTGGGCAGTTCCACTGTTGTACAAAGGTTATTTATGCAGCAACATTTATACCTGTCATTTAAGCACAAATCTACAAGGTTAAGAGGCAATATTTTGGCCACATCAACCACATCCAGTCTGCAGAACATGACAGTTACTGGCGAGATCTCAGACATGCATGACCAACATGTCCTGCGTGCATGACCCTTAAGTCCGCATGCAAAAATTAAAAACAATCGCAGCAGCTGCCATACTCTGCAGAGTGTTTGACCACACTTATTGAGTTTGGCCAGAATGGTAAAGTGGTGTTTACAGACACTACTTTAGCAGGTGTCATCAAACTTCCCCTAGTCATGTCCCCAATAGCATACTAAAATTTTGGTAAACTCCGTCAAAAGCTTTGTATGTACAGGGTTATTATGTTTGTGTTAACACTGTTTGTTTTGATCGATAATGATTGCCTTTACTATTTTTTTGATCCATAATGCCCTACCGTTGCACAGCTATTGTTAATTGTGCATTTTTTTAGGTTTTTAAAGGTTTGTAGATACCAGCTACATTTTTTCCCAAGCAAATTAAATCTAACTCCAGGTATCAGCATATCACGTTCGAACTTAGTCTTACAAACACAAAATTGCTTTAGGAAAAGGAAACTATGTGAACAAAACGTGACTGACGCTGATACTACAGTCTTTATAAACGATGAAAGCTCACAAAACATTGCATATTTTAAACAACTGACATGGATGTCATCCACCACCACCATAGCTGTAAAAGTGTAAAGTTATGAAGTTCGGTTCGGTTACTCACTCATACCGTATAACAGTTTTTACGCTTAACCAAAAAAGTAAGTTTACAAAGCACATGCTGGCAACAAAAGCTAACGTTTGACAATTGACTTTCTAACGAAATCGAGACACGAATAAGTTACAACTGTCAGGCACATTCGTGCAATGGCAAACTCTGTACTAAGGGGGGATAGAATAGAAATCATATTCAATCAGGCTTTTCACTGTTTCAGCACACTTTGCCACTTGGCCTGATATATTTGTCACAAAGAAAGCACATTAGATAAATGCAATACTGTCTGCTGTTACTTTTTATTGAAAGGAGTCTGCGGTTCGAAACGGAAACTGCAGAAAGAGACAGGAAGCGTTTCAAACAAAAGCCGAGTAAGCGCGCGAATTGTCAAACTTCCCGCGAGTAAGGTCACGTGACTTTATTGACAGTTACAATAGAAAACATATGCCGCGCGAAATGTGTTTCCAAGCCAAAAACACTTTATTGCAGCATTAAACAAACGGCAAAGCTTATAATAATTTCAGTTCTGTGCACAATAACAATTTGTCAGATTATGTTACATATTTTCCACCAATTTGCTGAGCTACTAAGATTAGTGGTACCATATTTTTATGTTGTCATATTTTTACAGCAAGCAGACGTATTTTCACATCTTGTACGTCAGGTCTAACGCATTTCACATGAACATAAAGTCTGTCGCTACGGACACAGTGGTGCTACTACAACAGGATACTTGTGATGGATTATTATCTTGGTTCTGTTGGTTTTTAGGTCGCCTTAACCTTCGTTGCCAGCCTGCAAGTACAAATGGTCTGTTGATATTTTGCCCGACCTGGACAAAACGTTAGTGATAGAAAAATACACCAGTTGGCACTGTGGGGACGAGGTGCGCGGTGCTTGCGCGGTTCCGCAATGAATAACAAGTCCTGGAAGCTGTCTATTGGTTTGGAAATGTTCTCCTGCGTCAGCTGAGCTTCTTGGGCTATGTTATTCTTTACTTGGAAGCTTATTATTTCTTCTGCTTCTCGTGGCTCGTATCGGTCGTCTGCAGTAGCGAGTAAGTTCATTATTACGATTCTTAACGCTTGCTGCTTAGAGCCGACATGATCCACAAAAGATCAATTTAGTTCTTGTATTTTATTCTGGTTACGCAACACACATCAAGTCTCATTTATCTCA